>NC_137877.1:42591817-43191817 GCF_963924005.1 Protomyctophum bolini | reverse complement strand
AATAAAGATTTGATCAATATAATCAGATTGCAGCAGTTATTCCTCCTTGCATTCCAACATATTTTCGTTTTAGCAATGTTAGAACAATAGGCTATATCCTGTTACTGTTTAAATCACACGTTCAGGTCTGAAAGGCTAACTAAAAAATAAAAATGTGTTTTGTGGCTCTTTATGTGTAGCCTACTAAATAATGGTCCTTTCCTTTTCTTGAAAAGGGTTTAAAAGCACTGAGACTGAGCTACTGCAGGCTGCAGCCTACTGTACATTCAGACCGGATATGTTCACAATTTACATTTTAGGCCTTTAGCAGACTCTTAATCCAGGGGTGATTTACAATAAGCAAAGACAGCACTTTGTAATTCATCAAATGCATAGGCCTATAGTAGTAAAATAAAATAATATTGGCCTGGACATAGGTCTATATACAAAAATACAATATAAATTACATAGCCAAGCCTATGCATCAACCACAATCCAATGAAAACGTTCATTCAGCCCACATAGCATCACATTTTGCTTACCTGTGTGTGTGTTGGTAGAATCACTTAAGTAAGACGGCGATTGTTAAAACTTAATGTAATACAAATGGTTAAAGAAATCTCCGACTCAGGACTGCAGGTAGAAGGTTCCTCTACTTGTAGTCTCACGGTGAACCGACACCCCCCCCTGCTCAGCACCTTCCTTGGATGGGGTGGTGTGGGAGGGGAGATGAGGGGAGGGGAGCCGGTTGGGGGGATGAAGCCGTGTCAAAGTGCTAAATCCAGGAAACTCAAGTGAAGCTAATTAAGTGATGTTCCCGATTCGTTCATTCTCTGTTTACTTTCAACAGCAGCGTCACGAAGGCTCCTCTACTAATAGACAATGTATTTACTCCAAAAATACTGGCATGATTTACAAAAGAACTTATATTCGAAACATAGGTTTTATTAAGTCTGTTTACAGCAGTGGTTTTCATGTCAATTATTTGCCATGTGAGACCACCTATTAGTGAAATTTAGCCTCTCAGACCCAAACTAAAGAATATTTTGATTATGGTTGTATAAGATTTTGTCCACAATTTCATTGTTTATTGATGTGGGCATAGGTTATCTATGGTATAGGAGAAATAAGGGTCCGACTCCTTCATGTGGACCCCCCCTCAAGGACCACTGGTTGAAAACCACTGGTTTACAGCATTTCAGCAAGTAGTAAGTAACCAGTGAATGCATGTAAATTAGCCATGTGCCGTGTCCAGTGTTGCCATGTCTGCTTATTATAAGCCACTCATTTTGGGCTTGTTTTCATAGACCTGATTGCTTTTTTCTATTGCAAAACCTGGCAACACTGTCTGTGTTTACTAACGCTCTAGCAGGGAGGCTCTGTGGGAGACAGAATAGATTTGGTAACATTCCAAACTGTAGAACATTTCCCCAACAAACATGTGCAAACATAAATCAATCTGAAATGTTCCAATGTAGTGAAAATAGTTCAACAAGCTCACAATGTGAGGAAAACAAAGTAATATTAATACTAAATATATCATTGTATAAATTGTATGTCCATTACTGTAGGCCTTTTTTATTCCAGTACTTACAAATTACAATAGTTAAGTACTTAAATTATTTGTTTCATTGCTGCCAAAGCAAAAGTTGAACAAGTCAATCAAGATAAAACAATGTATGTACAATTCAATTCTCTCTCTCTCTCTCTCTCTCTCTCTCTCTCTCTCTCTCTCTCTCTCTCTCTCTTCATCAGGAAACCGGCAGGCAGCCCCCCTCTTCTGTCACCCCAGGAGCTCAGCTGAGGAGGTGGGCCATCAGGGGTGGACAATCTTATCTATTATGATGGGAGGGATGAATGTGTGGGACTGGACATCTGTCTGGGAGCACCTAGAGCAGGGGTGCCCATTACGTCGATCGCGGTCGACCAGTCGATCGCAAGCGCTGCGCAAGTAGACTGCTTGGCCCTGCCATGAAAAAAAATAATAAAAAAAACAATCCTCGAGTCGCCTCGGGCAGGCGGCGGCGGCTTTAAAACCCCCCACAATGCAGTGCCTTGTTTTCAAGTGTGGGGAACGTCGGGTCGACTGTTATGTTGTTAAACAAACAAATTAAAAGGATATCTATCCATCATTGTTCATATAGCAAGATGCGCGCGGCAAAGAAGCCTAAAACATATCACGTCCATGCAGAGTGGGAAGAAGATTATTTTTTCACAATGTCACATTCCAAGTCCAACTGCGTTTGCCTTACTCGAGCCCATCGCTACATTCATGTGCTTCCCATTCAGAAGCTGATGTTGATTCCATTGCCTCGAAAATAGCAACACTTTTTAACATGAACTCTTCTGCGTTGGAGAATGACATCATGGCACTGCAGGCTGACATACAGTTAAAGTTGCGCGCCCGCGATTGGAATTTACTCGTGAAGGAAAAGTATCCAAACATCAGGACTTGTGCAGCCTCGCTCACAGCGTTATTTGGCTCCACATATAAATATATGTGAATCAGCGTTTTCCCACATGAAGATAATTAAGTCCAAATATCGTTCCACGTTGACGGACGATCATTTGGAAGCCTGTTTAAGACTAGCTGTCAGCAGTGACTGTCCGGATTACGCAGCGCTGACGGACTCCATTCAGTGCAAGGCTGAAAGCAGTCATCTGATTAAAGGGATAGTTCCGATTTTTTTAATTTAAATTGTATGAAATACTTTCCATTAATATAGTGGTTGCAACTGTAGGCCTATTCATTGATTGCCAGAGTCCTGTGGTAGTTCTGCTCTGGTTGAGTTGAGTGCATTATTCCTTCATGTGATTGTGTATGCTTTTTATGTGTCATACTTTTAATATTTGTAACATTTTATGAGCAATATGTTATTACAAATTTAAATTGATTGACATTATTACAAAGAGTAACTTTAACAAAATAAAGGTAAATAAATAGAATTGATTGATTGAAACAGTCCTAATGCCTTAATGTTATTTATTTTGACTATTTTAAGCAATTAAATGGGATAATATTTTTTTGGTTGGTAGATCACCTTGAGCTGGCAATTTTAAAAGTAGACCTCAAGTCAAAAAAGTGTGGGCACACCTGACCTAGAGGAACCACAAGATAAGTGTTTCAGAAGATTAAGAGCAGCATACAAAAATAACAAGATGATGTTTATTCCATATGCAATTTCAACTATTCATTTAATATTCTTATCATTTATTTATTTATTTGACTCATCATTTTTTTTAGGCCTTCTCCTGTCGTATGTCCTCTTAGACCTTAATTTGCAGCAAGCCAGTCCAGTGTGTCACCTAGGTCAAGACCCCACTTCTGCATTGCTGCACTGAAACGTCCCACACCTGTCCTCAGACAATTGAGGGTTGTCCACTGCCAGGAACATCTGAGGGATCCTTGATATAGTGGCCTGGATGTTCGGCTGCCTTCCACTGCCTTCCACCTCCATCTCGCCTTCACCCAGGAAGCCTTGGAGGTGTCAGCTGGTCCTGGGCCTGTGTAGCAAACTGGCACTGGGTCTTGTTGTATGGTTAAACAACTGTTAAAAATACTATATATTGTAATAATACTATATTATTGTAAATATATTATTTACAATTATATAGTTAATAAAACAATTAAAAAAAAGACAGCCATCCGCTTGCAGCAAGATATACACCTTGAAAAGTGCATTAATGACTCGTACTAATCACCAAAACTCAAGTGTCCACTTAAAGTGTATGTTGTTTACCATTTTACTGTTGAGTGAGACCCACAGTTTGAAAATCACTGCATTAGATCAAAGTGTCTCCCAAATAGAAGGGAGTGAAAGAGATCGTTTTAAATGCTGGCTATTCCAATAAGTAGAAAACAGGAGGGGGTTAGACAAAAAAGAACAGGAAGAGCAGCTGTTATGTTATAATTTGCTATTCTTTTTTTGTGTGTAAACTAAAGTGTGTAATTGAAGAGCTGTCTGGGTGTTATAAATATTGATGTTGTTGTATTACTGTATGTAAGTGTGGTAGTCTGCCACAGTGTATACACTCTAGTGAAATAGTGCGTTTCATATTTAACAGGACTAAGGTGATCGCAGTCAGCAGGTCACAGCGCTGTAGGGCTTCGAACCCTATATCCAGGCAGAAGCTTGGATAGTACATTCATTACCAGTGCTTTTTTTTTGCTTTGCAACACCATGCCTTTACTTGCATGTGATTCTTTTTTTTATGACTGTACTTATACTGTTCTACTTGTAGCCGGCTGGAATTGAGCCTTTGGGGCCACCCACCGTAGACTGGCTGCCCTGCCACTTCCTTGTCAATCAGTGGTGACTATTTAAAGGCCCTGCAGTCTAACAAACACAGGTTTCTTGGTGTTGGCTGCAGAGATCATGTCTTAATTGTGTTTTAGCTGCCCCTGCCTTGGTGAGTAACATGATGGATAGATGTTATTTAGATTGTACTAAATAAGTGTTTTCTAAATAAGTATTTTTATTATTTGTTACTATACTACCCTACACCAAAACTCAAGTGTACTTAAACTGTATGTTGGCTTGTTTACTGTTGAGTGAGAGACCCACAGTTTGGAAAACACTGCATTAGCTGTCTGGGTGTTAGCTGTCTGGGTGTTATAAATATTGACAATTAAATTGCATTTCAATATCACACGCATTATTACTGTTGTATGGTAGACAATATGAGGCAATTCATTGAACACAGTTTTGCACAATGTTAACATCCCAGATCGATTACAATATGAATCCACTGTGCTTGACACACCATGATAGGAGTACAGTAACTTTGAATTAAAAGTGCATTCTGGTATTGTGAATCAATGTACTTAAATGAAAGCACCAACTTCAGTGTTTACTGACTGACCTATAATAACAATATAGCTTCCAATAGCACAGTGAGGGGTCCGGGGACCCCCAGCATTTGTGTTTTGTTTTTTAAATAGCATCAACATCAGCTAAAGGCTAAAGCCACTATAAAGCACAGTGAGTTGTTATTTTATCTGCTGGTTGCTACACAATTAACAGATCCCTGATCGATCTAAAAACGAATCCACTACATTCACCAAATCCCCAAGACAGCTATAAAGCATTAAAACGTTTCCTTTGACAAGTCAGAAAGTGATCTGTCCGTGCCCCATTGAGCCATTGAGTCTGTTTACGATGATGCTAACACGCCAATTCGATTAGCATCCTGTCAAAGACGTGCAAAATAAAAAAAATCTGTCAATGTACATACACATTATGTTACAAGTCTTTATCAGCGTTTTTGTGGTCATTTTACCCACCTGTCAGTTTCTGCTTTCATAACACAGGAACTCAGAGAAATGAGAGAAGAATGACTCTTCAGAACAGCGCCACGGCCCATCCACACACACTCATGTGGCCAGATATATATTACATCGGTAGCGAACTTTAGGACAGCGCCATGGCCCATCCACACCCACTCATGTGGCCAGATATATATTGCATCGGTAGTGAACTTTAGGACAGCGCCACGGCCCATCCACAACCACTCTGTGGCCAGATATATATTGCATCGGTAGCGAACTTTAGGACAGCGCCACGGCCCGTCCGCACCCACGTTGAGTTCGAGCCTCACCTGGAGTAGAGATATTATGCCCAAACTGTTCCATGTTTTATCGAAAAGATGTTAATAGCGTAGGCAGCCTTCACATACTAAAGAATCCATGAGGAGCTATATGCAATAGATGGGATGTGTCAGCTCTCATGGTGCTGAGGAGAACCGTTTGGAAAAATAGTTAATTTCATCTATTTTATAATTTTTTCATGGGATGGTCTACCCACTTAAAACTGCCCAGACCTCTGTACTTTGTAAATCGGTACCCTACTTCACCCTTCCCATGATGGTCAGATGCTCATACTGTACACGTTTCTGCCTCAGTCAGCAAAATCAATAATAATGTATATGTAGGACCACTACAATTCCCCTCAATGGTGGTGTACCTAAGCTAGTCGTGGAGTCTCGAATGGACTTTATCAAACAAAAGACCAAGGCGATTGGGTTTATTCACTGTTGTATTCTATCAAAAAGACGAATTAGATACTCTTAAGTAAGCCACATACATATATCAGTGGTGTCCATTGATGAGTTCATCAGCCACTGTCCTACATAGGTTTACTGCTTTGGGGGGTGGGGGTCTGGACAGGGCTGGATATAAGGATAATTTGCCATGATCTATATATATATATATATATGTTTGTCACAATTATCTAGTTAACTTTCTAATACTGCCATTATGCCATACACATTTTACACCCTCTTTTCTCTCCCGTGTGCACTGATACAGTTTAACTCTATACCAAAACATGCTGTGACATGTCTAAATAGCACATGACATTTGCTTTGTTTACCTCTTATATACAGGTCGCAATCAGACAGAGGAGAAGCGCGTGTACAATTATCGCCACTCTAGAGCCCGAAGGATCATTGAAAATGCATTCGGCATTTTGGCCGCGAGGTGGAGGATCCTGGGCAGGGCCCTTGAATGTACTCCGGAGAAGGCCGGACACGTTGTGCACGCCTGTGTGGCTTTGCATAATTATCTGACCTGCACAGATGCGGCCAACACTCAGGCTTCAAGGTAATGTGGTGATGTAGCTATGAACCGTTATTTAAAACTGGTTCACAACCTTTTTCAGGCTGCCTGCGACCCGCAAAAATCATGATATTTGAACTGGCAAGCAGTCCTGATAAGCACTTGGAATAGTAGGAGTTGAGGCATGATATTTATGTTGACTCGTTTCCACAGATAAGGTCAGGGACCCAGTCACCCAAAATGTTAGAGGACCTGTGATGTCATACTTTTAGTGTCCGTCCACAAACTTTGTCCTAAACAAATATTAAATGACGTCAAAATATATGTCTCTATCTGTAGGCCCTATCTTACCCTTAATAGCCGATCTACAAGCTCACAACGTGTCAATGCAGATTGGCTAGTTTTACTATTTTAAAAGGTTTATAGTAAAAAATGGCAAAATAGGTTTAGGGTCCCTGGCCAGCCTGGGTGCCTGATGGAGGGGAATTCATTAATTTTGAAATTGGGGATTTCTTTGATTATTACATCATCAACATCTATAATTGTTATATCCCAAGGTAGGTACCTTGGGATATAACAATTATAGATGTTGATGATGCGAATTTCGCAGACGGCAACACTGCTTCTGGGGACATGCTGCCAGGGGAATGGAGGAGGCAGGTTGAAGGAGACACATGAGCATTTGTGCCTGTCGTAGACATGCGCAGAGCAAGTTCAGTCAGGAAACCTCAGTCAGCGCGCCGGCCGTTAATTGGGCCACCGCAGCATCATCCGCATGATTCACTCAGCCAATCACAGCTCACCCCATCTCTCATACCGGCTACTTGAACCAGAGGTTTGCATTCCTCTGCCTTCTTGCTTGCCCACTGCTGTTGTATCAGCGTGCTGCTGTCATACATCCTTTGCCGTCTTGCTGGCCCACTGCCGTTGTATCAGCGTGCTGCTGTCATACAACCTGCGCTCAATTCTGCTTGCTCGCTTGCTGCTTTCTATTGTATACTCTACGCTGCGGTATACAAAGTGCGCACCCACCTCCACCCCAGCTACCACCTGTCATTTTGGATCTACTGTTTTAGGTACGGGGGATTCAGAGTCCCTATGGTCGGGACTGATGCGCTTGATCCTGAGTACCTAAAAAGCAGATCCAATACATCGCCAAACCATAATAAATATATTGCATTGATTATCTTATATTCAATAAATATATATATTACATCCTCCTTGAGTTGTCTGACTGAACAACCTCATACACCCGGCAAGGATGACAGACAGTGGGAAAACCACTGTAGGGAAGCGTGTCAGAGGGGACTTCACAGAGTACTTCCAGACACCACAGGGGCGTGTCCCATGGCAAGATACTGTGGTCAGGCGGGGTCGTCTGAATGTTTAGGGCAGGGGTGCCCACTGTAATGTTTCTGTATCTCAATGAAGAAACTTGGTTCTTGATATGATTCTTTATTTGAACTGATAGGGTTGGGTAGCATACAGGTCATACATCCTATTCTAAGATCTGGAAATGTTTGTATAGTGTGGCCATGATATAGGTGTGGCACAGTCATCATCATTGCCATCTAGTCACTAGCCCTGTTATAAATCTATCACATATCACAACATCTCCTTTTCTTTAAATGTAAAATCACACAACACATTCTGTGAATTGTTACTCAACTGTTGCTATTCCAAATGCATAACACATATCAATGTCCATTTTTTCCTTTTTATTTTAAATGCGTGTTTTTTCTTTTTTAGTTTAAATAACTTAATAAGCTCTGGGGCTGTCCTTTAGAGTACCAGTCTGTCAGGTGGTTTCGACTGGCGTGTTGACCTTCTCAGTACATGTGTCTGGTCAGTTGAAGTTGTCTGGTCAGCTGGAGGTGACAAGTTTGCCAGCTCAGCCGGTGGTGCTGCTGTAGTACAAACTTCATCATCAGCTGACTGTTCATTTTGTTCAACTGTCTCTGGTGATTTCAACAAGCTCCTTCGATTCCTTCTCAGCACTTGCCCATCTTCTGTCCTGACAGTGTACGATCTAGGACCCACTTCCTTCAAAACTGTGGCTTTCTTGTTCCAATAGTTAGAATCTTCAACTCTCACTGTGTCATGTTTTGACAGCGGCACTAAACATTTTGACACTTTGTCATAGTTTGCTGTCTGTCTGTTTTGCAGACACTTCTGTTTCTGTCTCACGATGTTATGCTTTTTCTGTTTTACAGTGTGAGGAAGTGTGGTTCGTAGTCTGCGTCCCATCAGTAGCTCAGCTGGAGACATTCCATGTTCTAGTGGTGATGCTCGGTAACTCAGTAGAGCTAGATATGGATCAGAACCACTTTCTTGTGCTTTCTTGAGTAGATTTTTTACTATGTGCACACCTTTTTCTGCTTTGCCATTGGATTGGGCATACAGGGGGCTTGATGTGACATGCTGGAAATCATATTCTTCTGCAAAGTTCTGGAACTCCTTACAGTTGTAACATGGCCCATTGTCTGATTGCAAAGTTTGACAAATCCCATGTCTCGCAAAGATAGATTTCAGATGTGTAATCACACAAGTAGCTGTCATGCTGGAAAGCAGTGCAATCTCTGGAAAGTTAGAAAAATAGTCTATGACCAGTAGATAATTCTTTCCATCCAGGTGGAACAAGTCAGTTCCCACTTTCTGCCAAGGCACAGTAGGTAGGTCTGTAGTTACCATGGGCTCTTTCTGCTGCTTGGCATGATGTTTCAGACAAGTTTCACAGCTCGAAACCATCTTGGCAATGTCTGTGTTGATTCCTGGCCAATAAATTGATGTTCTGGCTCTTCTCTTACATTTCTCCATTCCGAGATGCCCCTCGTGAAGTCTTTTCAACTCTCAATCTCTTTTTTCAGTGACTGAGGAATGACAATTCTGTTCTTTCTGAGTAGAAGTCCATTTATAACACTCAGCTCCGCTCTGATGTTATAATATGGTTGACATTCACCTCGAGGACAGTCCTCTTTCAGATTTTTCATGACCCTCCCTGTAGTACGGGGTCCTTCTCTGTTTCTGCTACAATCTGCTTAGATTTCCTGTCTGACACAGGTAGTGATGCTGTAATCAAGTTCACATGTAATTGAACATCAGTCTCTGTAGAGCTCACTGGTGTGTCACTCTGTGTTGTTGCCCTGGACAGAGTATCAGCCATCACAATGTGTTTACCTGTTGTGTATGTCAGCTCGAAATCATAACGTTGCAGTTTCATCATGAGTCTTTGTATTCGTGGTGACATATCACTGAGGTTTTTGAGTGGTGCAACCACTCCTACAACCAGCAATGTCCGTGTACCTGTGTACCTGTGTAGGTACCTGTGTACCTGTGTAAATGAGCACGAGTATGTGACTTATTTATATCAGTAGGGGGCGCCAGAAACAGAGAGAGGGGTAGTGCTGTGTCTCTAATGAGAGAGAGAGAGAGAGAGAGAGAGAGAGAGGGGGGGGGGGGGGGGGAATTGCACCACTCAGTTCACACGTGTGTGATTTTTTTTTATTGATAGCTACTTTCAAAATGACCAGCTCAACAAGAGCTACCCACCCCCAAAAAATATTATCCCATTGCTGAAAATAGTTAAAAAATGTACCTGAAGGGGCTTTGGAATAGAGGTGCTGGTGTTACATATAAAACAGACACACTCATAGAGGGGGAAATGGAATTGGTACAGTTTTACTTTGTATAACATATGTAATGCAATGCTACTGATGTTTGTGCATGTTACTTTTTTCTCGTGTTGACCATTTGGAATTTACAGTCCTTAACTCTGCTCATGGAGCATATTCTCTGTTTTCAACATGACTGCCAATAAAAACACCAGTGAGATGGAAAGCTATGTAGGTGTGGCAGGATGGGCGTGAGCGTTCCCACGCCGTCACGGCCCGTCCTCCGCCCACTGATTAGGGCTTGATGAGTGCCCCAGCTAGCTTTATAAGGTGACGTGTCGGCCGTGTTTGTTAGCTGTCAGTCTCTCTCTGCCACACGGCTGGTGTGTGCACTGCCACACGTCCCACGGCCAGGAGTTATTCCTCCCGCATTGAGGCGATCATCATACACAAAGCTGTCCCTCGGGTGACAGCGTGTTGGTCCGCACTTCAGTGCAGGTATGTTTTCTATACGTTGCTGTTACAATCGCCTGCACTTAATGGCTGACGGTGAACTTGACTGTGAGCGCTTGTTGTGTTTTAGCCTCGGAGCTACTCACCCCTTCCTGGGTCCTGTTTGGCGTGTGGGTGAGACAGCACCGCGCCACCTAGGTTGGTGTCCCTCCCTCTCCGCAGCATTTATATTTCATTTGGTGTCTGACGCCATGGGAGTATAAACATGGGCTCTTGTATGTTTACAGTTATACTGCTTTACCTGGCTACCGCTGCAGTGAGTACAACGCCGGTGCACGTTGGTCTCATTAACGCGGGTGAGTTTGTGTGTCTCGCTGTTCCTGCCTCAGTGACTATAGTAGTATAAGAGTAGTATTTTAATACAGCCGTTGTGCTTCCAGGGCCAGCACCACACCTGCTGCTTTGCTGTACCTAACCATTCCACCCACACTCGGACCGCAGTGTTCGAGAAGGCGCATCACACGTCCACGAGTGGTCCTCTCGTTGGTCGTTTGACTCGGTGCCCTGTTGATTGTAGCCCATAGCGGGCGTCATCTATATTCCTCCTGTATTATAACATATTCCTCTCTATCTTTGCTTGTGTATATATATAGATACTTAGTGCTGTATTATATATATTACACCTAATCTGGATACAACTAGGCCCACTATAGGCCGGAGAGAGAGAGTACTGTCATTATTATTATCCGACCTTCAACTGAAGTGCATACTGATGTATTATATATATGTATTTATGTATCTATATATAGTATATGTATACATGCTCTAGCACTTTAGACCTCCTGGGAGCCTTTTATTATTGCTGAACTGTCTTCTTGATTATGACATATCTGATTGTTTTATAACTTAAATATTGCTGACTAAGTCTTTTAATAAAGCCTTTTGTATATTGGTTACACACGTTTCTGCCTTGCCTCCTTATGCTGTATAACGAACCTGTGTTGAGGAGTCATTAAGTGCTCTGGGTGTTTTATCTTTAATAGTAAATATCTCTTGGGGCGAAACTCCCCTCGTGGCGTAGTCTGGCTGAGCTAATCCATACCACCCTGCCACATAGGCATATATGTCTTTACTCTAGGGTTAGGGGGTCAAACTTATTAATGCAATAGATTATTACAATATGTTGCTGTTGAAAGTTAGATTGAGTGTGTGTGTGTGTGTGTGTGTGTGTGTGTGTGTGTGTGTGTGTGTGTGTGTGCAGTGTGATATATGAAATCTAATCTTGTCTAGCCTAAATCTGTACACTATCAATTGAGTTGATTAAAATGTGCGGCGGTCAAATACAGATAATCTTGGGGGTCCTTGACATGAAAATGTTTGAGAACCACTGTCAGAAAACTGTCAGGATTTAGAAGACATTTGTAGAATCGTTCCCAATCGTTCCCAGGTCTAAATGGGTTAAAGGTTTTCATATAAACTGCGATCATAGGACATTATAATGTTATTAATGTTTTTATTTGCAGAGTATGGGTACATCGTACATGTCAAACTAAAGCACAAGAGTCAATACAAAAACTTTGATTGATTGATTGAAATCTTTATTAACAGTTTGCAGAATTACAGTACATTTCAAGCACAAACTCAATACAAAGACTGTTAACTGTGAGTGGACGACCCAATTAAGCCTTACACTTGTTTACAACAGGGTCCACATTGTTCAATTCATCAAAACATTTAGAGACAAACAAATAGACACTTCTATGTAGTTAAAGAACAGAACAGGAATTCATCATATAGGAAGCGAAAAGGGAAAAAAAGTATATATACAGTGAGGGGAACAGGGGGATAAAAGAAAAGAAAACGAAAGACAGAGTGTAGGGCGCCTGCACACAACACCATGCGTTGATGCCATGTGTGCATATGTGCAGGCACCCAACACCACGTCCATACAAAAACATAGTACAATCCATAGTACAAAGACAGAGTGTAGGGCGCCTGCACACAACACCATGCGTTGATGCCATGTGTGCATATGTGCAGGCACCCAACACCACGTCCATACAAAAACATAGTACAATCCAGATACAAATTCAGCTTTTACAGAGGCCAGTTTCGAATTGCAGCCATCCGTAGGTGCCCTTTGAGAGCAGTTTTGAAGGAGCCAAGGGATTCACATGTCTTAATGACTGTTGGTAGGGCGTTCCACATTTTGGTCGCATAGGAGCGAAAAGAATTTAGTCCCTTGTTTGTGCCGAATCTGGGTTGTACATGGTTTGTTGCACTCCCTCTGGTGTTGTGGGTGTGGACTTCGTTTACATTAAGGAAGTATTTAGACAGGTACATGGGTATCTTGGTGGTGTATCTAATCTTGTGGACCAGACCCATTGCAAGATGCTGTACTCTGTCGTCGACCCTAAGCCATCCCAGCCTGTCAAAGTGGGCAGGGGTGAGGTGGGTTCGGGGGGTGAGGCCAAGTAGGAGCCTGACCAGTTTGTTTTGGGAGGTCTGGAGCCTTGTTTTAAGGGCCTTTGAGGTGCTGTGGTACCAGGAGGTGGATGCATAGTCAAAGAAACCTTGTACAAGGGCTCCTGTTAAGGTCTTCAAGGTGTTTTTGTCGACCAGTGAGGAGATCCTGTAGAGGAATCTTGTTCTTTGATTGACTTTTTTGATTACGTTGGTGGCCATCTTATCACCGGAAAGATTGGCCTCCAGGATGGAACCTAGGTAGGTAATTTGATCCTTCCGTGTGATAATATCATCACCAACTCTAACCAAGAAGCCATCTGCCTTTTTGAGATTACTATTTGATCCGAAGAGAATGGATTCAGTTTTTCCCAGGTGTAAGGATAGTTTGTTATCAGCGAGCCAGGTGCAGATTCTACCGAGTTCAGAGCTGAGGGTCTTTTCAACCTGCAGTTTGTTCCTGTCCGAGACCAGCAGTGCTGAGTCGTCTGCGAACAGGAACAAGTTGCAGTCACAAGCTGAAGTCATGTCGTTTACATATATTAGGAACAGTAAAGGCCCTAGTATGCTTCCTTGTGGGACGCCACAGCTCACTGGGAGGACTTACTGTGGACGACCATGTTAAAGCATTAAACAATTAACCATTTTCAATTAATCAGAACATTTAGAGACGTACAAATATACACTAAAATAAAAAAAACAGGAAATCATCAAGGAAGTAAAAAGGGAAAACCATATGTACAGTAAAGGCTCATATAAAAAGGGAAAACCATATGTAGAGGCTCATCTCAGTGTAGAACAATGTAAACAAGTTATGTAAAACCAACATTTAATTGTTGTGACTGACAACAGTGCAGCCACATGTTAAAGTGCCTGTTGGTTCTTTGTAGAAAATGTAAACAGAATAATGCATATATAAATATATAAATACTATTATAATTAGGAACAAATAAATAATAACTCGTATTACAAAAAATGTGCTGACTGTATTGGGTCATTCAAACGGCAGTGCAAATGAAGTTGCAGAGAAGGTTGTGAAAATGAACTACACAAAATGGATACTTCAGCCAGAACACAATAGTTTCATATGCCTAATATATTTATGTATTTACTATTTATTAATTTAAATAATGTAAACTATTTTGGCAAATGTCTCAATTCCAACCTAATCATGTCGTTTGTAATCATATAATCATGCATACCAGCTACCTGTATGTTTTCCTTTTCATGCCATGCCAATGCATGCATGCATGCATGTATCCAACCACAAGATGGCAACGTTGTTCAAAGAAATCGATAATCTTGCGTATAGCCGCTATACTAAATAACACAAAATACAACTCCTAAAGTGAGCCCAACTATCAAATATGATTTGAAGATGGTGGGTTGTGGTCAAACTCAAAGCTACAGGTAATGCATTCATGGCATGCATCAACAACATATATATTCAACATATATTACATTACAATATTACTGCAGTGCTTACCCTGGATTGAGTGGGTGGCATGTTTGTAATTGTCGCCCTGTGTTTAATATGGGGCTCCAACCACTGAAGAGCAACGTATAGGTAGGGTGTCTTGCTCTTCTCACCTCCAGCATCACCGCTTGTCTTTTTTTTAATTCTGTTTTTGGCCTTGGTGAACTTGTCTCGCAGTTTCTGCCAGACTTCTCTGCAGATTGCGCCGGTTGTGTTAAAATTTTGTCCTATTTTGTTCCACGAATTATAGGCCTGCTGTGAGTCTTTGTGTGACTTCATGGTCGGGTTGTACAGGTGTTCATACCTCCTAACCTCCATGGCCAAGTTCTCCTCAAATTCGTTCATTTTAATTGTTTTCCCTCAGCTTTCTGTATACTGCCTATGTGCCTCTATTCTACTCCTTTCATGTTTATTTCCTATTCTATTTATGTCACTGTCTCTATTGTTTCATTCCTTCGTTCTCTTCCAGCTGCTTTGTTTTCTTTTTTTTTAGCTTGCAAAAACAAGTGGACCGCGCTCCCGACTTCAAGACCAATCACATTGCCCGGAGGCTCCGGGCAATGTGATTGGTTCCCGGCCACCACCGCCACCGCGGTGGTGAGTAAAAACAGAGAGAAGGGCTGGTGAGAGCGGTGGTTTGCTTTTCACCGCGGCTCAGTGACGTCATGTTAGTTTTGGGTGAAGCGGTGGTCACCCCATCACCTAAAATCCAGACTATTAATAGGCCTTGAGTCACACTTCTTGTTCACAGCGCACACCTGACAAAATATATGAAATATTCAGACTGTACATGACCAATAAATCTCCCTTCAGGAAGGGTATGGTTATTTGTGACATGGGGTACCAGAGCTAAAGGAAACCCTATTACTCTTCTCTTCTTATCGTGTCCACAATACAGTTAGTTACAATACACGCTAGATGTGGTTCAGCCACAGCTGAACACATTGCTGTCCCTTTTCGTTGAACTCTGCCAAGTCCGTTGCTGTGCAGGGATGTTCCAGCAGGGGGCATGTGAGGAGGTGTTGCATGGTCTGCGGCTCAGTGCCACAGTCACACACAATGTCCTCGTCATCAGAAAAACCCCATTTTACGAGAGTGACTTTTGCTCGCCCAACACCAGATCTTAGTCTATTAAGGCATTTCCACACTGCGTATGTTGAGTCTGCTCCAGGGGGTAGTGCCTCGCTAGCCTTTAGCTCCATCGTTGTAGCTGGTGGGAGATTGCCAGTCCTTTCTTCCCACTGAGTGACTCTCTCACTACTTATGCTCGGTGTTCCGAGCAGAGGGGTGCTATTCAGGAAGTTTTTCCTGGATTTAAGACGGCTTTTGGCTGGCACATGGCCGAAGAGAGGGTGTCTTTCGTCGGTAGACTGTTGTAGCCGCTCTTTTCTGCTTGCTGCATTCCGTCGTATCTCTGGTGGGGCTATGCCTGCCAGGATGTACAAACGTTCTGTGGGTGTAGGTTTCAGACAGCCTGTGATAAGGCGGCAGCTAGCATTAAGGGCGGGGTCCACCTTCTTGGCATGGGCAGATCGCTCCCACACTGGGCAGGCATACTCGGCAGCTGAGTAGCAGAGCGCTAGTGCGGTTGACTTAATAGTCTGTGGGTTAGCACCCCAGGTTGTGCCAGTGAGCTTGCGGATTATGTTGTTCCTCGCACTCACTTTACACTTGGTCTTCTCTGTGTGGGTCTTAAAAGAGAGACATCTATCCAGGGTTACCCCTAGGTAGACAGGGTGCTCACAGTGTTCAAGGGGGGTTCCTGACCAGCTGACCTTCAGTTGGCGCTTGGCTTCACAATTTCGCAGGTGGAAGGCACACACCTGAGTCTTAGATGGGTTTGCACGTAGGTGGTTCTCTTCATAGTAGGGTGTTAGCTCTGCCAGAGCATTAGAGAGTCTGTCTTCCACAACTTTGAAGTCAGTGGCTTGTGCAGCTATGCCGAGATCATCTGCATAGATGTAGCGCTGAGTGTCTGCACTTTTTGGTTGGTCGTTGGTGTAGATGTTAAAGAGAAGTGGTGCAAGCACACTTCCCTGTGGAAGGCCATTCTTGAGTCTTCGCCACCTGCTTTTCTTTCCTCCTAGTTCAACAAAGAAGTGCCTGTTTTCAAGCATGCTTTCAATCAGCTCTGTCAGACAGATGTCTCTTGTGGTCTCCAGGATCTTGCTGAGGAGGCGTCTGTGGTTGACTGTGTCATAGGCAGCTGAGAGGTCGACAAACACCACACCGGTTACCATCCCTTCCTCATAACCGTCTTCGATGTGCTGAGTAAGGTTGAGTACTTGGCTAGTTGTCGACTTGCCAGGGCGGAAACCTGCTTGTTCAGGGATGAGGTGTTTGTCAACAAAGGAGCCAATTCTGTTGAGGATCAGACGTTCAAAGAGCTTGTAGGTGTGGCTCAAAAGTGAGATTGGTCTGAAGTTCTTGGGAGCGGATGGATCTTTCCCCGGTTTCAGCAGTGCTATAATGTGGGCTTTTTTCCAGATGTTAGGGAGCTTGTGTGTTGATAAGCACTCATTGTAGAGCTGTAGAAGCCACATCTTTGCCTTGAGACCGAAGTGCTTGATCTGTTCTGTTGCGATGTTGTCCAGTCCAATTGCCTTTCCTGGTTTGAGGATAGAGATTCCCTCTTCCAGCTCTTCCATGGTAAGCTGTCTTGTAAAAGCAGGGTCCTCGGTGTATTGCTTGCGGTTCAGCTTGGTCTTTTTCCCTCTCTTTCTACCCTTTCCATTTTCGAGCAATTGGTTGGCAACTTGGTTGGCAGTGACTTTTGGGTGCTGAGGAGCTGCTTTAGGATCGCCCCGTAGCTTGTGAATAAGTGTCCATGCTTTCCTTGCTGTTTTTTGACATGTCTGTGGACTCAATAAGAGCGTTCCAGGTCTTGCTTCGCTCTTCGTCAATGCTTTCCATCACCTTCTCGCCTTGGACAGTTGTTTCATCTGAGAAGGGATCTGCTTCAAACATGCTGACGTAGTTGTCATAGAGTCCTGCACAGTCTTTTGAAAGTCCTGGTATATATTCAACTCTACAGCCTCGTGGGATGTAACTGTTGCTTGTAGTGGTGAAAGGATTAGCAGTATCTTGTCGATCTAGTCGATCTTGTTGATCTTGTCGATCTCGCCGATCTCGTTGATCTCGTCAATACTCCCCCTATTACTAAAGTATGGCTTTCCCGGTGGATTGTGCAGGAGGCCATCCAACTGGCTTATGCCAGTACAGGGTTTCAGCCTCCTGAAGGCCTTAGGACCCAGGATGCTGCCATACCCTGCGTAGAGCAAGGTATGCCCTGCTGTGGGCCTCTGCTGGTAGAATCTAAAGCAGCAGCATCAAATATTTGAAGAAAAACAAAATAGGTAAAAATGGGTATATTGTTTTACAGCCCAATAAATCGTCTTCCATTGGCCTTCATTGAGTTGAGTGATTGACAATTGACATGACAAGCCTCTGTTACCGGTCTCAAGGCTGCTGAGTACCTCATTAATAAAACTGAACCTGAATAAACAGGGATAAAGACGGAGCAATGAGTGTTGTTTTTATTTCCAGAATGTAACTGAGGGGAACCGGAAGCTGCGCTCCTTATATTGGGACCCCAGAGAACCTGGGCTAGAACAAACGTTCCATCCTCACTGCATGTTACACTTTGCTAGTGCAATTAATTCACAGTATTAATTGTAAACCTTCATGAAACAAAATTATGAAATAATTAAACAGACTCTTAAAACATATTAAGTTGGGTCACACTCTCCTGGCCGTGCCACACCTCTGTTGATTTACTCAACATTGGGGCTACTATTTGTCAGCCCCAGAGCCTATTCAATTCAATTCAATTCAATTTTATTATAGTGTCAAATCACAACAAGTTGTCTCAAGACACTTTACAACCAACAAAGATCCACCCAGAGCAAGCAACATTGCGACAATGGTAACGAAAAACTCCCCTTTAGGAAGGAACGTCAGGCAGAACCCGACTCTAGGGTGGGCGGCCATCTGCCTCGACCGTGTCGGGGGGGGGGGATAGAGGGAGAGAGAGAGAGATAGACAGAGAGAAAAGACAGAGAATAGGCAGGTGGGCTCCGTGGAGGGGTCTGGTCCACATCTGGTCCAGGTCGAGCTCTGTGAGGCCGGGTCCAGGTCACACTTCTGGTGGGCTCCATGAAGAGGCCTGATCCACGGTCACACTCGGCAGTCAGTTGGGGGTTAATATTTGAGGTCCACAGGACTGCGACGGGGAGGACGAAAAGAGACTCCGGGGAGAGATTCCCCGGATGCTGGATTAGTGGCAGGCCTTACTGGAGCCTATATAGTGTATATTACAAGTACTGCTGGGAGACAAACCCACACAACAATGTACGACCATGGTATCCAGCTAGACCCGGAGACAAGTCTGGCCATAGGCTTTGTCGTAGAGAAAGGTTTTCAACCTAGTCTTGAATGTGCAGAGCGTGTCAGCCCCACGGACCGAAGCCGGGAGAAGGTTCCACAGCTGCGGTGCCTGGGACCTAAACGCCCTGCCTCCTATTGTAGCTTTTGATATTTTTGGAACAGTAAGCATGTTTGCATATTGCGAACGCACTGCTGTTCTATTTGGTTTGTAGGGATCAATGAGATCCTTGAGATATTGTGGTGCCTGACCATTGAGAGCTTTGTAAGTGAGAAGAAGAACTTTGAACTCTATTCTGTATTTGACCGGGAGCCAGTGTAGGGAGGCCAGTGAAGGAGTGATATGGTCTCTTCTTCTGGTACCTGTCAACACACGCGCCGCAGCATTTTGAACTAACTGTAGGCTTTTCAGAGACTTGCCTGGGCAGCCTGATAATAGCGAGTTGCAGTAGTCCAGCCTTGAGGTAACGAAGGCGTGGACAAGTTTTTCTGCGTCATTTTTGGACAGGATGTGCCTGACCTATAGAAGGCTCTGCTCAGCCCTCTGGCCCTGTGAGGTGCACTGGCTTTTTGGGTTTGAAGTTCTTGCTTTTTGGGCAGAGACAGACTGACACGGCTTGGACCCATAAAGATATAAGACACAAAGTGAAGAAACAAAATGGCTAGTTCAATCACATTGGAAGTGGCTCGGGAGGCATCCTTTGGTTAGACATAAGGTTGGTGAGCGGTACGTTAAGACGATTGGATTAAGGTTGGTGAGGGGTGCGTTAAGGGTTAGGCTAGGTTTAGGTGTGCTGTCCCGTGGGAGGTTAGGTTAGGGTGAGGGTTTGAGATGGTTAACATCGGTAGACAACTTGACTGCGTGTGCGTGCATTTGTCTTGATTTGTGTGTTCTCTTGGCACAGCACCATGGGTGTGTACGCATAACAAAACCTAGCCCTGGTGAATGCTGGACCAGGGCATCTAAAATACACTATTTTAATCATTAAATGAAATGAATCCAGCCAGATCGGCGCGGGTAAAACCCGGAAATGCCATAGTAGAAGAAATGACTCTGCCCGGTAAATTCAGGGTACATTGCGTTATTAAGATGACACAAAGTGCATTTTAGAGAGAAACTGGGGACCTGAGACGCTTCCCAGGTTCGAGAATAGACTTTTACCAAGGTCTAGCAGGCTTTATTTCGGTGAGTGGTTACGTCGTTTTGTTTATTTGCTGGTATTAGAAAAACAGCGCACGGGAGTGGAAATATGACCAGTGGGCTGTGGAAGGTATTTCCACAAGGCGTCAGAGAGAGACACTCGCTGTAAGCATTGGACCAGGGCTAAACAAAACCATGCTGCTTCTATGCAACGATTGGTATGAGAAACATCGTTGAAGCTGAGAAGGGCCATGCCAGTGTCGGCTATGGGGATTAATGTGGTTGACACGCACTGTAGGAGGAGAAGATGAGTTCAGATATGTACCAGTGCCACTGTCTGCTATTTTGTTTAAAGCTGCATTACACCTCAAGCAGACTGTAATTATGAAACCTTTTAATTAATTATCTGGTTTGGGAGTTATTTTGTTCATAAAGTGCATGCTATTCTTTTTTTAAATATATATATATATATATATATATATATATATATATATATATATATATATATCTTTTTATTATTATATTGTTGTACCGGCCAATGGGACGGCCGGTGCGATAGGTCGGCCGGTCGTTTTGATATGTCGGCCGGTCCGTGGATAGGTCGGCCGGTCGTTTGATATGTCAGCCGGTCCGTGGATAGGTCGGCCGGCCGGTCGTTCTTTTTTTAATTTTATTTTTTAAATATATATATATATATATATATATTTTTTTTTTTTGGTACCGGCCAATGGGCCGACCGGTGCGATAGGTTGGCCGGTCCGTGGATAGGTCGGCCGGTCGTTTGATATGTCGGCCGGTCATTTGATATGTCGGCCGATCCATGGATATGTTGGCCATTCGGCCATTTCTCAACCGTTTTGGATGGGGGTGGGCTCGTTGGAATTGTGTCGCCCCCCCCCCCCCCCCCCTGCGGGCGTCTTTGGGGGTCTCAAGGTTCGGGGACCCCCAGGGACCCCCATGAACCCCCAAATGGTAACTCTGTCATTCCTCTACCGTTTTGGACAGGGGTGGGCTCATTTGAATCGTGTTGCCCCCCCTGGGGGCGTCTTTGGGGGTCTCAAGGTTCGGGGACCCCCAGGGACCCCCAAATGGTAACTCTGTAATTTCTCTACTGTTTTGGACGGGGGTGGGCTCATTTGAATCGTGTCGCCCCCCTGGGGGCGTCTTTGGGGGTCTCAAGGTTCGGGGACCCCCAGGGACATTTGCATTAATGTTTTATTTTTGCCACGGCCATGCAAAACAAGAGATCAATGATATTACGAGAACACAAATGTATAGCCTACAGTACTAATATACTATTGATGTGTCATATATTGTCTACTCTATTCCACTGCGCTACACATTTTAAAATAAGTCACTTATCAAAACGTATTTTTGGGGAAAAGCCAATCTACAAGCTCACAACACATTACGACATGTTGTGACCTTGTAGATCAGCAATTGTCCTTTCTTCTTAGCCTATAATGACATGCCCAAAATCGGGATGTCAGGGTTAAAGTAGTTAGATATATAGTTACCCAATTAGTTATCCACTGTATACTGGCAGGTGGCCATTCTGAGACAGGCATATATGTGGCATAATGCATGGTCCAAGTATATCCCATGTTTGGGATTTCATTAAATGGGTCTTATACAGTAAGTACATGTAGTTGCAGTCCGAGAAAGGGACCCTTAGCTGCAAAGGTGAATGGGTGTGCAGTATACTTCATATTAGGTTATTGCAGATGGCCTTTCAGAGGACAGTGTTACTTGGGGACATGATGAGACAGGAAGTTCTACAGGCTAAACTAGTTTTGTTTGTCAACGTAGCTTAAATAGTTGGTGTCAGTACATTAAGGTGTGGTACTGTACTGTACTCTATGTTGATGAGACAACTATGCAATGGAAACATACCTGAGATTCAAAACAGAGAAGGAGTTTTTAGAAGCGGCCTTAGGCCTAAATGGGTTAAGTACATGATGAGTGATTCATGAAGGCCATGTGAAGGAGCCATTCTGTCTGTGTGTGCCTTTAACTCATTAGATGGGCGGGGTTCACCATGGGGGGTGTGTGTCACAAGGATTGACATATGGGAACACAGGTGCAACAAGCCAGGTGATGGTTTGGAAGGTATGGGCACAACAGGCAAAGAGATGTGCCCAGCAGAGTGGCAAAGTATAGTTTGAGCTTGCCACTACACCATGTCAGGATTTAAAGGAATGCAGTGTCACTGTCACAATATTAGTTTGATTAGGGTGCTCAACCTTGATCAGATCTGAGGAAGAGGTCTGTGGATCAAGGGTTTCCATGAATTATGCTTGTTGAGTGTTATTATGATTTAGTTGTTATTGTAATTTGACACTTTCTCTCAACTGACAAATAATATAACGATTTACTTGTCCAGTTCTGTCCTCTTTAACAATCATGTCATGCCATGTTCTTTTCCAATGTGGTCATACAGTTGACTTGACTCACACCTACCATGACAATTGTGGTACCCAGAGGCGCCTGCATGGGAGAAATTTAACCCATTCTGAACGGGAACCCATTTTGGTGTTGGCATCATGTTTTGCTTTAGCTATTTAAAAATAGCTATTTTTGAAAAATCGAAGAACGACTGACATTTTTAGAATCTGATCTCCGGTCAGAATGGGTTAATCAGACCAGTGTGTGTCCAGTGGAAACCTCGTATGAATCTGATCTCTGGTCAGAATGGGTTAACTTGTCTATGTATACCAATGGAACACAAAAATGTTGCCCTGATCATAACTGATAATAATACCAATACCAGGGGTGACTGGTGTTGATTTTGATGATGCTATGTAGGCCTATCGATACATATTTATAGCAAACAACAAAATACAAGTAGGCTACAACAACAAACACAACATGAGGGTTCCAGTTCCACTGCTCCAGTGAATGTTGTATACTGTGCAGATAGGCTGAGATAGCTCATATCTGATCTTATTGGTGGTAGTGGCAATACTAATTTGAGTCTGGATTTAGAAACAAAGTAAGACCAAAACCAGAATTAATATTTGATTATCAAACACACACGCGCAGAGTCTCTTTCATTATCTGTCTGTCTCTCTCTCTCTCTCTCGCTCAAAAGTAGGCTACGCACGCACACACACACACACACACACACACACACACACACACACACACACACGAACGAACGCACACACGCGCAGCCTCTTTCAGTGTTTGGGTACTGCCACACCAGAGCGGAAACCCGTTTTGCGCTGCCGAGGTTTTTAGACAGCTGGTGGATGGAGAAAATGCTCCACTTCAGCCGACGACTTGCGCAACGGCCAGCTTACATCTGACGCTCTCCTCCGCGTCAGATGTAAGCTGCCGACAAGCATAAAAATGAAGTGTGTCACCCGGAAGTGCGAGGCACTAGCCAATGGAACAGATGCAGCCTGCAGCCCATCCACTGGGAGGGTATTCACTTGTAGTTTTCTTCTTTCACTGAGTCAAACGCCCCCTGGGAGGGAATTTTTGAAGCCATGTCGAGGGATACAGGGAGACATCTGGGCAGTGGGCACCTCGAAGTAACATTCTGTCCAAATTGTTAACAAAATATTGAAAAATCGTCTGAAGAAATGTAAAGCAGTGCATGGTTCTCATGTTTGCTTCAGATCACCCCTGTAATATTTCCATCCATGGCACCTCTGGCTGAATTACATTGTAATTTACTGTAACCCTGATCCATGTTGACATTGAAAATAACTTTATACTTTATAAAATAGCGCGTTCTCTTCAGCCTCCACAGCCCTTCTCATCATCATTATCCTCCTTCTCCGTGGTGGTCTAGTGGTTAGGATTCTGCGCTCTCACCCCCGCGCCCCGGGTTCGATTCCCGGTCAGGGAACACTGTTTTATGATGAATTCCTGTTCTGTTCTTTAACTAGAAGTGTTGTAAACAAGTGTAATGCTTAATTGGGTCGTGTTAACAGTCTTTGTATTGAGTTTGTGCTTGAAATGTATTGTAATTCTGCAAACTGTTAATAAATATTTAAATCAATCAATCAATCAAAAAACTCCTTCTCCTTCTCAAGTGTAATGCTTAATTGGGTCGTCCACTCACAGTTAACAGTCTTTGTATTGAGTTTGTGCTTGAAATGTATTGTAATTCTGCAAACTGTTAATACATATTTAAATCAATCAATCAAAAAACTCCTTCTCCTTCTCACCGCCACCAACACTAGTGTAGCTTCGGCCGGGAGGCGAACCCTGGTTCCCCATTCCAAAGGCACGTACGTTAACCAGTCGACTAGAGAGTCATGACTCGATAGCCAAGTAGCAACGCAGCACCGTGTAGCCTACACTAGAATGCTCCTTTGTCTGTGTCAACATCTTGTCACTCACTTGTCACTCTCACGCCCACTTCGCCAACCAAGAAATAGAGGACTACAGGCCATTAAATAGGCTTCCGTGTGCGTCTCCTCTCGGGACCGCCCAAAGCCCCGGAAGAAATCAAAGTGTCGGCTGCCGACAACCGAAACTGTCGGCAGCGCAAAATCTTTTTCCGCTATGGTGTGGCAGTAGAGTCTCTAATTCATTAGGCTCATCTGCTGCAGCTGCGTCTAATTTCTCTCGGCGACTCCAGCCGGGAGATGCCTAATATATATGCCCAAGAAAGCATATACAGGTTATCATTCAGGTCAGTCAAAGTGTGTGACCAACGTGTGTGTCATGTTTTTTTTGTCCCTCAGCGCTGGAGGACAGTTTGGGGAGTCGCCACCCCATGGAGGACAGTTTGGGGAGTCGCCACCCCATGGAGGACAGCTTGGGGAGTCGCCACCCCATGGAGGACAGTTTGGGGAGTCGCCACCCCATGGAGGACAGTTTGGGGAGTCGCCACCCCATGGAGGACAGTTTGGGGAGTCGCCACCCCATGGAGGACAGCTTGGGAAGTCGCCACCCGTGTAAACTCTCTCAGTCTCTCGCTCTCTCACTATACTCGCCACTCTCTCGCTCTCTCACTATACGCACGCAGCCACACACTGTTCTTTTGGGCATGCAGGCACAGCGCTGAGCGCACTGATATAACAGACAGCAGCGCAAAATGTTTACACGTTTATTGAGATGTAAGTTCCAGTCCATAGGCGGCGGGTCCCAAAAATTATGCTGGGTATTTTTTTAAATATATATAATATATGTGCGCAGCATTATATAGAAGGCTATTGTGTGTGTAGTGTGTGTGTGTTGTCGCTGCTCCCTGGTGATCGCTGATCGGGTAGGTAGGCTATACAGCAACTGGCCTAATCAGCATAATATTTGTTTTGGGAAACAGCAAAACGCAAAATGTATTTTTCAAGGCAGAGATAAAGTAATTCAGAAGAAGAAGCTGTGACTCCTGTGAGTCGGCTGTCAGAACTCAGCACCACCACCAGTGCCCGCACGGTTCACAGTTCACACCACTGCAGCAACACTAACACGTTCAGCGGACTGGCTGCTGTCTCTGTGCCGTCTGTGAAGAGTAATAATAACTAATTTATTTGGGAAATAAACAGCCAGTATTTTTTTAAATATATATAATATATGTGCGCAGCATTAGTTATTATTACTCTGTGAAGAGTAATAATAACTAATTTATTTGGGAAATAAATAAATCCGCAGCGGCGGCCTCGTTTGCTCGGCCGCGACAGTCCCCCCCCCAACGCAATTCTGTAGCCTACCCAAAGGTAAAACACACCCGCCGCCTATGTTCCAGTCCCCACTAGTCCCCACACAGTGACAGCACTCCATGTTTACGGCACGCACAGACAGACAGAATATTCTGTAGGCTATAATACTATTACACTGCACTGCAGTGTTTATGTGTTTTCTTAAGCAATTGATTAATGTACTCGTCCTCATTTCGATCAGGGCTTCAGTCTCCTCATTCGACCACGTCTATCCACGGTAACGGGACATCTTTGCGCTGCGTAAAATATGCTTTCTCCGTCTCCAACTGTGTTCAGCTCCTCACCCGCCACATTGTTTGCTTCATTTCCTTTATTTACTGCGGATTGCATTTACACCTGCACCGAATCGTAATCGAGTGCGATTGGAAGCGAAGCGAAACCCCCGTCTTTGCTCGGAGTAAAATGCGGTTTTTTGATACGCATTACGATTCAAATGAGCCTTCACACCTGCCAAACGAAGTGCACTTTCTGAAAATGCGCAGCAGAATTCGTTTTAATCGCAGCAAACTCTCTGGTATGAATGTGACCTTAGTTTAGACAGTTTTTGGTTTAGACTAGTCATTAGTCCTACAACTACAAACTATCTCAAACCCTCACCCTAACCCTAACCAGCACACCTAAACCTAACCTTAACCCATGTCTAACCAATGACTAGTCTAAACTAAGTATGCACCCAGAGAGGGTATGTTTTGCACTCCGTCCGTCCGTGTGTGTGTGTGTGTGTGTGTGTGTGTGTGTGTGTGCGTGCGTGCGTGTGTGTGTGTCCGTCTGTTATCAGCTAATCTCCGGCACCGTTAAGATTGGGTGAAGATCCTTTTTTTCTGGTAACTTGAATTCTTGTTTTAAATACTAATATTTAAAAACTGTTAGCCTGCACAATAGCTTTTCAATTAAATCACATTCACCACAAAGTCAGTTTATTTTGAAGAGAAGTAAGTAAGTACATTATTTATATAGCACCTTCCACAGACTCACAAAGTGCTTTACATGCAATAAGATACAAGCAGATACAAATTGCTGTACAATTCATCTAAAATAAATGACAATACAAGCATGAAGAGTCAATAAATATAGGAAAAATCTAAAAAATTCAGGTTGAACCACATTCACAAATGCTTGTTCAAAGAGGAACGTCTTAAGGGTGTTTTTAAAAATGTCCACCGAGGCTGCAAGTCTCAGGGCTTAGTGGAAGAGCATTCCAAAGTCTGGCCGCTGCAGCCTGACATGCTTTGTCACCTTTGTTATTTTTTATGTCGTGGAGGGTGGGGCTAACAGACCCTGTTCTGCAGACCCAAGGGCCCTTCTGAGCACTTGACGTGGCACCAGGTCAGTCAGATAACCCGGGGCCTGACCATGCATAGCTCTAAAAGTGAGCACCAGTACCTTAACCCGTTTTGGGGTGGGAACCCCTTTTGGTGTTAGCGTCATGTTATGATTTAGCTATTGATAAATAGCAGATCTACAAGCTCATAGCGCACCGGCGCGCTATACGAGCTTGTAGGTCTGCTATTTTTGAAAAATCCAAGAACGACTGACATAGAAACATAGCTTTTTCAGTAAACTGTCAGGATGTAGAAGACATTTTTAGAAACTGATCTCAGGTCAGAATGGAGTTAAACTGCACCCTGAACTTCACAGGAAGCAGGAAGTGCAGGGAGGCCAGGATTGGAGTGGTGTGAGAAAGAGGAAGTGGTCCTGCGGTTGCTGACGTGTGTGACGCAGTGAAGTGGGCAAGTGGCGTCATGGTAACCGGGTGGTTACCATGGTAACCGGGCGGTGAAAACAGCTGATCTACAAGATCACAACGCATAATCTATAGGCCAGGGTGACCATGGATCCGCTTCGCGGCGCGCCCGGTGTCGCCCGCAGAACAAGTCGCCCCCCCCCCCCTAATATTCTACCTGCCCACCCTATTGGTGCAGGCTAGATCCGGCCCTGGGCCCGACACAATACATTTTAGTCGACTTAATCAACTGTAGATTTAGTCGACTAAAATCTTGGGATATTTTGTCGACTAAAGCTAGACTAACACTAAAACATTCCAGGTGACTAAAATGTGACTGAAACTAAATAAAAACTATTGAAGAGACTAGGACTAAAACTAAAAACCCTTTGCTGCCAAAAATACAACACTGGATTGCAACTTATTACATGAGTTGCTAGTTCCTTATTTTGCCGTACTAGCCTAACATTGCCTATACCATTTTATTATTAAACCGCTCTGGTGTCTGACATTTTGTTTTATAACACACGTTCCACGCTATCTAATCATTTTGTTTTAGTTCTACTACGTAACCCACGTTCCACGATATCTAATCATTTTGTTTTAGTTATACTGCGTTAGTCTGCGTAACCTGCGTTCCACGCTATTTAATCCATTCTACGCTGCCTAGATTGTCTTATTACCTTTGGAGCATAAGCCGAGGTATTTGCAGCTTTGTTTGACGAAAATCCTCCGAAAAATAGTCCGATGGTTTGTTGTTGAAGAGAAAAACAGGCCGCCATCACAATGCAAAACAAGAACCGCCTCCACAGCATGTTGTAGTCCAAAAGAAAACCCGGTTTCGTCGTCATAATCATCACAATCTCTGTAAAGCGCCTTGGATAAAGGTGCTATATAAATGCACCATTTACCATAAGAGTAATAATGAGAGAGCTTTACAACAGAAAAGCCAACTATTAATTAGGGGACTAACTTATAACTATTAGGGCATTTGAACACTAGTTGCCTGTTCAATTTGTGGGATGCTTGACAAGTATTGGAAATGATTCACCCTAAGGCAGTGGTTCCCAAAATCTTTCACGTCAGGGACCCCCAAATTAAAATTATTATTACAGCTCTAGCAGTGATTATGAACCCGTTTAATTTCAAGGACCCCCCAGTTTGACATGCATTAGAATGGCATTTCTATCTCTGGGACCCCGAATTTATATTGTATAATCAATGTATACCCGAGGCGGGGGTTGGCGAAAGGGCCTTTCTGTGTGGAGTTTGCATGTTCTCCCCGTGTCCCCTAGGGTAGATACCCTCACAAAAACATGCAGTAATCCTGGTCTCTAAAACTACCTCCCCCTGGCCAGCCGGGTCGCCTGATGGAGGGGAAAGGAACTGGTCGGAATAACGTGTCCCTTCCACGCGCTACGTCCGGCCGGGGAAATTCCCCTCTGTCAGGTGAAAAGAAGCAGCTTGGACTCCTCATGCATAGAAGGAGGCATGAGGTCAGTCCGCTGCCCCCCCAGGTTCGCAGAGGAAGTGTAGCGCCCAGGATTACATTAAATAATTGGCACTGGGTGAAAAGAAAAACTGGGTTACAAAATCGTGGGATAAAAAAAAAAGAAAAAAAAAGAAAAGTAAAATCAATGTTATTTTAACTCTGAGAGTATACAACACTCATAACGTCACCAGGTTTTTATTTCATCAAGTGAACAGTGGCTTTATTGACTTCTCCTTGTAATGGTTTGTTTTGTCCACATGGGGAAAGACAATACAACAGAACACAGTACAGCTCTATAAATGAGCATTATAGTGTTGTATATAATCTAACTATAAATGCACCATCGTGCGTGCGTGCATGCGTGGAAAGGGGATTGGCCGAAAATGTGATCTAATGTGCAGCACAGTGACATGTTGCGCAATAACATGGTATTTCATTCATATGCAAATTAACTGTACGGTAATTATGCCAGTTGTGTGGATGCTACATAGCATTGTGTACTTCTTCTCACACCACTGTAAAAGCAGCCTGTTACACAATTTAAACAATAAGAAAAGACAAAGCAATTATTTTTGTATTCAATTTTATTCTTTTGATTAAACCTTTTTCCCCTGTATTTCTTGAGTAGGCTACATTTAACTCCAAACAGAAGAGTCTTTTACAACAGGGGTTCTCAAGTGGCTCCTAAAATGCTACTTTTAATTTACAGAATGCACCGATGCGTTCAGAACAATATGCATACAAATATCACTTGTTTAACTTCAGTTCAAATGTCATTTTGGTCCAACATTCTGATTAAATAAGAAAGAAAAGTTGGAATGCAGTGAAAACTGTAGATTTACAACTCGTCACAACATGTTGTGAGCTTGTAGATCTTTTGCCCCTCCTCCTCTTCTATGAAATACAAATAATAATAATGTCAAACACTGAGGAGCCTCTATGTGTGTGTGTGTGTGTGTGTGTGTGTGTGTGCACGCACACACAAACAGGGGAGCCACCACCCCATTATACTATACCCATTATTTACTGTAGCTCCTCCTCCTCTATCTTACTCTCAGAGACACTGAGGTGTCCAGGCTCCAGAACCTGAACCCAACATACAGAGGTCCAGTGAACGTGGACTGGAAGGTGTGCAGGTGTGTGAGTGTGTCAAAGGACACTGTGTAGAAGGACACAGTGCCAGCAGCATGGTCTAGATACACTGCTACTCTGTTGGAGTAGGAGGAGGGTCTGACAGGGAGGTCAGTTCTCTTCTCATTGTGCCACACAGAGTACCTTTTATCATCACCATCACAGTTCAGACTCCATGATTTATTATTGAATCCAAACCAACTGTCATCATGTCTGGTGATATCTCTGTGTGTCAATGCTACAACACCATCTCCACTACACTGTACCTCACAGTAACAGCGTCCAGTCAGTTCCTCTCTACACATCACCTGACGGTAGGACTCAAATCTGTGTGGATGAGGAGGATAGTTCTGATTCTCTTCCACCCATCTCACCTTCCTGTTGTTCTCAGACAGAGAGAGGTGTCTGTGTGCTGTGTTTGGATCCAGTGTGAGTTCACACACATCTGATGAGAAGAACAACACAATACAGCACCAGTTTACAATCACACATCATAATAATAATAATAATAATAATAATAATAATAAGGGTATTAAATAATAATAATAAAAAAACAAAAACAACAAAACAACTAAAGGCGGCAGCGGCAGCAGGGACGGCAGCGTGTGTGTGTGTGTACATCAACAGTTTACAATCACACATCATAATAATAATAATAATAATAATAAGGGTAATAAATAATAATAATACTAATAATGATAATAAGGGTAATGAAGAAGAAGAAGAAGAACAACAACAACCACAACAACAACAACGACAGTGTGATTGCTTTATTAAAATGGCACAACGTGCATTTATAGAGAAACTGGGGACCTGAGACGCTTCCCAGTCTGGATAATAGACTTTTTCCTAGGTCTAGTAGGCTTGGTTTCGGTGAGTAGCTATACGTGGTTTCGTTCCTTTTCTGTAAAGTATAACTCGCACGGCAGTGGTGGATCATGGCTAAAGGCTAATGGACCCCAGGGATGCTTGCGGGAGATCCCTCGGTAACTATACGTCCGAAATACAGAGAACTAGGGTCCCGAAAGGGCTAAAGGGGGTCCCCAGGTGAATGATAGGCTATTAGTACTATAGTAATATATACCAAATGGACCCGTATTGGTCTGTTACTCAGAGAGTGTATAAATGGAACGAAATTATATTTACTGTAGCATAATGCATGGCAAACTGTAGACCTACGTATGATAAATTATATTTAGTGTAGCATAATGCATGGCAAACTGTAGGTGGGTCCTTGAAATGAAAATAGTTAAATCACTCACTGCTAGATCAGTAAAAAAATATATATATATCATGGGGTAACTGGCTTATCTTCTCAAATGGGGGTCCGTGGGTGGGTGTCAAGAGGTACTAGCTGCAGCCTCCTCCTTATTTGTCAAACATCTGTAAACGTAATGCATGTACCACATGCATATAGCCTACTGTAAAGCATTCTCAAACCTTCTTTCATGTCAAGGAAACCCAACAACTATGATTTTCGTTTTAAAGTAGGCCTATAGGCTACTTTGTTGATTATCTTTACAATATGCAATTTAGGCATTTAGCAGATGCTCTTAATCCAGAGCGATTTACAGTAAGCAAGAATCAAATATATCAAATGCACGATGAAATAGTCATCAAGAATCACACATACGCTACGCTAAGAACCTAACAGTGGAATATCTATATTATGAAGCGTGCTATATCTACATAAAATGCTATCTAAGTTAAATAAATTGAGCCTTTGCATACGCCTGTAAGGTCATCGAGGCTACGGGCATAATGCCGTAATGGTCTTTTTTTTGCAGGTATTACAAAGGTCTTAAAAGTCCTTAAATCATCACTTTACTGTCACCGTGAGCTGGGGAGTGCATGGGGACCCCTCCAAAACATGATGTGTAGACCCACAGTTTGAGAACAACTGACTTGGCTGCAACCTTTTTTACATGAAAGTGCCATGTTTTAATTGTCTTGATAGTGTGCCAGATTAAAAACATTATATTTAATTGTCACCACATTAAATATGTCCAACTGAGGCTAGGGGCCAAAGTTCCATTTGTACACTCAGAGTCAAGCCCACCACACACCGGCTGCGACCGTCTGCGGCGCGGCGCGTTGCTGCACGGCGCCGCGCGGCGCCGCCTGGAAAATAGAACTGTGTTCTATTGGCGCGCCGGGGGACGCAGCCGGTGTGTGTCGGGCTTTACAGACCCATAAGGGTCCATTTGTCCACTTTGGGGGAACCACCGGTGTTGTTTTTTACAGCAAATTTAGATTTTAGTCAGTGTCTTGAATAGTTTTAGTCACATTTTAGTCACCTGGAATGTTTTAGTTTAGTCGACTAAATAACATACAATTTTAGTCGACTACATCTACAGTTGATTTAGTTGAACAGCATGTACTTTGGCGGGCCTTGATGCCGTCCTAATGACTGTTTTTACACTTGCTGAAAATAGCTGATCTGCAAGCCCACAACGCGCCGCAGCGCGACACGTTGTGAGCTTGTAGATCGGCTATTTTCAGAATGCAACTCATTGTAAAATGACTTATACTGGATCCCTTGTCCACTAGTCCCTTCCTAACATTTTAGTCTAGTTTTTATTTGTTGATGAAATTGTCAGTATATTTAGTCTTAGTTTTAGTCATCATAGCTTAGGTTTTATTTAGTTTCCATTTAGTTTTCATCGTCAAAAAGGTAGACGACGAACATTTTTCGTCTTAGTTTTAGTCGACAAAATCAACACTGGGAACCACTGATGTATAAATGTGAGGGCGGGGACTTTATGTAACTTTTTTAAATACTTAATTTTAAATGAAAAAACCTCTCCCATGCAGCAGCTGATGCAGGAGAGACGGGAGATGGACGACAATTGGGCCATCGCATGTGACGGCTACGCATCAGGAAGAAACAGAGACAGCTACAAAGCCAGCTAACACATTGCACCAAATGCCTTATGTTTTAAAACATTTATATTGATGGCCTTTGTAAAATGTATGTATTAACTTAATCATTATAAATATATATATATATATATATATATTATTTATATATGTATAACGTTATAGCCTAGGGACTTCTGCATCACTTAATGACTCATTAGCCAAGGAGGCAGTGGATCAGCGGTAGAGTGGGCGGTATAACGGCCGGTTCCCGGTTCAATCCCTGTGGGCTCCCCCAGAGTAAAGGTCATTTCACACTGGCGAATTAGCGTCTGTACACATATAAATGCGACGCGTATTGTGCGATTATATTCGCAAGCCCCTCCACTCCATGTCCTCTCCTCCTCCACTCCACTCCTCTTCTCCTGCGTTATGTCTTTCTTTCATACCCTGAAGAGAAGGCACTCAGGTGCCGAAACGTTGGTCTAATAAAAGTTTTTTGTATCGTGATTCGTGACTACGAGCTGTGCAAGTTTGTCTCCCGTCCCGTAGTCAGCACCTCTTCACTATTGGTGTGCAGCGTGCGCTAAAACCTCTTTTGTTTGTATTGGTATATCCTACTATCCTTTCCACCACTTCTTGTCTTCTTCACTACCGTGATGTGGAGTCCAGAGTTATTTGGGATCGACGGCCGGTCGGCTGCTCACCTGTGCCATCGATAAAATAAAATTATAAATAGGGTGATGTCAGCCAATTTGGGCCACTTTTTGCTAATTTGGTAATTAAACTGAGAAAAAGCAAAGCATGACACTAAATTGGGTTTGTATTATTATTATTGACAGTTCTTGTACTTGACATAAAACAGTCTATGGTTTTATGGCGGGAGATGCAATGCATCACATCTTATGATGCAACAGATGCAATAATATCAGTCATGACTACTCAGGGTAAATGCCAGGTCAAAGCAATCTCAGTTGTCAATGATAAGGTGATCACGTAACAGGTCAGCTCCATATATGGAGATCTACGGGTGGCAGCGGGGGCAGTGTCTTGAGTGTACTGGGTGTGATGAGGGCCCAGGTAGGGCCGGCCCTTAATTTTTGGGCCCATTGAGGACTTTAGATTTTGCTGGCTGCCGGGTGTGACTGCACTAATAACTTACCCAGGGGGCAAAGGGGGTTGACCTGCATTTGTCATAACATACAAAGTTGTCCACCATAAATAATATCTATGACACAGTAGGATCACAACCTATACGGACAACCTGGTCAATTGTTGGGCGAAAGTCCAATATGGCCGCCCCAATATTAGCCAATATTAGTTATAATGGGGGGTGAATAGGGCAATTTTTTTTAACAGAGATATTTCCACGAAACTTCACAGGTTGATCAATAATATGAATACGATTTTTTTTTGCATTGAAAGTTTCCATCAAAGTCCAATATGGCCGCCCCCATATTAGCCAATATTAGTTATAATGGGGGGTGAATAGGGCAATTTTTTTTTCACAGAGATATTTCCACGAAACTTCACAGGTTGATCAATAATATGAATACGATTTTTTTTTGCATTGAAAGTTTCCATGAAATCCAATATGGCCGCCACAATATTAGCACCCAGAAAATAGGTTTGGCTTGAACTTCTGAACCAGATGAGCTAGAAACGCAAACTTGGTATCTATTTCATGGTTTCTGACCATGAGATACTCAATGGATATTTGTATTATTGGGTGTGTCAATGGAAGTCGTGAACATAGTCAGCACCATAAGCAATTTCCGATACTTATAGCAGCCCATTAAATTGCAGCAGGGCTATGGCAGGAGAAAGCACACAAACTACCAGTGTTCCATGCATTGACGGGTTGTGACACTGTGTCAAGCATGTTGGCCACGGGAAAAAGACTGCGTGGGCTGTATAGGCTCCTGAGCTTATACACATGCCCTGTTGATATTCAGTTGTGAGGTACAAGGAAGCTTCTGGCCAATTCCAAAGTTCAAAAATGGAATTCTGGATCATAAAAAAATACTGATTTGACACCGAGATCACCCATATCAGACAATCAGAAAAAATTCGACACCAGAGCGAACAAATAAAGAGTGATAACTGTCGCATTTTCCCACATTCGCCACTGATGTGGAAGCTTGCATTGACGTTTAAAAAAAAGGCTAATTATTCGCATGAATAAATCGCGTCGCTAATTCGCCAGTGTGTAATGACCTTTAGTGTGGAAGGGTCCTTGAGCAAGACTCTGAACCCCTAATTGCTCCAGATGATGTGCAGGTTGGTGCCTTGCATGGTTGCCTCCGACATCGGTGTGTGAACGTGTGTGAATGGGTGAATGTAATGCACAATATAATCCATGTAAAGTGCCTGGGAGATATACACACACGCACGCACGCACGCACGCACGCACACACACACACACACACACACACCATGTACTCACATTTTAAAAAGTCTCGTCTGTTTCTGCTCCCTGCAGGAGATACTGATTGACTAGACGCAGCAGCAACTGGTCCTGAAACAGCAGCAACTGGTCTTGAAACAGCAGCAACTGGTCTTGAAACAGCAGCAACTGGTCCTGAAACAGCAGCAACTGGTCTGGTCCTGAAACACCGACTGGAAACAGAGTCGACAAAATAAATCATTAATGTGACTGAAGAATGAACGAGATTACATTTGAATCTACAATATATCATGATATAATTGTGGAATGGAACAAAGCCATCATTAGCATCATTAACACATGACTCTGTTTGACCAGAATGGAACAGAGCCTTCATTAGCATCATTAACACTGACTCTGTTTGACCAGAATGGAACAGAGCCTTCATTAGCATCATTGACACTGACTCTGTTTGACAAGAATGGAACAGAGCCTTCATTAGCATCATTAACACTGACTCTGTTTGACCAGAATGGAACAGAGCCTTCATTAGCATCATTAACACTGACTATGTTTGAACAGCAGCTGCTCCATTCAAAGCTCAAAGTGAACTTTACTCAGGTATCTAGTTTGTCGCTTTCCGACCTGTAGCATGTTGTAGGGCTTAACACATGGATTGAAACAACAAGAACTTACTCAACCCTGAGTATATCTAGTCTCTAAAAGACAACTATTCATCTGATCAGATTACTATTAAACCTTTTCATCTTACTCACCTGTCTGTTGTGATGATGCAGTATAGTCTCCTGAGTTCAGCCTTCAGATCACGGATCTCCTGAGCTGCAAATGACAAATTCATATTTTCATAAAACATCAGCAGAACAAAACAATCGTAATACAATATTCAATTTCCCACTAAAATCAAATCAAAATGTATTCATAAAGCACATTAAACTACAATAAAGCAACAACAACAAAGCAATCAAATACAATCAACACAATCAAGTACAATCAAATAAATCAAATACAGTCAATTCAATCAAATGCAGTCAGATAAACAAGCAATGAGACAGGAGGTGATCAATTTAAAAGCTAAATTAAGCTGTGATTAAAAGCCAAGTAAAAACATGGTACCATTTAACAGGATGTTTTATTTTGAAAACCGCAATATTCACCTCAAATTAACCAGAAGCAGAATCGCCTAAAGCTAATGTTGCGATCATAACTTTCGATGAAGTCATCATCAGAAGCATTAATATTGTAACCGCGAGGTCGCGACAATGTTATTAATGAGCCCCTAACGAGTCATCAGAAGCATTAATATCGTAACTTTAAGATCAATCAATCATGTTGAAAGCAGGGAATCATAGCTTCAAATTGACATATTGGTTGTTCAATTTGACCCACCAGTTTTGGAGATATGGCTTGTAGAGTAATGTCTTGCAGAGAAAACAGGCTTGAAAGGTTCACTTCTGTGGACTCTATAACATTACACCTAGCTACATGTTTAAGCATTTATTTCATATGTACATGTCGATTTATTTGAGATTTGAGACTTGCTCTAGTATGTGAAGAGCTTTTTTTAAAATATAAACCAGCAACAGAACAAGACAAGTGTAAACTAAGTATTTAGTAATCAATGTCTCACCACAAAATATGTATGTTTAGATAAACCAAGAATCACATCTAATATAAACTATTAACAGTCCTTTGTGCAATTGGACAGATTTCATCTTACTCACCCGTCTGTTGGTTTGATGCAGTGTTTAGCCTCTCAAATTCAGCCTTCAGATCACGCATCTCCTGAGCTGCAATGACACATGTTTATACATTTTTATAAACCAGCAACAAGTAAACTGAAGACTTTTATGTAGGTTTTTAGTTATCAATTTCTCACCAAGGAGTGTGTTTTTCCAGGTGTGAACGGCGCCTTAGGCTTCACTCACACCTTCACAACAGATTGATGTATAGCTGATGCATGAGACTTATTGACTGATGCAAGCTCGCAATTAATTTCCAATGGGAGTCACATGGTTTGACACAACATTTGTGTTGCATGAGGGGGAGGGGGGCAGTCGAAACACAGCCGAAAGCCGTACAACACAAATGTTGTGTCAAACCATGTGACTTCCATTGGCAATGCATCAGGGCGGCCATGACACTTACCCTTTGTTTACATCTACAATGCAACAATGTTGTATGCTAGATGTGAAGTTGTGAGTGAGGCCTATAGGCCTCGATTACACCTATACCTATACAACATTGTTGCATGCTAGATGTAAAGGGTAAGTGTCATGGCCGCCCCAATGCATTTCCAATGGAAGTTGTGAGTGAGGCCTTCTCCACTAGTCCCTTCTTAACTTTTTAGTATAGTTTTTAATTTGTTGATCGCTGTGGGCTCCCGCAGAGTTAGTGTTGAAGTGTCCTTGAGCAAGACTCTGAACCCCTAATTGATCCCGATGTGCAGGTTGGTTCCTTGCATGGTTTCCTCCGACATCGGTGTGTGAACGTGTGTGAATGGGTGAATGTAATGCACAATATAATCCATGTAAAGTGCCTTGGAGATACACGCACGCACACACACATGCACACACACACACACACACACACACACACACACACACACACACACACACACACACACACACACACACACACATTTTAATCATTTATTTATGTCCACATAAGAGATACAAATACAAGGACACAAATATTTACAAGGTGCCGTACAGAATGCAGTCAGCAAATCCCGAACAAATACCCACACACCCTTCAGGGGTACAGGTAACAGCGTCTTCGCCATATTTGGCGTCTACCGATAGTGGAAGATATTGCACAGAATTTCGCAAGCCGCTTGGCTACTTTTTTTGGCATCCCAAGTTGTTGGAAGCCTCTTACGACCAAACTGTGTACATGTCCTAGGCTGTCGAAGATAAACACATATAGATTGCACCTATAGCCTAGTTCAATGATGGTCTGGAGGAGCGGCTGGTACTTAATGACCTTAGTCATAAAGGCTTCCTCTAAGCTAGAGTCAAAGGTGCAGGCCATTTCAAGAATGAAAACTGATTTGTTCTCTTCATTGACCACAACAACATCTGGTGTGTTAGCATAGAGATGTGCAAAAATGTCAGTATTTTCAGTACAGAGTTGAAACATGGAAGGTTTGACACAGGAATGTTTGTACATTCTCACAGACAGTGCAAAATGTTTAGATATGTCCTTAGTTATGAGATCAACTATTCTGTCGTGGCGTGCTATGTAAAGCCCTTTAGGCAAAACAGCCATTCAGAATGTGTGACATGGTTTCTGTAACAAGCCCTGTGGTGTGATGCAAGCAATGAGGTGCATGGGTGGAGGGAAACCAGAGGGAAAGGCTGAGTTTGGTGGGAAGGATCTGTAGCCTGGCTTTTACTGTAAAGGTGATAATGTCCTCATTGAGAGCAGTGTTCCTTATAAATGAATGGGAAACAGAGTGGTCAGCATGGGGAAGACAAGCCAGTTTCCCCTGGAGTTTGAGTCCAGTCCAGTGTTGTTGTTGCCGATGTTGGAACATATCCAACAGGGTCCGCCGGGCACCCTTAGGTGTCAACAGGTGGGTGTGTCCGCTGTAGGTCACTGTTGCTCTAACAGAGGTGAGAAGGTCAGTTATTATGTCCTCAGAGACCTCCACAGTCTCAGAGTCAGGCCGCGCCCACTCCAGGGACACACCGGCTTGGATGCAGAGGTCGTTCAGATCCGGCCAATCTGACGAGACTCCGAAGCCTGGGGAGCGAGTGTCCAGTTTCCCACTGGGTTTCCTTTTGAACCCAAGGAAGTGGGGCTGTGGCTCCCTGGCTAAGGGGACCTTGCGTCTCCTCATATCGAGGAACAGGGAAGATCTGGCTAGCTCCCTAACATCCTTATCATCATTATTCAGCATGCTTAATAGATGAGCTATGCGCATGCTGATATAGATCCATGACACATTCGGTACACCCAGCCCGCCCCCCCACTGAGGATGGTGAATAATGTCACGGGTGCTGTGTGTGTTCAGGGAAAACCACTTACGTACTAAGCTCACTGTTTTGTTGTTCATTTCGCTTAGTACCTTCTGCATGAGGTGAACATTGGAGAAAAAGTGTTGGACTTTAGACAGTGCTATTGGTCTAATGGCCTCTAGCTTCATTGTTAAGGGTAGAGAGCATCTGTCAATAAGATCCAACCTCGATGTGAACTCGGACAAGATGAGGTTAACTTGTTCCTTCCATTCACCTGCAATGTTAAACATATGCCCTAGATAGGAGTATGTCTCATGAAGAGAGAACACACATATGGGTTTGGTGGCTATTCTGAAGTCAGGGCATGTGTCGGTGTTAGAGTGGTAGCACCTATTTCCTCCGCTCCTTCTCTCATACAGTACAGCACATTTAATGTCCTTGACTTCCAGGCCTGACCATTCCAGAAATGAATCTGTCCTGGCGAGCATGTTTTTAATGACTCTCTCTTCCCTGGAGGCCAACTGGACATCATCTGCGTATCCCTGTACTGGGTTAGGTGAAATCACACCGTGGGGGGCACACAGACATAACCACTTTAACCACTGGTTGAGGGCAATTATAAAATTAACTGCGCTCCAAGGGCAGCCAGTCTTAATCCCTATCTCTAGAGGTATAGGTGGAGTTAGCTGTTTCCCACAGATTACCTGGATGGAGGACTCACAGTAAATATCTTTCACTAAGTCGATGTACACTTGAGGTAATTTTATTTCCTCAAGTGACCTGATCATGACATCATGTGAAAGCGTCCCAAATGCATCTCTAAAATCAAGGAAGACTGAGTGCAGTCTACATGACTCGTGCTTGAAATCATCTATCCCTGTTTTAAGGCAAAATACATGCTCGTTCATACCCTGCCTGTTAATATATGCTTTTTGTTTGCTAGACAAAATATCTGCATCTACCAACCAGGGGAGTATTCTAGCCAGCATACATTTCATGAAAACCTTGTATGTTGTTGGGAGAAGGGAAATGTCTCTCCATGTGGATGGATCTTCAGGGATATTGTCTTTCTTGGGAATACGATGGATAAGTGCTCCTTTCCAGGCAACTGGGACCCTCCTATTCTCTAGACAGACATTAAAAATTGTTGTTAAGGTCTGACATGACGGTTTTCAATGTCTCATATGTCACCCCATCCATGCCACTGGCTTTGTTGTTTGGGAGGTTGTGTAAAACTGCCTCCACTTCTTCACAGGTAAAGTGCGTGGTGCTTGGAAACGTGGTCGGCTCGTACGCCGGCAGGCTCTCATACCAGGGTGGGGGAGGGCAGCAATCGGACTGTGGCTCTGACATTTATTGCTGTAATAAGCCTGTATAGCTGCGATGTCATTTGAGCAGGTCGGGGGGGTTGGGTACTCACAGTCATGCAGGATGATTTGGATCGCCTTGGATCTTCTGTGCAGCCAGAGGTGGGCCAGTTTATTCCTTTTCACTTTCCTACGGGGACCACCGTGACTCACGCCAGTCTCCAGGGAGGGCAGCACGGTGTCCAGTAAGAAGCGTAGTTGGTCACGGATCCATTCCGCTATTGAAGTTGTTGATAACACGTCGGGGTGGGGATGCACTAATGGGAACTTTTTCAGGACTCGCGCCACGTATTTAAGCAGTTGTAGCCCGAATGGCCTGCCGCCGTGGCTTTCCGCTGTGAAAATGCCGTTCCTGAAGAATGTTCCGCTTAACAGAGTGACGAGCCTTTTCCACTTTTCTGGTATACCGGAGGCAAAGTAGATGTTGTCACGCTGCCATTGTGTGTTGAGGCTGTCCCTGTAGGTGTTCTCCTGGTTCTGAAAGGCCATCCATTGTTGTTCTGACAGCGGGTGAACGTACTGCTCGAACGCCGAGTCTGGTGGCTCTCTTCCCGGTAACCGCTCCCGGGGCGGGCCGCTGGGTTGTCGCGGCTACTTGTAGATCCTCCCGGTGGGTAATGCTTGCTTATACGCAAGCCTGATCGAAGCGATCAGACACATTGTCCATAGGACTTGCAACTGCATCTTAGCAGCACCTTATTACATTGACGGTGGTAATAACAACGGGTGAGGTTGTTAATATTAAAACATTAACAACAACGGCGTCCTACGGAGCTTCACCTCCGTGCTGTCACCCTCGCGCGTGCGCACACACATGTCCGTACACACTGTGTACTCACATTTTAAAAAGTCTCGTCTGTTTCTGCTCCCTGCAGGAAACACTGATTGACCAGACGCAGCAGCAACTGGTCCTGAAACAGCAGCAACTGGTCCTGAAACAGCAGCAACTGGTCCCGAAACAGCAGCAACTGGTCCTGAAACAGCAGCAACTGGTCTTGATCCTGAAACACCAACTGGAAACAGAGTCGACAAAATAAATCATTAATGTGACTGAAGAATGACCGAGATTACATTTGAATTTACAATATATCATGATATAAATGTGGAATGGAACAAAGCCATCATTAACACTGACTCTGTTTGACCAGAATGGAACAGAGCCTTCATTAGCATCATTAACACATGACTCTGTTTGACCAGAATGGAACAGAGCCTTCATTAGCATCATTAACACTGACTCTGTTTGACCAGAATGGAACAGAGCCTTCATTAGCATCATTAACACTGACTCTGTTTGACCAGAATGGAACAGAGCCTTCATTAGCATCATTAACACTGACTCTGTTTGAACAGCAGCTGCTCCATTCAAAGCTCAAAGTGAACTTTACTCAGGTATCTAGTTTGTCGCTTTCCGACCTGTAGCATGTTGTAGGGCTTAACACATGGATTAAAACAACAACAACTTACTCAACCCTGAGTATATCTAGGGCTGTATTTTGTGTGTCTTAAGTACCAGGTCTTATTCCCTAATTTGAGTAAACTAAAGACCTGGAGGCATGATCAATGCTCTTTGGCCACTCAGAATAGCCAAATGGCATTGATCACGCCTCCAGGTCTTTAGTTTACTCAAGTTAGGGAATAAGACCTGGTACTTAAGACACGCAAAATACAGCCCCTAGTCTCTAAAAGACAACTATTCATCAGATTGCTATTAAAACATTTCATTTTACTCACCCCTGGGTATATTTATTTTACTCTCTAAAATACATTAGATTACTATTAAACCTTTTCATCTCACTCACCTGTCTGTTGGTTTGATGATGCGAATAGTCTCTCGAGTTCAGCCTTCAGTCGAGACACTGATTGACCAGACGCAGCAGCAACTGGTCCTGAAACAGCAGCAACTGGTCCTGAAACAGCAGCAACTGGTCCTGAAACAGCAGCAACTGGTCCTGAAACAGCAGCAACTGGACCTGAAACAGCAGCAATTGGTCCTGAAACAGCAGCAACTGGTCCTGAAGCTCTAAGCATTATGTTATACATTAGCTATTGAAAAGATAGCAGATCTACAAGCTTGTAGTGCGGCACTAGCTTGTAGGTCTGCTTTTTTTGAAAAATCGTGAAGATGTGGCACAAATTTGGAATATATATTCTTCAGAGTGAACGTTTTTAACTAAAATTTTTGCTTCTGGGTGGGACCCTGGAACAATTTTGAGATGGGGGTCGGCGGCCAATTACATATATTTTTGGGGCTCCTTGACCTGAAATAGCATGAGAACCACTGACAAGACATTTTGTAGACTCAAGCTCAGGTCCCCTTTTGTCTCGGAATCTGCACCTGCGCTGAAATGAACATAACGCCGATCCTCTGGGCTCATTTCAGATTTAAAAATATATAAAATGTCATGTTGAAATGGTGGATTTCACTTCCTGATTTTTTTGGGGGGGGGAAGTGAAATGCTTCAGAATAAAAAGCTCCCTGCATCCAGCTGGCACCACAAGCGAGAGAGAGTGCTGGAGGACTTTAGTGGCAGTAAAAGTGTTAAAACTTTTCATCTTACTCACCTGTCTGTTGGTTTGATGATGATGCTGCGGTCTTTATTCTCTCAAGTTCAGCCTTCAGATCACGGTTCTCCTGAGCTGCAATGACATGGAATACGGATGTGTAATTACAGGAAACTCCCGTTAAACTTTCCAACAAACTCCGGTAAACTCCCGAATTGTACCATCACACCTGTATAAACTTGAGGTTTACGAGCAAAATACAATGCCCATAATTGCCCGTTAACTCCTGTTTTCACGTAGTGTTCAAATTGACATATTGGTTGTTCAGTTTGACCTACATGTCGATATGATATATATTTATAATTTTTTATAAACCAGCAACAAGTAAACTGTAGACTTCATGTAGGTTTTTAATTATTTTCCTTTTCCTGTCAGAACACACGGATAGAACATAAACGTTTGGATGAACCACACAGACAGTCCTAGACGCATTGTGAGATTGTAGAGCGGTTGTAGCCATTATTATTTATTATTAAAACCAATTGGTACAATACAGTTATAATTTGGTCATGATGAGATCTTGTTGTATCTTTTAATTGGTTATAAAGCAGGCACGCACACGCACGCACGCACACAATGATGCTGTATTGTATTGCAACACTATTGCTACACTAGTAGCCGCTACAGTATACATTATTATTTACAATAAACTTCATAGGCTACAGTATATGCTATTATTTACAATAAACAAACATACATAGAGTACAGTATTGTATACCACACCTGCAATCAACGCTGAACTAAGGACGGTGAAGGGGCTATAAGAGTTTAGCCTGGACTAAAATGTATTACAGACATGATATGGGATGCATACCATGCGTTACCACATTAACCTACAAACATTACAAATCTCTTCTTTCACCTGTTGGTGCATGTGTTATCATTAACCTATCAACGTCATCTAACCTGTATCTTCTTTTACCTGGTGGTGCATGTGTTATCATTAACATATCAACATCATCTAACCTGTATCTTCTTTTACCTGGTGGTGCATGTGTTATCATTAACATATCAACGTCATCTAACCTGTATCTTCTTTTACCTGGTGGTGCATGTGTTATCATTAACCTATCAACGTCATCTAACCTGTATCTTCTTTTACCTGGTGGTGCATGTGTTATCATTAACCTATCAACGTCATCTAACCTGTATCTTCTTTTACCTGGTGGTGCATGTGTTATCATTAACCTATCAACATCATCTAACCTGTATCTTCTTTTACCTGGTGGTATGTTTCCAAATCTCTCCGCTAGATCAAACCTGTTGACCTTCCGCAGGACACACAGCATGAGCTGAGTTTCGCTACCGTGATATGTCTGAATGATCAGGTCGACCACGTGCGTTTTCTTAGTGTTCTCCAGATGGCATGTTTTCAGCGGCTCCAGACCCTGAACATTAGGCTTCTTAAGAAGCCAAATGAACTTGTCGTACTCCTCTTCCTTCAGCATCTCCAGAGCGTGCATGATACGTTCATGCATGGTGGATACCTACAAGCACATGATGTCAACACGTCAGTTTCATTCTCTGAATGCTTTGGATGTGAAGAGACTGAACACAAGCTTTGTTGTCTCCACCAGGCCGAATTCTGGGGGGAGAGAGTATGTTTTGCACTGTGCGTCACTTATTGGCCCTCATTTATCAACCGTGCGTACGCCAAAATATGGGTGCACGCCGAAATTGCCGACATTTTCGACATTTACCATTTCCGGCAAAGCTTGACAAAGTTCAAAACTCACGGTTGCTCGTGAGCTGGCGTACGCTTGTTTTTCTGTCGTAGAACAGCGGAGCAGCATTGTTTGACCAGCTGAGAGGCTGCCAAAGGCATCGAAACATATGTATTCACTCCTAAAATGTTAATATAAAACTGTATGTATATGGGCTACACATGTAAAAAGAAAAAAAAGAAAAAAGGAATAGACCTACAAGATGTGTCTTTGTGTCATATGAAATTTGTAGGAGGTTTCCAACTTTACAATTAAAATTGCGCTTGATTTAAGCCATTTTAACAGTGTTTTGCATGAGCGCATATACATGTGAGGATTTGGGCTGTCTGTGCTGGAATATTTCCATGACGTTGGAAAGTAGCCTATAGTGCAATGCAGCTGCGGAGAGACCCAACATGCATGGGTAGCCTATATACTGTAGGTAGCCTAATCTACAGCAGGCCAACAATGTCTTTCTGGAGTTACGGTATATGCAATCTCCTCCTCGTTTAATAAACCTGACGTGTCACTGGAATGTCAAATGTGCCGTGCCAGCCCAGCGCAAGTGCATGGGAACCGCATCGGCGATATAGGCTAACCCAGCCAGTCAGCCCACCACCACCAGTAGGCCTACTATATATTTTGGCTGCACATTAATATAATTGACAGTTGACAGTCCTGCAGCCACTGCAGCGACTAGCGACTGCGAGGCAATCTAAATAGACTGTCGAACGTGCATGGTCAGTTGGTCACGGACGGACCACAGTGATAGAGAGAGACAGACAGGAGCACCAAAACAGCAGCGTGTGTGTGCCTATTTGTTATTTAATTATGGTTCAGGTTCAGGTTTTCGTTCACTAATATATCTTGTTGTTAATATTAAATTAAAAATACTTAATAATTTAATATACTAACAACACACAGTGAAAGTTGCTTGCAAAATGCGATATGTGCGTGCGTCCGTGGCGTGCGGGGGGTGAGGCGGGCAGCAAGGGAAGCGAAGCGAGAGGAGAAACAGACAGCTTCATTTAATGTGTCATGCGTGCGTGCATGACAGCAAGGCATGCGAGGTGAGAGGGAAACAGACAGGGTAGGCCTACAACTTTATTTAATTCATGCAGGTGTTCGTTTTTTATTTATTTAACAACACACCAGTTAGTTCGGCTTGCAAGTTGCATGTGCGTGCTGTGCGTCTGTGAGTGTGTATGAGAGAGGGGGGTGAGGCGGGCAGCAGCAAGGCACGTTTTCAAGTCGCAAAAACGAGGGCGAGGCTTGATTTCATAGGGCGTGCCAGATAGATTTCAGCCGTCACATGTATTAACGTCAGAACGAAATTAAGGAAGGATCAGCTGTTTGCGATAACTTTATAAATGCCGTGGCGACGTGGGTGTACTACGAAACCTGCACTCGAATCTGTGGCAGATTTTACACTCTATTGATAAATGAGGGCCATTGTGCGTATTGTATACAATTTATTTTCTTATTCCTTGGCCCCTCTTATCACTATCAATTTTTACTTTATTTTTTTTATATCATTTATTTTACAAAGTGGCAGATGTGTAGAGTCAGTGAGTTCTTACCTGTACGACGGTCGTTTTGTTTGTCACTCCTCACGTGTAGAAGGAAAGTCTTCACACTAATGAAGCGGCGCTGCTTATGCAGTGAGCAGGCAGAACAGACAGACTGAGAGGTGTGTCTCGTGCGACTGGTTCCACCACATCAGGTCCTACTGGGTCAGTCCAGCAGTTATGGGCACCCCCCACCCACCCCTCTCTACCTGCCTGAGGGAGGGAGGGAGGGAGGGAGGGCCACAGCCTAGACCTGCTGAACTCTACAGTATACCTGCCCAAGGTGGTCAGACAGCCAGGCACCCCAACTCCCCAAGGCCCCCACCCCACAAAACAATCACACAACACTTACACACAAGTAAGTAAGTAAGTACCGTAAATCCTCTTTTAGGAACCCGGGCTATTATTTGTCTCAACCGATCCCGATACCGGGCTTTTATTGGAAGGAGGCAGCTATAAGAAGGAGGAATTTTATTTCTAATTTTCAAACTGATGATAATGAACAAATCACATTTTGGGTCAGTTAGAACACAGTAAAATGTATTGGGCTCATAGCCTATTGAAACCAAGTCCTCGTGAAATATTGAACAGTGCAGTTGCAGGTGCTCAATGGTCATTTTAACTGTTTTTCCATTATTGGCATATTGCCTATGGTAAATACCATAATAACATCAACACATCAATTTAACTTGAATAACCAATGTCATTTGAAGCTATATGATTCCCTGCTATGTCATTTGAAGCTATATGATTCCCTGCTATGTCATTTGAAGCTATATGATTTCCTGCTTTCATATGACATGAAACAAATAAAAATACAATGGCAGTCCCTCAGTCAAATCTGGTCACATTCAATATACCGGCATATAACTTCAACTGAGATAGACTACCACAGTACTGTGGTAAAGGCCTACAGTTAGGCTACTGACAAGTTCAGATGCAAATAATAACATAAAAATAAAATGTATGATAGGCTATTTCATATACCGGTAATATCAAATCAGAACAGTGCAACACTGCAGTGCTTCAACGGGAGGGAGAGAGAGAGAGAGAGAGAGAGAGAGAGAGAGAGAGAGAGAGAGAGAGAGACGTGTTAGAGAGTGTCTCTCTCTAACGCGCGCGCGAGAGAGAGAGAGAGACGTGTTAGAGAGAGCGTCTCTCTCTAACGCGCGCGAGAGAGAGAGAGAGAGAGAGAGAGAGAGAGAGAGAGAGAGACGTAGAGAACGTCTGAGAGAGAGAGACTTGTTGCTAACGGTGTCCCGTTAGCGTGCGTTAGCAACAAGCTAATAGCATACCGGTGGTAGGCTACGTTCGTTCCATAAAATGAGAGATCCAAAAGGCGCATGGGGCTGCGCCAGGCTGCAAAACCCCCCATGCGCTCATCGATCTGCCGTTTATAGAACCAATACGTTCGTTGCATGAAGGGCAGATCTGTGGGGGCTCTCTCCCGAAGTTATTAACTTTGTTGTATTGTGTGCGAGCCGAGCACCGCGGCCACGGCATCTGGACAGTGGACGCTGACGTGACAGGCAGGCACAGCCAGCCAGAGCAGCGAAAGTAACAGATACGGCACTTGGAAAAAAAAGAAAACACAAAAAACCCCGGCTCATAAAAGGAGGCCGGAATTTATTTACTTAATTCAACGCCATCACCGGTGATTAATAGGGGCTCGGTAATTAATAGAAAGGAGGAGTTTATTGGAGGATTTACGGTAAGTACATTTTATTCATGAAGCACCTTTCGAAGCAAAGCTGCTGAACAATTGACACAGTAAAAAACAATAGAAGCAGGTTAAAACACACGGAACATATACAGTTGTGACAATATAAATGAGCGGAACAAAAAACTAACAAGGCATAGGGCTATAAAAATGAATCAGATCAAATTAAGGTACATGGGAGAAATATTTAAGGAATAAATGAGTCTTTAGGAGTCTCTTAAAACCGTCAACAGCTGAAAGAAGCATTTTCGCTCCCAAACTCCCACTTTTTTCGTTACAAGTTAGACATTTTGTTCAAAACCAATTTAACAATTTTCAAAACCTACCCCAGGAACACTGTTTATATGCACTATTGAAAAAAACATCCCAACTCCAAACAACTTATATAAAAATTTGTCTCACTGTTCTCCAAACTCTCTAATCCATCAACAAACCATATTAAGGCTGCCTGGGAGGAGGATATTGGACTGGAGCTGTCAGATGAGCTATGGAGCGAGGGTTTGAGGAGGATCCACTCTGGTTCTGTCAATTCCAGATTGCAACTAATCCAGTTTAAAGTTATCCATAGATTACACTACTCAAAGGTCAGAATGAACAAAATGTACCCAGCTGTTTCCGATATCTGTGGTAGATGCAACATCTCCAAAGGCACGCTGGGCCACACCTTCTGATCCTGCCCAAAAATCGTTTTGTTCTGGCATAATATTTTTTCATGGTACAGCACCGTATATCATATTAATATTGTTCCTGATGCTTTAGCTGCTCTTATCGGATGCTCTGACGCCTCTCTCGCACTGCCATACACCATACAGCAGACGCTTATGCTTGGCACACTAGTAGCCAAAATAATTATTTTAACTGAATGGAAGACATCGACTGTACCTTGTTTTATTAAATGGCTTAATGAATTTGTATCTTTGATACACCTGGAGAGGTTGCGTTGCAACTAATCTGAGTTCCCAGAAGTTTTATTTTTCGCCACTAGGTGGGCGAGAAAGAACTTCTGGGAAATAAGGACCGTATCCCTGTGAGGGAAGTACGTTGCGCTCAGAATCTGAGCGGACACTCCCCTTTCCGGTCTGAAGCACTGTGCATACCATGAAAATAGTCCGAAGGGAATCCAAACCAGTACCACAATGGCGACAGCAAGTGAAAGTACCGGCGTTAGTTTCAGTGTCTTTTTGGACAAATGCATGGAAAATGCAGGACATATTATTGGTGTCGATGGTTTTAAACCCTTGCAGGAGCTATGTTTAGCTACTTTATTAAAAGGTCAGGACGTGTTGGCTTGTTTAGAGACTGGGTACGGGAAAAGTTTGATTTATCAAACGTGGCCTAGCTTGAGTCATATGCTAGCCAGAGGTGGATATCGTGGTGTGGAAAATGGAATCGTGGTCGTCATTAGCCCATTAATATCAATAATGGAGGACCAGACAAGACTCCTCACGTCTAAAGGCATCAGAGCTGCATATGTAGGCAAAGATGAGCGAACGGACCAAGCAATCAAAGACGGCGAATACACTGTTGTTTTTGGTTCACCGGAGTCACTTGTGTCCAATCCATCATGGAGATGCGTTCTTCAGAGTCGTCTTTACCGCCAGTGGCTGGTTGGGATTGCGGTAGATGAGGTCCACACCGTTGTCGATTGGTAAGCATACCGGTAGTTATTAATATAATCATTATATCTGTGATATCTTCAGTCTGTGATATCTTCAGTCAAATTGTGCATGTACAGTTCTACACACGATTCATAACTCGAAACATAAGTTTTGAATAGTTTACCAGTAGATACGACCACAAAATAATCAGTTAGCCTATTGTAATTTTAGTCTCAATCTTAAACCATTATTTAGCCTAAATGTATAAAGTACAACTGCATCTATTCCCTCAAATACATGTCCCTATTCCCTAACTTTCTTATGTGTATACACATCAGCAGTGTATGCAGAAAATGCACAATTGAAGTATGTATTAACAGTTACAGTTGCAGAATTACAGTACATTTCAAGCCCAATGACACCATAAACTAAGCATTACACTTGTTTACAAGAGTGTTTTAATTTCAATGCATCATTAGTGAAAGTTGGCCATTCAGATAATTAATATTAATACATATATGACATTTGTTTTCATAATTAACCAATATGTATTATTCTCGTAGATTGAGACATTTTAATGTCAGTGTTTTCTTTTTTTTGTTCTATTTTTTCACTTTACAGGGGGCTACCAGAGGGCACAGAAGCTCCATTTAGGAAATGGTACGGAAAGGTTGGTGAGCTTCGTTCCATCGTCTCAGGATCAGTGCCCATGCTATAGCAATAACGGCAACAGCATCAGCATTGACCAGAGATATGATAAAGAAACAATTAGGAATGCAGGAATGTCTGGAGGTGGTCAGGAGCCCTGACCGCACCAATATTCGACTAGCAGTCAAAAAAGTGTCAAAAGAAGAGTGTGAGACATTTGCATGGCTCTGCCAGGAGTTGGAAAGTAAGGGGCCAAACACAGAGAAAGTTGTAATATACTGCAAGAGAATTGATGACTGTGCAGGCTTACTTTACTGGGATGTATTTAAGCCGTTACTTGGAGAGAAGTCAGTATTCCCTGCAGGAAGTGTTGATGTTCCTAAGAATCGACTTGTCGATATGTTTCACTCCCAGACTTCAAAAAAGATCCAACAGCAGATCCTGAACTCAATGACTGATCCATTGTCTGTACTCCGGGTTGTGATTGCAACGTCTGCCTTAGGGATGGTGGTGGATTTTAAAGGGGTGAACTTTGTTGTAAATTATGGTGCCCCCAGAGATCTGGAGTCATACATGCAAGCATTTGGAAGAGATGGTTGTGATGCACACTCCATCATTCTTTACCACGGATCACAAATGGTTGGACTGACAGAAAACATGAGAGAATATGTAAAAAATGTGTCATCCTGTAGGAGGGTGAAATTGCTAGCTCTGTATGATAGGGTAGAGGTTCAACCATTAACTCCAAAGCATGCATGTTGTGATGTTTGTGCTTTATCCTGTGACTGCAAACAACAATGCAATGGTGGTTCTAGCTCCTTGGAGCGACATGCAGGAAATGGAACCACCGGAAAACAGAGAGTAGTAAGTGAAGAGCAGAGAGCTTTACTACGAGCAGAGCTTGAAGAGAGAAGTGAGTCTCTCATACAGGAAGGATTGTACAGTGGTGTAGCATTCTACTGCAAACCAGACCATGTGGTTGACGCCCCCAGTGGCATAATAGAAGAGGTATTGGAGTCATGCAGCACTCTATTCACATTGGAGGATATTCTTTGTCAAATACAAGTCTCAGACACTTCACAGGCACAACTAATATTAGATGTCATTGAGGTTGTATTTCAAAATGAAGCGTCTGATAGTGAGGTTCAGGATGCCATGCTGGTTTCAGCCCTACAGGCTCTGGAAGATGTCGACCTGACTGACTGACTGACTGGCTAGTCACTTGGCTAAGCAAAGCATGTACTTTTAGATTATTTTGTACATTTAAATTCAAGTACCGGTACTCCATTACAAGTACATATCTCAAGTAATGGGGTTGAGGACTTTGTCCAACATTGCTTACAATTAAGGATTCATGATTAATCGGAATAGGCCATATAGGTTTTCACCAGCAAAAATGTTTTAATTAAAAAAAGATTCGGTATCAGCAAATAATCGGAGATCGGATATCGGTCATAATTTCATAATCGTGCACCCCTACTTACAATGAATGTACTGTGATGCATTGTGTACTGGGATTGTAAATTGGCTATTTTCAGACAAATGTAAAATTATCTTGAAAAATAATGGAAAGGTTAGAAATATACTTCATTACGACAGTCATGTAAAAGAAAATACAATAAAGTAACTAAAATGTTCATTTTCTTGTAGATGCTTTTTATTATATTAATAATATTCTCAGATTTCACAGCTGTTGCTATTTTTTTCCAAATAGATCTGATGGTGTACAATTAGCCCCTTTAACAGTCTGCTGATTGATCAGACAAGACTTCCACTGCCTGCCCACTTGGTAAATATTAGAGATATTGCTTTATTTCAGTTTTTGACATTGTATTAGTGGTCTTGTGAAATTAACAGTTCTATGGTTTTGTTATCTTTATAGAGTAGACTAAGCTTTTGTAAACCTTTCAGTGCTCACACTCCAAAAATTATAATAAACTTACTGAGCGGTGCAACTATACTTTTATATTGTTCATTTGAAAACCTGCATTTTCCGTCAGTCGTGTCACATCAAGCCTCCATATATGGTCATGCATCGTGGCGCCAAATGAACCAAGTTGGTACAACACATGGATCCCCATATATGATGATCACAACACTGACCTCATCTAACCCTGGATAGCCATACCTGGTTTGACATACTAGATCTGCATATTTGGAGCCGGCCAGCAACTCCACATCTGACCTCACTGACACCAGATTAATAGTTTAACCCCTGCTTCTCATCTGTGCCGTTTTACTGGTTTTAGTTACTGCTTGTGTGTGCATGCGTGCTGCAGTGGTCAATGGGTGAGTGCTTATTGTGAATTGATTGATTGATTGATTGAAATCTTTATTAACAGTTTGCAGAATTACAGTACATTTCAAGCACAAACTCAATACAAAGACTGTTAACTGTGAGTGGACGACCCAATTAAGCCTTACACTTGTTTACAACAGGGTCCACATTGTTCAATTCATCAAAACATTTAGAGACAAACAAATAGACACTTCTATGTAGTTAAAGAACAGGAATGGCCCTGCATCTGCAGGGGTCAATAGGTCGTAAGGGGTCAAAAGCTCCTAGTCAACTCTAAACGGACATGAAAGGAGTGTTGTGCACCGCTCCAAAAAAATAATATATATATATATATATATATAACAATTATTTAAGTTATTCATTCACATGGCATTGCTGTCTGTCTTCGTTGCAGGGATATTTTTTTCTTGTATTCGAGAATCCATTTTTTCACTTTTGAAGGTTGGAGAGTGGAGACTGGGTGGCAGGTGTGCTTGGGGAAGAACATATAGGCCTTGCGCTCGGGAAGGTGCTGGAAAACCTGCTGCTCTTGCAGGATTTGCACCATGGTAAATATGTCCTTCTCCCTGTTGATATCCGTGTGCTTTCCTGATTCAGGTGTAAGACCACAGTCCTGATCAAATGTCTCCATGAGATGTCTCTGCTCACCAATGGTCCTGGAGACAGGACAGATTTGGCCCCTCATGTGCAATGGCATCCTTCGTGTAGCTGACATAATGCTCGCAATTCAAATCCAGGGCTATATTCTTCCCCACACCACTGCTGGTATTGACAGTTCGGTTCCATTTCAGACGGTGTGAGACACTAGGGCCTAGGCTCAAGTGTCTGCAGGTCAAACTGAAGCTTCAGTGCCTCAAGAGCATATTTGCTCCGGCTTGCTGCCTTGAAATGAAGTAATTTGAATTTCCAGAGCCTGCAGGTTCTTTCCCCATCTCCTTCAGCAATGGAGTCTAAAAAGTCTCTTTCAAGTAGCGCTTGTTTCAGTAATGGTACAATGGTAATGGTTGGTATGGTACACAAACACACCATCTACATTTTTATCTTTATCTCCTTTAGTCTTCTGACTGTTGTCACTTATTTTAACGCCATGCTGAGTTTCATGTTCTATCTGCTGTGATTGCAGATAAAAACATGGATGACTGCAGCCAGGGTAGCGACAGTTAAATGTTTGTGGCACCACGGCGGCATCACATTGTTGAAATGTTGAGTCAGTGTTGTCATTCATGATGTATTTATCAATGATGTCAAACAACTGACTATCCCACCATCTCTGACTTTCAGCATTGGAAGGAAAGTCTGGGGGGATGTGGTCCTTTGGTTTGTCCTGTGGTTTGTCCATCTTGAAATGGTGCAGAGCGGCACTTATGATTTCAGCATCATGCAGTAACATCTTGCAAAAAGACACTACAGGGACGGTATTTATCACCAAGGGCAGAGGCTGTAACATTTATTCTGTTTATGGCACTCTTCAGTTGATGTAGGGTCCCGATGTCACCTATGGATCTGGTGTTGTAGCACTTTTTGTAGATGAGGTCGGTAAAGTTCATGCTTGCATGAAAGTCTGCCACTGATGGAACCAGACCCTCTAGTCTATCATAGCTCTGTTCTTCATTCTTTAGTGATCTACAGACACTGTCAACATTCTGCTTTGTTAACTGATCACCTGTCAGAATCATTTTAACAGCAGGTTGGACCACTTCAGACTCATTTGTAGACTTCTTTTCAAAGGGCACATATCTCTCATTAATATATTTCAATGCTTGACTCAGCTCACTTTTTCTCCTTTCATCTGTATCTAGCAATCCCAGTGGCACAGTCTCGGTCATCATCGCCATTTCAGCAGAATACTGATGAGGTAGATGGAACTGTAAATTTTCGCGAAAAACACTGAATTCCTCAATGTAGGACACAAGGACACGGCCAACCAGTTCTTTAAATTCAGTCCGAAGATGTTCTCTGTCTTTTTTGTTGGGAATGATGTCTGCTATGGGAACTTCAATTATTGGTGTAGCTTTCTCCTCAATCAGGTGATTTCCGCTTACTCTCTCTTTATTTCCCACCATTATCACCCAGTGATACTGAATTGGTTGATGGCTTGATGAGATGATGTGCGGGTTGACACTTCGGTCAAGGTTGTCTATTGTGATTTGGTATGGGACTGGGTTGGCTGTGTCCACCTACAAGAAATAACGAAGGTTACGTAGGTTACGTATGTGAGCGATTGGATCACTCCAATATATGATAGTTCCGTCCGCCAGGCGGAGCGTCGAGCGGACTTACCGATGATCCCGTGCTAAAAGACACGGGAAAATGACGTGTGAGTGAGGCACCGCCTCCCGAGGGTACTTTGCCCGCACACGTCATTTCCCCTACCTCGTACCCTTTCCGAGGCGCGATAGATCTCCGCGACTATAATTGGAGTGATCCAATCGCTCACATAACCATGGTTACCTACGTAACCTTCGTTATGTAGCGCTATATTGGATCACTCCAATATATGATAGTACACTACCAGATCAGTCGGGGACCTATCAAAGAGAACAAGAGCCAGGCCCTCCCGGTGGAAGCGGCCAGCCCCAGCTCAATCACAGAGAGGGGCCCACTGTCTCCGAAGGAGCAGAGGCAACCCCTAAAACGGCTTGTTCCAACTGGTTCACAGGGACCACGTCGACGCGGTAGAACCTGGTGAAGGTACTAGGCGACGTCCAGCTGGCTGAGGCACAGATGTCCGAAAGGGGGACCCCCTAAGCTGCGCCCAAGAAGTAGCCATGCCCCGAACCGAGTGTGCCACCACCGCGGGCGGCAGAGCCTGCCCGGCCAAGCGGTAAGCACAAGCAATGGTATCAACAAGCCAATGTGAGAGTCTTTGCTTCGAAAGCCTTTGGCCCAAGACTCTATCACCATAGCATACGAAGAGCTGATCAGTCAGTCTGACCGCCTTCGTTCGCCCCATGTAGGCGTCCAAAGCCCTCACCGGGCAGAGGACGTGAGGAGCATCACCCGAGCCCTCCCCACTCAAGGGGGGGGGGGGGGGGGGGGGGGGACATAGGCAGACAGGTGAAAAGGCCGATTCACATGTCCCACGGACAGAACATTCGGCAGAAAGGAGGAATCGGGTCGCAAAGTAACACTCGATTTACCAGGACCCATCTGGAGACACTCTGCGCTCATCGAGAGTGCTTGGAGCTCCCCAACCCTCTTTGCAGAGGTGACTGCCAAGAGAAACTCAGCCTTCCATGAAGGTGCTGAAGAGAGGCAGTATCCAGAGGCTCGAAGGGAGGTTTCCCGAGTGCTGAGAGCACCAAGCCAAGGTCCCCAGCGAGGACCCAAAGAGCCTACAATGGGCGGAGGTGCCTTACTCCTTTCATAAAGTGCGACAGCAATGGATGCTTACCCAGCTGTCCGTCAAAGCCATCAGAATGGCATGCAGAGATAGCGGCCACATACACCTTTAGAGCGTTGGCCGCCCTGCCCTCGTCCAGCAGTGCCTGCAGAAAGTGTAGCACAATCTGAACATCACAGTGTTCCGGGTCAGCACCACAGGTCGCGCACCAAGTGCGGAACCGGCGCCAGCAAACCTGGTATGTTGCAATAGTAGACGGGGCTCTGGAACTCTGCAACGTATGTAGAACTCCCTCTGGGAGACCTAGACCCGACCCCCTGCGCCTCTCAGGGGCCAAGCCCATAGCTGGAGGCGACCGGGCGGGGGTACCACAGGGCTCCCCGACTCTGCGAAGCAGGTCGGGCCCCTGGCAACTGCCATGGTGTCCCCACGACCAGAGACCGTAGCACCCTGAAACAAGGGCGTCTCGGTCAACGTGGGTCTATCAGAAGCAACCAATGACCCTCCATCTCGACTCTGTCCGGCGTTGCCTGGATCAGAGGAATGGGGGAAAGGCATAGAGCCGTGTCAGCGGCCAATCGTGTCTCAAGGCATCCAGACCCCGGAGAACTTGCCAGTGAAAGCCAACTGGGGCAGTGAGTGGTCTTCTGGGAGGCAAACAGGTCGACCTGTGCGCTCCGAACCCTGGCCCCCAGTAGTTGCCTGACCGGAGGGTGGAGACAATCCCCCCCTCTCGGTCCATCTCTGGACAGCCTGTCCCCCGCGGAGTTCTGGACCCCCAGGACCTCCGCAGCCCGGAGAGATGTGAAGTGAGCATGAGCCCACACTAGAAGCTCCCGCGTCATCTCGTGGAGACGGCGGGATCTCAATCCACCTTGATGGTTGAAGGCCACCACGTAGTGTTGTCTGACCCGACCAACACATGCCGGCCTTCCAAACACTGAGGAAAATCCCATAGAGCTAGGCGCACAGCTCTGAGCTCTAGGACGTCGACGTGTCGGACCATCCGTCCCAGGTGGAACCGGTGGAGAAAGGACAGAATACTTTCACTGCTCTGTCTGTCCTGGCTTGGCCGGCACCTTGGAGCGTAAAGACCAAGTGTGCAACATAGGAGCCCAGCAGCATGGCTGCATTAAGGCGGGCCACAGCGGCCAGGACATTAACGTGCCGTTCAGGAGCTGGTGACTTGTCGACTCGGCGCAGGTCCCAGCAACCATCGTACTTCTCTACGGCGTCTGACAGCCGGAGTGCCCACAGCAGGGAGACTGCCACCGCCGGTGGGGTCTTGCCCATAATCTTCCACACTCACAGGTGGGAAGCGGCCATCCCGGTGCTGCACCGTCCCAGATGGGGGAGGCGATTGTCACCAGGGAAGGAGCCTTGTGGGTCGACGGCCTCTAGCCAGGATGCATAAAGCGAGCCAATAGAGCCCGTCAGGTCGCAGGCTCGACAGCGCAAGGGGAAAGGTTGACTACCTAGTCACCTCCCTACTAAGTCACGCCAAAATGTCGTCGGGATCGGACTCGAGCCCGCGACACGCTGTCGGGCCGGGATACCAGCCTAGATGCCTGGACCACAAGGCCGGCCCAGGCCAGAGTCCTGCCACCACTGGGTGTGCATGCTCTAGACCCAGGCAACAAAGCAGACACAGTGCCCGATGGGCTGTGGCCAGCTCTAAGCTAACAAGCAGCGAAGGCTATCGCCAAAGCTAGACTGTATAAACCTGTATCACACGTCGTATATCAGCCTTCGGCTTATACGGGTGACAGGACAGAAATATAATATGTACAGTATATTATATATAAAGCTTTATCGCACTTATTCAGGCGATAGGACAGAAGTATAATATACACCGTCACTTGTGTATTAATATACTGGTAGCAAAAGGCATCACACACCGTACCTTGGCCGTTGGGACATACGGGTGATGGAATACAAACCGCAGTTTAAACTGTGCAACGTAAAAATATATAAGGCTGTATCACACGCCGTATATCAGCCTCTGGCTTATACGGGCGACAGGCCAAAAATACATTATATACACCGTCACCGATGTAATGTAACGTACACATACACATCAGACTTCACCACACACCGTATATCGGCCCTTGGCCTATACGGGTGACAGAAGCCAAATATATAGCATTTAAAGCTGCATCAAACACCGTATATCGACCCCTGGTGTATACGCATAATAGGGTAGAAGTATAATACATAGTAACTGTGTAACGTGCAATATACTGGCAAATAAACCTCAGCAACCACCGTATATTGGCCCTGGCCTATACGGGTAATAGTCTACAGACAACAGTCACCTGTCAGCTGTGCAACACAGGAACACATAAAGCTGTATCACGCACCGTACATTAGCCTGTGGCTTATACGGGTGATAAGACATTATATACCCGGTTACCTGTGTAACGTATATAATATACAATATATGCTATATCACACACCATATATTGGCCTATAGCTTTAGCTCATATGGGTGACAGCACAGAAAGAGTTAAATATACAGATAAACAGTTACTATTGAACTCACAAATGTATAAAGCTTTATCACACCGTACGTTAGCCCGTGGCTTATACGGGTGACAAGACAGAGAATATTATATACCCAGTTACCCTGTAACGTATATAATATACAACATATGCTATATCACACACCATATATTGGCCTAGCTTCAGCTCATATGGGTGACAGGCAGCACAGAGAGATAAATATACAGATGAACAGTTACTATTGAACTTACAAATGTATACATAAAGCTTTATCACACCGTATATTGGCCCTTGGCTCATACTGGTGACAGCACAGAAAATATTATATACGCAGACACCCGTGTACGTATAGAATATATAGTATAACCATATCACACACCGCATACTGGCCCTTGGCTCATACGGGTGATAGAATACCAACAAGAGTCAACTGTGCAACGTATAAATATACAAGGCTGTACCACACAGTATATTGGCCCTTGGCTCATACTGGTGACAGCACAGAAAACATCATATACGCAGACCTGTGTATATATAGAATATACAGCATAGCTACATCACACACCGTATACTGGCCCTGGGCTCATACGGGTGATAGAATACCAACAAGAGTCAACTGTGCAACGTATAAATATACAAGGCTGTATCACACAGTATATTGGCCCTTGGCTCAAACTGGTGACAGCACAGAAGACATTATATACGCAGACCCATGTAATGATGTACGTATAGAATATACAATATAACTATATCACACACCGTATACTGGCGCTTAGCTCATACGGGTGATAGAATACCAACAAGAGACAACTGTGCGATGTATAAATATACAAGGCTGTATCACACGCCGTATATTGGCCCTCGGCTCATATGGGTGACAGCACACAAAGAGTTAAATGTACAGTTTCCATGTTAACATCATAATATGTGTAAATAAGTATAATATACAGTCACTTAGTTGCAATGTATAGTATAGAGAAACTGTGTCACACCACTTAGTAGCCTTGGGCTTTACAGGGGTGACAGAATACAAATAACCAGTTGCTCATGAACTTACAAATGTACAAAGCTTTATCACCCATGATAAAAGCCATATGATATACAGACACTTGTGTTAATGATATAGTATAGACCTTATCACACACCGTTTATTAGCCTTTGGCTTTATACGGAGGGACAAGACAGGACAAAACAAGTAACAATACTTGTGTAGTGCTTGTGCAACTGCAATGTGAATTAGCACCGCAGCCAACTGAGCTCTCGATCTCAGCTGTGTGCCTGGTGTACTGCGTCATGTGAGCGGTCGATTTAATACCCGCGCTATTCTGACGGATTTAAATCACCACAGCTCCTCACGGAGAGCGAGTCACAGTAACGAGACGGGGGGAGCAGAGAACGCGTGGCGTGTCCTTCTTCCCCTGGGAGACGAGTCACTATAGCTGCCCAGTGGCTAGCGAGACACGCTCCGCAGCCGTCTATAGGGAAGGCGTCCGTTCCCGAAAGTGAGAGCCGGGAGGGACCGGCAAAACAGACAGACAGTACAGTACAAAGAAAGACAGCTAGTCCAACAAGGGCAACCTCCTGACGCCGCGGCACGGGCGACCGGCCCGTGCCACCGTAGCACGGTGGGGGCGGCGGTGGCTCAGGGGTAGAGTGCCTGGATGGGAACCGCAAGGTTGCCATTTCAAACCCGGGCTCCCCCAGAGTTACTGTCGAAGTGTCCTTGAGCAAGACACTGAACCCCTAATTGCTCCCGATGTGCTAGTTGGTGCCTTGCATGGTTTCCGCTGCCATCGGTGTATGAATGGGTGAATGTAATGCACAATCTATGTAAAGCGCCTTGGATAAAGGCGCTATATAAATGCACCATTTACCATTTTTACCACGGTGGTGTTTTTAGCTTTAGCCTCAAACACACTGATACAAAGAAGGCAACTCAGAGAGGAGCCAAGCTGGCTGCTCAGAGGGAGTTATACGCTTCTTACGGTAAATACTTCAGTCCTTACCAACCGACTTACCGACGTCGCAGAGGAAAGAAAAGAGGTAGGGGAAATTACGTGTGCGGGCAAAGTACCCTCGGGAGGCGGTGCCTCACTCACACGTCATTTTCCCGTGTCTTTTAGCACGGGATCATCGGTAAGTCCGCTCGACGCTCCGCCTGGCGGACGGAACTATCATATATTGGAGTGATCCAATATAGCGCTACATAACACATTTTAAGAAATTATTTTATACTCAATATTTTTCTAAAATAAAATCGAATGGCTATTTATATATGTATTTATTTGACTTAATGATGCATTTTACAATAATTTCATAAATATTTTAATACATTATGAACTGAACATACCTTATATATCTTCAGATATGTCAGATGCTGAAGACGGCAGGACTTCAAATCCTGACAACATGCTCTGGCTGCTCTCATGACTTGTGTCACTGAGACAATCAATCTAAAAATGAATTATGTAAACATTTTATAACCTCTAAATGTTTAAAGACAATTGCAGGCACTTTCAGAATCAAATTCATACAATTTATAAATGTAATAATATTATTTTGTCTAAAGATTCTTGCCTCATCCAAGCTTTGCCAAGATGTGGATTGACAGTCCAATTGAGCCACTTCTTCCTGTCTAAACTGACTACTGGCGTCTCCCATCTGTAAGTGTAATAACACATCTTATGTTGACTGGAAACAGATGGCACAAGCATTAAATACATTACATGATAATTTGACAAATTCAACAATGTTTGCTACAAGAACAAACCTGATGTGCACTTTTGACTGTTTCCTGTAATTCAGCTTTCCATGTTATAAGTTTTCTGTCCCATGATTCCCCCATGTCCTTAAGTCTCTTCACGTTGCTTGGGTAGGACATACAAACGCCAAGTTGGCTCAGGCGTTCAATGCACCTCTTCTTGGCTCCACCAAATCTCAACACAAGAGAGTTTCTGTACTTATGTGCACACATTTTTTGTGAGCGTGCATTTGGAATAGTGCAGCCCGCAATTGCCATGGTGGATAATTTTCTTCTAAAAGATTTGTTTTTTTTGTCAGAGACAGCAGCCGCCACTTTAAGGAACAGGAGGAATGTGGGAGCAACTCCACTCCACTCTGAAAGCACATTGTCCCATTTGAAGTCTTTCAGATCTGCCGGTGTTGTCTTTTGGAGCACAGATCCTTGTCTGATCATGGTACGGCATTCCTTCTGGACAATACCCAGCACTGCAGCCACAACCACATCCTGGAGTCCTGGTATAACTCATGACAGCCTTTGGAATGTGACTGTATCTTTTATTTACCAAATGGTTGGCAATTGTAATCCATTTTCCACAGAGACTTGCTGATCGTGTGCTGAATATGGTTTTAACTGTAATCTGTAGGATAGAGTGCAATTTGATTAAATTAAGGTGTTAACTAATTACAAGTGCACTATGGTCAGAATTCTGTCCTTGACCGCATTACATTGTTCCTTGTTGAAGAGTTGGCTTGGGATGCAAAGTGAGGCAAATTGGGTACTATTAATTATGATTTAAGTATTGGCTATGATAGATATTTATTTTATAGTTGTAGTTAATAGTTAAAGCTTGTCATACAGTAAATTGAAAATAAATGCACTTACGCGCAGTAGTTTGGCAGAGCGGCATGCAGATGTGTGCGTCGACCTCTAAATACACAAATAAAAGATGTTGTTATACATGCCCATACATTTACTAAATAATCTGATATTATGTTTTAATACACCAAGATCTGTGTAGTGTTCAAAAACCTGGCCTTTTGTATTACCTGTGATTTCAGAGAGGGTGTGTGATTTGCTGTGGTGGCTGCCAATGTGTCGTATATAAGCGACCTCTAAGTACACAAATTATGTTTGTTATTCGACCATACATGTGCTTATTCGACATGCCCATATATTTAGCCGCATGTATTACCTGTGCAGTAAGAGCGGGGCAGCCGTGGCTCAGGGGTAGAGTGCCTGGATGGGAACCGCAAGGTTGCCAGTTTGAACCCGGGCTCCCCCAGAGTTACTGTCGAAGTGTCCTTGAGCAAGACACTGAACCCCTAATTGCTCCCGATGTGCTAGTTGGTGCCTTGCATGGTTTCCGCTGCCATGGGTGAATGTAATGCACAATCTATGTAAAGCGCCTTGGATAAAGGCCCTATATAAATGCACCATTTACCATTTACCAAGAGCTGGTGCTACACTTGCACTTGACTGATCTGCAGCAGCTCCATCAACATCATGTATGGTTGATGTCCTCACAGTCATGGACAGTCTTTCAACTGCTTCCTGAGTGACGGATGTAAACATCATGTTAAAAGCTGATATTACATATGCTTATACCAGTAGAATTTATAGATTAGTTAGTTATTTTCTTAAATAGAGAAAATCAGTGTATAAGTTTTACACAATTAAGCCTAATGTATTAGCTGTTCTGTCAAAGTTCTGTCAGAGTGTGCCATGCTTGCACTTGACTGATCTGTTGCAGTAACTGCTGTCCTCGCAGACAGAGTTGTAACTGCTTCCTGTGTGACGGATGTGTAGACGTCATGTTAGTGGTCAAAATGAAAACACAACGATGACTTTAATTTATTATAAATGACCTGCTAAAATATTTAGGAAATGGTAGTAAACTATATATATTTGAATGGTCTAATTTATACACGAATCCCTTTAAAAAAGTCCTATTTTATGAATTCACTAGAAATGTCATTCTATATCTTCGTGCATTGTTCCTTGACTACAATTACAATAGCAAAACTGTGGAGTTGACTGCCTTGCTGAGGTAATGTACTAATTTTCCATGTGTTTTCTTTTGTTCATGTTATACATAGAATGTTTGTAATACAAATCGAAGGTTGCTTTTGATTTTAAAATATTTTTATTTTATTGCAGCTTAATGGTACATCCTTGAAGGTGAAGGCAGCCATGCACCTGCTCAACTGGAGCATGTAGGGGTTCAGTGTTTTGTTCAACGACAGAGGTGGTGATTGAACCTCTGCTCTACACGATACCTGGCTTGGGAAAGCTTTGGATGCTAATTATCTAGTGAGCTGAGTCAAGCATTGACATATTTTAATGAGAGATATGTGGCCCTTGAAAAGAAGTCTATGATTGCTTGGTCCGTTTGCTCATCTTTGCCTACATATGCAGCTCTGATGCCTTTAGACGTTAGGAGTCTTAGGAGACTTTCATGCATGTATGAAGTTTACCGATCTCATCTACAAAAAGTGATACAACACCCTATTCTTTAGGGCCCTACACCAGGGCTTTATACTGTTAAGAGGCTGGTGTACCTCGCATGAACCCATTCAGGACAGGAACTCCTTTTGGTGTTTTAAGCATTATGTTATACTTTAGCTGATGTACAAGATCATAGTGTGAGTCACTGAGTGCCATGATACGAGCTTGATCATGTGATGAAAATCTTTGAATATATATATTTTTCAGAGTGAATGTAGAAATAAATATAATCATAATAGTTATGTCTAAATTGGTAAATATATTACAATGATTGACTCTGCTCACTTGTTTTCCTTTCATCTGTGTCTAGTCTGGCATTGCCATTTCAGCAGAATACTGAGGTAGATGAAACTACATTTTCACAAAAAAACATTGAATTCCTCAATGTAGGACACAAATATACAGCCGACCAGTTCTTAAAATTCAGTCTGAAGATGTTATCTGTCTCTTATTGTTTTACATTAACACATGCACACAGGTTTATGCCTGTTGGTGTTCTGTATATGCAGATACATACATTATATACACAACTTGCACATAATATGGTCTTGTTTCAGTTTCTTTGTAGATGTACTGGAGAGACTCGTTTAACCTATGTTTTGATTTAATTTACAGTCAAATGAACAAACAAATGAAAAGTCAAATTTGACCTGGAACTATGACATAAGGCAGGTGAAACAAACACTGCAGGAAGGTTAATTGGCATGAATTAGTGTTACTGAGATATGTACCTTGACAGCGGAGGCAGACCAAAACACTGTGTTTTGAGGCTTTGAGGTTTTTGGAGGCTGAAACTGTGTTGCCCCACTGACATGTTCAACCTTACATTAAATGGGGAGAAAAGAGAACCTATATAAATGTGTTGATTACAGAGACAAGACATCCTTTTCATGTCAGTGGTTCCTGTTCAAACAGCAAACTTTAATGTTTACATAATTATAATATTGACTTATGATCAAGTCATTACCATAACCTTACAAAACTTCTAACAGTATAGGCTATAGTCATTACTCCTGAAGTCTGATATGTTCCTTGTGTTATAATTCAATTAAATATGTTAAGTGTATAGGAATAGGAACAGTATAGGAATGATCCTAATATAAACAGGCTTCTTATTTTCTCATTTCTTTCCAGTGGTTCCTGTTTATAAACTGCAAACTCGAATGTCAAGTGACCATTACTATTACCATATCAGAATTCTAACTGTATATTATTATTAATTATTGCTGAATGCTGACATGGCTTCCTTGTGTTTCATTAAATTATATTATACTAGCCCTTACCCGTTGTGAGATATTTGCCCCCATCTTGTGGCCGTGGGGGGTACTGCGCCCGGGCGCATTGCCCATTGTGTGGTGATGTAAAAACAATATTTGTACAGTAACTATGACAGTTGCGTCTGTAAAAAGTAGCCTAGCTGGATTCTGGGAGCGTGCAGAATTTTTAAATTCGGTTCTACTGAAGGGGTACTGGCAGGTGCCTTTGTCAGCGCGAGCTCGGGAGATAGCCGCCTTTATAACACCTAATGGTCTTTATTCTTACAAGGTCATGCCTTTCGGATTGCGTAATGCGCCTGCTACATTCCAGCGCCTTATGAATCAAGTGATTTGGGACATGCCAGGGTGTGCAGTGTATCTCGATGACGTGGTAATCTATTCAGACAACTGGGAAGTTCATTTGGAGCGCATTCGGGAGCTGTTCAGTCGCCTGAGGGAAGCAAGGCTCACAGTCAATCTTGCAAAGTGTGAGTTCGCAAAGGCGACGGTAACCTACCTGGGTCGGGTGGTTGGGCAGGGCCAAGTCCGTCCAGTTGAGGCTAAAGTGCAAGCTGTTGAGCAGTTTCCGGTTCCAACCACGAAGAAAGAGCTTATGTGCTTTCTGGGTCTTATAGGTTATTATCGTAGTTTTTGTAGGAACTTTTCAACTGTGGTGGCGCCTCTTACTAACCTATTGAAGTTTAAGGTACAGTTTGACTGGTCGCCAACTTGCCAGGAAGCATTTGGGCAGGCTAAAGCACTCTTGTGTACTGCTCCGGTTTTGTCGGCTCCACGCTTTGACAGGTCATTTAAGATCTACACGGATGCCAGTCATGTGGGTGCGGGAGCCGTACTCATGCAGGAGGACAATCTAGGAATAGATAAGCCTCTTTTATTCCAAGAAGTTCAACTCTTACCAGCTAAACTACTCAGTCATTGAAAAAGAAGGGTTGGCTTTGATTTTAGCTTTACAACACTTTGACGTTTATGTAGGTGGTAGTACCCCTGTTGTCATTTATACAGACCATAACCCTTTGACTTTCCTCAACTCTCTACAGTGTCCAAACCAGAGGTTGATTCGTTGGTCACTCTTCTTGCAGTCCTATACCTTGGACATTCGTCATATTAAAGGGACGGAGAACGTGGTGGCTGACGCGCTGTCACGGGCTCCTCATGACTGAGGTCCTAGTACTACTCCTTTCCAGTGGTCCTCGTCTTGGCTCTGACTTTCACCTCTTAAAATGCTTCATTGAATTCGGTTGCTGGGGTGGAAGCCTGTGACAGGGTGTTGGTGGCCTTTGTAGTAGAGGTTCAGTATGGTAGATAGGATGTTTGTGTAAATAGTGATCCGGTGATCCCCTTGGGACCCCGTCTTCATGGCAAATGCGGAAGTGAAATGCTGAATCAGCGAAAAGACGGTACTTCCGGCAGCCTTCCGGGTGCTTCAAAACGCCACTGAGCAACTTCCACTGACATGAATAGCGGAGGGGGCGGAGCTTCGCGCTAGTTTAGTCTCTATCCTTTTAATACTCTATGGGTGCTTCCCAGTATTCCATCGTCCTTCTGGCTGTTGTAAATGCCAATTACCTGCCTTTCCTCTGCGGCGGGACATGATGCGGCCAGTCCCTGGAAGGTACCACCAGACCTACTCCCAAAGCAGTTTCAACTATCGTCTGTCCCGTGCACGGATGATGGTGGAGATGACCTTCGGATTGATGGCTTCACAGTTCCGTCTCTTGCACACGGTGATTGATCTGAACCCGGAGAATGCGGAGAAGGTTGTGAGAGCCATCACTGTCCTACATAACCTTCTCAGATGGCACCGGCAGTCATCTGCTTCCGACGTGGCAGAGGCGATTCCAGATTCCCTCCGCCCAACTGGAATGGTTGTTGGGAACAATAATCCAGATGAAGAGGCTCGCGCTGTGAGAAGTAACTTTGTGGAGTACTTCAACTCACTGGTGCTGTATCGTGGCAGGACAGCCATGTTTAACCCTCATTTAATTTTCCTTCTCTATTTAATTTTTCTTCTCCTCGGATCGCAATTAGCCTGCATCCTGCGACTCACTAAATTGAGAAAGGACCAAATCCTGTCACCCTCTGGGGGTTCTGTGATGCCAGACTCTAATGTTGTTGAAGAAGGACTCATAAAATGTCTTTGGAACCCACCCCTGGGTCCCAGGACCCATTACATTGAAAACCTATTTCCACCACTGGGCCCCTAGTTCTCTTGGACTCCATGTGACTGGACCCTCCTGACCCACATCTGTTACAGAATTTTGGGAGTGATTGAGGCACATCAATGTAATAATTAAACCACACTGCAGTGCCAAACACAATGTAAGTGAAATTAATAAACTAGCTAATTAGAAACCGCATGCATGAATTACTCTACCTTTCTGGAAAATCCATCGACTCCACCAAATATTACGAGGTTATACCTAAGAAGAAAAGTAATTAAAAGGTACGGGTAAATACAAAAAAATATTATCTGGAACTGCTGTTAATGAACATCCAACTTGAGCCAAAAATTGCAGCTTTACAAGCTCAAGTACAGAGCCAAAGGTCAAGTTTACTAAGTACTGACGGTTTAAGTGGTGAAATGTCTGAATATGCACTTTAACATGTAACCTTTTAAATGTTTAAATCAAATTAGTAGTGGGGGGTCACTGCTTCATTTATCTGTCATTAAGGGGTCCTTGGACCGAAAGGTGTTAAAGACTCTTGATCTAAAGCATACCTGATGAGTTTATGGTTGGTGTCAATATGAACCAATGCAAGGGGACCTCGCACTGAGTAACTTCTTCGCACAGTGCAGCCAAGTCGTGCATATCTGGATAGGACTCCAGCTGCATCTACACGATGCATTGAATCCTGAATCCTCTCCCACTGTACACGGCTACCCATTGCAGTGAGCTGTCCCTTGACACTCCTGTACCCTGCATTGGGCATCTGGGTTTTAATAGCTCTCACCATGTTATCCAGTTCTGAGTCAGACATGGTGCTGTAGTATCCAGATACACTTAGTCCATATTCCTTCATTCTACGGAACAAAGTGCGTCTTCATACTCCCAGCAACTGAGCTATACATGGCACTGTGAATTGGGACTCCAACAAATGATGACGCTGCTCTTTCTGAATAAGGAATCTGGGTCTTCCTCTTGACCCCACAGCTGTGTCTACATGTGACAATGTTTGATTGTTGTCAAATACAGCTTGGATACGCTCCAATACATAGTTCAACTGCTGCACAATATAGTTATCAATCTCCAAATGATCGGCAAAAGAATGCCACAAAATCAAAGCATGGTTGCACACAAACTGGAGGTAGTCCAAATCAAGAGGCTGTCTTGAAAGTGCTTGCTGGAGTTTCGATTGCAGTCGGTCAAGTAATTGATCCTGAAGACCATCCTGGCAATACAAAATAATTTGAAATTAGAAATGTTTACATAGGTCAGGCATTGTGGCTGCACCCCTTGTCACATGTTTCATGTTTGTTGCAAACACACTACAGTTTCTGAATGCCCAAAAACAATAGGCCTATACACATTACAATGCAGCAGCCGAAAGGATTCTTTTGTTTTAAAGTGGGAAATTTGGTAGGTCTATATAGTCTTTTTTTATTGGCCTAAAATATTGTCTATATACATTCATGAATCCATACTTGCTGACCGGATGTTAGTATTGGGCTGTTATAGGGGTTTGTGTTGTGACCCTACCATTTAACATCCTATGGCTGGCAAAAATGTCAAAATTGCCTTTAGCTTAAAGTAGCATGTGATATCCATTTCAAACATTAGTCTTGCACAAAATACACCACATAGATTAATCAAAATAGACCACATAATTTTGCCTACTGGGTTGAAATATCAAACGTCCAACTTTATGTTGTAAGTTTGTATACCATTGTCGATGTGCAATGTAAAAACACTACAGGCATTTTAACAACATTTTTATTAGTATTATTTTAAGACAATTGCTCACCTGTATCCCAGCCATGTTGTAGAAGTTTTATGAAAGTAAATACTGGATAGTATGAGACGAGTTCAGTAAAATAAATGTGACCGAGGCTTCTCAACACGCCTTTGGTTCACTGTGGGGTGAATTTGGGGCCAGCAACAGTGGCAGGCAGCGCCATCTGGTGGGGGTCAAGTCGGGCAGATAGTGGTGTTTTACAGTAGAGCAGGTCTGCCGAAATGGTAGATCCTGACCTATCAGTAGATCACAAAGGCTGAGCAGGTAGATCACATGTCAGCTCAAACCCACAATGCGATTGCTTTCATACTTTGTATTGTACACAAACGTTACATAACATTGCAACGTTGCATTACATAAGTTATACAAAACAAAACAGTACCAATTCTATTGTCCCCATATTTGAATTTCCCACTTCAAATGTGTCTGTCATGTATCGGCATGGCACGGAACCGCTATTCCACAGCCCCTTCAAGTACATTAAACTATTTTCAGCAATGGGATAATGTTTTGGATCTTGTTGATCTGGTCATTTTGAAAGTAGCTCTCAAGTCAAAAAAGTGTGGGCACCCCTGCAGTAGAGTGATTTGCAGTAAGACCACCACCACATGGTATTACATCAAATACATGAAGTCATCAATAATCACAAGGAAGCTAAGAGTAGAATATATGTACAACTAAACTGAGCAGCATTGGTCAATATTACTCAAGAGTCTAATGTTTACATCAGAGATTAAAATAGGGTGCATTTTGTATCCCAAAATGCAGTTTAGTTAAGGTACGCAATAAAACGACCTCTGCATCCACAGGATGCACTACTGTACTGTTTATTTAGATAGCTTTAGTTATAATAATATCTATGAATCTAACCATTCAAAATTAAATTAGTTAAATGTTGTAAAAATGGCAAAAAGTTGAAGAGGGACTCATAAAATGTCCCTGGGACTCATCTAAAAGACCATCCCTGCATCCCGGGACTCATAACATTGAAAACCTATTTACATCACTGCATTATATTTCATTACTTTTAATGACAGCCAGCATATTTTTCTCTTTGGAGTTAGCTTCTGCCAGTAGAATTTGAGCTTGCATTCTAGCTGGATGCAGACAGGGGTTATTAGACCGACCCCAAAAAGGGGTCCATGGCTGTGAACAGTAATGAAACCTAAAGCCCCTATAGGGTTCGATGGCTGTCAGGAGTTACAGTATGGTATGTACTGTTATGGCAGAGTAATACCTTGCTTGTCACTGGGTATAATACAGTAATATATTGCTAGTAACTTCTTACTGCCCAAAACTGAGTATATGCCGTCTACAAAAAGCACAAGTACATATGTAGTGCCTTTGCATAGGTCATCAATACAGAAATATTTGATGTAGCGATAATACAAAAAGAAGTAAAAAGAACACCACAACACATTTACTGAACATCGCATTCATTTGTATTTTAAAATGCAACCATTTTAAAAGACATTAATCAGTGCTTTTAAGTGCTTTAGAACATTAACAACCAAGACAATAGTTAACACCTGTCATCTTAAAATAAACACATGTTAACCTTTTTAAGGCCAGACACACAGGAACAAGGCCTTTTTTTAAAGGACCAATACAACAATACTGTTAAAAGTATTACAGAACAACCGAAATAAAATCACATTGAAACCAGGGTTACTGGACTCGACAGCAAAACATTGGTAAGTCACCCGTCACCGGGTCATGTAGTGCAGTGCACAAATTGCATGGTCAGGGATAGCAGGGCTTACAGCGAGTCTGATGCCCTGTGGAAGTCCCTTCCCCAGCCCTCTGGTGATGCTCTCAAAGTCACCTTTTTTGTTTCTGATCACTGGAAAAACATTTTTTAAATGTCTTGTCCACATGTGGAGTTACATCATGACAAGGCAACTACACAACTCAAAAGAATATTACCCTTTTAAAAAAAAAAAGAAAACCAAGGTCTTGAAAAGTGCTGCCATTCAAGGAGAGACATTAATGCATTCCAAAACCAGTTTCAACTGTGCTGATGGATGCTTTAAGAGCGTTTTCAAAGTCCTTGAAATTCTTGAAGTGCCCTGGTAGGCGGAGGGTCTTGAAACACGTCCTGGACGTCGGCAAGGCCCCAACCCTGACCTCCAATGTGAGTTCGCCCGAGAGGACCTCCCATCCGACCCAGAATTTACACAGGTCAACCAGTTCCGCTTCAGGAGCTAGAATAATAAAAAAATAAACCTTAAATAATTTTCAGCACAAATAACTTTAATATTTAACACAAACAGCTTTGTTGGGTTTTAAATCCAAACCTTGTATTGAACAGTTTATTTTTTGCAAACGGAAAGTATTCAAAGACATCACATACCCCTTTCAATGAACTGCTTCAGGTAGCCTCCAATCCTCTGTCTGGTTTCAAGAGGGTAGTCCTCGTCGTCCTCATCCTCGGATGCCGTTGGCAAGAGAATGAGATCAATCATGACCTAGTTGTCATATACATTTTAAATTAAGACTGTTCGATACATCTCAGGATGAACAAATGAAGGCAGTACAGGGCAGGGTGGGGCAGCAGTGGCTCAGGGGTTGAGTGGCCAGATGGGAACCGCAAGGTTGCCAGTTCGAACCCAGGCTTCCGAGAGTTAGTGTGAAGTGTCCTTGAGCAAGACACTGAAACCCAAATTCCTCCTGATGTGCAGGTTGGTGACTTGCATGGTTTCCCCATCATCGGTGTGAGTGTCAGCAGGCAGAAAACTTACTTTTCCTTTCTTATTGTTTATTTCCTTTGGTTGCTGTGTATTTTGCTGTGTTATATTTGAGTGATTTTGCTACAATGTTTTGAGTTGATTATTTTTGCGCATGATTTGTTTACTTTTTTATACTTTTGTGTTTCTATAGCAATTGTTTTCTGCCACTGCACCCAGGACTGTTTAATGATGGACAGCGGCTATATAATTTAGGCAGCAATCAACTGGGACGGTAGGAGAGCTCTCGGCCAATGAGGAGCCGAGTACAGTCAGGGGAGGGTCCCTTGGCAGACGGCGGAACAAACAAATGTTTGTGAGAGAGACGAGACAGCAGAAGAGGAGCAGAGAGCGAGGTGTACTAGACGGGAGACGGTTGGGAATCGGTTGTAAAAGTTAAGGAATCGGGTTCCACAGCATATATTCGAGACAAGCAGAAGAGCTTGACTGTGACCTGTCCTGGATACAGTGAGATTGGGAGTCGGATCATCAGAGACGGAGACGGAGAGAGAACAGCGAGGTCGCAATACTACACGCCGATAACGGAAGGGCTCAGGGTGACACCTGGGCTGGCCCGTAAGTACCTGATAAGTAGTATTGCCAACGTGTAGACCGACCTGTCACTCCCATCTTTATAGCCGTAGGACTTTGTGAAACAGATGAACTGTGTCCAGTCCTCTTGTGTGTTTCAGCGGCCAGAAGAGTAAAAGGCACCGATGAACTAATTACAAACCGTTTTGGATCGTGACTTGTAAGAGAAGTTTTGAAATGAGAATACTATCCACCTGTTGGCTGTCCGTCAGAGGACCTATTCTTACAGGAGGCCAATGTCTGACCATGTTTGACCACTACTGACCACACCTTCAATGTATTCTCTGCTCTCATGTGTGTATAAAGGAGAGCAATGTATAGGGCTCAGGAGGCTTGCCTGAGAGCACCTCCCTGGGCTGGTGATCCCTTGTATTAAAAAGTATCATTGTTTCAGTCCACTCTCTGCCCTGTGTATTTTCTTAATGACTCTGATTATGAGTTCTAAAAATATCTTTGACAATTATGGCGCTGTGTGAGCACGGTTTTTCCACTGTCCGTCAGCATTCTCTTTTTCAGGATATAGCGCTGTAGATATGAATCTGAGTTGCTGATCGACAGGGATAACACCAAAACGGACTTTGGGGTAAGAGTGGTTTGACTCAATGTTTAATTTAGGGTTTTGTATTTTAAAGCTGTGTCGTTACAGATACAACCGTACAAGATACTAGTATTCTTAAAAGGGTGACATTTCCCTTATCAATTGTATTGATAAATATGTTTTTGGCTATAAGGCCATGTGGTAGTATCCACTCCAAGGGTGACATTTGCCTTATCAAGTATTTTGATAAATATGTTTGTGGCTATAAGGCCATGTGGTAGTATCCACTCCAAGGGTGACATTTCCCTTATCAAGGATTTTGATAAATATGTTTTTTGGCTATAAGGCCATGTGGTATTATTAATCCACTCTAGGTTAGAAGTCCTTTATCAGTATATCACTGGCATAAATAAATAGGCTAGAAGTCCTTTATCAGTATATCACTGGCATAAATAAATAGGCTAGAAGTCCCTTATCAGCATATCACTGGGATAAGTAAGCAGGTTATAATCCTTTATCGGTATATGACTGGTATAAATCAACTGAAGTCCATAGTTATGTTGCGCGTATAATCGATATGCCGATGTAACATCTCGATCATTAAAACAGGGACAAAGGAAAATAGGCGTGATATTGAACTACACATTTAAATAATTATCTTCACATTACAGACGATATAATGAATACGTTGGCAGTAATGTAAAGTGAATATAATTACAGATGTCGGAGCCCGTAAAATAGAACAGGATCAAAAACGTTGTCCAGTAGCAAGCGAAAAATGAAGCCCGTATAGTTAGGCATTTATATAAAAGAAAACTAGATAAAATGTAAATGGGATGGAGCAAGTATAGGAATATCATACAAATAGCGTCCACTGAAATTCTCTTTCATTTCTCTCCGTGTGGGACCGACAAGCTCACCGGGGAGGTCAAAGGAGAATTGTGAGAAAGCAAATTGTATGAGATTAATTCATAGGTTCTGTGCGTAAGACTCGAGCAGCTGAGTATGAATGTGCAATGTAGAATGTACACCTACATATGGATGAACGGAAATACTATTTTGTAAAAATCAATCATGATCCTATAGTATTGGTTGTGGCATTTTGAACAAAATAGTATAAAGAATGTATTCCTGGTAGTCAGCCAGGAATAGCACTTTCCATGGTGTCACCACGAAGAGTGAAGGGACAGCAGTGTAACCTTGTTGACATGTGTCAAGCAGGATAGCAGAGAAGTAGGTAGGAAATGGTTAAAATTCAAGTATTCAAAGTAATTAACTAACAGCAACATGATTAACTAATTATTTTGGCCATATAGTATGCTATTAGTCTTATCATAAATGTAATGACAGTATAGCAATGTTCCAGTGGTATGGCTGGTTAGGAAAGGTGAAGCAAGGGGAAAAGAAAGATATACATGTGTATGTGTATATATATATATATATATATGTATGTATATATAGAGTAATTGTGCTTTGTCGCTTCTTATATCTGGACTAAATCAGTAGGCAAGATTATACTCGAAGCATAAAAATAAAAAAAATATATAAGTAGATTGTAGTATTCCATATAGAATAAGGTAACTATCATCATATTTTTACCTAGTCGAGACAGGAACCCCTGTGTGTTTTTCCTGGGAGATTTCCCGTGTTGTTTTGTTACTATACAGAATATATCACTGTGCATTTTTTACTGAAGGCCCTTAGGGAACCTAAGGTCAGATTTAGCTAAATTAAACATTTGTCAGGATAGGCAGTGTAGAGAATAGATCCTTCACCCCCATCCTCCATAGCAGATGCCCTGAGTGGCTGGACACACGGGAGATGAGGCAAGCAACGAGATCCTTTGGGTGAGTGTTAATGAGTCTAGTATTAAGTTCAGTGTTACAGTATTACAGGAGAAAGTTTCTAAAAATGTATTACGTAATCGCTATAGGTATACTCTGTAACAAGTGATTGTAGAATTCAAACATGGGCTTACTTGAGTAAATTGATATTAGTTGTGGCTATATTTAAGAAACCTTTTCAATTTAGCAAATCAACAAGCTCACAAAAGTGTGCCCATGTAGGACAGATATTCCGACATGGCTAAAATGTATGAAGGGCTGAAGTATGTGGGTTGGGACTATTTAATTGAGCGCGAGACGCAGTCCCACCTAAATATACTAATAGGTCCATCCATTAGGGATAATGAACTTGGAATTGTGTTGGTCATATATGAACAAGCAGAAACTTGAGTTACCACATTGGAGCATTGAGTAATGGTATTATATGGACCTAAAGTGAAACGTGCGGAACTCTTACATGAGTCATATTAGCAGAGTTGATTTACCAAACATAGAAATGAATAGTACTGTGTTTTTGCGTAACCTGTTTATTGTTGAACCACTGATAACACTACCTATCACATCGCACAGTTGCTAAAGAGAGGTCATGCACAGTCAGTAGACTGTCCGGTACTCGGATTTCTGAACAATGTCTGCACTCTGCATGTGTTGGTTTGGGGCCCAACACGGCAGGAAATGACATTTTGGGAACAAGGACATGTGAGTGACAGCGTGCACTCGGACAGACGAACAATGGACTGTGGGCTTGATGAACTAATGATTGTTTTTTTCTTTTCATGTGATTGAACACTGAGCGTCTCGGGGGCGATGTGCGGTTGTGGTGGTGGTGTGTCGGTGATCTCACAATGAGTGGGTGAGTAAAAGTGGCTTATGAGCCAAGTGTGCTATTTCCGCTACGATACAGTTTCGACTTTCGAGACACAGGTAACAAGACACTCTCCTTCAAGGGGGGGGGGGTCATTGAGCTTGTGAGCTGAGGTGACCGTATAGTTTTATATACTGGTACTTCTGGTAGTAGGCTTACACTAGCTGACATTTGACATTTTTAGGGAATATACTTTTGATTCAATATGGAGTATGTAGTGTTGGCTTGTAAATATGACCATACCATTTTCCTATAGTCAATAATCTAATCAGACAATGGAATTAAAGTTTTAGGACTCACTAGTCTCATAGTGAATTGATCCTGATGTGAATGAATATCAAGGAACAAATAGTTTTAAAAGGCATAATGATTTCTTGAGAGGAACCAAAAATGTAGGGGCCTATATAAGATTACGCTCAAATCAGAAACCCCTACAGCCCAAAAGGGGATGTAATTTTGTACAGAGTGGTCAATTGCCACTCAGATGTAACATGCAAATAGTGGTCTGTAGTCAGAGGCAAGTTCGACTCTACAGATTGACTTGAGTATAGATAGAGTAGAAATGCGTAAACGATATTGTACCCTTAAATAAAATAGATAATGTACAACGGTATAGAACATTAAGAGATATGTCATTTGTGGGGTACGAAAGATTTAAAATCGTCTGCAGACTAGAGTATTCCTATTTAAGTGGCTTTGCCGAGCCATGAGACCCAAAGAAGAGCCCATCTCCTGTTTCTGTAGCGTGAGGCAACTTGATGTATAAGTACACCCCCTGGACATGACACTAGTATGTCGCAGGGATTGAACCCCGGTCCAGCCCTTGATGCTGAGTGTCAAGCAGGGCGGCACTGGGTCCCATTTTTAGAATCTTTGATTGACCTGGCCGGGGGTCGACGAGCTGCGACCTCCCAGTCTCAGGGCGGTCAGCCGGACACTTTGTCCACAAGGCCACTGAGCTGGTCATTGTTTTAGTTTTTAGGTAACTGGTTTTAAATTACGTGAGAGGCTCATAGCATGTCACTTAAGTAACAGGTGTCCGTGCTGGACACCCCGGTGATTCAGTCTGTAAGATGCGACTCCTTATAAGTCAAAGGGATTTATGAGTCCCACTTCAACAACAAGGCGTTCTAGAAGTCACCTCAGGTGTTAGATTTAACAGTCGCTGTTGCATTGCAATCAGTCTGTGACTGTCATGTTTCCCTATGGGATAAACAATGGTCAGAATACCTGCAATTGGATACTTGAATCCGATTTTGTCTGTATTACTTGTAGCAACAAATGCTGGTAACGTCAATTTTGAAAGTGAGAGCTTCGTCCTTGTAAGTAGAATAAACTTGCAAAATATCCCAAGAAGGGGTGCAAACAGTTGTCACTTCCAGCTTGCATCCTTGTGTTAGACAGGGATTTTTCTATGCCATAACAGAAGGCAGCAAGCATGTTGAGTTCATTAAGACACATACACATTTGTAGGATAAGCTATGAGGCTCAATTTGAATTGGGTGTCTAGCTGATCATATAATTTGTCCCAGGAGGCCAAAGGTTTAGTTATGGATAATATCACTTATATTATCTATATAGAAAGCAGTAAATGGCCATTTATGATGATGTACAATAGAACACCCCTCATTTCGCAGGTGTGGTTTTTGTATTTTCTACTTGCTGGTTGGAAGTTATGGTTTATGCAAGTTACGAGTCATGTAAATACTAGCATTATTATTTTATCAATGAGAACATTAGAGGTGCCAACTTTCACAACCCACATGAGTGTGTGCAAAGTCTCTTGGTGTCATTAACGGTGTCAATTTTATAACTTTCGTTGTGACATTGTGACAGCATTGACCAGGTTGTTGACCATGGCTCCCTATAGGCCTCAAACTCAAGGCCCGGGGCCAAATTAGGCCCATGAAGGAATTATCTTTGGGCCGTAGGATGATATTTAATTAGTATTAGCACTGGGCCTGTGGTATATTGCATGGACCACCATAATATTACAAGTCCCACAATGCACTGCGAGTGCATTGTCACGTATCGAGGGCCCACAAGCGCAATCATGCGTCTTCTCTTTACTATTGATCAGCAGTGAAAGTATATCACTTGTGGTCAACTTTCAGCTACCCCTCTCCCCAAAGATGGGCTGTGTGTTGAAACACAGTCCGGCCCTCGACTTGTACCAATTTTACCAATTTTGGGCCCACTGTGTCAAGCTGTGAGGTTGCAATCTTGTAGATTTGTAAAGTCTTGTAAAGTTGATGATCTTGAGTGAGTTGATGATTTAAGCAAATGAGGGGGGTGGAGGCAATCCGGTTTTAGTAAGTATTTTGTATTTTGGCCTGCAGGTCTGATCTACGGGAGAGAACTTGCAGATCAGCTATTTTCAATAAGCAAGATTTAACAGTTAAAAAACCACCAAATCTACATTGTGTTTTGTTTTGTTGATTTTTCTGTATTTATTCCTAGATGTTATCTTTCCGATTTGTTGTTTTCTAGATAATGTGAGATGAGTTTATTTGAAGTTAGGGAAAGAATTATGTAAATTAACAGTATCGGCTTAACGGTAGTCCTAAATATATTTTAACATCCCATTAAGGTGGGATGACCAGATCCTAGGCATGCCATTAGAGGCGGATAAGGCCATACCTTTCCAGCATGATGGATAATCTAGGCATGGCCCATTTTAGCTTATTGAATATCGCTCAGAATTAAGTGCATCGGTAGAAAGAACAGGATTTTTAGAAATAGCAGATCCCAACTACAGGGCCAGATATGTATTATTGTGTATATATCCATGGAGGGTCTTTCCTCACCAATGTGCTCAGTCTGAGTCATGCAGCTGTCAATCAAACAGCTGACTTGACTCCTTCACACTGTCATGTAAACTGATACTCTGAGGGCATTCCCAGAGTGGAAAATAAGGAGAAAAGTTACAGTTAGTGGTAATAGGTTGGTGGTGTTTTAAATAGCTTGATAATATTATCCCTAGCGATTGTGAGCAGTTCTCTCTGTCTGAATCAGAAATAAATGCTCACAGGGGGGGAACGCATAGGCTAATTTAATTCATTGCATAGGCTAGGTAATTTGATTCATTTGATAGGTATTGGAACATATAGGTAATTTAATTAATTTGATAGGCAGTGGAACATTTAGATTTAATTCATTTTAAGTATTTGTAAATATTTTAATTATTTGTAAGTAAATTGGAGTGATTAGTGAAATAATTCATCATGTTTGATTTATTTGTAGCTTTGTACATGAGTAATTAGTAAACAGCAACATTAACTTGTCTCCATGAGGAGTTAGGTTTTGTTGGTGTCAATGGCACCTGGCCATTTATGCAGGCAACTTCAGTAAAAAGTAAGCTGAGTTTTGTGACTAGGCAACTTCAGTAAAAAGTAAGCTGAGTCTTGTGACTCAAGTACTGTCCTATTGGTTAGGCCACATGAGTTAGCTATGAGTGTGATCAAGGATGAATGACCCGGGTATGGTTTGTGTGGTGTGTGATGTTTATTGAATAGGCTTATAAGGGTTAAAATGTAAAATGTATCACTATGTATATTGTATAACATGTTATCTTTAGGTAAAATTATTGTAATATAATGAAGATTGTTCTTTCCTACTTTCCAGGATGGAAGTCACTGTTAATTCAATTGTTCCAGGTGGCGAGGATGGCTGATGTACCGATCAGAGAGCCTATCCAAATGTGTGACAATTTTAATGACAATTATCTTTTTCCCATTGTGCACGGCATGGTTAATATGGTAATATTGACTAACTCACTAAAATCTTAGATTAACGTGTCTAGGAAGAGTGTTGTGGTATTGTGATAAATAAATAAAAATGCAATTGCAGGAGGAAATTACAAGGGAAAAATTAGTATCTGTCTATAACACACTACGTCAACAAGGTAAGAAACCAATCCCACAAAAGAGACACGAATGTATTACAGATCTCAGACATTATTGAAATATTAGGATTGGCATACTGAACTAGAAGTATAGTGTAATAATCTGATGAAATACTGTGTAAAGATTCAACAATGTGCAACATGTCTATAAAGAGAGTTTTAACCAGAAATTAGACAACCATGATCAAGATAGGTCTTAAATAATTAGGTATTACTAATTAGGTATAAACCTTAATTTATAGAACAAATGTTTAGTATAGGGTGTAGTGTTTGTTTTGTTTTTTCCAGCTCTGAAATCCAAAATATTAAGAGAAACATATCAGGAGATGTGTTTAAAAAAGGGGAAAACCCAAATGGAAACAAGGAGAAAGCAATCTGGGTTTGTATGTTGGGTAAATATACACATACATTGACATTAGTCTACTGTTTTATGAAAACAATTAATGTAAAAATAAAGAATAATAATGAAATGAATTCTATATAACCACCTTTTTAATCATGGTGGGAATAATTCAAGTGAACAAATAATGTGCACAAGGTGTTTTTTTCCCCTCTATAGTTCTGAGGAACCTGACAGATATAAATATGTCACATGGGCTAGTGACACCCATGCGTGAAGTCACATCATCATGTCCATCCTACAAGGCTCCCAAGGCCGAAGGCCCACTCACATTCAACCCCGGTCACCCCCCAGTGACAGATGTGAGGAGAGCCAGATAAAGAAGGAATGCTGTGCCAACCATGGGGAAAAAGACTAGATGCCATGAAGCTACAACTTGTGACACAACGAACATTTGTGTGGAGGAAAACCATGCAACCACTATACACTTGAAGTGCTGGCTATATGAAGTGATCGCTCACAAAAGACAAATCGAGGATCGTAGGATTGGAATTTTCGCCCAAGAGAATGGGTTTTCGCCCCTACCAGCCATCAGAAGTGTCCTGAGTGTAATAAAACAAATGATCGTGTGACATTGGATACACTTGAATGTAAACCTTGCTCATTCCAGGATATAGTCCATATATGAAAGTCATCTTTTTGTAGTAAATTTACATAGAGTATAGTATTTCATGTTCTTTGGTGTCAATTAATATTCATATTCATATAAATTAATATTTAGATTCATTGACAAAAAACTAAAAGGATGGAATGTAAGAGAAGTTTTGAAATGAGAATACTATCCACCTGTTGGCTGTCCGTCAGAGGACCTATTCTTACAGGAGGCCAATGTCTGACCATGTTTGACCACTACTGACCACACCTTCAATGTATTCTCTGCTCTCATGTGTGTATAAAGGAGAGCAATGTATAGGGCTCAGGAGGCTTGCCTGAGAGCACCTCCCTGGGCTGGTGATCCCTTGTATTAAAAAGTATCATTGTTTCAGTCCACTCTCTGCCCTGTGTATTTTCTTAATGACTCTGATTATGAGTTCTAAAAATATCTTTGACAGACTGTCCCCGCAGCCCTGCACCTCCTCCTGCAGTTTGCACCATTGTAGATTTGCACAGACACAATATATTGCAGATTGCACATTGTGGGGAACCATATTTTAAAGTTGTTTTGGTTTTGTTTATTTGGTTAAGTGTTCATTTTTAGAATTTAGTTTAGTTAGTTAGGATTGTTATAGGGTGTCACGGGGCAGACATATAATGTCAATACTGTTGATGTATGCATTTACAGGATGTACAAATGAAATGATACACAAAGGGAAAACATTCCGGTTATTAACCTGTGTTTATTGCAACCTCAGTGTTGGTATGGCCTTTCCAGTGCTGGCACTTTAAGAAGGGGGGAAGGTTGAGGAGTAGGGGTGTTCCACAATGTCAAGAGTAAAGTATGTCTATTATCGGGGGAAATGAATGTAAACCCATATGATGTATAATCTAAAATAGAACATCTAGGTGTGGGGTTACCTATTCAGGTTCAGCTGATAGCTGTGAGCTTGAAGATCTACTGTTTATATTTAATTGCTTCGCTGTGGGTGGTAGGATCCTCTCCTATAAAGAGGAGACTGCAGGCAGAGCTAGTCGGTTATGCTGGGGCAGGCATCATGCTGACAGCCCTGTGAGAGAGCTGCTGGGGCCCATGTCATGGGCGTAGCCTAGTGTATTTTGTTATTTTTCCTTTTTTCCTACGTTGCACATTAAGTATTTTTGAGTTCTTTGTTTTGTATTTTTGGCCAGTATTATTTTTGCTGTTTGATTTTTCGTTGGTGAATATCTACACTGGAGCTGGAGGTTTTGAACAATAAAAACCACCAAAAAGCATCGCTGACTGTTTTTGGAGCCTTGGCCCTCGGGCAACTTCACATGTGGTGGCAGCGGAAAGTAACAACAGTTCAGGATGCCTCCAAAACCACATCTGCGGAACCATCAACAGCAAGTATCATTCGATGAGGAGGAGGAAGAAGAGGGTGCCACAGGAAGAGAGATGGAGGAACAAATCCACACCAGGGTGAGCACTACCTCGGCCCAAGAGGAAACTTTCTCAAATCTGGCTAAGATGTTGGAGACCTACATGCAGTCTCAGATGGAGAAAGAGAGGAGGCAAGATGAGGAGAGGGAGCGACAGGAGCGGAAGCTCGACGTACTCACTCATCAGATGACCCGACTCCAATCGGACATGGAGGCGGCCAGTGCACATCCGAGGGAGCAACCAGCGACGGGAGCGCCACCTACAGGACCAGGGACGGCATCGGGCGTGGCAGGGCCTTCGGTAGCATCTGCACCAGCACAACCACCGCCGGCGCCAATACCTATGGGAGACCCGAGGCTAGTGAGGTTGGAATACTCCGATGATATTGAACATTTTCTGACGACATTTGAGAGGCTAGCAGTGGTTTACCAATGGCCACGACAGCAGTGGGCCATCCGGCTGATCCCCTTGCTGACCGGGAAAGCAAGAAGTGCGTTTGTAGCGATGGATCCGACCTACACGCAAGACTACGACCGACTGAAAGAGGCAGTGTTGAAGAAGTACGAGGTGAACAGAGACTCTTACCGCCAACGCTTCCGTAGCCTTGATGTGCCACCAGGCGAGTCACCTCACGAGCTATATACACGCCTCAAAGACCTATTCAGCAAGTGGATGAACTACTCGTCTGCCTCCAACGATGACATCAGAGAGATGGTGGTCCTTGAACAGTACCTCAGGGTTCTCCACACAGACGTGAAGATCTGGGTCAAGGAACGTGACCCTAAGACGGCGGAAGAAGCGGCAACACTCGTCGACACCTATGTGTCAGCACACAATGGTCCGGGGTCCGACTCCTACCATTACTCCGGACAGCGCCAGGCGAGGGGTAAGTCTGAGGGTTGGTTCAAGGGGGGTGGTCCTCAGAATAGCTCTCATACCCAGGTAGACCAGTGGTTCAGGAGCACAGTGACCGAGGGTATCAGCCAGGGTCTAAGTCACAGATTGTGTGTTATAATTGTGGTGAGGTAGGCCATACACGCCCCGTTTGTCCCCTCAAAAAGCACAATTCCACCAGCCTTTGCTATGTCCCGAGACCCGAGTTCACTGTACACCTTGAAGAGCAGCCAGACTCTCCTTTGGCCACCGTTAAGCTAAATGGCAAGCCATACACGGCCCTCTTAGACACAGGATGTTCACAGTCGCTAGTTCAATCTCACCTGGTTCTAAGAGAAATGTGGAATGAGAGTGACTCAGTTTCAGTCATTTGTGTCCATGGTCATCAAGAACTGAGCCCAACTGCAGACATTTACCTTGAGGTTAAAGGTCAGGTGTACCTCATGAAAGTTGGGGTTGTCCCAGAATTGCCCTACCCCATCCTGCTAGGTACAGATTTACCAATCCTGTATGACCTCATTCATGAAAGCAGGGAAAGGTTTTGTGGTGTGGTGACACGTGCCAGAGCCAAGGCTCCATTTCCGGAGGTACAACCACACATTGCCTCTGTAAACCAGCAGGCAGGGCCACCTGGTACAATTGAGACAGGGCCAGTTATGTCACTCCTACCTATCACACCCGACATGCAGGCAGACACATTGAAGTTAATGCCATTTCATGGGGAGGTAGTAGGGGAGCCCACAGTTACACAGGAGGACAGATTGGAAAGGCGCAGACAGCAAGTGGGGGGTCTTATGCCACAGGTCACAGAGCAGGCAGAGCCAGAAGTTCCAGCTCCAGAACTGCAGGTAGACTTGTTACCATGTGATCTTGCCAAGTGTCAGCGTGAAGACTCCACCCTTGTTAACTGTTTTAAAGAGACAGAGAAGGACCACTCAAGCAGTCTACCCCAACATGAGCGCTATATGATAGAAAACGACCTTCTGTATAGACTCAGTGAGGAGGGCAGACAGCTAGTACTCCCCAAAACCTGTAGAGAGGAGGTTCTGAGGGTGGGTCACACAATTCCTTGGGCAGGTCACCTGGGCTTTATGAAAACCCTGCAGCGCATTTCAAAAAGGTTTTGTTGGCCAGGGATGTATAGCCAGGTTAAAGACTATTGTAAAACCTGTCCAGAATGCCAGCTAACAGCAGGGAAAGCTACAGCCCCTGTACCGCTAATTCCACTTCCTGTCATTGGTACTCCATTTGAGAGAATAGGAGTAGATGTAGTGGGGCCCCTGGAAAGGAGCAAAGCAGGAAACAGATTCATTCTGGTTATCAGTGACTATGCCACCAGATACCCTGAAGCTATCCCCATGAGAGAGGTGACGGCTAGGCAGGTAGCAACAGTTTTACTGAAGTTTTTCTCTCAGGTCGGTATACCTAGGGAGGTGTTAACAGATCAGGGCAGAAACTTCATGAGCCGTACGCTCGCACAGGCCTATCAGCTGTTAGGGATTAAGAGAGTAAGGACTACCCCCTACCACCCTCAGACTGACGGGCTAGTAGAGCGTTTCAACAAGACTTTGAAAGACATGCTCAAGAAGTTTGTGTCAGAGACTGGGAAAGACTGGGACAAATGGCTGCCATATATTCTGTTTGCTTACCGCAAGGTCCCTCAGGCCTCGACGGGCTTTTCACCGTTTAAGCTGCTTTGTGCCCACCAGGTCAGAGGTCCTCTGGATGTTCTCCGTGAGACTTGGGAAGGCCCAGCTAAAGCACAGGACATGAACATCGTTTCCTACGTCCTGAACATGAGAGAACAGCTCATGAGGTCCACTACCATCGCCAGAGAACATCTACTCCAAGCCCAGGCAAAGCAGAAAGAGTGGTATGACCGGTCAGCCAGGCAGAGAAGTCTCCAGCCGGGGGAAGACGTCTTGTTGCTGTTGCCGACATCGGAGCATAAGCTGTTGGCAAAGTGGCAGGGTCCCTACAAGGTCAAGCAGAAGATGCGTCCGGTGACGTACCAGATCCACATGCCGGAACGCAGACAGCCATTACAGACTTTCCATATCAACATGCTCAAGAAATGGAATCCTCGTCCCACCCCACCGCCACCAGCTATCCACTCTCTGTATGTCAAGGCTGTGAGGGAGGAAGAGGAGACACCAGAGCAGTATCTACCAGTGGCAGAGGGTGAGCCACCACTGGAGATGAGCCACTTGGAGGCGGAGAAGAGGAAGGAGCTTCTTCAGATCCTGCCCAGACACCTGTTTGGGTTAACTCCAGGCCGCACCGACGTTACCCAACACCATGTCACCTTAAAAGACCCAAAGCCCCTTCTCCAGCCGGTCTACAGGGTCCCAGAACGCCTGCTACCGGTCCTGAAGAAGGAGATCGAGGCGATGAAGGATATGGGTGTCATCGAGCCATCGTCCAGTGAGTGGAGCAGCCCTATCATCTTGGTTCCCAAGAAAGATGGAACTCTGAGGTTCTGTCTGGACTTCAGAAAGGTGAACAATGTCACCAAGAGAGACCTGTATCCTATGCCAAGAATTGATGACCTGTTGGAGAGGGTGGGCAGTTCACACTACATTACGACCCTTGACCTGTGTAAGGGTTACTGGCAGGTCCCCCTCAGCCCAGAGTGCAAAGAGTGCACAGCGTTTAGGACACCGTTTGGACATTTCCAGTTCACGGTCCTGCCCTTTGGTCTCAATGGAGCGCCTGCAATTTTTCAAAGGTTGATGGACAGAGTTCTGGCAGGTACCGAGGCCTTTGCATCTTCATATATCGATGATGTGGTGGTGTACAGCAGGTCCTGGGACGAACATCTGGCCCATCTACAGGAGGTGTTGCAGAGACTCAAGGGGGCGGGCCTGACCATCCGTCCTGACAAGTGCTCCCTGGCCAAACAAGAGACTGAGTACCTGGGGTATGTGCTGGGTAATGGGGTCATTCGTCCACAAGTGGGGAAGCTCGAGGCAGTCAGGTTGGCTGAGAGACCCACCACCAAGTCTCAGGTCAAGTCATTCATGGGCCTGATAGGATGGTATGGACGTTTCATCCCCCGGTTATCCACCACCTCAGCTCCCCTCACCGATCTCACCAAAAAGAACTTGCCCAACAAGGTGAGATGGACAGAGAGCTGTGAGATGGCCTTCAACACCCTGAAAGACTTTTTGTGCAGAGAGCCCATTCTGAAAAGCCCTGACTTCGAACAGCCGTTCGTGGTCCAGACGGATGCATCAGACGTGGGGATAGGAGCAGCGTTACTGCAAGCGGAAGCCGGTAATCTTCATCCCATCGTCTACATCAGCAGGAAGCTCCTGAAGCATGAGCGACCATATTCGGTGGTGGAAAAGGAGTGCCTTGCCATAAAATGGGCACTTGACTCCCTGAAGTATTATCTTTTGGGGAGAGAGTTCACCTTGGAGACAGACCACCGGGCGTTGATCTGGTTGCAGAACATGAAAGACACCAACTCCCGAATCACAAGGTGGTTCCTGGCAATGCAGCCGTATGACTTTGTGGTTCATTACAGGAAGGGGTCCAGCTGACTTCCTGTCGAGGACGCCACAGGGCGCGTCATCTGAAGGGGGGGGGGGAAATGTCACGGGGCAGCCCGTGCCCTATACACACACACACACTGATTAAGGACATTGCACGCACGCACACACCACACAGACTGTGGGTAGTGGGGCAGACAGGTCCATATAATCATATCATATAATGTCAATACTGTTGATGTATGCATTTACAGGATGTAGAAATGAAATGATACACAAAGGGAAAACATTCCGGTTATTAACCTGTGTTTATTGCAACCTCAGTGTTGGTATGGCCTTTCCAGTGCTGGCACTTTAAGAAGGGGGGAAGGTGCCAAGTACTGTTGAGGAGTAGGGGTGTTCCACAATGTCAAGAGTAAAGTATGTCTATTATCGGGGGAAATGAATGTAAACCCATATGATGTATAATCTAAAATAGAACATCTAGGTGTGGGGTTACCTATTCAGGTTCAGCTGATAGCTGTGAGCTTGAAGATCTACTGTTTATATTTAATTGCTTCGCTGTGGGTGGTAGGATCCTCTCCTATAAAGAGGAGACTGCAGGCAGAGCTAGTCGGTTATGCTGGGGCAGGCATCATGCTGACAGCCCTGTGAGAGAGCTGCTGGGGCCCATGTCATGGGCGTAGCCTAGTGTATTTTGTTATTTTTCCTTTTTTCCTACGTTGCACATTAAGTATTTTTGAGTTCTTTGTTTTGTATTTTTGGCCAGTATTATTTTTGCTGTTTGATTTTTCGTTGGTGAATATCTACACTGGAGCTGGAGGTTTTGAACAATAAAAACCACCAAAAAGCATCGCTGACTGTTTTTGGAGCCTTGGCCCTCGGGCAACTTCACATAGGGATTTTAGACTTAGGGCGTTTTTAATATTGTATTTTTCTACTGGCCATTTTAGCGTGCCCCCTTGTCTAATTCAATAAAAAGTACGTTGTAATTCCTCCCCGACATCCTGCCTCGAATTCAGTCTTTTAACAGTTTTTCCTTTAACTTATATGCTCTTTTTAACTGGTTTTTAACTCGAACCTGGGTGTCCTTTTATTGTTGTTTTTAAGAGTATCTTTGAGGACTTGCACCTCCAAAAAGCAAGTGGCGTAGTTGGCTAACTTTTAACTTTAAATAAGTCTCACAGTATATGCACACCGCACTTTAAATAGTGCACTTTAATTAATCTTACTGTGTTTCTTGTGAAAAAGTATTTTATTTAACCGCCTCCCGCCACATGAGAATGAGTATGAAATGCACTATGTATGTGTATGTATGTGCAGCTAGAGGCGGGATCAAGGCATACACAGAAATGCATGATCCCACGGCCAGGCCGTTTGGTGGCCGGAGCGTCAAGTATGGAGTCAGGTTAGCTACATTATGTTTTTCTACATGAGGTCAATGGCATGTACAGTAGATGGTATAGTTTAGCTAAATAAAAGTGAGACAACTATTATTTCAAACTACTGAGATACATGCTCAGGTTGTATGTGCCCATTCAGTTCCGTCTCTACAGCTCTTTAGTGAGTGACCAGCAAATAATCTGGATTATGGTGCACAGCAAACTTTGTGAGGTGCCAGTCAGAATAAACAGTTAAATAAATAAAAAAGAGAATAGCCAGACACTCGTAGCTGCCAATGTAAATTATATTGTGGACACAGAACGTTTGACAGATGAGCTGCCTCCTTTACGGATATATATCCGTAAACAGTATTTATATACAGTAGTGTAGGTATCGTACCTCGGGGTTGCATGCCGTCACTTTTGGAAAGATGGCTTCAGCCACATCACGTTTCCCCATCAGTATTGGCCACACTCCCGTTTCCTTTAGCCCTTTCCTGAGTTGCCTGATCTGAGGAGTCGTACTGAACAGAACCTGCATTGTAACGCAATACACAATAGTTAAAAACAAAAACTGAATTTGGGCCAATTAAAAATATATAGTGGATGGTAGCTAATGTAACATCAGCTTCTGAGCCCCTTTGGAACAAAATAACTGGTTCAATTTAACAGTTTGTATAGTATTCATGTAGACTAGTGGTTTAATCATTTTCATATAAAGGCCCATTATTTGGCATTTGAGCCACCAAGTCATTATTGGATAGGATTTTGTCCACAATTCCATGCTGCATTGAAACATTGATCAAAAATATAATTTACGTTATGTAGACTTTTTAAATTAATGCAGATGTTTGGTTACCAACTCTCCATCAATTACCACCTGAAAACCACTGATTTAGACATTTAATGTCCCGATTCTATAGTTAACATTGGTGATCAATATAATTCATGTTTTTCTATATTCCATTACTTATTTTTGTAGAATTGTCTGGTGCAGGTATTTTCTGTTGGCATCAGTCACTCGTGGGAGGTCGTTTCGTGTAGCAAGGTCATTCACGGCAAATGTTTGGTCCTCCGACAGCTCCTCGTTGCCCTCCAGCTGTAGCAGAGGAGAAAAAAAAACATTATGCTTTGACCAGACAAAAAAAAAACCTGCATAAAGACTCACTACTTTTTTGTATTCTGGCCTCAGTGTTTTAACAGCCTCTTGGGGCAGGTGTAATCTTATGTGAAATGTACACCATTTGCCAGTTTCACATGAACTTCTACATAAAGATTTGTCAAGATCTAATCCTGTCAGACTGCTTCGTTATGGTTACTATATTTGAAGCAAGACACAAGTTGTTAATTCATAATATTTTATATATAGAGTCCCTTCCCACAAATATGGAGTCATAAGTACAATACAATTACTTAGTTACCTTTGTTTTAGCTTGCAATAAACTAAATTAGTTACTAGTGGACACCACTGCTTCTTACCAGCGCTATTGTGTTCCTATGCTCAAGATCAGGGACATCCTCTAAGCACAATATGGCCGTCTCTACTGGTCCACCCAACAGTACAACTATACAACAGTGCGGCTAATCTATGCATTTTTACAGCTAACGGCCAATAGGGGACCTTCTAAATATATCTCTATGGCCACCTGCGGCTTATAGTCCAGTGCGGCATGTAGTTTTTTTCTCCTAAATTTAGCTGGTGTGGCTTATATTCATGGGGGCGCTTTATAGTCCGGAGATTACGGTATATTGGCTGCCCAGACTAGATACAAAATGGTCGATAATGCCAATATAGTGCACGATAATGGATGCATCGCAATCTTTATTGTAATAGAGTGTATCCTTGAAGAAGCTGTGTATTTGAGGGGTAGGCCTATGTGAGGGTACTAATTATTAACAACTTTAAGAGCAGGTCAAGATACAGACTGCATTGCCATTTTACACAAAGTGTATATATAAGCATGCGTTTGTGAGGTGTGACTGGTACCTGAGACAGCTGGAACCACCAATGCATGACTGGAAGCCACAGCTGTTGTGCGACTGGTGGCAACAGGGAGCCTGGTAGATGTGGCAGCAGGGCGACCAGAGGGACTAGCTGTGGCAGCAGGGAAACCAGAGAGACTAGCTGTGGCAGCAGGGAGACCAGAGAGACTAGCTGTGGCAGCAGGGAGACCAGAGAGACTAGCTGTGGCAGCAGGGAGACCAGAGAGACTAGCTGTGGCAGCAGGGAAACCAGAGAGACTAGCTGTGGCAGCAGGGAGACCAGATAGACTAGCTGTGGCAGCAGGGAGACCAGAGAGACTATATGGCAGCAGGGCGAACTGAGAGACTAGCTGTGGCAGCAGGGAGACCAGAGAGACTAGCTGTGGCAGCAGGGAGACTGCTAGCTGTGACAGCAGGGAGACCTGATGTGTGAATAGTAGCTGCAGCCGATGTGTGATTGGGACCTCCAGATGCAGTGGGATCCAGTTCATCCTGAATTGGGACAATGTAGAGGATGAGTCGGCCGTTGTTTGTCACACTCTTCAGGAAACTGCCTGTATAACCCACATCCTCTCCAGTCACCTGGATGAGCTTCCACTGCCCATGACCACCTAAATACAGTACAACAGGCAATGTGAAATAAAGCAGACAAAATTGCCATTATTTAAAAACATTTATAATTGTCACTTACAGAAGACACACTGATATGACTACAGACTGAATTAATAAGTCTTTGCTGTCCAGAGGAAACATCATACGTCCAAAATGTTTCATTTTCCAGGAAATTAAAAATATACATTCTTAAGGAAATTAAGAAAACATTATAACAATGCAATACTGCCTCATAAAAGTTGGTGTTGTGACCTTAGATGTTGTCAATTACTTGCATGAGGAGAGGTGGAGGAGCTAGCTGTTTTAGCAGACAGTTTGAGGGAACAATGGAGTTAAGGTTTTGTCCAATGAGTTTTTTACTACTTTCCATTGGTTAAATATTTCCAAAACACACAAAGGGTAGCACTGATTTATTACAATTAGTTGTAAGAATGCTTGCATTTATTCAATGCCGTAAAACTCAGGATTACCTGTCGCTTTGTGGCTAAGCCATGCTCCATTCAGCTGTGCCAACTTGGAGTACTGCAACTCCAGTAGAGTAACGATCTAGAAAAGGTTTAACATTAAAAACAGTCTTTAGGGTCATCCACAGTTCCACACAGAATGACAACTATAAATATAACAACAACAATCTGAGCAGCAACAAGGAAGACAATGTGATGCCCTGTAAAGGTTGGCTGATTGGCTGTCAGTGTTTATCGTTATAAAATAAGATCATTCACAATCGTTGTAATAGACTTAACCCATTTAGACCTGAGGCCGTTCATAAAAACACCTTCTAAAACCTAACTAGCTGGGGAAATATTAAAAATTGGTTCATTTTGACCTCATCACTAGTTGAAGGTTAAAAGCTAGTGATTAACCAAAAACTAAGTTTGAAAACCTGTCGAATTAACTACTGCACATCATGGCACGGCCGGCGTCACGGGGGTGCCTGGGGGTGCAAAGCACCCTCAGTTGCAAAATGTGCACCCTCAGTTTATGTTCTATGTAAAGTTATGACAATATCAAAAATAACAAAATTATATTCAGAATATTATAATTGTCATAGAGATAACAATAACAGTATCAAAACACTCCGTTTTACCCAGTAATATTATATAGCCACATCCAGCCTATCAATTGCTCGTTGTCGTTGCAGCGCAGCTCCAGTCTAATTCCCCAATTTACAATTACCTGCCTGCAGGCAGTAGCCTGTTATTCAGCAGTGGCACCGTGACCACGGACAGTTTAGTGATTTTAATTTTCACCCTTTCACCTCGTCCTGACTCCTGTTGTGTTTTGTTGTGGAAAGTAAAAGCGTGCGAAACAAATTAAAACAAAGTGATTCAAATACCGAAGATCTGCCCTCTCCTGGCTCTAGCTGTGGAAGAACTCCACCTCGGTAAGCCTATAAACTAAGCTTGCCATCACACCACACACCCACCGCCGGTTGATTTGGGGACAGAGAAGCCAGGAGCTACAATCCTACCCAACTCGAATATTTTTCAATAAAACAGCTAATTTAGCATTAGCTGGTTTGGGAGGCTGGTGCTGCCTTTTGCTTTCCATGTCGGACATTTCCTAATTATTGGTAGGCTGCAATCTACGACTGGTTCAGTTGGAATTTAGCTGGCATATTTTGTTCTGCTGGTTTTATTTGTCATCTCTGTCTGAAACAGGCTATTTTAGGCTATGCTATAGGCTTAATTCTTTTTCACTATTCTATTTTTTGTATCATTGTAGCAGTAGCAACAGAATGGTGAACTTGGTGAAGGAATGGCTGTCTTTTTGAACGAGCGAGATGTTTGCGCCTCGATCTCCCCCCCCCCCCCCCCACTAGCTGCCGCCCCCCCACTAGCTGCTGAGCTGCGCGAGTCAGCACCACCATGGCCACATTGACAGATGTATAATCTTGAACTTATGTTGGTTTAGAAAATGTTGTCCTGGGTCCTGGCTCACTGGCTGGGCTGCAGTTCAGGCGATCCGTTTATTACAGTGCCGGCCCTAACAATTTGGTGCCCTAGGCAGGATTTTTGGTGTCCCCCGGGGTGGGGGGCCAATTTGGTGCCCTAGGCAGGATTTTTGGTGTCCCCCGGGGTGGGGGGCCAATTTGGTGCCCTAGGCAGGATTTTTGGTGTCCCCCGGGGTGGGGGGCCAATTTGGTGCCCTAGGCAGGATTTTTGGTGTCCCCCGGGGTGGGGGGCACCGAACACATGAACTGACATGGGGGATGTCAGTTCAGTCAGAGGGTGTGTTGTGATGCCCCAAACTTAGATTTGTCAAAACTTAAAATTTTGAAGGAGCTTTTTCAATTAATGATATAAAAATATGTATATATGAGTTAAAAAAAGAATGCATGGTTGGTCATGGCACCTATAGGCAACTGCCTGTTCTGCCTATTCTTGCACAGTGCTTTATGCTTTAGAAAATGTGTCCGACCTGGCTGTGGCTGCAGTTCAGACAATTTATTTTTATTGATTGATTGAATACTTTATAACAGATTGCATGCAGTAGCATGCATGTAGGCTACACTTAATTCAATAAATGCTGCTGCGGCTGCAGTAGAAACAGACGGAAACTCAGGTTTTTGATTGATTGATTGAATATTGTATAAAGAGTTTGCAGATTGTAGCTATACCACACTTAAATTAAATAAATGCTGCCTATTTAACAGCAGTAAATATTTCAGCATTCAGCTATGCATTGTTAAATCATTCAACATGGCAACAGGCTGATACAAGTTTTACTAAATGTGCAATGCAGGGCTGCGGTCACAGACAAGCCATTCTTATTCTGTAACAACCGTCCTACACTTCTCCAAACCCCTACAGTCCACAGCGCCTTCTGGAGGCACTTGTACAGTTATCACCCCGTTTGATTTAACAACGCTATAGTTGTATGTTGAAATAAAATAACACTATTTCCTGTGCACCCTAAGAATTTTCATCTGCACCCTTAGTCATTTCATCCTGCAGCCGGCCCTGCATCATGGTTACCTCATCATGGCTCGCATCCTCTGGTATTGTCACAGTCCTTTTCCCCAACCCTGCCTCCAGGAGCTTTGCGTTATCCGATGGCTTTGGGGTTCGCTCTGTAGGTCCAGGAAGCATGATGAACTGGAGCCTCAAGTCGAGCACAGCAGACGCTCGCTTCTTAGCGCGAACACTTCCCTGCACACTAGTAAGGGGAAAAGAAATCTCAATAAGCTTTAGTTTAAGCATGTAGATCACTGTAATGGGAAAAACGTATTGGGGGGGATTAATGTAGTGGAGGCCTTCATCCCTCAGCTATGAGAAACGTTTAAGACCACTAAATTAACCCATTTTGGACTGAGGCAGATACTAAAAACACCTTCTAAATACTGAGTTTTCTGAACTTAAAGTTTTCTGAACTTCAAATATTTATATTTCAATAGTATTTTTAATACTATACAGAACCCCAAAAGGGAGGGGACACACACACACACACCACAATTTTGGAGCTATAATTAATTGCACTGTGTTTGGCAGCCACTACCTTTGCATTGACTGATTAACAGTTGTTGGTGCAGTGTGCCTACTGCTGCCATAGGTGACGGTGGTGGCGGTCACAGCTGGGGCAGAGGGGCCGGGCCGGCCGGCACTGGCGGTCACAGCGGGTGCAGTGTGCCTACTGGGGCTGACATATGGTGGGGGGCCAGGTTGTCCTTGTCCCCTCTGTCTCTCTGAAATGTATCGCAGGAGGCCCTGCGATATTTCAGTGATCTCATTGATAGCGTCCTGCAAGAACAATGTTTTGTTAATTAATACAATGAGACAAATTTAACAAAACACAAAATACTCAGAATTAGGATCAGTTTTGTACCATATAGAATAAGAGTTCACCATATACCTCAAAAACATATACACTGCATCATTAGATGGAGATTGTTATTTTACAACAATTGATCAACATTTTGCTAAACTATCAGATATCAAAAAAGAATGCTCTCCGTGTGTGTGTGTGTGTGTGTGTGTGTGTGTAATGAATGGGGCCTGGACGCTGTCTGGAACAAGAAAATGGCCGCAACTGCTATGCTAGTGAAGTGAAGACACAACTATCTGTTTTGTCAAGGTTTAGCCAATCTAGTGTCTGTAGTGAAATTACTGTAAATGTAAAACCCATTTATCGCATAGAGGCTTTACACCGAAACTGGTGACTTGTGAATTATGTGACCCACCTTGGTTGAAAACCGTCGCAGAGTTAAAGTAAACTAATAGTTACATTTCGAAGACAGGCACAGAGTAAATGGCTTTAGTTATTGGTTGGTGTACACAATATGGACATTGGTATTCACTAGTTTGTTTGGAGACAATGTGCAGCCATGCTCCAGCAATGTGTTGTGTTATGCTCTAGTTTTCATTATACAGCAGGCATATATACACTATATAGCCTGAACGCATACATTAAAAAGGTGATAAGAACATGATATTGCTCACCTCTGTCCTCCCAGCCATGTTGTTTGAGAATAACTGTAGCAGGAACGCGGCGGTAAATTGCTAACAAACAAGCTGCAATGATCAGAAGACGCGCCGAATCACCCCGCCGAATTATTGAATGAGTTCCCCGCGAATGCCAAATTTATGACGCGCGTGTGGGGCTGCAAATTGGCTGAGCAGTCTGTCAATCAGTCATTGGCCGAATGGTCCCACCTCTATTTACATGATGTCACATCCTCTGCCGGCGAAGTGGCGCATTGAAGAAGAAGAAGGAGGAGGAGGAGGAGACGCTAGGCTACTACGTTTGTTTATTAACGTGTTTCTTTTCTATGGAGCTTTCCAGACGAAAACAACATTTATTTTCAAAAGGGTACGGTTGAGACTAATATTACGGCTTTGCGATGATCTTGTCTTGCTAATGTTATCGGCCTTTGTAATATTATTACTATGAAAATGTTAGCTAGCGCAATGCTAAGAATGCTAACGATCCCCTTTGTGTGTATTTACTATTTAGCCACCACACACTAGACTCTTGGTCAAAGCTCTTACTATAATGCATTTCAGTATATAGGCATCATTCATTTCGGGTCATTCTTCTTTTCAGCTAATTCACAGTCCCTTTGATATCATTTTCTGATGATTTGATGTAAAAAAGTGTAATGCTTTATCAGTGTCGTCCACAGTAAGTATTTTTATTAAGTTGTGCTTTCATGTGAAATGTACCTATTCTGCAAACTGTTAATAAATCAATCAATCCTTGTCCATGTGCTGCAAATGATGTTCAAACTCTACTAATTTGACCAATCTATTGAATACTAAAGTGGGCAATAGCAGGCCACATCTATTGTTGTGTTAACAATGTTCATTATTTAATCTGCCATGGCCAGTGGTCGTTATATATTACCTGAATAGGCTTATTTTAAGACTTAGATCAAATAAATTATAGATTTTTGACTGATCTGTGAAATGTAGTATGTCAAGCTTGTCACGTTCTGTGACGTGTTATGTTTTCTTGTGTACCCTGTTCTTGGTTTTTGTTATTGTTTTACCTTTCTGTTGTGTTTCTGTGATATTGATGTTTTGTATTCCTCGTTTCTTAGTTGCAGTTTTGCCTTGCACTGTGAACCTTTATTATGTAGTCATGTTTTGTGCCTTCCTGTCTGCCCCTGTAGTTCTGTTCCTGCCTTGTCTCACTAGTCCTGTGATTGCCCATGTTTCCACCTGTGTCCCCTTAGTTCCCCAGCCTATCCCAGTGTTGATTGTCAGTGGTGTTCACCTGTGTCTAGTTATCCCATGTCTATAAGTTTGCCCTTGTGTGTTCAGTTCCTTGTTCGTTCGTAAAATGTTGTCAGTGGTTTTTTGTTCCTCGTGATTTTCCATGTTCCTAGTATTTTGCCTTGCTCCTAGTTTTTCCTCGTGTTCCTAGTGTTTTGTTTGTTCCTGATTTTTGGTTAATAAAACCCCCTTGTATTCGACCTGCCTGTCCTCTGCCTTTGTCTGCGCTTGGGTCCAACACCTACCTGTCCTGAACCGTGACAGTACGAACGAACCATAATGGACCCAGCGGACAATGCAGAGGTGGACGAGTTTGCCGAAATGCTACTCTCCATGAGTTCCATAATGGAAGACTGCCTTCGTCCATCCACCAGTGCAGAGCAGAAGATCCTGTCTGCGAAACAGGTTCTCCGCTTGGCCTACTCCAGGCCCGACCTAGCAGGCAAGCTGGATGGAGTTATAAAGGGGCTGTGGGCTGCCATAGGCAATGCTCCTGCTAGCATTCGGGCTGCTAGCCTTCAACCTGCTTCATCGCCTGCTCTCCAGCCTGCTAGCCCACAGCCTGCTTCACAATCTGCTTCACTGTCTGCTCACCAGCCCAGCTTGCCCTTCACCTGGAAGAACTTTGGGGTGACCAGGGAGGTGTTTCTTGAAGATGGTGAGTTTCTTGTGAAACTTGCTCAATATTGGAGGAGGGACCGTGAATTCGCCCAGTATATGGCGTTTTTCCGGTGGGAGAGTCGTGGTGCCCCTCATCCTCAGTTGGCACCTCCTGGTTCGATTTCTCCAACCCTCTCTCCAATTCCTGCCCCTTACCCCATGCCTCCCGACGCCCGCAAGCCTCTGCTGCCCAGCACCCACGAGCCTCTGCTGCCCAGCGCCTACGAGCCTCTGCTGCCCAGCGCCTACGAGCCTCTGCTGCCCAGCGCCCACGAGCCTCTGCTGCCCAGCCACGTTGAGGCTCCCCTGCTGTCCACCTGCGGCGACGGCGAATCTCCGCACTTGTTCAGCGACGGTGGGCCTCAACTGCAGCTCAGCGAGCGGCGTGCACCTCTCCAGCTGTCCAGTAACAGTGGTGGCGGGCCTCCGCTGCTACTACCCAGCTATGCCGAGGTGCTTCTGTGTCCGAGCGACACCCTGTCTGTTTCTGAGTCGACTGCACCTGCCGACACCACGTCAAAACCTGGGTCGGTGGCCCCCACCGACATGTCTGTTCCTGGGTCGGTGGCCCCCACCGACCTGTCTGTTCCTGGGTCGGTGGCCCCCACCGACATGTCTGTTCCTGGGTCGGTGGCCCCCACCGACATGTTTGTTCCTGGGTCGGTGGCCCCCACTGACATGTCTGTTCCTGCGTCGGCGGCCCCCACCGACATGTCTGTTTCTGCGTCGGTGGCCCCCACCGACATGTTTGTTCCTGGGTCGGTGGCCCCCACCGACATGTTTGTTCCTGCCTCGGCTGTCCCCGCCGACGTCCCACCTGAACCCTTTTCTGCCATCCCCAATGTACTGCCTTTGTCAGCTCTCCCTTCGGACACCCCTTGCAAACTTCAAGAACTGTCTGTTTTCACTGTCATTGTTGAGGAGGCCCTCTTGCTGCCGGACCCCGGGCCTGACCTCCAGCGGTCAGAACCTGGGCCTGCACTACAGCAGCAAGACCTCGAGCCTGCACTCCAGTCTCACTGTTCTCAGGTGCCCCAGTCCATGCACTGTCACTGTCTGTGTCCCCTCTCCAAATCGAGCTCCGTCCCCGGCCATGTCTGCAGCCCCGTCCCCAGCCCTGTTTGTAGCCCCGTCCCTAGCTCTGCCCCTAGATCCCTGGCTCCACCTACCAGCCCGTTAGTCCTTCTCCCTGTCTGTCTGTCTGCCTGTCTGTCTGTATGCTTGTCTGCTAGTGTGAATGCCTGTCTGTTTGTCCGTCTTTCGACCCCCCAGTCCTCCTGTCGCCCTTCTGACCCCTTTACCCGCCTATTGCGTCAAACATCATGTCTGTCTGCCTGCCTGATTGTCTGTCAGTTGATCTGTCTGTCCCTCGGTTTGTCCCACCTGGTGTCTGTGTGCTTGTCTGTGTGTTTGCCCGCATGCCTGTCTGTGTGATTGCTTGTGTAGTTGTTTCTGTGTTTTGACTGTTTTGCCCTGCCCAGTCCCTGCCAGTCAGTGTTTGGTCCTGTGCCCCAGTTTTTTTTCCTATCCCCTGGTCCCGTGTCCCAATGCCCCTCCTTCCAGACCCCCACCACCCACCCTGCTCGATGTATTGGGCTGTGTTTAGGGATGTCTGGAAGCCATCCCTTGAGGGGGAGGCACTGTCACGTTCTGTGACGTGTTATGTTTTCTTGTGTACCCTGTTCTTGGTTTTTGTTATTGTTTTACCTTTCTGTTGTGTTTCTGTGATATTGATGTTTTGTATTCCTCGTTTCTTAGTTGCAGTTTTGCCTTGCACTGTGAACCTTTATTATGTAGTCATGTTTTGTGCCTTCCTGTCTGCCCCTGTAGTTCTGTTCCTGCCTTGTCTCACTAGTCCTGTGATTGCCCATGTTTCCACCTGTGTCCCCTTAGTTCCCCAGCCTATCCCAGTGTTGATTGTCAGTGGTGTTCACCTGTGTCTAGTTATCCCATGTCTATAAGTTTGCCCTTGTGTGTTCAGTTCCTTGTTCGTTCGTAAAATGTTGTCAGTGGTTTTTTGTTCCTTGTGATTTTCCATGTTCCTAGTATTTTGCCTTGCTCCTAGTTTTTCCTCGTGTTCCTAGTGTTTTGTTTGTTCCTGATTTTTGGTTAATAAAACCCCCTTGTATTCGACCTGCCTGTCCTCTGCCTTTGTCTGCGCTTGGGTCCAACACCTACCTGTCCTGAACCGTGACAAAGCTGGCATGCAGCTCCTCATATAGGACGTTGTATTATATGCCTTCATAATGCCTTCATAGTAAGGGAAACCTATGAAAATCTGGGAACTAAATCGTTACCAAGAAATTTCTTCACCAATGTGTTTCTAAAGGTGTCTTATAACATGTACTAAAAGTTTGAAATTCAACTCCTGTGGGAAACCTCATAAAAAACAGCTCAAAGTCGGGGTACCGATAACGGATTTGCGAAAATTCGAAAGTGCATAAATTTGACTTTTGAGGGGTCAAACTATGGGTTTTTCATGATTCTGAGTTGATTGCAAGCATTTATTTTTAACCAAGACCACTCCCTGGTGGAAAAACGGCCGCAACCACTTTTCCCGCTCATCGTTCACCTCCCCCACAATGCACCCCTCCACCCCACACACACCTACCCTTGCAGGGTACATGTAAATTAAAACATAGCAAAATTAATTTATTTTTTTACATGGTAAATAGGCCTAGTAATTGTTTAGTAGTGGTTGCTGTAGTTGATTGTCATTCAAAGTGAGGAAGTTTGGAGCACCAGACATGCCTGAAGCATCCTTTTTCTCTGTTGATTACGGGTGGACAATATACTGCTTTAAAGTATTCTTAACATATTTTGTTTATGATTATTTTTCTGCTTTTCTTCTAGTGTGTTGATTTCAATACTGATGTGTGTAGGGGGCACGGTGGCACAGTTGGTAGTGCTGTCGCCTCAAAGCTAGAAGGTCCTGGGTTCGATTCCCGCTCTGGACGCTGTGGGCGCTGGCAGCGTGTTTCCTCCTCCACGTCATCAGTGCCCATACCCGAAGGCGGGGTTGGCGAAAGGGCCTTTCTGTGTGGAGTTTGCATGTTCTCCCCGTGTCCCCTAGGGTAGGTACCCTCACAAAAAACATGCAGTAATCCTGGTCACTAAACTGCCTCTCCCTGGCCAGCCGGGGCGCCTGATGGAGGGGAAAGGAACTGGTTGGAATAACGTGTTCCTTCCACGCGCTACATCCAACCAGGGAAACTCCCCCCTGTCAGGTGTAAAGGAGCAACTTGGACACTCAGGCATGAAGGGTAGTGCCCAATCCCAAATGGCTCCCTTGCTGACTCAATGAGCCCTCACTGACTTAGCTGCGCGTTCACGTGAAGTCTGTGAGGGCTTGAGGGGTGTCCCATTTGAAATCGGTAAGTCAGTGAGGGCTCAGCCCCGCCCCTTTATGTGCCCTTTGCCAAAGTCAGCGTCGATGCTGACTTTGGTCAAAGGAATTGCCCACAATGCAAAGCGTTGTGAGAAATCTTCGGAATTATCCAATAACAGCGCCTACAGCGGACACTGTTGGAATATAAATAGTTTGAAGAAGGAACGGGTAGTGTAGCCAAATAACAGAAGACAATCATGGCAATGGCTAAGATTACCAAAAAGAAGTTTACATGTAAGTAGAACGCTCTCTCACTGATGATGAATAAGAATAAGCAGAAATGTACTTTAGTTCTCTGCTGAAATGATTCGCAATTGCACTTTGCTCAGATCTGATTCAATTACTTTACTGTTATGTGTACGAACAACAGGGACCGATGCGCAAACCACGCAGTTCATCCAACTGCGTGTGCAATATGACGCCCATTTCACGGGGTACAGAAATGCCTCCATGGAAGGATATGAGTAAGTAAACTAAATGTATAGATGGTTTCATTACTATGATTGCTACCCCAACATTTCGTTGTGCGGCACACACACACACACAAACACACACACACACACACACTATAGTGAAACTAATACAATTGCTTATCTCATCAGCTTGATTCTAAGAGAGATGCTTTTGGAGGGTGATGTGACAGTCGCACAAGCATCCAAAAAGTGGGAAAATCTTAAAAAAAAATATAGGGTAAATAATGTATTATGTTTATGTGGTGATGTGCCCTACAGGTCACCTGGATTTCTGGATGTGGGTGGGTTACTTTACACTGGTGGTGAATCTTCATGAATACCAATAAGTAATTAAGGTTCATCAAAAATATATGTAATGTGGTAATTTATCCTTGTCTTTCTTATACTCCACACACAGGACCTGCTATTACCCAAGACTGGGTCAGGGACAGAGGCTGGGGAGAAGACTCCTGCCACATGGGTCTTTTTTGACCCAATGCACAAGGCATTGGGTCACAAGGACTCCATAAAACCACTAAACATCATCTCCACCGCAGTAGACTCTGATACTGAGCAACAGCTTGATGATACCTCATCGGGCTGTTGCTCAGTATCCGAGTCTACTGCAGCCCCAGGAACATCAGCAGCCCCCCCAGGAACATCAGCAGCCCCCCCAGGAACATCAGCAGCCCCCCCCCAGGAACATCAGCAGCCCCCCCAGGAACATCAGCAGCCCCCCCAGGAACATCAGCAGCCCCCCCAGGAACATCAGCAGCCCCAGGAATAGCCAATTCAACCAAAAGAAAGAGTGAAGTGGTTGAATTCTTAAAAGAATACACCGACAGGCAGGAAAAGAGGCAGAGGGAGTATGATCAGAGGGAGGAAGAGAGGGAAAAGAAAAAAGAAAAACAACTAGACACCCTCATTGGCATCTTTGCCAAGTTGGCAGAGAAACCAAATTAGGTTCTCTGCCAATTTGGCAAAGATGCCAAAAAATACTTTTTCTTTGAAGTTTATGCTGCACCCTATGGGTTATATGTTAATATTGAATATTTCAATACATTTCAGTTGATTTCATATGATTGTTGTTCCTTTAATTGAAATGTCCAGCATGAATATTTATTTGCTTTATACAGTATGTCATTGTGGGTAAAGAAATGTGTTTGAAGGTCGATTGATTGATTGATTGAAATCTTTATTAACAGTTTGCAGAATTACAGTACATTTCAAGCACAAACTCAATACAAAGACTGTTAACTGTGAGTGGACGACCCAATTAAGCCTTACACTTGTTTACAACAGGGTCCACATTGTTCAATTCATCAAAACATTTAGAGACAAACAAATAGACACTTCTATGTAGTTAAAGAACAGAACAGGAATTCATCATATAGGAAGCGAAAAGGGAAAAAAATATATATATACAGTGAGGGGAACAGGGGGATAAAAGAAAAGAACACGAAAGACAGAGTGTAGGGCGCCTGCACACAACACCATGCGTTGATGCCATGTGTGCATATGTGCAGGCACCCAACACCACGTCCATACAAAAACATAGTACAATCCATAGTACAAAGACAGAGTGTAGGGCGCCTGCACACAACACCATGCGTTGATGCCATGTGTGCATATGTGCAGGCACCCAACACCACGTCCATACAAAAACATAGTACAATCCAGATAAAAATTCAGCTTTTACAGAGGCCAGTTTCGAATTGCAGCCATCCGTAGGTGCCCTTTGAGAGCAGTTTTGAAGGAGCCAAGGGATTCACATGTCTTAATGACTGTTGGTAGGGCGTTCCACATTTTGGTCGCATAGGAGCGAAAATAATTTAGTCCCTTGTTAGTGCCGAATCTGGGTTGTACATGGTTTGTTGCACTCCCTCTGGTGTTGTGGGTGTGGACTTCGTTTACATTAAGGAAGTATTTAGACAGGTACATGGGTATCTTGGTGGTGTATCTAATCTTGTGGACCAGACCCATTGCAAGATGCTGTACTCTGTCGTCGACCCTAAGCCATCCCAGCCTGTCAAAGTGGGCAGGGGTGAGGTGGGTTCGGGGGGTGAGGCCAAGTAGGAGCCTGACCAGTTTGTTTTGGGAGGTCTGGAGCCTTGTTTTAAGGGCCTTTGAGGTGCTGTGGTGCCAGGAGGTGGATGCATAGTCAAAGAAACCTTGTACAAGGGCTCCTGTTAAGGTCTTCAAGGTGTTTTTGTCGACCAGTGAGGAGATCCTGTAGAGGAATCTTGTTCTTTGATTGACTTTTTTGATTACGTTGGTGGCCATCTTATCACCGGAAAGATTGGCCTCCAGGATGGAACCTAGGTAGGTAATTTGATCCTTCCGTGTGATAATATCATCACCAACTCTAACCAAGAAGCCATCTGCCTTTTTGAGATTACTATTTGATCCGAAGAGAATGGATTCAGTTTTTCCCAGGTGTAAGGATAGTTTGTTATCAGCGAGCCAGGTGCAGATTCTACCGAGTTCAGAGCTGAGGGTCTTTTCAACCTGCAGTTTGTTCCTGTCCGAGACCAGCAGTGCTGAGTCGTCTGCGAACAGGAACAAGTTGCAGTCACAAGCTGAAGTCATGTCGTTTACATATATTAGGAACAGTAAAGGCCCTAGTATGCTTCCTTGTGGGACGCCACAGCTCACTGGGAGGGGGGGGGACAGTGTTCCGTTCACTTCCACCATCTGTTCTCTCCCCTCCAGGTAGGATTGCATCCAGCTCACTGATGTGCTATCAAAACCAATAGCTTTAAGCTTGTTAACCAGTATGGAGTGGTTCACGGTGTCAAAAGCCTTTTGGAGGTCCAGCATGACCATGCCGCAGTATTTTCCAGCATCCACCTCGTGTTTGATGTGGTCGCTCAAATAGAGAAGGCATGTGTCAGTGGAGTGGGATGTTCTGAAACCAGATTGGAACTCGTACAACAATTTATTAGTGGCAAGATACTTTTCAACCTGTTCATAGACAATTTTTTCCATCACTTTCGAGATGGAGCTTAGAATAGAAATAGGGCGGTAGTTGCCGGGTTCTAATTTACTCCCTTTTTTGTACAGGGGGGTTACTTTGGCCAGTTTAAAATCTCTGGGGACCTGTCCTTGTTTGATGGAGAGGTTAACTATGTGGGTGATGACTGGAGCTATGGAAATGGCTGAGTCTCTGAGAACTTTGGAGGGAATATTGTCATGGCCAGTGGCCTTGTGGGGTTGGAGGGCACTCAGTTTCTTAAGTACCTCCTCAGTTGTTACCATTGTCATTTTAAAATCATCTTTACAAACACCTAGGTTTTTGTAGAAGCCTTTGATGTGCTCTACACCAAAACGCCCAGAGTGGGAGGGCAGTTTGTTAACCAGCATTGTTGCAATGTTTGTAAAGAAGATGTTCAAGTGATTGGCTACATCAACCTTGTCAGTGATGAGGGTGTTATTTGATTTGATGTTTATGTTAGTAAACCTGGTTTTAAGTTTCTGACCACAGCCTAGTTGGTTGTTTAGTAGCTTCCAGAGCTCCCGAGGATTGTTTTTGATTTCCTCGGCTTTATCATTGATAAAGTTACTTTTGGCTGATTTGGTCATGGCAATTACACCGTTTCTTAGCTTGTTACATTGGGTTTTAAGGATGCACAGTTTGGTTTGGAGATCACTGTCGAAGCGCTTGGCTAGCTTGGACTTGCATTTAAGAAGTTCAGAGCATTTGTTGTCTCTGGCTTTCATTGCAGTCAGTATGTCCGAATTCATCCATGGCTCCGAGCGGGTTTTGACCCTGATGGTTCTCAGAGGAGCCATGTTGTTTAGTACTGTTGTAAATTTGGTTTTAAAGCCAAGCCATGCTTCTTCGACTAGTGAGCTCCTGAGCACATCGGACCAATCCAGTCTCTCCAGTTCTAGCTTAAAGGCCTCACTAGAGTAGGTTTTGAGGTCCCTAGATATGACTGTTTTGTGACAGTCAAATTTTAGTTTCTGTATTTTGCGGGTACAGAAAATCATAAAATGATCACTGAGCCCACATACAATAACCCCTTTCTTGGAGATTCTGGATTTGTCCGAGGTCAGAATGAGATCAATGACAGTTTGAGTAGAATCACACACTCTTGTGGGTTGGGTAATTAGCTGGCTGAAACCATGCAGATCACAGAGCCGACTAAACGATTTAAACACAGGCATTTCCTTACGATGCATGTCCGTATTCCAGTCGCCAATCAGGATTTTCTCTACAGATTCCTCCCCAGCTAAGCACCCCTCAAGAATATCATAGAACCCGTGCTGATCAGGCGGTCTATAGACGGTGCCAACTAGTACTGATTTAGCATTTTTGAAAATTAATTCAACCCACACAGTTTCAATTTCATCATGCTGTAATTCAGTACGAGTAACATATTCAGTGTCTTTGTGAATATACATGCACACGCCACCACCATGCCTGTTTCTGTCGTTCCTAATGACAGTATAGTTTTCTATTTCTATCTCTGGGTCCTTTGTGGACTCGTCCAGCTTAGTTTCAGAAAAACACAGGATGTTTGCCTTACCGTTTTGAAATAGATGTCTGATCTCTGCCAGTTTGCGACTGAGGCTATTCACATTCAAATGAAACAGATGAAGGCCGTTGGTTTCGACGATTGTGTTAATTTCGTCGGTGTTGAAATAGTCTGAGGTGTGAATGTGGATGGGCGGTGGAATTTCCGTGGCTGAGGTGTGAGTGGGGAGGGGCGGTGGAATGTCAAAGCCATTGTCCTTGTCCTCAGTAGCCCTGGATTGACTGGGGGTGTGGGGGAGGGGGGGGTGTTCCTCGGTTTCGATCACAGCCGCTGAGTTGGCTTCAGCAAACATAACGCCCGCGGTGAAATAAGGGGGTCCGCTGGCGTTGGTTGTATGCTGTGGGGGAGAGGCTGGAGAGCGTTCCCAGGCTGATCTTGGAGTTGCGTCCGTGGTCAAGTCCATGGAGGCGGCGCTCTGGAAGCCGTGGCGCGTTGCGATGGAAACGGCTGTGGCTTGCGGAAGTACCTCTTGCTGTAGGAGCAGTCTCGCTTGTGAGACCGCTTGTGATCGTGTAACCGGTCCAGGATTGAAATGAACGTCTCCCGATAGCAACAGGCATAAAATAATCACAGTTCTGCGATCCATTTTGCCAGTCGGGGGCTTGTACTTGCGATTCGGGTTCGCTGTTAACAGGCCATGAATCGCCGCCGACCCAAAAGAAATGTGTTTGCATTCCAAACCATTTAGGAGGAAAAAATAGCTGTGAAACTCCTCTGCTTCGTTTCCGTATCGTTCCATCTCTTCTTGGTGTAAACTCCATGTTGAATTAAAGCATGCGTCCGTAATCCATAGGATGAAGAATAGGTAAAAGGCGGAACAAGTTGAAAACATAGCTACCGGTTCTTGGTTGGAGAGAGCTCCTGGGAATGCGACTGCTCAGGTCGAATGCTCAGGTCGCATTCAGGTCACTGTTGAGTATGAAGACTTTTATAGTATGTATCAAACAAATGAAATCACAGAAGGCAGGAATATCATTGCAATGAGCTTTATTTCCACAACATAAATAGTCAATAAATGTAACTTAATTATAAACTATAAATCATATTTGTGGTAGCTTTAACAAACAAAAAAAGAAATCAGATGTTGGCATAGTCATGATCTCCCAATACCATGTGGAGCTGCCTTGGTGCTGAAATTTGGCCACACATTTGGGCTCTTAGCTGGTTCCCACTGCTCTCCCTGTCCCCAATGTCGAGTGGAGCAGGCTCATCTGGCTCCTCTGGCTCTTCGTCCAGGACATCGCCATTGGCCAAACAAATATTATGCAGGAACGCACATGCCAAGGCAACCTCCGATACAAAGGCGGGGCGGACCTCCAGTGCCTTGAATAAAGTGGACCGCCAGCGTGCCTTCATAATGCCGAAAGTTCTCTCTATTACATTACGAGCCCTGCTATGCAGTCGATTGAATCGATCCTGCATTGGTCCATCATATGGCTTTTTGAATGGTGTGATAATTGTGATTGGCTGGTCGATGCAAGGGTAGCCTCCATCTCCCAAAATAAAAAAACCAGGTGGTGGGTATAATGAATGAGCATAAACTGGGCTATGTCGGAGTATGTGGGTGTCATGTGCAGAACCAGGATAGCCAACAAAAATGTCCAGGAATTTCCCCTCAGAGTCACAGATGGCTTGTAGTTGGATGGAATATGAACCTTTGTAATTATAATAGCAGTTTTTGTTGGTTTTGGGTGGTTTGATTTGTATGTGACAGCCATCAATGGCCCCCACAGCCCTACTGAAGGCCTGATGCCGTGCCAATTGGGCAAATCCTTGACCTACCTCTATTAGGCGGTCTGGTGGTGGGAAATGAATAATTTTTTGCTTGGCCTTCCTTATATCTTTGGCTATTCTGTGAACAACACGAAAAATGGTTGATCTGGGGATGTCAAATGCATGGCTGGTAACGCGATATGATAAGCCATGAGCAAGCCAGTAAACAAAAACTAATACTTCTAAATGATGGCCCCAGCCATGGTCCCGGTCCTGGTGGATGGTGGTCAGCAGGCTGTTGAAGGCCTGTCTTGTGAGCCTGAACACAGGCTTCATGCTCCTCTCAGGATCCATGTACAGCCTGAGGACTGGTACGTGGATGTTCAGCCTGGTGTAATGTAGGCCTAGGCGCTGGAATGCCTAAATGCACAATAAAACACTGCATTAACATGGATTCAGGATGATACAAGTGGTTAGCATAGGCCTAGGCTATTACACACAGCTCGATTTTTTCTATACAAAAGTAGGTTAAGTCATTTTCTTTGGCTAAAATAAGTGTTAAATATCTCTATATTCAGATAGTATTAATTTCTATAGTTTGTCCAGTAACAAGAGTCTCCTTGTCTCTCCAGCTCTTTATTAAACAGAAAATGCATTTTCAGGTCAGGATACTAATTCATCTGAATCATTTAATTTTATACAGAACAAATACTAGCAATGATTACTATCAGAATATAGTGCTTTAACCTTTTACTGAAAAACGTTTTAACCATTAAATATAACTTAACCTACCTCCATTCATACTTCATACATAGGTTTATTTTAACCAAACTATATGTTTTTTATTCTGTTTTGGAGCACTTTGACGTTTATTTGCCATTTACCTGTTGTCCATCTTCAAGAGCAAGAGCCTGTAATGCAACCATATCCATCCCATGCCGTCTTCTTCGGCGAGGTTGGCTCCAAAACAAATAAATAATTAAAAGGCCCAGGGAAGCTATTGTTAGCGTTAGCATCGTCGCAATTTTTCGTTGTCAAGGTAAAGTTTATTTTGTCGTCAAGGCAACGTGAGACGTCGCAAAGTGCTGTCCCATTCCTTTTATACCCTTTGTGGAGCCCTTGGAGCCTATCACCCTCAAGCCCTTACAGCTGACGTCACTAAAGTCAATGAGGGTCCAGGGCTCAGGGCTTGAGGGAGGCATTTGGGATTGGGCCTCAGGCATGAAGGAAGCATGAGTTCAAATCTGTTGCTCTCCCCTTGTCCCCCATATATGGGGACTAGGTTGGCGGAGGGTGTGTAGAGCCCAGGATCAAATTAGATGATGATTGACACAGGGGTGAAAAATGGGTTACAAAATCGTGGGATAACAAATATAGATTTAAGAATACTGATGTGTGTTGAGTGCGCAGTAGTGAGTAGTTGATTGCTTGTTTTGTTGCACCTGCTGGGCAGCAAGGTGGATGATCAAAGCCCAGGATCCCGACTTCCCACACTACAACTGGAATGGCTGGATGAAGAGTATCCATGCAGATAATGTCAAGTAGAGCACACAGATTGATTTCCTCCCAGTCATCAAAGGTGACCCTAATTACCACCACACCATCTTCACCACTCTCAAAGAGTGCACGCGGCTCTCTGCAGACAGGGCCACTATAGTGACGTTCGATCTTCCAATCTGGCTGAAGGCTGTGGACATCATAAAGCAGGCCAATCTACCCGAAACAGATCCAGTAGTGGCACTGTTTGAAGACTCACTGAAGGAGGAAGAACACCTACACTTTGTTTGTTTGTTTGTTTGTCATGTTTATTTCGAATATGCCAATATACAGAAACAATTCCTTGCATTTCACCAGGAAAACTAAAAAAAAAAGAGTAACAAAAAACTAAAAATAGCAAGAAAAATTAATAAAAGGAAAATAAATAATAAATAAATAAATCTAAGCATATCCGAAAAGGAGTGAGAAGAAGTAAAAACTTATAAACTCCCACCCCTCTATAACTGAAATTACTCGCTGGATTCTGTGCCAGTTAAGCTGCTCTTCAAGAGCAATACTAGTATACATATAAACATATATATGCACTTGTATACCGCAGCGTAGAGTATACAATAGAAAGCAGCAAGCGAGCAAGCAGAATTGAGCGCAGGTTGTATGACAGCAGCACGCTGATACAACGGCAGTGAGCCAGCAAGACGGCAAAGGATGTATGACGGCAGCACGCTGATACACCAGCAGTGGGCAAGCAACAAGGCAGAGGAATGCAAACCTCTAGTTCAAGTAGCCGGTATGAGAGATGGGGTGAGCTGTGATTGGCTGAGTGAATCATGCGGATGATGCTGCGGTGGCCCGATTAACGGCCGGCGCGCTGACTGAGGTTCCCTGACTGAACTTGCTCTGCGCATGTCTACGACAGGCACAAATGCTCATACACCCATATATATACTTATATACATACATCCATATTATACATATCCAAAGATGGTCTATTTTAATATACAATTAAAGACATATAACATAACATTCTACATAAAAATAATATAATATATAATATACATAAATATAATATATTTTGAGTACTCGTTAAATCAAATTTCTTCCTCCCTGTATCTTGAAAATATCATGTTTTTGTACATTGCTTTAAATTGTTTGATTCTTTGACATTGCTTTTGTTCCTTGTTCAGGCTGTTCCAAAGTGTTACACCAGAAATGGAAATGCAGAAACTTTTCAATGTGGTATTTCGATTTAAAGTTTTAAAGTTGAGTTCACCCCTCAGATTATAACCCCCCTCCCGCTCATGAAACAGATTTTGAATATTTGCTGGTAATTTGTGGTTCTTGGCTTTGTACATTGTTATTGCTGTCTGGTACGCTACAATGTCTGTGAATTTGAGCAATTTTGACTGTAAAAAAAGTGGATTTGTGTGTTCCAGATAACCAACCTTGTGAATAGTCCTTATTGCTCTTTTTTGCAAAATGACAAGTGAATGAATTGATGTTTTATAGTTGTTACCCCATACCTCAGCACAGTAATGGAAATATGGCAAGACTAAGGAACAGTAGAGGGTGTGAAGTGACTTAAGATTTAGAACCTGTTTTGCTTTATTTATGACTGCTATGCTTCTAGCTACTTTATATTTTACATTTGTGATGTGTGTTTTCCAGCTAAGCCCATCGTCAATTGTCACACCTAGAAATTTGTTTTCGTGCACCCGTTCAATAGCAACCCCATCTATTTGGATATGTACCTGAGTGTTAGTCCTGCATTTACCAAATAGCATGAACTTAGTCTTGCTCACATTTAAAGATAATTTATTCTGATCAAACCATAATTTTAATTTCCGTAATTCATCATTGATGTCACCCTGTAATTTGGCCAAATTATCCCCGGAGCAGAAAACATTTGTGTCGTCTGCAAAAAGTACCAATGATAGCAAATGTGATACTTCATTGATATATAAAATAAAGAGTTTGGGCCCCAATACTGACCCCTGGGGGACGCCACAAGTAATGTCCAAGCAATTTGAACTGTGCAAACCCAACTTCACAAACTGTTGCCTTCTGTCCAAGTAGCTTTTAATCCAGTCTATTGCCCGTCCTCTAATACCAATTTTCTCTAATTTGTTTAATAATATAGTGTGATGGATAGTGTCAAAAGCCTTCTTAAGGTCAATGAATATTCCGACTGCATATTGATGATTGTCAATTGCGTCTGTTATTCTTTCTATGGATTCTGTTAAAGCCTGAAATGTTGATCTGTTTGTTCTAAAACCGTATTGACTCTCTGAGAGTACATTGAATTTTTCTAAGAATGAATCTAATCTGCTATTAAAAAGTTTCTCCAGTATCTTGGAAAATTGAGGCAACAATGAGACAGGTCTGTAGTTTGTGAAGTGGTGTTTGCTTCCATTTTTGTACAGTGGAATGACTTTTGCTATTTTCATTGGTTTGGGAATGAACCGGTTTGGAATGATAAATTGCATATGTGTGTAAATGGTTTGGAAATCCCCTCGATGATCTGTTTGACCAATGTCATGTCAATATCATTAAAATCTGTGTATGTTTTGTTTTTACAATTTGCAACTAAATCAAACATTTCATTTTCATCCACTTCAGTCAGGAACATTGAGTAGGGATTTCTGTCAACCAATTCCTCCATATGCTTTCCATCTGATCCTCGATTGGGAATTTTGCTACCTAGATCAGGACCCACATTGACAAAAAACTTGTTGAAGCGATCTGCTACCTCCTCCAAATTGTAGTTTTCAATATCATTTTCAATGAAATATTTAGGTAAACTGTTTTGTTTGGCACCTTCTCTTATAATACTGTTTAATATGTCCCATATCCCTTTAATATTGTTTTTATTCTTATCTAATTTATTCGTATAATATTCTTTCTTACTTACCCTTATTATGCTAACTAGCTTATTTTTATATTTTTTGTATTTATCTTCTGCCTTTTTAGTTATCTGTCTAATAAAATCCCTGTATAATGCATTCTTCTTTTTACATGCATTCTGCAGGCCTTTAGTTAACCATGGACACTTGTTGTATTTACATTTTTTGTTGAATTCCTTGATTGGACAATGCTTGTTGTATAATGACGTAAATATTGAAATGAATGTGTTGTAAGCACTGTCCACATCTGTTTCATTGTATATATTATCCCAGTTGTGTGTCATTAATTCATTTTTTAACTGTCTAATTGATTCATCATTCCTTACTCGTCTGTATAGTTTTTGTTTATCGATCTTGTTCTTATAATTGCAATCAAATACTGTAAATACAGGCAGGTGGTCTGTAATGTCGCTAATTATTAACCCACTTGTTTTATTGTCAATAACATTGGTAAATATATTGTCAATGAGAGTGGCACTTTGAGCTGTTGTGATTGAAGGAAGTAGACTCATGCTGTGGATTGCATTAATGAAATCCTCAGTACTTTTGTGGTTGTTATATTGTAATAGATTAATGTTGGTATCACCACAGATAAATATATTCCTATTTCCTATTCCTGAAAACATATCTTCCATCCACTCCATAAAATTATCAATACTAGAGTCCGGCATTCTGTATACACAACTGATCAATATATTTCTCTTATTTTCCATAAAGATCTCAATTGTTATGCATTCCAGAAGGTTACTAACCACCTGCGACATAGCTTCTACGATCTTAAATTTTAAGTTTGAGTCCACATATATTGCCACCCCTCCTCCATTCTTACCCCGTCTATTAATATAAGTAAGTTCATAGCCATCCATCTCAAAGTCTATTCCCCTTTCTTCATTGAACCAAGTTTCAGATACTGCTATGATATTGAAGGGTTGTGAGAATGATTGTAAAAAATCCTTAATGCATTTGAAGTTTGCATATAGGCTTCTACTGTTTATGTGAATAATTGATAGCTTTCCATCGGGTTTGATGCTGTGATTATATTGTTCCATAGTGTAATATTTGCACGTGTGATCAATGTTGTTAAAGAAGTTAATGTCCGGGTCAATATTTAGCTCCATGTCAATTATGCTGTGATCACTGTAATCCACTGCGTTAAGTTCAATGTGATCATAGTCCATTATCCTATGAGTTAGGTGACTGCTGTCACCTGCATATCTATTGTTGTGTATCATGGAGTCTGTCATGAGTGAAAGTCCTAGTACTCCGAGTCCGAGGTAGATATTTAATAAGAGTTGTTGCAGATTGAGGAGTAAAAAAATGTAGAAGGGAAAAAGATAAATCCTTCGACCAGCAGGGGGGGTTCTCAGTGTTAGTATGTACAAAAGAAAAATATGATGAGCAGAAAAAAATAGAAAAATAATGTTCCATAAAGTTTAGGGATTGTTAAACACCACAAGAAGGCCGATTGCCGTTCATTTGTAGGACTCGAGTTCGTTGATGTCTCTTACCGTGAGAACCTTGGCTGTTTCTGGTGTGTCCCCGTTTAGCTTTATCATCACTCTGCAGTTCCTGGTCCACGTTGTGTTGATTTTCTTTTCTTTCTTTAGCCAACGGGCAGCCCTGGCGATGTCAGCGTTCTTTTTGGTTAGGTGTTCGTTCATGAAGACGTTGGTTCCTAGCAGTTTCTTCCACTGTTTCATTAGTTCCTCTCTCTGGGTGCAGTACCACCACATGGTGGATGTGATCAAGATGTTCATCCAAACTGAGCGGCTTGCAGACCACAATGGGCACCTGTCCTGCATTGTTACCACGATGCTGGACATCTTTGTAGCTGCGGGCCATCATCAATGTGCCAAAGGAGTACAGCTGTACTGTCAACTTATGAAGGAACTTGAAACTTTGCCTGCTTACAAAGAGACCTTCGGAAGTTTCACCTCCTGAGTCCCATGGAAACCACGTCCGTTATTCCAGCCATGATTGGTCTGGCACCTGGTGTGACATCTGTATCGAGCAGACATTAATGAAGGCAGCCAAATCAGAAGGTGGACTGAGCAGAGGGAGGATGAGAAACAGTGATTCTGGCCACAAGTGCTGGGTGCTCACCCTCAGTGCTGGGTGCTCACCCTCAGTGCTGGGTGCTCACCCTCAGTCATTTCTCCAATGTCACCCAGCGCATGGAGGAAGATGTAAAGAAACATTCCCAGGAGACCTTTCCAAAACACAGATGAAGTGAGATGCTGAAGCAGTTGAACTTGCCCTCCAATGGTTCGAGGAGAACAACCCATTCGACCACGATCGAGACAAGGAGATGCTTGTATCTTTCTCTGCAGGATTCACCAGCACAGGAGTTGACTCAGTCAATGCTGAGAGAGCAGCTGAAGTAGGACATTCTGGTACTGGTACATTTACCATGGACCAGGTACTACTCTGGGTGCAATTCGATACATCTTCAGAACATCTTCTCACATAAGGCAGCGGCTGGGCTGATTAAACCAGATAATCTACCTCCAACAGAGGGTGCAGCTGCACAGCATTCTCTCCGTGCCTACCTACATACCCGGGACTAGATCCTATACAAAGCATGTCTATGGAACCCAGTGACTATGGATGGACATTAGGTGTTCATGGTTATGAACCAGTTCCAACACTAGACCCCATGGCTCCTGAGGAGCTACTAAAGTTCACAAGCTGCAATTGTAATGAAGATTGCAGCAACCGGCGATGCAGCTGCAAGAAGAATGATGTCAAGTGCATCTCAGCATGTGGAGTTTGTAAAGGCATTACAAGCAAGTCATGATGGTGTTGAAGAAGACTCAGACATTGACTCCTGAAGCATTTGACATGGTGGATCAGAATTCTAATCGAAATAAATGCAACTGGGAAAGGAACTGGTTGGAATAACGTGTTCCTTCCACGCGCTACGTCCAACCAGGGAAACTCCCCCCTGTCAGGTGCAAAGGAGCAACTTGGACACTCAGGCATGAAGGAAGCATGAGTTCAAGTGTAGAGCCCAGGATCACATTAGATGATTGACACAGGGGTGAAACATGGGTTACAAAATCGTGGGATAAAAAATATATTAAAAAAATAAATAAATGCAACTTTTTATGTAAATGTTAAAGTGGGTGTGGCAGTTTTTCCACTAAGGAGTGGTCTTGGTGAAAAATAAATGCTAGCAATCAACTCAGAATCATGAAAAAACCCTAGTTTGACCCCTCAAAAGTCAAAAAAGTCAAATTTATGCACTTTCGAATTTTCGAAAATCGGTTATTAGTCCAGGCAAAGTAGCATTTCCAGACAGACTAATTCAAAGATATTTTTTTTCACCATAGATCATCTCTATGAGGTGTCTAGAACAACATACTAAAAGTCCCAAGAAATCCTAGATGCGGAAATATGTTTAATTCTCATCAATTCAAGATGTGTGCTAATACCTCGAGAAAACTAAACACCCTAATGGGATTTTTCTTTTCTTTTCTTTTGTCCTATCACAATGAAACTTTCCACAATGAATCTTAACATGAAAACTAAACTTTTTTGTATTACAAGTTTCTCTGAAACTTAATTTGAATATCCAAATTAGCTTAATATATATTGAATATGCCCACATTTGCATATCAGGAAAATATATATAATACTTTTCCCCAAAATGTATAATATTTACATTGTTGTTTGTTAATGATATCAAACACACTGATCAGACTTTCATGAACCATTTCATCGAAATATTGTGACTTCATAGAATAACATCAAAAACACCATTCATATGTATGACAAATGCATAAATCCGTCAAATCTTCCTCCAACCATCCTACTGCTAATGGTTGATGGCAATGCTGCTTTTGGACTGGCCTCTAACCTGAAACCTGCCGGGCTTGGTTGTACCTACCGGGGGCATAACCCCCACCAGTATAGTCCTCAGGGTCACAGAGGCACACAAGCCTCCCCACCACGACAAGGTAGCAACAACAGGGGAGGTTCTTTTTGTGTTTTTTGTGTTTTGTGTTTTGTGTTTTTTGTTTTTTTTTCCAAACGTGATCCTCAACTCCTTTTGTATGATTCTAGTCATCAGAAAAATCAGGCAACTGGGAATTTGTACAGCTAGTACCACGACATTCTCCGCATATGGCAGTGCAAGGGAGTCCATGTTTTTTGCATGTGCATCTCTTCGTACTGCAGTCTTTCTTGCAGCTACAGCAGACCACATTAAGCAATTCTGGTGGTCCTGCAGGCTGATCAGTCATTATTGGCATTAATCTTCCACCTATAACATGCCATCCCCAGTCTTCTGGACTCATGCTTTCACTTGTTACTTTCCATTCATGGATCTGGTAGAACACACAGAGACTGTGGAACTTCACAGCTGATGATGTTGGTGGAAGAGTTTGAGGTTCCACTGGAGATGTGGTCTTCGACACTTTCTCACAGAATCGCCTGTGTCTCAGCATATCCAGAGATTCATCTTTGTCACCCCCATACAGTGAGACTAGAGCCTTTTCACCTGCTGCAACGATGATTCCTTTTCCGACCTTTTCCTCTGACAGGCTGAACACCTTAGCTTGTTTGAGAAAGCTAGAGTCAGTTTTTACTTTTTTCAGTGCCAATCCCTTTCCCAAGCCAAATAGACGAGAAGTTGAATCACAGCCTAAAATAGCATGGATGAAGAGGAGATTATCACACACCTTTGGACCAAGTAGTTATTTTGTCTGCTTTATGCACCATATCCTCCTTGCTTTTGTTCCTTTCTTTGGTTCTGGTGCCAGAAACAGTTCCTGTGCATTTGGATCAGCCTGGTGTAACAAGAGTACTAATAAATCTGTATCATCTCCTACTAGGACCGTGTCTTTGGTTCTGTCTGAGGCAATGGCGGTTTGGACAATGAGTACATCAGCATCATTCTTTGCATGGTCTGTGATGCACCCAGCCCTCTCTAGTTATTTACTTAGATAAACCAAGAAGCGTTTATTTTCCTTATTGTTAAGGAACTGGTCCTTTTTGGATTGGATGATAATGTCACCAGAGAAGTGTACAGTCACGCCGGGACTAACACCAGTTCGTCGCAGTTGGGTGGCATCTTTTATTGTTGGTTCGTCTTTGTAGCCATCAAAGACTATGACAGTAGTCATACCATATTTCTGTATGACATATCTGACATACATTTCACACACACCGTCATAAGTCGACCCTTTTGGCCATGGTAGACGATGTAGTAAAGCACCCCCATCAAGGACATGCTGGACATCACCACTGGGTTGTCTTTGCTGCTGATCAATGGACTTCCAGAGGACATCGGCAAGGACTGAACAAACAAAGCAGTTGGATGACTGCAAAGTTCATACTTGAACAGTGATGGCAAATCTTCACAACGGTCTCTCACTGCTACGAGACGCTGGAATAACAGCTGTGGATCCACAACTACTGTCTCTCCTCTGATCTTGACAGTTGATCTAGATGCAAGAGTCACTGCTTGGTCAGCTTTCCTGAAGGTGAATTCTTCCACTGATTTCCCTATCATAGATTCCAAAATCTTGCACCCTATCTCCCTTGACTTCTCAACATTCACTCCCTGCTCGGCTGTCATGCCATTAGCAATGTTGTGCAGGGAATGGTTCTCAGTGAAAGGATCTCTCTCTTTCAGAAAGGTGAGAAGGGCAAGCGTGTCACCGACATCTCTTGTCTGCCTGGCCTTGGACAGGTCTTTATGTTGGTCGCTGGTCTCATATGAGACATAGGGCTGGATTTTGAAGGTGCGTTTTACCATGTGGTAATACATAAATTGGCCTCGCTCTGCGCACAATCGTATTATGAAAGCCTTATCGTCCCGTGTTGAACGCACACACATATGGAATACGACGTTGCTGAATATTTTAGCATTGTGGGAGTGTCCATATGTTAATTATTTTCGCTTTGCGCAATTTGCTATTAAGCCCCTTGACCTGCGCATAACGATTAGACGTGGGTCTAGGCACCTCATAAACGCAAAAAAAGCAGATAAAGCACTGTTTGATTTTACACTTGAGCGGCTCTGGGACGCTGCTGGAGTGTTGCCAAGTCTGTTTATTATAAGCGGCTTCTTTTTCTGTAAAGTTGCTTGTAAATATTGGTAGTTGAGGTTGCTTTTCTTGTTTCTAAAGGTTTCTCTCCTAATGTTGTTTAAACCAGTGATCCTCACACAGCACATTCCCATGTCAAGGATCCCCAGATGAATGCATTTGCCCAACTAAGGACGGCTAATACAAAAATGTAATTACATTTTTCCAAGATTACTTTTGAAAATAGCAGATCTACCAGCTCACAATGCATCACATTCATTCATTAAAACTATGAACTCTGACTGCAGGCGGATATATAATGATCATTATAACAATGTGCAAGAAAATATTTAAAAAGATGTAAGAACTTTATATTTGTGAACAATCAAAATGTTTTTTATTTTAATGTGGTGTCATTAAAATTAATCTGGATATGGCAGACTCAATATCTAGAAAATAAAAACATGGCACTTCATTTAAAATAGGTTACAGACCCCTGTTATATGCGCTTATTTTGGGATTATTTTTATAGACCTATTTACTTGTTTCTCTGAGACATGGCAACAGCGTCTTTTTATTGTCATTTTATTGTGAATGTTGAGATTAGAAACGGCCATAATTCTTTCATTTCTCAACCTTAAAAAAAAACAAAAACATATGCATAATCCTTGGGAAGTTTGCTTTCATACGCTGTATCACACTTGATTCAAGTCTTCTTCAATAAAATGCTACGAGCGAAGACCATACCATCACGGGACCATACCGCATCACGGGCATACGCACCAGGCATTCAACTCATTACTCATTTCAAATATAATATAATTATAATTTAAATTAAAATATAATTTTACTGGTGTTTCTCAATAGAAACAACTTATTTTGAGGCATGAAGGTGACAGCATGCAGTGCAATAGGAATAATTAACCCAAATGTGACAAAGTCATAGGCTATATGTCATGTCTTCTATGGTGCCAGCCTGAAGAAATGTAATATAACGATCCCCAAAGTGCGCATTCCGTATGTGACATCAGCTGACTGGTAAAGAAAATAGTACGGACATGTTGATTGGGTAACTCTCAAACACGCCTTAAACACTCCCATGACTAATTCAAGGCCGTTTTGCGCACTCCACGGGGTGTCGAAAGCGCTTCTTAACATGCTTAAAATTGCAATATGACATACCTCACGCCCCCAGCTCATATTACTGTAATAGGTAAAACGCACCTTCAAAATCCAGCCCATAGTGTTCAGTGCTGCATCAACAAGCATATAGTGTGAATGACTGCATAGCATTGTTGATGTTTGCACACGCTGGCATTGAAAGGACCCACACTAAGCGTTGCGTCTCTGTGAATCCTTTTCCTCTCGTTAGGCCACCATGTGTTTTTACATTTCTCATGAGCACTTGCTCAGTAATGAGATCAGTGGACAGTCCAGCCCAATACCTGTTGCTTCCACTACGTGGAATCCCTCCTCAAATGTATTGTGGACATCTGGGTGTGTTTCAGGTAGGGCTGTCATCATTTGCAGGTACACATAGGCTGACTTTGCATATAGTCGGTGTCCAGTAGCTGCAAAGTATGGTAACATATCGTGAACACATTGAAGATGTAATCTCCAGTTGCCTGTCCTCTCAGCTCTGATGAAGTTTCGCAGAATATCAATCATATTCATGTATTGCTGCCAAAGCTGTGCTGTCCTCGTATTCGTGGTTTCCATCTTCCTGGCAAGAGTACTTTGGATTCTCTCCAAAACCTCTTCAGAACACAGTTCTCCTATCGGCAAAGAAGAGGACATGACTTTGTCATATAGTTCACTGGCTATGGTCAAGTCTGTCACATCTGTTTCTGGTAAAGTATTGAGTACTTCCTCATCAACTGGCTGAGTATCGGTGTCAGGCGCCATCTCGATCCGAGTTTCCTCGACTGTGTCTTTTGTTGGGACTGGCACATTGTACGCATCAGCCAGCAACATAGTGTTCAGTGCTGCATCAACAAGCATATGACCACGAACTGCCCTGGAGACCGCCTTGCCAGTCATCATGTGGCAAACTGTATTGCGAGCATACACCACCTCTAGTAGCTCCTCCAGTCCAGACCCTGCCATTAAGTGTCCAATGCTACCCAAGAAACTAATTTGCATGTGGAACCCTCCAAGCCTGAGGACTATTCGCTTGAGTTCATTGTTGCTTGGCTGAGAATGGATAATGGTCAAGGCTTTCCAGTAAAGGGGTTGGTCGAACGTCAGGATAGGGGTCACATCGTACTGCTGAGCTTGAGTTGCCACAAACGTCAACGTCGAGTATATGCAGGATTCATCTAGCCTGATTGTCAGACTCAGAGAGCTTCCAGCTGCTCTTGAGTCTGACATTGGCTCCTGTCTGAGCGATTTACGAGGAGGAGGGCATTTGATTTCCCCTCAACCAATCACTGGGGATCAGCGAATCTGCCTTCCGGTGACGTCATTTTCAGTCGACACAGAGCCTGTCAACAGTATTGGAGAGGGATTTTTTGAGCAGCATTTGTTAGCGAAATACAATGCATAAGTTTATCTGCTACTGTAAATACGATGTCTGCTGACAGCATTGAGACGACTTGCCGTCTTTGCAAACATAGTTTGTTGAATGACAAGAACGTCGTAACTCATTCACGAGTTTTATTCAGTGGAAAAGAAAGACTATTGAGTGATCGTTTCAGAGATATCGGTGTCGTTCTCGCGTGTATACCCGGTGTATATTCTGGGAGGATTTGCATGAAATGTTTCAGACTACTTGAGAATGTTGAAAAATCCCAGAGTATTGTAAATAAATGGCAGTCTGAGGCTGAGCATAATGTGACGGAAGAAGACGAGGGATGCTCGAGTCGAGAGGAGAAGAGGGAACGTACTACGCCCATAAAGACGCCTCGGAAAAATAAGTTTTGTCAAAGACTAAACACTGGATCCCGTGTCAGCACGACAGAGGTAAACTAACACACTGTCTACAAGCCAACATAAACATATTGCTGTTAAGGTAGCATTTAGCACCCTTCCTCAAGTCCTTGTCTAAAGGCTGTGTGGTGTCACTTTAAAACGTCTATCTATATCTGATATTATAGACATTTAATCATTTCTGTGTAATGTTTGTCATTTAGTTTATAATTTAGTATTTATCTGACTTATTCCATTGTTTAGTTAAAGTTGATCAGATGCATTATTTGTGTGAATATTATAATTATTACAATTGTTTTCCTCTAACCTTTTGAAGAGCCAATACAACTTTGTGTTGAATAATTTCAAATAGATTCATATTGGTTAAGCTTAGTTACCAATATTGAAGTTAAAATGATTTGTTGAATTTGCTGTCTCCCTCTCTATATTCAGACAGTGCCATATATATGACATTATCCCCCAGCCCTCTCCAATTTTGTTATAACTATTTTAAATCACACGCATGTGAAGTGAGGGGCACAGTGAGAGCATTATTTATATCAGCCAGTTTACGTCTTCTCACGTTGTTGTTTGGTGCCATAGACTTGACTGGCAAACTACATCATAACTGAAATTTCAGAAAGCCATATGTAGGAGGGGCTAGTGCAAAGCACCCCCCAAAAAATAAAGTTAAATAACTGTAGTATAGAATTGCCATTGGTATTAGGCAGGGCTGACTTAATTGATTTATGTATACAAAATTATGAGTAATCTGTAAGCGTCATGTCAAGGTGTTTTAGCAAGATTTCCCCGATTAAATGCTATTATGTTTCTGTTACTGAAAGATTACTGACCGTAATAATCTTGGTAATTTTGTTTTATTTGACCATTTTTAGGTGTACATCAATTACCCAAGTAAGCCCTACCCAGAGAAATATAGATGTGACGCTGACATCAGTGGCGTCGTTAACCACCTGGCAAAGGGCAACTTGACCACAGCAGCTGGACTGATGGTGCAGCATGATGGTCTAATGGCAGAGCTTAAACCTGTGATAGAAGCGGTTATTGACAAGGAGTGCCAACGTCTGTGTCATCGAAGGGAGGGTTTCATGTTGTGGAAGTGTTCCCCCGAGGAATTAAAGCATTTCTCCTTGCACAAACTCAGGGAGGATTTGGAGAGAATGGCACCATTCACGTTCTCTCTGATCTGCACCATATCTGGAATGAAAACTAATCATGCCTGTGCTGCTGCTGCAATTGCCCTTCGAGGAAGAGAGAATCACCTGTCAGCATTTGCATACTATGTCAACAGTGTACTGCAGTACGGTGGTGCCAAGAAAGCAGTATTTGAACGTCTGAGCAGGATGGGGATCACCACCACACATGCAAATGCTGTCCTCAAACAACATGCTATGTCAGCACTCTGTGGAGCAGACGTACATAAATTAAAAGCTCTGATAGAAAATGGCGGCACTTCACAGGAGAGCATAGGAGAGCCAACTACTCCACGTTTCAGTTTTCAGTCAGACATGTCTGAATCTGAGATGTCAGACCTGGGGGTAGGTTTGCTAGAAATCAGGTTAAATGATGATATAACACCAACCCTCCCAATGTCTCCTCCAAGGTCTTCTTCCCCATCCACTGTCTGTTCAGAGGGCAACACAGCAAGAAACACCCTCCTGTTCTCTCCTCCACCCACTGTCTGTGCAGAGGGCAACACAGCAAGAAAAACCCTCCTTTTCTCTCCTCAACCTGCTGTCTGTTCAGAGGGCAACACAGCCACACCACCTGCCCTGTTCTCTCCTCCACCTGCTGTCTGTGCAGAGGGCAACACAGCAAAAAAAACCCTCCTGTTCTCTCCTCCACCTGCTGTCTGTGCAGAGGGCAACACAGCAAAAAAAACCCTCCTGTTCTCTCCTCCACCTGCTGTCTGTGCAGAGGGCAACACAGCCACACCACCTGCCCTGTTTTCTCCTCCACCTGCTGTCTGTTCAGAGGGCAACACAGCCACACCACCTGCCCTGTTCTCTCCTCCACCTGCTGTCTGTGCAGAGGGCAACACAGCCACACTACCAACCCTCCCATTGTCTACTCTCCAGCACACAATACCACCCTCATATTCTGTAATAATGGACAACCTCGATTTCTTTGTACCTGTACACCACCAAACAGCCACAAACCCTAATAAATCCATTCACTGGACCCACCATACTGTAGTGGAGGACAGAGTTCCTTTGCGTCACCTCAGTGGCGAAAAACCAGTCACCAGTCTTAAGGACTATGACCTTTCCAACTCCCTGCCTAATGTTGATACCCAGAAAGTCTTGCGTCGGGACTTCATAGTACTTGCCAGCAGGATTATCTGCAAACATCTATCAGCATTCAAGCCTTTCTCCTCAGTTCAGTCAGACAACTCAAGGAGGATGTAATATATATATTTATTGAATATAAGAAATCAATGCAATATATTTATTATGGTTTGGCGATGTATTGGATCTGCTTTTTAGGTACTCAGGATCAAGCGCATCAGTCCCGACCATAGGGACTCTGAATCCCCCGTACCTAAAACAGTAGATCCAAAATGAAAGGTGGTAGCTGGGGTGGAGGTGGGTGCGCACTTGTATACCGCAGCGTAGAGTATACAATAGAAAGCAGCAAGCAGAATTGAGCGCAGCCAGCAAGACGGCAAAGGATGTATGACAGCAGCACGCTGATACACCAGCAGTGGGCAAGCAAGAAGGCAGAGGAATGCAAACCTCTGGTTCAAGTAGCCGGTATGAGAGATGGGGTGAGCTGTGATTGGCTAAGTGCATCATGCGGATGATGCTGCGGTGGCCCAATTAACGGCCGGCGCGCTGACTGAGGTTCCCTGACTGAACTTGCTCTGCGCATGTCTACGACAGGCACAAATGCTCATTTCAGTCAGACAACTCAAGGAGGATGTAATATATATATTTATTGAATATAAGAAATCAATGCAATATATTTATTATGGTTTGGCGATGTATTGGATCTGCTTTTTAGGTACTCAGGATCAAGCCCATCAGTCCCGACCATAGGGACTCTGAATCCCCCAACAGCGCAAAACATCCGAATCCCCCAAAAGGCAGATCATCCAACACCAAACTTTAAGCTATGTGTACAACAGAGCACCTGTTGTTTCCTGAAACAGGAAAACCATACCGATATCCTTCCACAGGGAAAAGTGTGGGCTTGGATCAGACATAGGTCATGCTAGAATTATGTGATGACTAGTCAATGTGTACAACCAGAGCACCTGTTGTTTCCTGAAACAGGAAAACCATACCGATATCCTTCCACAGGGAAAAGTGTGGGCTTGGATCAGACATAGGTCATGCTAGAATTATGTGATGACTATAGTCAATGTGTACAACAGAGCACCTGTTGTTTCCTGAAACAGGAAAACCATACCGATATCCTTCCACGTATAGAGGGAAAAGTGTGGGCTTGGATCAGACATAGGTCATGCTAGAATTATGTGATGACTAGTCAATGTGTTCAACAGTACAGCGCCTGTTGATCCCTGAAATTCATTATTCAGGAGTCCTAAATGGGAAGCACCCTATGATCCGACGGACCATTGCTCCGAAGGAGCATTGGTCCGAGGTGCGCTGGGGGTCGGGAGAGGGTGGGTGGTTAGGTTTAGGTGTCTGCCCCTGGGGAGGTTAGGGTTAGGGTGAGGGTTTGAGGTAGGTTGTCGATCGGACCAATGGACCGTCGGCATATTGACGCGGACCCGTCCTAAATGGTGTCCTGGTTTGCTTGCTGCAATGCAATACCAACTGTACAGATGCCACCTGTACTATACCAACCCAACCAGGACATACCGAAAAGGACATTCTATCATTATCATTAATATCTGAAATCAGTACCCAGTAGTCTACCACCTGGAGCTTTTAGCTGCAACATGATCGCATGCATGATCATGATGCGGCAACGCTGCTGCTGCAAGTTCTTTTTTTTTTCTTTTTTTTAACCAACATAATTCAGAGCTCATTAGTTCTGAGCCTGAAAAATGCATCCGAGTTTAGCAGAGCATAGCTTTCGTCAGCTGCAGAGGACCACCGGCCTGAGAAACAGAAAGAACATGCAGAAAACAGTTTTAAGAGTATTGATAATATCCTGCAGCAAAAGAGCAAAATAATGAATATATGTAGCAGCAGCAAGGTAACCAACATAATTCAGAGCTCATTAGTTCTGAGCCTGAAAAAATGCATCCGAGTTTAGCAGAGCGTAGCTTCCAACAGCTGCAGAAGACCACCGGCCCAGAGCTTGTAGAGTGTAGCATTTGGAACTTTTGGTGCTGCTGTGCCGATCCTAAAGAGTGTGACGTGTAGCGATTAGGAGGCAGCCCACAGCCTTGACACAGAAGAAGCAGCTTTTGCAGAACCAAGAACTGGCCAATGCTTCCGGAATCCGCCGTGAATAGGGGCTCATGACATTTGCGGATGGACAGCATATGGCAGAAAACGAGGCATGGAAGAGAAAGGACAAAGACCAGTGTTAGTTGCTGTCACAGATATACCTTAATGAAATTAGTTGTTTTGAGTGATTTTATGGTGGGCAACCAAGCAAAGTCAGAAGTGGAAATATCATGCATAGGATTTACCACATAGAAAGTACGAAACACAATTATAGGATTGCCAGTAGATTACTCACTGAAGGATCTGGAGTGCAGCTGAACGCCAGTTATAATGCCTTGATATTTAAAACAGTTAACTAAAAGCACTACTATGATAGGATACACAGAAGCACTTAGAAGATGAATAGGACCCTGCAGAGTTGTAGGTTTTAAGACGATTTGGCAAACCAAAACACTACTTAAGTGGCTGAGCGACTGCATGTGAATATAGAATTAAAAACTTAAAGAAACAAATGCAGCCTAGGTGAAGATGCAGATTGATTAACTGAGGACCTGCCTCGTGGTTTCAGTAGCAGCAGATCCACATATGCCACCAATGTGAGCGTATCCGATAATGGCTGCAGCTGCGATGAAGACTATGTGACTATGCGGCAAACCACAGGGAGGACCTTCCCAGCATCCAAGGTTCATCTCGTCAGTATGATCACTATGAAGGGCTGTCGCTCAGGAAATGGAAACAGAAGCAGTATGAGAACAGGCTATGAATCGCTTTAAAATGACATGGATATAGCTAGAGTTGACGTTTAAGCGAGTTAGCTTCAGTCACATTATAGTATCATCTAAGCCGTACGCTGATATAATTCAAATCAATCATTTAGCAGCAGTGTTAGCAACGCAGTAACACCATACCTCTTTCCTGGGCTGAGCATAGGAGAAACACCACGCCTCTGTTCCTGGGCTAAGCATGCAGAAATATTAGCAATGAGCCAATGCCTATCTTTAAAGACAGACTGTGCGTTTTATTTAATGTTAAACACTTCCCTGGCGCACCATATGTACTTACCTGTAAAACAGACCCATAGAGTAAGACAGAGTTACGAAAACTCCGTTCACTTCATGGGGCCAGTTCAATGGCGCGGCTCTTCTTCTACAAATGGGTAGAAGGACAGAAGTAGGCAGAAATGCATGGACCCAGGCAACAGCCCAGCTTTAGTATTCTTAAATCCATTATTTTAGATTGTTTGCAGTAATCGTACGACAAACACATTACAGAGACTTTAGTAGTCACTGAATAATACTTTTAAAACATTTGTCATGTTGCACACATGCCTAAATAGCTCTTATTTGCACCGCCCTCGTTGAAAACAATGTATTCAAACTCCACATCGAGTCGGGCGTGCTTGAGGCCTGAAGCACCCATTGACACAATGGGCACGTTCGGAAATAGCGCACTGAGCGCACTGTGCTGTCATAATAGGCCTACCAATTAAAATAATTGTTGAGATTCCTGAATGTGCAAGCATCCACCTTATAGCCGGGTAAATCATTTACTTAAACAGCAGGATCAATTAGTTTATAGATAGTTAGCATGAATCAATTGACATGATATTGATTCCTCCAGCCAAAAATAAATATCCAGCATAGCTCTGCCCAACACTAGATGCATGATACGGTACAATTCACCCTGAAATATTCCTTGGGACCCATGTGCCATGTGGGCCTATGCAACCAAGAGCAACCTCACTGCTCCCTCAGTTGCTCTGGTCAACTCCATTTAATTCTGACTGATGCTGCATTGGACGTTTCATTTCTGATCAGAGAACTTGTGTTGCCATATTGGAAGAGACAAGCAGCCAGGTCCGCGAAAACAAGCCACAAAATCTATCTTGAATCATTATGAAAACAAGCCAACAACGTCAAATAAGTTTATCATCATTAAACTGAGGGTGCTTCAAATGAACCGCGGGTTTAAACAACAACGTTCACCTGGCAAGTGACTTAAATAACAAGCCCAAGACGCTTATAATGTGCAGACGTGGCAACATGCCTGACAGACGCGATGCGGACATACTCTCAGAGCAATCTAGTAATGGTGGCGACACTAGTGTTTCGGTGTGATCGAGGCACGACGATAGAATGTCAACAGAAGAGAACATTTAAGCAGCAGCTTCAACTTGATCTAGGTTATTTCCGTCGATGAACAAAAGCAGTGCACGTTCTTCCAAACAATTAAACTCACTGACTTACCAGGATTGTAATAAAAACGTGAAAGCAACGTTTAGTGCATAATCGCCCAGACGGCGAGACTGCATGGTGGCATTAGCAGCAGTAGAATTGCGCACTTGTATACCGCAGCGTAGAGTATACAATAGAAAGCAGCAAGCAGAATTGAGCGCAGCCAGCAAGACGGCAAAGGATGTATGACAGCAGCACGCTGATACACCAGCAGTGGGCAAGCAAGAAGGCAGAGGAATGCAAACCTCTGGTTCAAGTAGCCGGTATGAGAGATGGGGTGAGCTGTGATTGGCTAAGTGCATCATGCGGATGATGCTGCGGTGGCCCAATTAACGGCCGGCGCGCTGACTGAGGTTCCCTGACTGAACTTGCTCTGCGCATGTCTACGACAGGCACAAATGCTCATTTGTACTCCACCACATCCCCCATCAGTATTCTGACCAGATGTCAAAGCCATCCACCTCAGTAAGTTGTAATAGAATATCTATCTGCGTAAAACATGCGTAGGTCCAGACCTTTGAATTTGCTCACTTCACTTCAAGTTATTGAGTCTGATATCAGGCAAGCTTGTGTAAAGAGTAGAGACCATAGACTCTTCCAAATCCCCCAAGGGAACTACTTGGGGGGGGGGGGTACAGACTTTTACTAAGCCAAAATTCTGGCTGATGTTGGATGATTCTGATATGTTTTTCTCTCTACACTCCTCATCTCCCCTCCCGTTTCCTCTCTGATATAAGCATCCAGTGGGACTCCTTCTAAAGAATGAGAACCTTACATCAGATCTGGCTCAAATTCTGCAGCACATACAGAAAGAGTAAGTTTTTTTTATATACACACAAACACACACACACACACGTATATATGAACAATTTCGTTTTAATGTGATTGCTGAAATTGAATGGTATGAGTAACCCCAAGGCTTGTTTTATAATTCATTATACAAGGTTGTCATGCCGAAATCGAATTGGCCATCTATAAGCCCAGACCCCATCACATTTTTACAATTGTTGAGATTGTAGAGCTACATATGCCATCTTTGCTAATTTTAATCATGTTATTAAAAGTGATTTTCTTTTTAAATACATTGATTCATTTGATTAACTATGGTACAATGGTACACATAAATGTAGCATGACATATAAACTAATATAAATACTATATAAAATAATATGTACATTTTATTATGTGCCTGGCTGGCATAGGTATGTGCCAAACACCCCTGATGGTTCCACTCCAATTTTAGTTGGAGGTGACAGGCTAACTGAGGCCAATAGTCGAAATATCCAGTGGGCCTTCGCAAACGGGGGAAGTAAAAAAGACAGGCTGGAAGACCTGCAATTCATGTTCCTTGACTGGCATGCTGTCCGAAACTTGTATGAAGTGAGCGGTAGACAATTAGGGCATAGTATTGGAAATAAGTGAAGGCAAAATGGCCATATAAATTGTAATGATGTTTTCATGTCCAGACTTTTCAGGATATGGAGTGCATGTGTTCTGTCCAACAAGTTTGTGTTGGACAGCTTGGGGGTAAACAAGTTCTGGTTCAAGTTCAACGTGTTCCAAGTTGAATTAGAGAAGTAATAACTGTTTTATGCATGCTGCATGTGTTTTCAATGAAATAAAAGTTTGTCATTGCTGTCATGTGGAAACCTTTTAAGTCCCAAACCGTTCCTTTTTACTTTATTATTTAAAATACCCAAAATGGCTGATCTACGTAACAAGCTCAACTTTTAGATCTGCTATTTTAACTACTGTTGTAGTTATATGCACTTATATGAAGTAGGTCAAAATCAGCCATATTATCCCTGACCAAAACATTGAGAAAAAAATAAATATATATATATATATATTATATATATATATATATATATATGTGTATATATTATTTTAATATGGAGATACAAGGCGTCTTCCTGACAGCACCGACACAATCTATCAGTGGTATGTTTTTAATAGCAATATTGCACATTATGACGTAAAGATTTTTCCCATGATGTCTACAACACAACCTATATAAGTAGTCTAATACTGTATGTTGTGATCTGCACGGGACCACGGCACACTGTGTGCCAACATGAATAAGATGAAGTGCAGCAATGCAAAAGCGGGACCACACAAAGCATACAACCCGTATAAGGAGGTGGTCAAGAAGGACACGGCGGCGCTCTTGCTAGCAGCCACAATGGAGCATTTAGGGCTCACAGACGCTGAGGGTAAGGAAAATAATGTACTAAAGAAAAGGCGTTGATCCGAGCACTCAAAAGGTAAAAAAAATGAGGAGAGGGTGGATAAAAATAAATGTACTTTATTTAGAAATGTTTCGACTCCAACAGAGTGTTCATTAGGGCAAGTAGGCCTGATGATACTCCTCATACTTGCCCTCATGAAGACTCTGTTTGAGTTGAAACATGTTTGCTTATTTCAGCTTTTCTAAATAAAGTACATTTATTTTTATCCACACTAACATTTTGAGTGCTCGGATCGCCGCCTTTTCTTTATTATTCCAGTCCCACTGATCCTTGAAGCACCAGCCCTACTTTACATTACATTTTTGCATCTCCATCGAGCACCTGGTTGATTTTTCTATGACACAATTTTCTTCTTTGCACTTGCCCCAGATGTTCCTGATGGTCTGATACCTGACGAGGTGTTAAAGGGCACGGATGAGGATAAGCGGAGCTGGCTGCACAAGACAGTTGGAGAGGTTATAGACTCTTTTGCTCTGTTTAAAGACTTTGGTGTACCAGATATTGGGCTAGATTTTGAAGGTGCGTTTTACCTATTACAGTAATATGAGCTGGGGGCGTGAGGTATGTCATATTGCAATTTTAAGCATGTTAAGAAGCGCTTTAGACACCCCGTGGAGTGCGCAAAACGGCCTTGAATTAGTCATGGGAGTGTTTAAGGCGTGTTTGAGAGTTACCCAATCAACATGTCCGTACTATTTTCTTTACCAGTCAGCTGATGTCACATACGGAATGCGCACTTTGGGGATCGTTATTATTACATTTCTTCAGGCTGGCACCATAGAAGACATGACATATATGACTTTGTCACATTTGGGTTAATTATTCCTATTGCACTGCATGCTGTCACCTTCATGCCTCAAAATAAGTTGTTTCTATTGAGAAACACCAGTAAAATTATATTTTAATTTAAATTATAATTATATTATATTTGAAATGAGTAATGAGTTGAATGCCTGGTGCGTATGCCCGTGATGCGGTATGGTCCCGGTATGGTCTTCGCTCGTAGCATTTTATTGAAGAAGACTTGAATCAAGTGTGATACAGCGTATGAAAGCAAACTTCCCAAGGATTATGCATATGTTTTTGTTTTTTTTTAAGGTTGAGAAATGAAAGAATTATGGCCGTTTCTAATCTCAACATTCCCAATAAAATGACGCAATAAAAAGACGCTGTTGCCATGTCTCAGAGAAACAAGTAAATAGGTCTATAAAAATAATCCCAAAATAAGCGCATATAACAGGGGTCTGTAACCTATTTTAAATGAAGTGCCATGTTTTTATTTTCTAGATATTGAGTCTGCCATATCCAGATTAATTTTAATGACACCACATTAAAATAAAAAACATATTTTGATTGTCCACAAATATAAAGTTCTTACATCTTTTTAAATATTTTCTTGCACATTGTTATAATGATCATTATATATCCGCCTGCAGTCAGAGTTCATAGTTTTAATGAATGAATGTGATGCATTGTGAGCTGGTAGATCTGCTATTTTCAAAATGTAATTACATTTTTGTATTAGCCGTCCTTAGTTGGGCAAATGCATTCATCTGGGGATGCCTGACATGGGAATGTGCTGTGTGAGGATCACTGGTTTAAACAACATTAGGAGAGAAACCTTTAGAAACAAGAAAAGCAACCACAACTACCAATATTTACAAGCAACTTTACAGAAAAAGAAGCCGCTTATAATAAACAGACTTGGCAACACTCCAGCAGCGTCCCAGAGCGGCTCAAGTGTAAAATCAAACAGTGCTTTTATCTGCTTTTGCGTTTATGAGGTGCCTAGACCCACGTCTAATCGTTATGCGCAGGTCAAGGGGCTTAATAGCAAATTGCGCAAAGCGAAAATAATTAACATATGGACACTCCCACAATGCTAAAATATTCAGCAACGTCGTATTCCATATGTGTGTGCGTTCAACACGGGACGATAAGGCTTTCATAATACGATTGTGCGCAGAGCGAGGCCAATTTATGTATTACCACATGGTAAAACGCACCTTCAAAATCCAGCCCATTGTCAGAGAGCCTCCAGAGAAGAACAAGTTTCCATGTCGAGCTGCAGGTTGTACTAAGCTATACATCTTTGCCAAGACAAGGTCATACCACGAAAAGACGAAACATGGCCTAACACATGATGATGACACCATGACAGAGACGAATACTCAGACTCAGTCTCAGAGTGATTCAGACCATGTAAGGGAACACTCAGAAGCCAGGCTAGGGTTTGGTTTGTTCTTAGCTGCCATGCAGGATGCTATTAAAGAGGGAGATGGGGAAAGGCTCATGCAACTGTACAAGGTGGCTCTGCTTTACTACAAAACCTACAAGCATACTCACTATGCTTACAGTACCCTGCTTCTCACAGTGCAGCTTAAAGCCACCTTGTCTCCTCAGTTGGCACATTCAGTGACGTGGAACCGTTTTTTTAATGGTAAGGGAGGAATGGGCAGGAACATCCCGTTAGATCTTCACCTTGAGCACCTCAACATGTTTTTAAAATCCTTCTTAAAAGGTGTGGGTCCAAACATGACTGAGGTCACTGCCTTACGGATCAGTAAGTCCCTTGCAGTACTGAGAGACCTAATGCAACAAGTAGACCAAGAATTAGGTCTCTCTGACCCGTCTGGTTATCACAAAAATTCCAGAGAGGATGAAGACATCTTAGAACTGGTCAAGGTTTTCAAGGAGACAAGGCTTTTCAGTAAGTGTCCTGGTAGAGGGCACACAGCCTTCCCTGCGTTCCAGAAAAATCTATTTGCTAAGTTAAATTACAGTGAGTTATGGGACTGGATGAAGAGCAAGCTAAATGAATTTAGCATGGTACACATCTAAGATGAGTAAAAAAAAACCCACTTGTGTGAAGTGAGGGGCGCTCTCATTATATCCATCATCATCACATTCTGGCCAATCACTTTGTGTCCTCACTTGGTTTATCCCTATGCATTGTTTGGTTTATCCCTTCTACCCCCATGCAGTGATTGGTTTATCCCTGCCCACAGTGCGGCTGTATACCGTCTTCCTGTACACGACTCCACCAGCATCAGCCTGTTTGTAGAGTGGTTCCCACTGTAAACGCACGCACTCTCTCTCACACACAGCCTTGCCAAGGGATCAATACGGTCGTTTATTTTAGCAGTAATTGTCTATGTTCATTGTTTTTTTGTGTATTTGTATTGTATTGAAGCAATGACTTGACGCAACGTGAGTTATAACAATTTGGAATTACAGTACTATGACTATGAATAAATGCAGGCATATCTACAGCAATCCATTTTCTTCATCATTTATTAAACTGCATATCGGTATATACAAATCAGTTTTCAGCAGCTCTGACATTGATTTATATTGAGAACATTTACTAAACCTTTTTTGTGTCAATAGTCACTGGGAATCTCAGAAACATCCAATTAAAGCAGATAAACTATACAAATAAGTGAGGGAAACTTTATATACACTAACCATCAGAGTCATAGTTGTAGTCAAGCATCTCAGGAACATCATCTGCACTGTCAAAGTAACCCATAAAATCGAGCTCAGGCTCAAAAACACTCTCCTCCTGGACACTGACCTGATCTATGTCTATGTCACCAAAAACATCAGCAATTATCTCTAATATCGCTTCGGCATGCTGCAATTTAAAAACTGGAAGGTTGTCCTTTATGTACTCAATATCAAAGATATACGGACATTGTTCTAAGACATCCTCTATCAGTTCTTTAGTGAAACCAGTGCATGCTGCTTTGTCAGTGTACAGACTTGTGTCTTTGACTAGTGATGACATGAAGTCCTCTAACAAGTCCCTGATCAAGGTTTTTTCAGCTGGCTCTACCCGTCTACTCTTTGTAGGAGTGGCAATTATTTGTACAGGTGTTTCATAGATAGGCTGAGGCACTGGACATTCCCCTGAGGTACATTTACAAGTAGCATGACAATGTGTACAACACATATGGCCAGGCTCAATGTTGGTTGCATTGTTTTCAAAGTAGCCATACAGTGCTTTACGAATACATTGATCACGTTTTAAATTAACAATTTCTCTGACCGATTGGTCAACATGAACGTGCTGCTTGGTACAGTAAAGTACTGCATGTGCATTACAACCATTTCTGCCTGCTCTGCCTATTTGCTGGACCAGATCTTCAGCATCTTCTGGGGCACCAAACATCACAACAGGTGAAATATTGGGGAAGTTCAAACCCATTCCTAATGAAGTTGTGGCAACAACAACTCTACAGTTCCCGTCACCATTCAAAGATGATAACACTCTTTTTTTGTTTTCTTCCGGTGTATTAGTGTGGAATATTTCAGGTATAAGGTTATCTGGCTGTTTGTCTTTGTCAACCCAAGCATTGTCTCCGAGCTCTTTTCTGAGGTAACCATAAACTTTACCAATGGCTTTCAGTGTCCGGCAGTAAATAATGATTGGTGACATCGACTGTCCTTTATCCAACACCTCCTTTACCACCCAATGAAGGCACATAAGGTTCGTTTTTGCTGGCACACGAGAAAGTCCTAGTCTGATATTTGGCCGATTTGGGCTAACAGCCACTTCTTTTACTCCTGTCATGTTGAGTTTCTCTCTGACGTGACGCCGGGACTCCAAATCTGCAGATGCCGTTAATGCCAGCACTGGTGTACCTGACAAAAATCAGAAAAGAACATTGTTTTAGCCTCTAATACAAGTACACTCAAGTGTTAGTATAATATATATAGTATATAATATATCTTGGTCCACTCCACAGAGGCTTACATAAGGAGGCAAACATTGTGAAAATACGCTATAGACAAGCTCAAAAGCTTGTAGATCTGCAACAATAGCTGCTGCTTCAATAGCGTCTGCTTCTTAACAGACAATATATGAGAATATAAACAGTATTATTTGTTCCATTATATATAGGGCAGGCCATGTAATCTAACAAATTAGTTGACATTGAGTAGGTAGTAGCTCTCGTCCATAGCCTAAGTCCTTAAGGCTATGGACCAGAGCTAGGTAGGTATTCCACCCCCCACCACCTTACTGTATATTGGGGTTTTTTTCTCATTTTTACCTGCTTATATGACGATTTTCTTTTTTTCTATATATAGCTATATAGAAGTGTTTATTTGTAGGCTATGTCTCTAAATGTTCTGATAAATTGTGTAATGCTTTACCAGTGTGTCGTCCACACTAACAGTTTTTGTATACAAGTCTTGTGCTTTCATGTTGAAATGAATCCATTGTGCAATACTGTTAATAAATACTTCTCAATCAGATACATATTAAGGCAGCAGCGACTGAAATACATAGCTATTGATTCTAGACATGTTTTACATGGTGTTAACATACCTTCTTTGGTAAGAGACCGGAGTTCTTCAAGTCTTCCAAAGGCCTCTCTGAAGGCTGGATCTCCATTCTTCCCCTCTCCCCTTTAGCAAATAGACATGCAGATGCAGTAGTTAGATAAATGTGCAGATATTGTGCAATTGATCAATTCGAATAGTTAGCTTATAAGCCTCTCTCTTTCCTTGACAACATGACAAGATATACTATTCACATCAAACGGTTGAAGTCTGGGTGGGGTTTGCAACTTTACATGTCAAATGGCTACATCAACATACTGCCACTTGGTAAACAAGTGGTCTCTCCGTGAAACAAAAGAATGCTAAACTTCTCCCACACCTAGCAGAGCCAGGGTACTTGACTGTGTGATCCCTTTCACACCTGTAGTCAGACAGACTCCATGAGGATTGACTTAGCACAGAAATGTAGTTGACCCAAATTACACATGCATGATATAGTACAGAATTATTGCCCAGAAACGACACTACACTGTAAATGTCCATGTTACTTACCATTTGTATGTCATATGGACTTCGTCCACAACAATGCCGAATAGCTTCTCTTTGTAGATGTCGGTGTTAAGCATGTTCCTCCATTTCTCCTTCAGAATCCATGCCTCGGGGGTGCCAAAAACAAGCGAGCATTGCCCGTTTGAAATGTCTGTGTCGTCATGGACACCGAGCTGCATCGCCGTTAATCCAAACCGAGCCGCTTCCTTGATCTGGTCCTCCATTAAAGCGAGCAATGGAGAGATAACAATGAGCAGTTTCTTCCCCAGACCCATCTCCTCCAGAATGAGAGGGACGAGTTGGTAAATGAGAGACTTACCAAACGACGTCGGAAGAATGCAAAAAACATCTCTCTTTTCAATGAACGCCTTCAAAGCAGAGTATTGTTCGGGTTTTAAAGTTATTGTCAAATTTAATCGTTTAAAAACCGCGTCGATAGCAGTGTCTAAATCTAGAGCCTCAGCCTCAGCCATTGTTGTTGTTGTGAACTGAAAAGTGAACTGGCTGAGCTGTGTCGCGCAGATTGATGACGCGCCTTGAAAACGGGCCTCGGCGCTGATTGGTTCTTTTTTAGACCCACCTCCAGCCCCTGCGCTCATTGGATGGACTGCTTTTTCGGACGGGATAAACTGCAGCTTCTCACGACAACACCAGACCAAAGAACCAGTGCGCTCAGTCGAGTGGGCGGGGTCTATGGGCTGGAAACCAGGCTAGGATTCATCACTGGGATCAAGATCAATCATTGGAAGGAATGTCACTGATGATCTCCCAGGGTGTTCACCTTGATGCAGCAGCTGCATCATACCGGACCATGATGGCCTTTGAGAGTGAAGGAGTAAGGATGTCTTCCACAACACATCCAGCTGTGATGTTTCGTTATCTGCTGTCAACAGAACCAATGGCTGATACACAATAGGTTCACGCATAGGAGGAATTCTGAAGTACTGAATGTTTATGCGACCGATTGCAGCAATATCTGCAGCAGTCACTTGGATCTTGGGAACAAGATTGTTTTGTTGCGTTCCTGGTGTAACACAAGCTATTATACCCATTCCATGGAATGTCCCTGTACCATCGATGGTTGCTACATTGTGGTTGACGTTGTCTGCAACATATTGAATATGGTGCTCTTCTGTGAATCCAGGGATCTCAGTCCCTTGTGCCACTGCTGCACTCCGTTCATATTTCATCACCTCTGCATACGAGCAGGAGAAACCATGCTCATGGAGTGTGTCTACCAAAAAGCGTGATGCAAAATGGTGATGCATCTGGATCCCTAACCCAAGTTGAAGAGGCGCAATCATTGTCCTTGGTCTTATTGCTTGCATGATCGACTGTGCGATTGATGCAAGCTTTGTATCAAGATTTTTACCAGAGAACATATTCCTCAGTAGAACTTGTAAAGACTCTGGAACATAGCTCACAGCAGCTGCAATGTCACTTGCATCTGGATAGTCATCTTTTCGGATTTCCAAGAATTTGACATCACTTCCAATTAACTTTGCAGCGGTTTGAATGATATTCAGCTTCTCTTCTTCTGGATTATTCGATTTCTGTTGCTTGTGAAATTCCCGAAGAAGTGAGTGGGCTGTGTCTTGCAAAGTTACCACACATTTATTTTCCAGGCCAGTCATTATTACTCTATCTCCAAAGTGTTATTTTATTTTAATTTTCATCCACTTTGCACTGTATGGTTCATGACCTGTGTCTTGCAAGTACTCTGCCATCTGTACCATAAGATCCTCAATATTGATTTGCTCATCATCGTGTTCTTCTAAAAAGTTTGCCACTTTTAGGAACGCTGTTGTTATCTCATCAACCTCAGGTCTTCCTCTTTTGAATCTTTTGGGTTCGTTGCCAGGGTTTGCAGAAAATGGACTGGGAATAGTCTGCAAGTTTCGAAAGTTAGCGTCACATTGTTTGTGATATATTGCATCTGCTGCATGAAGGTCATGGGCAGATGATATCCTCCCAAATACAATATCAGACCATTCATCTTTCCTAAAGTGGCAAACCTGAACAATCTTTTCCTGGAAGTCGACTGTCCTTACTGGGTAGACTTCAAATGTCTTTCTCTGCTTCTTGTTCTCATCAGTTCTAGCTGGTTGCCCACAGAACAAGCAATGCTCTCGAAAGTTGAAGTTGTGCTCTGAGCGGAGATTAATACGTTGCGTTGGTTGTTGCAAAGATGGTATAGCATTATCACGTAGATGTTAGCACGTATCTTGCTTTACAGTAGTTGCGGCGGCATTCAACGTGCACTTTATCTCCTGGAAATGTTACTAAACAACTTCCACGTTGAGCACTAGCACAATTCACACCATTGCTGCCTTTTGCTTGAAGAACAACTGATGTGCTTTCATCGGTGAATGACTCATTACATATTTTACACTTCTCCATTTCTCCCCACTGACAAACATTACACACTGCATGAAAAACAAAAATAACAGTGTTTTCTATTAATGAGAAGTAAAATGTGCTAGTCCTAGCAAACTAGTCAGTAGACAAAGCTTCTTCTAAATTGTAGTTTTGGTTTAGGGCAAAACATTTTAAAAGAGTTGGTATCTTAAAATGTCAAATTTCTGGAGAGATGAAGAGTGGTTTTCTGCCAACAATATGGATGGATTTATCAGATGCTATAGTTCTCAAACAGAATGCACAGCCGCTTTAGAAACCAGGTTTGGAGCCTGAAGTGTTATGGCCTGGCTCTAGACTAGCCCTGGTCCAATGCTTACAGCGAGTGTCTCTCCCTGACGCCTTGTGGAAGTACCTTCCACGGCCCACTGGTCATATTTCCACTCCCGTGCGCTGTTTTTTTAATACCAGCAAATAAACAAAACGACGTAACCACTTACCGAAATAAAGCCTGCTAGACCTTGGTAAAAGTCTATTCTCGACCCTGGGAAGCGTCTCAGGTCCCCAGTTTCTCTCTAAAATGCACTTTGTGCCATTTTAATAACGCAATGTACCCTGAATTTAACTACAGTAACGCTATCCTACACTCGCGAACCGCCAGGATCACATTACTGGCGACTCGCGGGTGTAGGATAGCGTTACCTCACTTAAATTCAGGGTACATTGCGTTATTAAAATGGCACAAAGTGCATTTTAGAGAGAAACTGGGGACCTGAGACGCTTCCCAGGGTCGAGAATAGACTTTTACCAAGGTCTAGCAGGCATTATTTCGGTAAGTGGTTACGTTGTTTTGTTTATTTGCTGGTATTAAAAAAACAGCGCACGGGAGTGGAAATATGACCAGTGGGCCGTGGAAGGTACTTCCACAAGGCGTCAGGGAGAGACACTCGCTGTAAGCATTGGACCAGGGCTAGCTCTAGACCACAACAAATAAAGAGGAAACTAGAGAGAGTTTTAACTAAAAATTAGTGAATTTTTATTTACAACATAATGATAACACAATGAAGTAAGTGAAACACAAATGCTATCTGGGTGGCCAGCCTCAGGTGTGGCCCAGGTGTAAGGAGAGAAAGAACCTGTGAGGTAATTTTGGTTCTGGGCAAAAACTTGCAATACAAAAAATGTTAGGCTAGATGTATACTTGCATTGTGGAAAGTTTCATTGTGATAGGACAAAAAAAAAAGGTTTCAGGTTAGAGGCCTGTCCAAAAGCAGCATTGCCATCAACCATTAGCAGTAGGATGGTTGGAGGAAGATTTGACGGATTTATGCATTTGTCATACATATGAATGGTGTTTTTGATGTTATTCTATGAAGTCACAATATTTCGATGAAATGGTTCATGAATGTCTGATCAGTGTGTTTGATATCATTAACAAACAACAATGTAAATATTATACATTTTGGGGAAAAGTAATTTTCGTGATATGCAAATGTGGGCATATTCAATATAAGCTAATTTGCATATTCAAATTAAGTTTCAGAGAAACTTGTAATACAAAAAAGTTTAGTTTTCATGTTAAGATTCATTGTGGAAAGTTTCATTGTGATAGGACAAAAGAAAAAAAAGCCTATTAGGGTGTTTAGTTTTCTCGAGGTATTAGCACACATCTTGAATTGATGAGAATTAAACATATTTCCGCATCTAGGATTTCTTGGGACTTTTAGTATGTTATTCTAGACACCTCATAGAAATGATATCTGTTGAAAAAAAATCTCTTTTAATTAGTCTGACTTTTGGGTCTAAAATGGGCTAGATTGCCTGGACTATATCGGTACCCCGACTTTGAGCTGTTTTTTATGAGGTTTCCCACGGGAGTTGAATTTCAAACTTTTAGTACATGTTATAAGACACCTTTAGAAACACATTGGTGAAGAAATTTCTTGGTAACGATTTAGTTCCCAGATTGGTCAAATACCTGATAAAATGCCCTTACTATCAGGGGCCCCCAGCTAAATGACAATATAGTCCAATAAACAGGCAGTACACTTAAAAATCATACAAAATCATGGATTCACAAGATCTGGCATTTATTGATTGCCCATAATTATCCCAAATTGAATGGTCATGTGATATACATATGCACAGCAAAGACACATATGAAAGCAGATACGACCTGTTAGGGCCGATTCATACTCCTATTTTAGAGCCGAATAAAAGTCGGTTCGGCGCTGTAGAGCCTACAATTTGACGTCATTTGAGGTTCGGGGGGGCGGGTACCGTCCTAAAGTCGGCGCTTCGGTGCTACTGAAAATTTCTGACGAGCCGAAATCATTTCGGCACTACAGCGCCGAAACAGCGGTAAAATAGGAGTATGAATCGGCCCTTACACTAATCAGATTCGATCATATCAGTCACCAGGGATGGTAACTGCTTAAAGGGTCTACTTTCCCCCATCAGTAACCAAATGGACCCTTAGGGGCTGTAACTCATAGAGTAACGGGTCCATTTGGTTCCATTTGTACACTCTCAATAGTTAAATTGAATTTGACTTTACAATATACTTTAGGGGTCCCAGAGATAGAAATGTAATTTAATAGTGGACCGTAGCCTAATTCAGTTCAAACTGGTTTATTGTATTATTAACCATTATTGAAAAAATAATGGTTAAATCACTGCTAGGTGTAAGAATCTCCATATCTTTTCAAATGAGGGTCCACATTGACAAGCAAGTTTGGCAACCAGTTATATACAGTGTTTAGCATGGAACATAAATAATTAATTCAGGTCTACATATGTGCAGCTTATAATGTGACAGTGGTCAGATGATTTACTTCTCTGCATGCTTTGGGAATGAAAAGACTACTGCTGCAAAGTTTTGGCATTGTGACTGAGTGTACAGACCCTGCATTCTAACAAACTTGTCAGAGCTTCACAGGTGTTGTGAAGGACTATGTGAAATTGTTTCTGTATTGTATTGTATTAAACAATTTGCAACATATTGCTACTTATTTGACCAAAATGTGTAAAGAGAAAAAAGCATTTTTTTAAAGTTTAAAGTTTGTTAAGGACAAGTTACTCAGGACATGGTAATTGAGTTGAACATTTAACAGACAGTAAAAACATTTGTGTATAAGTAATGTGACTGAAAGACACTGCTAAATCGGACTGCTGCACATAGACCTTCACCTGCTCAAGTTCCAGGACCAAAAGACCATGAGGCAGTGTCCAGTTCAAGGAAGAAGAACAGCCATACACGTCATTAATCATCTATACAGATTGTACAATCAAATTCACTAAAGCAAAGTATATAGCACACCTGGTTTTCAAAATGTTTTGTTATTAAAGTAAACTTTTTAGTTAAGGACCAATAATAACATTGAAATGAAATCCAATAGCCTATTCCCTGGAATCTGCAAGTAAATATATGTGCCCATTGTATCTTATTTCAAAGGGATTCACCTCTTAAAACATGTCATTTGGTTATGCTAGTGTACTACCCACCGAGTTTGATCCATTTGAACACTGAATGGATTTATTGAACACTATTAAACAGCACGAGGTGCAGTCACATTTTTTTTTTTTCCCATAAAGAAAGGTGCAGTCATATAGGCTAAAATTATGCAGTCACATTTGATTAAAAAAATCATTGGGATTTCTGCCCATTGTGGTCCACCAGTGATTAGTTTGGATCCCATGCTTTTATCAAAGGATTTTATTAAAAGATTTTTACATTTTTATCGTTTATAAAAATAAATAAAAAGACCAGTGATTGTACACAATAAGCAGCATTAACATGGTGTATAATTGGTTGCTAGCAATAGCATACTTAATTTAAGGCAATGTCCAAATAGTATAAAAGTATAAAAAACGGATAACATTATCAAGAATGAAAGATAGTAAAACAGTATTAATGTTAAATGCAACAGTCTGGAGAATGCACTGGCTTTCTCCTTCAGCAAACCAGGAAATCAAACCGGACAGAACTCCTCCCCCTTCTCCTTCAGATACAAAGCAGAAAGTTACGGATACGAGTAGGACACAGAAAAACAGAGGGAAGAACAGTGCCAAAAGTCACGTGTTGACCGAAATGCTGTGACAGATCTGAACCTCTGAAACACTGTGGGTGAAACACTGAAAAATATTTGTTTCAGAGATTTGAAAGGCCATTTGGCCTATAAAAACGTATTTTAAAGATTCAGAAAGTGTTTCAGTGATTCAAATATTTTTTTCAGGCTTTTGGAGCCTTTAGTTTAAGTTAGGAGTTTACAATGGAAAACAAAGGGGAAACAGTGCCAAAAGGTAAATTCTGAAGCTGTGCATGTGACAAACTTGATACTCTGAAAATGCCTGGGCGAAACACTGTAAAATGTTTTTTCAGATATTTGAAAATCGCTTTCGGCCTATCAAAATGTATTATTCTTTCAGAGATTCAAAACGAAAATTCAGTCTTGAAAAAAGAGTTTCAGAGATGCAAATATTTTTTCAAGCTTTTGAACCCTTTATTTTAAGTTTGGACTTTACGAGGTTTCAAACGTGGAAACAAAGGGAAAACAGTGCCAAAAAGTAAATTCTGAAGCTGTGCATGTGACAAACTTGATACTCTGAAAATGCCTGGGCGAAACCCTGTAACATATTTTTTCAGAGATTCAAAAATACTTTCAGAGATTCAGAACGGATTTTTAGTGTTGCAAAACTATTTTCAGAGATTCAGAACGGATTTTTAGTGTTGCAAAACTATTTTCAGAGATTCAGAACGGATTTTTAGTGTTGCAAAACTATTTTCAGAGATTCAGAAATTGAATTCAGATTGAGGTATTTTGGCACTAATCTAATTCCATACCAGAGTAAAGTGTTTTTTCAAACAGCTACGCTAACTTACAGATTGACTTGGTCCTGGCACTGCCACTGGAACAATATTCAGCGACAACTGTTCCTCTGCCTGGATGAGAGTAGAAAGCAAGAAAAAAAAGTGTGAGGAACGGTTTAGCGACCCAATTCAAACTTTCAGACATCCTGTTGTCCAGACATATACTTTATATATTTTGGTATTATATAAGTTTGACTTGTATTTCCTTTTCCTGACACACTGATCATGATCATGTTGCTTCTGCTATGAAGAGCATACACTAGTCTGCACATAGAGACATAATACTGCAAATACAATCATTTTAGTGTTGTGGAACATCTTGCAGTCAGACATGTTCCCATGGATATCAAGTTGTACAAAGGTTTACATTTGTTTTTTAACAACGTGTATGTATTGAATTGGACGGGGGATTGTAGCTCGAGCTATGGACCAGAGCTAGGGGTTTAGGTATACATTTTGAGGGGCGCTATAGCCCCTCCTACACAGGTATAATTTGTGTTTGTTAGTTAGTTAGTTTGTTTGTTTTTAGTTAAATGTTTGTTTTAAAAACACGTTTGTTTTAAAAACAAAGGGAAATTTTACATTTACAACATTACGCCAATTAATTGCATGTGGCCATGGGCACCTTTGGTGCGCGACACAGAAATAAATAATATCTACACCATGAGGCAACGTCTCTACACATGCAATAATAACGAAAGCCGTTTATACCCATTATACGTTTTCTCAATGAGACATGGATCACACGACGGCTGTGACCAAAACAAAATATAACGCGAAACCTTACTTCACATCTGACACGCCGCTCGTACATGTTCCAGGCCAGGGCTACACTGAAATAATGTTGACTCGTGACTGACGCTGACGAGCGTCATGTAAAGCATGGCTAAACAAAACAATACTATCACTACCGGACAGATTCGTACCTGTACCCGACTCCTTTTCGCTGGTGGTGGTCCCACTGACTCGGGTTCTTCAACTTCTTCCTCCAAGTGGATGGATGGATGGAAACGCGGTGAGCAATAACACTGCGCGAGGCGCTCTACCTCCCATGAGGCTATGCTTCACATCGGAGCGGTTTATCTCCTCCGGTTTGAAGTGCAGACTACACACTCTCTCGCGCCGTAGCTGCTCAAGCGGTGTGCTGTCGTTGAACTTCGGGTTCTTGATGGCCCTGACCCACATCTTACAACGTTCTGTATCATTGACTGGAAAGGAGAAGGCGCTAACCATAACAGGATGATTCCTCCTAAAATCGCAAATACTCTCAAGAAACAAGTCTGATAATATACTGTGATGTGTGAAGCAGAGGAGGAGCTCAGTGATTGATGAGCAGAGACGCACTGATTGACGGCAGTGAATTCAGGTGGTGGACGCCAGTATAAAAGGGACACTTGGGTGTTTGTACAAGTTGGAGCATACGTCTTGTGGCACGGCACTCTGGGAAGCGGGAGGGGCCGTTCGCTGGTTTTAGTCCAGCCGACAGTGAAGACAGACAGCGAGGGGGAGTTAGCTGTGAATGAAGCAGGAGGGGAGACTACACTTATAGTCTCCTGTAGTTAGACAGGGCTGGGGGAATTAGCAGAGTGATCGGCCGCCTCGCTCCGCGACCTACGATGACAGCTGACCAACTTTAAAGAGACTGTATTGTCAGCGCGGCACGCCGGCCAGCTAAGCATCCCCTGGGGAGTTGGACGGCGTCACAGCTCAGACCCCGGGGGGTCCCGCCATCACGGCGAGTTAAGTACCCAGCTGAAGACGTTGTATCGTGTATTGTGTACACTGTAGTATTTAATAGACATTGTATTTATACTTGCTTATTTAATAGACATTGTATTTATACAGACTACTTGGTTTTAATAGGGGGTTCACGTATTTACTGTATTCGTTATTCTGCATACTATGTATTTGTCCAACATTATAATAAAGGTTGCTATTTGTACATTGTTGTCTGTGGTGCTTCCAGGGCTGATATTTACGGACTATAGAAAACCCACATTTATTACACTGGTGGCAGTGGTGGGATCTATAAAAATGTCAGTCTCTGATCATGAAGCGGGCCCCAGTAACAACAGTGGTGGCCACAGTAACCATTTATCTGCAACTCCACGGCCAGTCTTTATGCCAGAAACATTCACGGGCGCGGGACGGGAATGGGCTGATTGGGCTGAACAGTTCGAAATGGCAGCTGATGTTAATAATTGGGATGAATCTCTGAGATTGAAGTTTTTGAGCCTACTTTGTCTAGTCGAGCTCGGGAGGTGTATAGCGGGTTGTCTGCAGCAGCTAAAGCTAATTATGCCTCGTTAAAGACTGCAATGGGGAGATGTTTAGACCCATGTGATAGTGAGGACTGGAACAGGGCCAGCTTCTCGTCACGTAGGAGGCTACATAATGAGACTGTAAGAGAATTTGGCATTGCACTTCGCCGGTTGGTCACTAAAGCATACCCTACAATAGATCTTAATACCCAGGATGTGTTGGCAAAAGATAATTTTATTGCTCATGTTGGAAATGGGGATTTGCGTATTAACCTCCGCAGTGCCAAACCAGCAACACTGGAGGAAGCCATTAACCAGCGTCCCGTCCTGGGAGGTGGCAACAAGACTCCATAGGGGTGCCAACGCTAAGGGGAGGACGTCTACCTCGTCAGCGGAGACCAGCCGTCTGGTCACGAGACTACGATATGTCCTTATAGACTCGGGGACGAGTCCCTTTCCTCAAGACGGGGAGGAGTGTGATGTGTGAAGCAGAGCTCAGTGATTGATAAGCAGAGACGCACTGATTGACGGCAGTGAATTCAGGTGGTGGACGCCAGTATAAAAGGGACACTTGGGTGTTTGTACAAGTTGGAGCATACGTCTTGTGGCACGGCACTCTGGGAAGCGGGAGGGGCCGTTCGCTGGTTTTAGTCCAGCCGACAGTGAAGACAGACAGCGAGGGGGAGTTAGCTGTGAATGAAGCAGGAGGGGAGACTACACTTTTGGGCCCTCATTTATCAATCGAGTGTAAAATCTGCCACAGATTCGAGTGCAGGTTTCGTAGTACACCCACGTCGCCACGGCATTTATAAAGTGATTGCAAACAGCTGATCCTTCCTTAATTTCGTTCTGACGTTAATAAATGTGACGGCTGAAATCTATCTGGCACGCCCTATGAAATCAAGCCTCGCCCTCGTTTTTGCGACCTGAAAACGGCAATACGTTTCCTGAAACCATGGTAACATGAAAAAATAGGTTTCTCCTGTGCCTTGCTGCGCCTCACCCCCCTCTCTCATACACACGCACAGACGCACACGCAACTTGCAAGCTGCCCAACTAACTGGTGTGTTTTTAAATAAATAAAAAACGAACACCTGCATGAATTAAATAAAGTTGTAGGCCTACCCTGTCTGTTTCTCCTCTCGCTTCCCTTATTGCTGCCCGCCTCACGGTCCTCACCCCCCGCACGCCACGCACGCACGCACATATCGCAATTTGCAAGCAACTTTCACTGTGTGTTGTTAGTTGTATATTAAATTAAAGTTTTTTTAATTTAATATACAACAAGATATATTAGTGAACGAAAACCTAAACCTGAACCATAATTAAATAACAAATAGGCACACACACGAACGGTGACACGCATGCTGTTTTGCAGGTGCTCCTCCTGTCCTGTCTGTCTGTCTCTCTCTATCACTGTGGTCTGTCCGTGACCAACTGCATGCACGTTCGACAGTCTATTTAGATTGCCTCGCAGTCGCTGCAGTGGCTGCAGGACTGTCAACTGTCAATTATATTAATGTGCAGCCAAAATATATGGTGGTGGTGGGCTGACTGGCTGGGTTAGCCTATAGGCTACCTATCGCCGATGCGGTTCCCATGCACTTGCCCTGGGCTGGCACGGCACATTTGACATTCCAGTGACACGTCAGGTTTATTAAACGAGGAGGAGATTGCATATACCGTAACTCCAGAAAGACAAGTGCTGTTGGCCTGCTGTAGATTACAGTATATAGGCTACCCATGCATGTTGGGACTCTCCGCAGCTGCATTGCAACTTTCTACTTTCCAACGTCATGGAAATATTCCAGCACAGACAGCCCAAATCCGCATGTATGCGCTCATGCAAAACACACAAGGCAAACACACAAGGCAGTCATAATCAACGTTTATGTAGTGATTTCTGATTTGATCATTGATGAACGAATCATAAACATATGGATGAAGGCTTGCCGCTTGCATGTGTGCTGGTATGTGTTGGCGACGCACGCCGCGCGGTCCCGTCCTCCCGAGCCCCGAAAATGATCTCGCTTTTATCTGAACTGTCAAAACCTGTCTAAGCACTTATTTAAATGGTGAATGATTAAGCCCCTTACGCCTATAGCCTGCTAGTACTTACTACAAATAGGCAAGCTGTATGCTTGTCATTGTCACTTGGAAATAAAGGCATCCATTTATGCCTTTTTTTATAATATCATAAGCCGCATCACTGCATGCGCTCCAAAATCATCTCACAAGTGGCTTGCATAACAAGGCCAGTAAATCACTGTTTGATTAAGCACAAACGAATACATTGTAAACATGTTATATTGTTTTTAATTGCGCGATTACTTGTAAAGTTGGAAATCTCTCCCTTTTTTTTTACACACACATACCGTTTTATATTAACATTTTAGGAGCGAAAACATATGTTTAGATGCCTGTGACAGCGTGTCAGCAGTTCAGACAATGCTGCTCCGCTTGTGTAAGACAGAAAAACAGCGTACGCCAGCTGAGGAGCAAACGTGGATTTTGAACGTTGTCACGTTCAATTTCAAGCGTTGCCGGAAATGGTAAATGTCAAAAATGTCGGCAATTTCGGCGTGCACCCATATTTTGGCGTACGCACGATTGATAAATGAGGGCCATAGTCTCCTGTAGATAGACAGGGCTGGGGGAATTAGCAGAGTGATCGGCCGCCTCGCTCCGCGACCTACGATGACAGCTGACCAACTTTAAAGAGACTGTATTGTCAGCGCGGCACGCCGGCCAGCTAAGCATCCCCTGGGGAGTTGGACGGCGTCACAGCTCAGACCCCGGGGGGTCCCGCCATCACGGCGAGTTAAGTACCCAGCTGAAGACGTTGTATTGTGTATTGTGTACACTGTAGTATTTAATAGACATTGTATTTATACTTGCTTATTTAATAGACATTGTATTTATACAGACTACTTGGTTTTAATAGGGGGTTCACGTATTTACTGTATTCGTTATTCTGCATACTATGTATTTGTCCAACATTATAATAAAGGTTGCTATTTGTACCTTGTTGTCTGTGGTGCTTCCAGGGCTGATATTTACGGACTATAGAAAACCCACATTTATTACAATACTGTACCTCAAGACTGCTCTGAACTCCTACTCTACAAAGTGAATATGGCACTCATGGGTTTTTTTACAAACACCTGGGCATATATTTGATGTGGAACACCTGGCCATGTTCATGCCCAGCTGTGTCGCCTAGGTGATATAATATATGCAATCTGGGTGGATCATGGGGCGGTTCAATAGTGGGTCAGGGTGGATGCGTTTTGAGGACCGCGCCCCATCGGGGAGGTTGGGAGCGCAAAGCATTCTGGTAGTTGAAGTAATAGGCAGTGATACACTATGATCAGTCAGACCGACAGACTATTTTTGTTCTCCAGTTATGGAACACTAATTTCAAACGTTTCTACTTTTTCCCACTATAAATAGAGGTATAATTAAAATAAGATCAGGTTGTGTCAGGGGTGAAGTGGCCCTTTAAGCACACATAACAAGACACAGTGGCAGTATGTGAGCTTGTAGATCTTAACACTTTGACACATTTTGAAAACCTTCGATACTATTAGTTCAAGCGCTCACACCTATTTGCACTCAGACAACCAAGCGCACCACTGTGCTCCCTGTCATTTTCTTCAACAGCTGAGCTGGCCTTGTCCGATGGGCAAGGCCTTCCAAAAATAGCCATAACTCATCAACGTCCCTCTCCACGGAAGTCTTTAGTAAAAGGCGAAAGGCTTATTCGTCATGAAGAGAGACCCGAGTAATTCTACCCGCTTGCCACGGCGGCCAGTGAAGCCTCTAGCCGCGCCGGTCAAGCGCTTGACGGCGCGCGTGCACGCACACACTTGGCGTGGGCAGCCCCGCGACGCAGCACGTGCGTTATTTCACAGTCCGAGGTGGCTCTGTGCTCCCGCGGCTGGGTTTAGGGCGTCTTGGGTGGGTGGCTAAGAGCGGGTGTCCGGGTCGAAAGCGGGGCCTGTCGGATTGGGGGGGTGGTTTAATGATGAAGGCGTGGCCTATGCGTTTTGGGGTGCAAAAAGTTAGTGGTGCACAATGATCCAGTGTTTTGCATCGCCATTCATGAATGACCGTTGCTCATTCAGTATGCCGACATGAAAAAGCTTACAGCACCTGGTATTCCCAGGCGGTCTCCCATCCAAGTACTAACCAGGCCCGACCCTGCTTAGCTTCCGAGATCGGACGAGATCGGGCGTGTTCAGGGTGGTATGGCCGTAAGCAAAGGCAGCTGTGGCCGGTACTGCCCATGTACAGCAGATGGCAGCAGCCAATGCGCTAATGAAAAGCTTACAGCACCTGGTATTACATTGTGAAGGTTCCGGGGGAGGGGTGCTTAAGAGTGGGTGCCCGGGTTCGGATGGAGAGCCGGGTCGTGGGTTTAGCTGGCTTCGGGCCTGGCACCCCGGTGGGGGCCCAGGGCTTCCTGGGTCCGAGTGGAGAGCCGGGCAAAAGGTACCCGGGTTCGGATGGAGAGCCGGGTCGTGGGTTTAGCTGGCTGTCGGGCCTGGCACCCCGGTGGGGGCCCGAGGCTTCCTGGGTCCGAGTGGAGAGCCGGGCAATTGGGGCTGTGGTTTGATGATGTGGGCGTGGCCTATGCGCTTGCTCTGCCTATATTCCAAGATCAGTCGTTTCCAGGGTGGTATGGTCGTAAGCAGCAGCCCGTAGGGCTCCTCTCCAGCACTATACGCATGTTTTCAACACTTAATCAGGGGAGAGCGCGAACGCAGTCCCCCACTACCAGAAATTGTGCAGTCGAGATTCCCACATTTGGGGAATTCACCCGGGTCAGCAAAGCACGGCGTGCAACGGCTGAGCCTCGCCGAGGGTGAACCGACCTTCGTAATCCCTGCCAGGTAAGTATGAATTGTACATGCTGGCCATAGAGGAAAGCACTCATCCACATACCAGTCCCCTGCCGGTCAGACGGCGACTAGTCCCCTCCACGTGGGCGTAACAATGGCCTCTTTGCGGTACCCAACAGCCATGTCTTAAGCACACATAACAAGACACAGTGGCAGTATGTGAGCTTGTAGATCTTAACACTTTGACACATTTTGAAAACCTTCGATACTATTAGTTCAAGCGCTCACACCTATTTGCACTCAGACAACCAAGCGCACCACTGTGCTCCCTGTCATTTTCTTCAACAGCTGAGCTGGCCTTGTCCGATGGGCAAGGACTTCCAAAAATAGCCATAACTCATCAACGTCCCTCTCCACGGAAGTCTTTAGTAAAAGGCGAAAGGCTTATTCGTCATGAAGAGAGACCCGAGTAATTCTACCCGCTTGCCACGGCGGCCAGCGAAGCCTCTAGCCGCGCCGGTCAAGCGCTTGACGGCGCGCGTGCACGCACACACTTGGCGTGGGCAGCCCCGCGACGCAGCACGTGCGTTATTTCACAGTCCGAGGTGGCTCTGTGCTCCCGCGGCTGGGTTTAGGGCGTCTTGGGTGGGTGGCTAAGAGCGGGTGTCCGGGTCGAAAGCGGGGCCTGTCGGATTGGGGGGGTGGTTTAATGATGAAGGCGTGGCCTATGCGCTTTGGGGTGTAAAAAGTTAGTGGTGCACAATGATCCAGTGCTTTGCATCGCCATTCATGAATGACCGTTGCTCATTCAGTATGCCGACATGAAAAAGCTTACAGCACCTGGTATTCCCAGGCGGTCTCCCATCCAAGTACTAACCAGGCCCGACCCTGCTTAGCTTCCGAGATCGGACGAGATCGGGCGTGTTCAGGGTGGTATGGCCGTAAGCAAAGGCAGCTGTGGCCGGTACGGCCCATGTACAGCAGATGGCAGTAGCCAATGCGCTAATGAAAAGCTTACAGCACCTGGTATTACATTGTGAAGGTTCCGGGGGAGGGGTGCTTAAGAGTGGGTGCCCGGGTTCGGATGGAGAGCCGGGTCGTGGGTTTAGCTGGCTTCGGGCCTGGCACCCCGGTGGGGGCCCAGGGCTTCCTGGGTCCGAGTGGAGAGCCGGGCAAAAGGTACCCGGGTTCGGATGGAGAGCCGGGTCGTGGGTTTAGCTGGCTGTCGGGCCTGGCACCCCGGTGGGGGCCCGAGGCTTCCTGGGTCCGAGTGGAGAGCCGGGCAATTGGGGCTGTGGTTTTATGATGTGGGCGCGGCCTATGCGCTTGCCCTGCCTATATTCCAAGATCGGTCGTTTCCAGGGTGGTATGGTAGTAAGCAGCAGCCCGTAGGGCTCCTCTCCAGCACTATACGCATGTTTTCAACACTTAATCAGGGGAGAGCGCGAACGCAGTCCCCCACTACCAGAAATTGTGCAGTCGAGATTCCCACATTTGGGGAATTCGCCCGGGTCAGCAAAGCACGGCGTGCAATGGCTGAGCCTCGCCGAGGGTGAACCGACCTTCGTGATCATGGTGTCTCCCCTGCCAAGTAAGTATGAATTGTACATGCTGGCCATAGAGGAAAGCACTCATCCACATACCAGTGCCCTGCCGGTCAGACGACGACTAGTCCCCTCCACGTGGGCGTAACAATGGCCTCTTTGCGGTACCCAACAGCCATGTCTTAAGCACACATAACAAGACACAGTGGCAGTATGTGAGCTTGTAGATCTTAACACTTTGACACATTTTGAAAACCTTCGATACTATTAGTTCAAGCGCTCACACCTATTTGCACTCAGACAACCAAGCGCACCACTGTGCTCCCTGTCATTTTCTTCAACAGCTGAGCTGGCCTTGTCCGATGGGCAAGGCCTTCCAAAAATAGCCATAACTCATCAACGTCCCTCTCCACGGAAGTCTTTAGTAAAAGGCGAAAGGCTTATTCGTCATGAAGAGAGACCCGAGTAATTCTACCCGCTTGCCACGGCGGCCAGCGAAGCCTCTAGCCGCGAAGCCTCTAGCCGCGCCGGTCAAGCGCTTGACGGCGCGCGTGCACGCACACACTTGGCGTGGGCAGCCCCGCGACGCAGCACGTGCGTTATTTCACAGTCCGAGGTGGCTCTGTGCTCCCGCGGCTGGGTTTAGGGCGTCTTGGGTGGGTGGCTAAGAGCGGGTGTCCGGGTCGAAAGCGGGGCCTGTCGGATTGGGGGGGTGGTTTAATGATGAAGGCGTGGCCTATGCGCTTTGGGGTGCAAAAAGTTAGTGGTGCACAATGATCCAGTGCTTTGCATCGCCATTCATAAATGACCGTTGCTCATTCAGTATGCCGACATGAAAAAGCTTACAGCACCTGGTATTCCCAGGCGGTCTCCCATCCAAGTACTAACCAGGCCCGACCCTGCTTAGCTTCCGAGATCGGACGAGATCGGGCGTGTTCAGGGTGGTATGGCCGTAAGCAAAGGCAGCTGTGGCCGGTACGGCCCATGTACAGCAGATGGCAGCAGCCAATGCGCTAATGAAAAGCTTACAGCACCTGGTATTACATTGTGAAGGTTCCGGGGGAGGGGTGCTTAAGAGTGGGTGCCCGGGTTCGGATGGAGAGCCGGGTCGTGGGTTTAGCTGGCTTCGGGCCTGGCACCCCGGTGGGGGCCCAGGGCTTCCTGGGTCCGAGTGGAGAGCCGGGCAAAAGGTACCCGGGTTCGGATGGAGAGCCGGGTCGTGGGTTTAGCTGGCTGTCGGGCCTGGCACCCCGGTGGGGGCCCGAGGCTTCCTGGGTCCGAGTGGAGAGCCGGGCAATTGGGGCTGTGGTTTGATGATGTGGGCGCGGCCTATGCGCTTGCCCTGCCTATATTCCAAGATCGGTCGTTTCCAGGGTGGTATGGTCGTAAGCAGCAGCCCGTAGGGCTCCTCTCCAGCACTATACGCATGTTTTCAACACTTAATCAGGGGAGAGCGCGAACGCAGTCCCCCACTACCAGAAATTGTGCAGTCGAGATTCCCACATTTGGGGAATTCGCCCGGGTCAGCAAAGCACGGCGTGCAATGGCTGAGCCTCGCCGAGGGTGAACCGACCTTCGTGATCATGGTGTCTCCCCTGCCAGGTAAGTATGAATTGTACATGCTGGCCATAGAGGAAAGCACTCATCCACATACCAGTGCCCTGCCGGTCAGACGACGACTAGTCCCCTCCACGTGGGCGTAACAATGGCCTCTTTGCGGTACCCAACAGCCATGTCTTAAGCACACATAACAAGACACAGTGGCAGTATGTGAGCTTGTAGATCTTAACACTTTGACACATTTTGAAAACCTTCGATACTATTAGTTCAAGCGCTCACACCTATTTGCACTCAGACAACCAAGCGCACCACTGTGCTCCCTGTCATTTTCTTCAACAGCTGAGCTGGCCTTGTCCGATGGGCAAGGCCTTCCAAAAATAGCCATAACTCATCAACGTCCCTCTCCACGGAAGTCTTTAGTAAAAGGCGAAAGGCTTATTCGTCATGAAGAGAGACCCGAGTAATTCTACCCGCTTGCCACGGCGGCCAGCGAAGCCTCTAGCCGCGAAGCCTCTAGCCGCGCCGGTCAAGCGCTTGACGGCGCGCGTGCACGCACACACTTGGCGTGGGCAGCCCCGCGACGCAGCACGTGCGTTATTTCACAGTCCGAGGTGGCTCTGTGCTCCCGCGGCTGGGTTTAGGGCGTCTTGGGTGGGTGGCTAAGAGCGGGTGTCCGGGTCGAAAGCGGGGCCTGTCGGATTGGGGGGGTGGTTTAATGATGAAGGCGTGGCCTATGCGCTTTGGGGTGCAAAAAGTTAGTGGTGCACAATGATCCAGTGCTTTGCATCGCCATTCATAAATGACCGTTGCTCATTCAGTATGCCGACATGAAAAAGCTTACAGCACCTGGTATTCCCAGGCGGTCTCCCATCCAAGTACTAACCAGGCCCGACCCTGCTTAGCTTCCGAGATCGGACGAGATCGGGCGTGTTCAGGGTGGTATGGCCGTAAGCAAAGGCAGCTGTGGCCGGTACGGCCCATGTACAGCAGATGGCAGCAGCCAATGCGCTAATGAAAAGCTTACAGCACCTGGTATTACATTGTGAAGGTTCCGGGGGAGGGGTGCTTAAGAGTGGGTGCCCGGGTTCGGATGGAGAGCCGGGTCGTGGGTTTAGCTGGCTTCGGGCCTGGCACCCCGGTGGGGGCCCAGGGCTTCCTGGGTCCGAGTGGAGAGCCGGGCAAAAGGTACCCGGGTTCGGATGGAGAGCCGGGTCGTGGGTTTAGCTGGCTGTCGGGCCTGGCACCCCGGTGGGGGCCCGAGGCTTCCTGGGTCCGAGTGGAGAGCCGGGCAATTGGGGCTGTGGTTTGATGATGTGGGCGCGGCCTATGCGCTTGCCCTGCCTATATTCCAAGATCGGTCGTTTCCAGGGTGGTATGGTCGTAAGCAGCAGCCCGTAGGGCTCCTCTCCAGCACTATACGCATGTTTTCAACACTTAATCAGGGGAGAGCGCGAACGCAGTCCCCCACTACCAGAAATTGTGCAGTCGAGATTCCCACATTTGGGGAATTCGCCCGGGTCAGCAAAGCACGGCGTGCAATGGCTGAGCCTCGCCGAGGGTGAACCGACCTTCGTGATCATGGTGTCTCCCCTGCCAGGTAAGTATGAATTGTACATGCTGGCCATAGAGGAAAGCACTCATCCACATACCAGTCCCCTGCCGGTCAGACGACGACTAGTCCCCTCCACGTGGGCGTAACAATGGCCTCTTTGCGGTACCCAACAGCCATGTCTTAAGCACACATAACAAGACACAGTGGCAGTATGTGAGCTTGTAGATCTTAACACTTTGACACATTTTGTAACCAGGCCCGACCCTGCTTAGCTTCCGAGATCGGACGAGATCGGGCGTGTTCACGGTGGTATGGCCGTAAGCAAAGGCAGCTGTGGCCGGTACGGCCCATGTACAGCAGATGGCAGCAGCCAATGCGCTAATGAAAAGCTTACAGCACCTGGTATTACATTGTGAAGGTTCCGGGGGAGGGGTGCTTAAGAGTGGGTGCCCGGGTTCGGATGGAGAGCCGGGTCGTGGGTTTAGCTGGCTTCGGGCCTGGCCCCCCGGTGGGGGCCCAGGGCTTCCTGGGTCCGAGTGGAGAGCCGGGCAAAAGGTACCCGGGTTCGGATGGAGAGCCGGGTCGTGGGTTTAGCTGGCTGTCGGGCCTGGCACCCCGGTGGGGGCCCGAGGCTTCCTGGGTCCGAGTGGAGAGCCGGGCAATTGGGGCTGTGGTTTGATGATGTGGGCGCGGCCTATGCGCTTGCCCTGCCTATATTCCAAGATCGGTCGTTTCCAGGGTGGTATGGTCGTAAGCAGCAGCCCGTAGGGCTCCTCTCCAGCACTATACGCATGTTTTCAACACTTAATCAGGGGAGAGCGCGAACGCAGTCCCCCACTACCAGAAATTGTGCAGTCGAGATTCCCACATTTGGGGAATTCGCCCGGGTCAGCAAAGCACGGCGTGCAATGGCTGAGCCTCGCCGAGGGTGAACCGACCTTCGTGATCATGGTGTCTCCCCTGCCAGGTAAGTATGAATTGTACATGCTGGCCATAGAGGAAAGCACTCATCCACATACCAGTGCCCTGCCGGTCAGACGACGACTAGTCCCCTCCACGTGGGCGTAACAATGGCCTCTTTGCGGTACCCAACAGCCATGTCTTAAGCACACATAACAAGACACAGTGGCAGTATGTGAGCTTGTAGATCTTAACACTTTGACACATTTTGAAAACCTTCGATACTATTAGTTCAAGCGCTCACACCTATTTGCACTCAGACAACCAAGCGCACCACTGTGCTCCCTGTCATTTTCTTCAACAGCTGAGCTGGCCTTGTCCGATGGGCAAGGCCTTCCAAAAATAGCCATAACTCATCAACGTCCCTCTCCACGGAAGTCTTTAGTAAAAGGCGAAAGGCTTATTCGTCATGAAGAGAGACCCGAGTAATTCTACCCGCTTGCCACGGCGGCCAGCGAAGCCTCTAGCCGCGCCGGTCAAGCGCTTGACGGCGCGCGTGCACGCACACACTTGGCGTGGGCAGCCCCGCGACGCAGCACGTGCGTTATTTCACAGTCCGAGGTGGCTCTGTGCTCCCGCGGCTGGGTTTAGGGCGTCTTGGGTGGGTGGCTAAGAGCGGGTGTCCGGGTCGAAAGCGGGGCCTGTCGGATTGGGGGGGTGGTTTAATGATGAAGGCGTGGCCTATGCGTTTTGGGGTGCAAAAAGTTAGTGGTGCACAATGATCCAGTGTTTTGCATCGCCATTCATGAATGACCGTTGCTCATTCAGTATGCCGACATGAAAAAGCTTACAGCACCTGGTATTCCCAGGCGGTCTCCCATCCAAGTACTAACCAGGCCCGACCCTGCTTAGCTTCCGAGATCGGACGAGATCGGGCGTGTTCAGGGTGGTATGGCCGTAAGCAAAAGGCAGCTGTGGCCGGTACGGCCCATGTACAGCAGATGGCAGCAGCCATTGCGCTAATGAAAAGCTTACAGCACCTGGTATTACATTGTGAAGGTTCCGGGGGAGGGGTGCTTAAGAGTGGGTGCCCGGGTTCGGATGGAGAGCCGGGTCGTGGGTTTAGCTGGCTTCGGGCCTGGCACCCCGGTGGGGGCCCAGGGCTTCGTGGGTCCGAGTGGAGAGCCGGGCAAAAGGTACCCGGGTTCGGATGGAGAGCCGGGTCGTGGGTTTAGCTGGCTGTCGGGCCTGGCACCCCGGTGGGGGCCCGAGGCTTCCTGGGTCCGAGTGGAGAGCCGGGCAATTGGGGCTGTGGTTTGATGATGTGGGCGCGGCCTATGCGCTTGCCCTGCCTATATTCCAAGATCGGTCGTTTCCAGGGTGGTATGGTCGTAAGCAGCAGCCCGTAGGGCTCCTCTCCAGCACTATACGCATGTTTTCAACACTTAATCAGGGGAGAGCGCGAACGCAGTCCCCCACTACCAGAAATTGTGCAGTCGAGATTCCCACATTTGGGGAATTCGCCCGGGTCAGCAAAGCACGGCGTGCAATGGCTGAGCCTCGCCGAGGGTGAACCGACCTTCGTGATCATGGTGTCTCCCCTGCCAGGTAAGTATGAATTGTACAAGCTGGCCATAGAGGAAAGCACTCATCCACATACCAGACCCCTGCCGGTCAGACGACGACTAGTCCCCTCCACGTGGGCGTAACAATGGCCTCTTTGCGGTACCCAACAGCCATGTCTTAAGCACACATAACAAGACACAGTGGCAGTATGTGAGCTTGTAGATCTTAACACTTTGACACATTTTGAAAACCTTCGATACTATTAGTTCAAGCGCTCACACCTATTTGCACTCAGACAACCAAGCGCATCACTGTGCTCCCTGTCATTTTCTTCAACAGCTGAGCAGGCCTTGTCCGATGGGCAAGGCCTTCCAAAAATAGCCATAACTCATCAACGTCCCTCTCCACGGAAGTCTTTAGTAAAAGGCGAAAGGCTTATTCGTCATGAAGAGAGACCCGAGTAATTCTACCCGCTTGCCACGGCGGCCAGCGAAGCCTCTAGCCGCGCCGGTCAAAGCTTGACGGCGCGCGTGCACGCACACACTTGGCGTGGGCAGCCCCGCGACGCAGCACGTGCGTTATTTCACAGTCCGAGGTGGCTCTGTGCTCCCGCGGCTGGGTTTAGGGCGTCTTGGGTGGGTGGCTAAGGGCGGGTGTCCGGGTCGAAAGCGGGGCCTGTCGGATTGGGGGGATGGTTTAATGATGAAGGCGTGGCCTATACGCTTTGGGGTGCAAAAAGTTAGTGGTGCACAATGATCCAGTGCTTTGCATCGCCATTCATGAATGACCGTTGCTCATTCAGTATGCCGACATGAAAAAGCTTACAGCACCTGGTATTCCCAGGCGGTCTCCCATCCAAGTACTAACCAGGCCCGACCCTGCTTAGCTTCCGAGATCGGACGAGATCGGGCGTGTTCAGGGTGGTATGGCCGTAAGCAAAGGCAGCTGTGGCCGGTACGGCCCATGTACAGCAGATGGCAGCAGCCAATGCGCTAATGAAAAGCTTACAGCACCTGGTATTACATTGTGAAGGTTCCGGGGGAGGGGTGCTTAAGAGTGGGTGCCCGGGTTCGGATGTTGAGCCGGGTCGTGGGTTTAGCTGGCTTCGGGCCTGGCACCCCGGTGGGGGCCCAGGGCTTCCTGGGTCCGAGTGGAGAGCCGGGCAAAAGGTACCCGGGTTCGGATGGAGAGCCGGGTCGTGGGTTTAGCTGGCTGTCGGGCCTGGCACCCCGGTGGGGGCCCGAGGCTTCCTGGGTCCGAGTGGAGAGCCGGGCAATTGGGGCTGTGGTTTGATGATGTGGGCGCGGCCTATGCGCTTGCCCTGCCTATATTCCAAGATCGGTCGTTTCCAGGGTGGTATGGTCGTAAGCAGCAGCCCGTAGGGCTCCTCTCCAGCACTATACGCATGTTTTCAACACTTAATCAGGGGAGAGCGCGAACGCAGTCCCCCACTACCAGAAATTGTGCAGTCGAGATTCCCACATTTGGGGAATTCGCCCGGGTCAGCAAAGCACGGCGTGCAATGGCTGAGCCTCGCGGAGGGTGAACCGACCTTCGTGATCATGGTGTCTCCCCTGCCAGGTAAGTATGAATTGTACAAGCTGGCCATAGAGGAAAGCACTCATCCACATACCAGTCCCCTGCCGGTCAGACGACGACTAGTCCCCTCCACGTGGGCGTAACAATGGCCTCTTTGCGGTACCCAACAGCCATGTCTTAAGCACACATAACAAGACACAGTGGCAGTATGTGAGCTTGTAGATCTTAACACTTTGACACATTTTGAAAACCTTCGATACTATTAGTTCAAGCGCTCACACCTATTTGCACTCAGACAACCAAGCGCACCACTGTGCTCCCTGTCATTTTCTTCAACAGCTGAGCTGGCCTTGTCCGATGGGCAAGGCCTTCCAAAAATAGCCATAACTCATCAACGTCCCTCTCCACGGAAGTCTTTAGTAAAAGGCGAAAGGCTTATTCGTCATGAAGAGAGACCCGAGTAATTCTACCCGCTTGCCACGGCGGCCAGCGAAGCCTCTAGCCGCGCCGGTCAAGCGCTTGACGGCGCGCGTGCACGCACACACTTGGCGTGGGCAGCCCCGCGACGCAGCACGTGCGTTATTTCACAGTCCGAGGTGGCTCTGTGCTCCCGCGGCTGGGTTTAGGGCGTCTTGGGTGGGTGGCTAAGGGCGGGTGTCCGGGTCGAAAGCGGGGCCTGTCGGATTGGGGGGGTGGTTTAATGATGAAGGCGTGGCCTATGCGCTTTGGGGTGCAAAAAGTTAGTGGTGCACAATGATCCAGTGCTTTGCATCGCCATTCATGAATGACCGTTGCTCATTCAGTATGCCGACATGAAAAAGCTTACAGCACCTGGTATTCCCAGGCGGTCTCCCATCCAAGTACTAACCAGGCCCGACCCTGCTTAGCTTCCGAGATCGGACGAGATCGGGCGTGTTCAGGGTGGTATGGCCGTAAGCAAAGGCAGCTGTGGCCGGTACGGCCCATGTACAGCAGATGGCAGCAGCCAATGCGCTAATGAAAAGCTTACAGCACCTGGTATTACATTGTGAAGGTTCCGGGGGAGGGGTGCTTAAGAGTGGGTGCCCGGGTTCGGATGGAGAGCCGGGTCGTGGGTTTAGCTGGCTTCGGGCCTGGCACCCCGGTGGGGGCCCAGGGCTTCCTGGGTCCGAGTGGAGAGCCGGGCAAAAGGTACCCGGGTTCGGATGGAGAGCCGGGTCGTGGGTTTAGCTGGCTGTCGGGCCTGGCACCCCGGTGGGGGCCCGAGGCTTCCTGGGTCCGAGTGGAGAGCCGGGCAATTGGGGCTGTGGTTTGATGATGTGGGCGCGGCCTATGCGCTTGCCCTGCCTATATTCCAAGATCGGTCGTTTCCAGGGTGGTATGGTCGTAAGCAGCAGCCCGTAGGGCTCCTCTCCAGCACTATACGCATGTTTTCAACACTTAATCAGGGGAGAGCGCGAACGCAGTCCCCCACTACCAGAAATTGTGCAGTCGAGATTCCCACATTTGGGGAATTCGCCCGGGTCAGCAAAGCACAGCGTGCAATGGCTGAGCCTCGCCGAGGGTGAACCGACCTTCGTGATCATGGTGTCTCCCCTGCCAGGTAAGTATGAATTGTACAAGCTGGCCATAGAGGAAAGCACTCATCCACATACCAGTCCCCTGCCGGTCAGACGACGACTAGTCCCCTCCACGTGGGCGTAACAATGGCCTCTTTGCGGTACCCAACAGCCATGTCTTAAGCACACATAACAAGACACAGTGGCAGTATGTGAGCTTGTAGATCTTAACACTTTGACACATTTTGAAAACCTTCGATACTATTAGTTCAAGCGCTCACACCTATTTGCACTCAGACAACCAAGCGCACCACTGTGCTCCCTGTCATTTTCTTCAACAGCTGAGCTGGCCTTGTCCGATGGGCAAGGCCTTCCAAAAATAGCCATAACTCATCAACGTCCCTCTCCACGGAAGTCTTTAGTAAAAGGCGAAAGGCTTATTCGTCAGAAAGAGAGACCCGAGTAATTCTACCCGCTTGCCACGGCGGCCAGCGAAGCCTCTAGCCGCGCCGGTCAAGCGCTTGACGGCGCGCGTGCACGCACACACTTGGCGTGGGCAGCCCCGCGACGCAGCACGTGCGTTATTTCACAGTCCGAGGTGGCTCTGTGCTCCCGCGGCTGGGTTTAGGGCGTCTTGGGTGGGTGGCTAAGGGCGGGTGTCCGGGTCGAAAGCGGGGCCTGTCGGATTGGGGGGGTGGTTTAATGATGAAGGCGTGGCCTATGCGCCTTGGGGTGCAAAAAGTTAGTGGTGCACAATGATCCAGTGCTTTGCATCGCCATTCATGAATGACCGTTGCTCATTCAGTATGCCGACATGAAAAAGCTTACAGCACCTGGTATTCCCAGGCGGTCTCCCATCCAAGTACTAACCAGGCCCGACCCTGCTTAGCTTCCGAGATCGGACGAGATCGGGCGTGTTCAGGGTGGTATGGCCGTAAGCAAAGGCAACTGTGGCCGGTACGGCCCATGTACAGCAGATGGCAGCAGCCAATGCGCTAATGAAAAGCTTACAGCACCTGGTATTACATTGTGAAGGTTCCGGGGGAGGGGTGCTTAAGAGTGGGTGCCCGGGTTCGGATGGAGAGCCGGGTCGTGGGTTTAGCTGGCTTCGGGCCTGGCACCCCGGTGGGGGCCCAGGGCTTCCTGGGTCCGAGTGGAGAGCCGGGCAAAAGGTACCCGGGTTCGGATGGAGAGCCGGGTCGTGGGTTTAGCTGGCTGTCGGGCCTGGCACCCCGGTGGGGGCCCGAGGCTTCCTGGGTCCGAGTGGAGAGCCGGGCAATTGGGGCTGTGGTTTGATGATGTGGGCGCGGCCTATGCGCTTGCCCTGCCTATATTCCAAGATCGGTCGTTTCCAGGGTGGTATGGTCGTAAGCAGCAGCCCGTAGGGCTCCTCTCCAGCACTATACGCATGTTTTCAACACTTAATCAGGGGAGAGCGCGAACGCAGTCCCCCACTACCAGAAATTGTGCAGTCGAGATTCCCACATTTGGGGAATTCGCCCGGGTCAGCAAAGCACGGCGTGCAATGGCTGAGCCTCGCCGAGGGTGAACCGACCTTCGTGATCATGGTGTCTCCCCTGCCAGGTAAGTATGAATTGTACAAGCTGGCCATAGAGGAAAGCACTCATCCACATACCAGTCCCCTGCCGGTCAGACGACGACTAGTCCCCTCCACGTGGGCGTAACAATGGCCTCTTTGCGGTACCCAACAGCCATGTCTTAAGCACACATAACAAGACACAGTGGCAGTATGTGAGCTTGTAGATCTTAACACTTTGACACATTTTGAAAACCTTCGATACTATTATTTCAAGCGCTCACACCTATTTGCACTCAGACAACCAAGCGCACCACTGTGCTCCCTGTCATTTTCTTCAACAGCTGAGCTGGCCTTGTCCGATGGGCAAGGCCTTCCAAAAATAGCCATAACTCATCAACGTCCCTCTCCACGGAAGTCTTTAGTAAAAGGCGAAAGGCTTATTCGTCATGAAGAGAGACCCGAGTAATTCTACCCGCTTGCCACGGCGGCCAGCGAAGCCTCTAGCCGCGCCGGTCAAGCGCTTGACGGCGCGCGTGCACGCACACACTTGGCGTGGGCAGCCCCGCGACGCAGCACGTGCGTTATTTCACAGTCCGAGGTGGCTCTGTGCTCCCGCGGCTGGGTTTAGGGCGTCTTGGGTGGGTGGCTAAGGGCGGGTGTCCGGGTCGAAAGCGGGGCCTGTCGGATTGGGGGGGTGGTTTAATGATGAAGGCGTGGCCTATGCGCTTTGGGGTGCAAAAAGTTAGTGGTGCACAATGATCCAGTGCTTTGCATCGCCATTCATGAATGACCGTTGCTCATTCAGTATGCCGACATGAAAAAGCTTACAGCACCTGGTATTCCCAGGCGGTCTCCCATCCAAGTACTAACCAGGCCCGACCCTGCTTAGCTTCCGAGATCGGACGAGATCGGGCGTGTTCAGGGTGGTATGGCCGTAAGCAAAGGCAGCTGTGGCCGGTACGGCCCATGTACAGCAGATGGCAGCAGCCAATGCGCTAATGAAAAGCTTACAGCACCTGGTATTACATTGTGAAGGTTCCGGGGGAGGGGTGCTTAAGAGTGGGTGCCCGGGTTCGGATGGAGAGCCGGGTCGTGGGTTTAGCTGGCTTCGGGCCTGGCACCCCGGTGGGGGCCCAGGGCTTCGTGGGTCCGAGTGGAGAGCCGGGCAAAAGGATCCCGGGTTCGGATGGAGAGCCGGGTCGTGGGTTTAGCTGGCTGTCGGGCCTGGCACCCCGGTGGGGGCCCGAGGCTTCCTGGGTCCGAGTGGAGAGCCGGGCAATTGGGGCTGTGGTTTGATGATGTGGGCGCGGCCTATGCGCTTGCCCTGCCTATATTCCAAGATCGGTCGTTTCCAGGGTGGTATGGTCGTAAGCAGCAGCCCGTAGGGCTCCTCTCCAGCACTATACGCATGTTTTCAACACTTAATCAGGGGAGAGCGCGAACGCAGTCCCCCACTACCAGAAATTGTGCAGTCGAGATTCCCACATTTGGGGAATTCGCCCGGGTCAGCAAAGCACGGCGTGCAATGGCTGAGCCTCGCCGAGGGTGAACCGACCTTCGTGATCATGGTGTCTCCCCTGCCAGGTAAGTATGAATTGTACAAGCTGGCCATAGAGGAAAGCACTCATCCACATACCAGACCCCTGCCGGTCAGACGACGACTAGTCCCCTCCACGTGGGCGTAACAATGGCCTCTTTGCGGTACCCAACAGCCATGTCTTAAGCACACATAACAAGACACAGTGGCAGTATGTGAGCTTGTAGATCTTAACACTTTGACACATTTTGAAAACCTTCGATACTATTAGTTCAAGCGCTCACACCTATTTGCACTCAGACAACCAAGCGCATCACTTTGCTCCCTGTCATTTTCTTCAACAGCTGAGCAGGCCTTGTCCGATGGGCAAGGCCTTCCAAAAATAGCCATAACTCATCAACGTCCCTCTCCACGGAAGTCTTTAGTAAAAGGCGAAAGGCTTATTCGTCATGAAGAGAGACCCGAGTAATTCTACCCGCTTGCCACGGCGGCCAGCGAAGCCTCTAGCCGCGCCGGTCAAAGCTTGACGGCGCGCGTGCACGCACACACTTGGAGTGGGCAGCCCCGCGACGCAGCACGTGCGTTATTTCACAGTCCGAGGTGGCTCTGTGCTCCCGCGGCTGGGTTTAGGGCGTCTTGGGTGGGTGGCTAAGGGCGGGTGTCCGGGTCGAAAGCGGGGCCTGTCGGATTGGGGGGATGGTTTAATGATGAAGGCGTGGCCTATGCGCTTTGGGGTGCAAAAAGTTAGTGGTGCACAATGATCCAGTGCTTTGCATCGCCATTCATGAATGACCGTTGCTCATTCAGTATGCCGACATGAAAAAGCTTACAGCACCTGGTATTCCCAGGCGGTCTCCCATCCAAGTACTAACCAGGCCCGACCCTGCTTAGCTTCCGAGATCGGACGAGATCGGGCGTGTTCAGGGTGGTATGGCCGTAAGCAAAGGCAGCTGTGGCCGGTACGGCCCATGTACAGCAGATGGCAGCAGCCAATGCGCTAATGAAAAGCTTACAGCACCTGGTATTACATTGTGAAGGTTCCGGGGGAGGGGTGCTTAAGAGTGGGTGCCCGGGTTCGGATGTTGAGCCGGGTCGTGGGTTTAGCTGGCTTCGGGCCTGGCACCCCGGTGGGGGCCCAGGGCTTCCTGGGTCCGAGTGGAGAGCCGGGCAAAAGGTACCCGGGTTCGGATGGAGAGCCGGGTCGTGGGTTTAGCTGGCTGTCGGGCCTGGCACCCCGGTGGGGGCCCGAGGCTTCCTGGGTCCGAGTGGAGATCCGGGCAATTGGGGCTGTGGTTTGATGATGTGGGCGCGGCCTATGCGCTTGCCCTGCCTATATTCCAAGATCGGTCGTTTCCAGGGTGGTATGGTCGTAAGCAGCAGCCCGTAGGGCTCCTCTCCAGCACTATACGCATGTTTTCAACACTTAATCAGGGGAGAGCGCGAACGCAGTCCCCCACTACCAGAAATTGTGCAGTCGAGATTCCCACATTTGGGGAATTCGCCCGGGTCAGCAAAGCACGGCGTGCAATGGCTGAGCCTCGCCGAGGGTGAACCGACCTTCGTGATCATGGTGTCTCCCCTGCCAGGTAAGTATGAATTGTACATGCTGGCCATAGAGGAAAGCACTCATCCACATACCAGTCCCCTGCCGGTCAGACGACGACTAGTCCCCTCCACGTGGGCGTAACAATGGCCTCTTTGCGGTACCCAACAGCCATGTCTTAAGCACACATAACAAGACACAGTGGCAGTATGTGAGCTTGTAGATCTTAACAGTTTGACACATTTTGAAAACCTTCGATACTATTAGTTCAAGCGCTCACACCTATTTGCACTCAGACAACCAAGCGCACCACTGTGCTCCCTGTCATTTTCTTCAACAGCTGAGCTGGCCTTGTCAGATGGGCAAGGCCTTCCAAAAATAGCCATAACTCATCAACGTCCCTCTCCACGGAAGTCTTTAGTAAAAGGCGAAAGGCTTATTCGTCATGAAGAGAGACCCGAGTAATTCTACCCGCTTGCCACGGCGGCCAGCGAAGCCTCTAGCCGCGCCGGTCAAGCGCTTGACGGCGCGCGTGCACGCACACACTTGGCGTGGGCAGCCCCGCGACGCAGCACGTGCGTTATTTCACAGTCCGAGGTGGCTCTGTGCTCCCGCGGCTGGGTTTAGGGCGTCTTGGGTGGGTGGCTAAGAGCGGGTGTCCGGGTCGAAAGCGGGGCCTGTCGGATTGGGGGGGTGGTTTAATGATGAAGGCGTGGCCTATGCGCTTTGGGGTGCAAAAAGTTAGTGGTGCACAATGATCCAGTGCTTTGCATCGCCATTCATGAATGACCGTTGCTCATTCAGTATGCCGACATGAAAAAGCTTACAGCACCTGGTATTCCCAGGCGGTCTCCCATCCAAGTACTAACCAGGCCCGACCCTGCTTAGCTTCCGAGATCGGACGAGATCGGGCGTGTTCAGGGTGGTATGGCCGTAAGCAAAGGCAGCTGTGGCCGGTACGGCCCATGTACAGCAGATGGCAGCAGCCAATGCGCTAATGAAAAGCTTACAGCACCTGGTATTACATTGTGAAGGTTCCGGGGGAGCGGTGCTTAAGAGTGGGTGCCCGGGTTCGGATGGAGAGCCGGGTCGTGGGTTTAGCTGGCTTCGGGCCTGGCACCCCGGTGGGGGCCCAGGGCTTCCTGGGTCCGAGTGGAGAGCCGGGCAAAAGGTACCCGGGTTCGGATGGAGAGCCGGGTCGTGGGTTTAGCTGGCTGTCGGGCCTGGCACCCCGGTGGGGGCCCGAGGCTTCCTGGGTCCGAGTGGAGAGCCGGGCAATTGGGGCTGTGGTTTGATGATGTGGGCGCGGCCTATGCGCTTGCCCTGCCTATATTCCAAGATCGGTCGTTTCCAGGGTGGTATGGTCGTAAGCAGCAGCCCGTGGGGCTCCTCTCCAGCACTATACGCATGTTTTCAACACTCAGGCCTGGGCTACACGACTCTGGGTGTTTTTGCAAACGCACATTTCTATGTGCGTTTGGGCCTTTCAGCCAGACGCAAACGGCGTTTTCGGCCACTCAAACGGAGGTTTTTGGCAACGGATAAATAAGTGGAGATTTTCGAAAAGATCCGGATGGTGGAGCTGTGTAGTCATGCAAAACGGAGTTTTTGAGGAAGGATGACGTCACCTCCCTAGTCGCGCATGTTCGTTGTTGCTTTTAACACTGAGCATGCGCATCAGTTCATGGATTGAAAAACGAACAACTTCCAGGGTGAACGCGAGGTTACCATAGAAACGACAACAAACACGATGGCAGCGCAGCCTCACCTTCTAATATAAACACAAACCCCATTCTGCTGAAATCATGTATCTAAAATGAATAGGCCTAATTTCAATCAATTATGAGAAATAGCTTGGATGTTAATGCCATCTAGGGGAGTCATGAAGAAACACAAGCATAGCTGCCTTGCTAGCCGCGGACTACTTCCCCGACTTGTAATATTTGCTTCGCTGGTTCGCGCCCCACTGCCACCACTGTTTTTACAACCGCATACTTTTTAATAGTTTTTGGATTAAGGTTGGTGAAGGATGCGTTGCTCCCCTGCTTGCGGTTATGTATGCAAGCAGGGGAGCAACACATCCTTCACCAACCTTAATCCAGTCTTTATAATGCAACCTTAATCCAAAATCCAAAAACTATTAAAAAGTCTGCGGTTGTAAAAACAGTGGCGGCAGTGGGGCGCGAACCAGCGAAGCGAAGCGAAGCAAAGCATATATTACAAGTGTGCGTTGTAGTCCACTAGGCTAGCGAGACAGCTGGCAAAACTGGGTTTATGTTTCTATTAGAATGTGAGTTCTAAAGTTGCTCACTAGACAGAGCCCTGTCTGCACGTACTACCGAGTTACGTGGGGGGATTTCTCGATTTATTGGGAAACCAGCTCACCGCGCATGCTCAGAACATTTTTCTATTGCGTTACATATTTCTTATCGCCACCTACTGGCATGGCATGCTTGTTGGAGTCAAAAATGATCGTTTTGGGTTGTATGTGTGGACACAGATATCTTTGTCGTATGGGCCCCTGTCCATACGACAACGGAGTACGAAAATATCCGTTTTATTAAAGATTGAGTACGTGTAGCCCAGGCCTTAATCAGGGGAGAGCGCGAACGCAGTCCCCCACTACCAGAAATTGTGCAGACGAGATTCCCACATTTGGGGAATTCGCCCGGGTCAGCAAAGCACGGCGTGCAATGGCTGAGCCTCGCCGAGGGTGAACCGACCTTCGTGATCATGGTGTCTCCCCTGCCAGGTAAGTATGAATTGTACATGCTGGCCATAGAGGAAAGCACTCATCCACATACCAGTCCCCTGCCGGTCAGACGACGACTAGTCCCCTCCACGTGGGCGTAACAATGGCCTCTTTGCGGTACCCAACAGCCATGTCTTAAGCACACATAACAAGACACAGTGGCAGTATGTGAGCTTGTAGATCTTAACACTTTGACACATTTTGAAAACCTTCGATACTATTAGTTCAAGCGCTCACACCAATTTGCACTCAGACAACCAAGCGCACCACTGTGCTCCCTGTCATTTTCTTCAACAGCTGAGCTGGCCTTGTCCGATGGGCAAGGCCTTCCAAAAATAGCCATAACTCATCAACGTCCCTCTCCACGGAAGTCTTTAGTAAAAGGCGAAAGGCTTATTCGTCATGAAGAGAGACCCGAGTAATTCTACCCGCTTGCCACGGCGGCCAGCGAAGCCTCTAGCCGCGAAGCCTCTAGCCGCGCCGGTCAAGCGCTTGACGGCGCGCGTGCACGCACACACTTGGCGTGGGCAGCCCCGCGACGCAGCACGTGCGTTATTTCACAGTCCGAGGTGGCTCTGTGCTCCCGCGGCTGGGTTTAGGGCGTCTTGGGTGGGTGGCTAAGAGCGGGTGTCCGGGTCGAAAGCGGGGCCTGTCGGATTGGGGGGGTGGTTTAATGATGAAGGCGTGGCCTATGCGCTTTGGGGTGCAAAAAGTTAGTGGTGCACAATGATCCAGTGCTTTGCATCGCCATTCATAAATGACCGTTGCTCATTCAGTATGCCGACATGAAAAAGCTTACAGCACCTGGTATTCCCAGGCGGTCTCCCATCCAAGTACTAACCAGGCCCGACCCTGCTTAGCTTCCGAGATCGGACGAGATCGGGCGTGTTCAGGGTGGTATGGCCGTAAGCAAAGGCAGCTGTGGCCGGTACGGCCCATGTACAGCAGATGGCAGCAGCCAATGCGCTAATGAAAAGCTTACAGCACCTGGTATTACATTGTGAAGGTTCCGGGGGAGGGGTGCTTAAGAGTGGGTGCCCGGGTTCGGATGGAGAGCCGGGTCGTGGGTTTAGCTGGCTTCGGGCCTGGCACCCCGGTGGGGGCCCAGGGCTTCCTGGGTCCGAGTGGAGAGCCGGGCAAAAGGTACCCGGGTTCGGATGGAGAGCCGGGTCGTGGGTTTAGCTGGCTGTCGGGCCTGGCACCCCGGTGGGGGCCCGAGGCTTCCTGGGTCCGAGTGGAGAGCCGGGCAATTGGGGCTGTGGTTTGATGATGTGGGCGCGGCCTATGCGCTTGCCCTGCCTATATTCCAAGATCGGTCGTTTCCAGGGTGGTATGGTCGTAAGCAGCAGCCCGTAGGGCTCCTCTCCAGCACTATACGCATGTTTTCAACACTTAATCAGGGGAGAGCGCGAACGCAGTCCCCCACTACCAGAAATTGTGCAGTCGAGATTCCCACATTTGGGGAATTCGCCCGGGTCAGCAAAGCACGGCGTGCAATGGCTGAGCCTCGCCGAGGGTGAACCGACCTTCGTGATCATGGTGTCTCCCCTGCCAGGTAAGTATGAATTGTACATGCTGGCCATAGAGGAAAGCACTCATCCACATACCAGTCCCCTGCCGGTCAGACGACGACTAGTCCCCTCCACGTGGGCGTAACAATGGCCTCTTTGCGGTACCCAACAGCCATGTCTTAAGCACACATAACAAGACACAGTGGCAGTATGTGAGCTTGTAGATCTTAACACTTTGACACATTTTGTAACCAGGCCCGACCCTGCTTAGCTTCCGAGATCGGACGAGATCGGGCGTGTTCACGGTGGTATGGCCGTAAGCAAAGGCAGCTGTGGCCGGTACGGCCCATGTACAGCAGATGGCAGCAGCCAATGCGCTAATGAAAAGCTTACAGCACCTGGTATTACATTGTGAAGGTTCCGGGGGAGGGGTGCTTAAGAGTGGGTGCCCGGGTTCGGATGGAGAGCCGGGTCGTGGGTTTAGCTGGCTTCGGGCCTGGCCCCCCGGTGGGGGCCCAGGGCTTCCTGGGTCCGAGTGGAGAGCCGGGCAAAAGGTACCCGGGTTCGGATGGAGAGCCGGGTCGTGGGTTTAGCTGGCTGTCGGGCCTGGCACCCCGGTGGGGGCCCGAGGCTTCCTGGGTCCGAGTGGAGAGCCGGGCAATTGGGGCTGTGGTTTGATGATGTGGGCGCGGCCTATGCGCTTGCCCTGCCTATATTCCAAGATCGGTCGTTTCCAGGGTGGTATGGTCGTAAGCAGCAGCCCGTAGGGCTCCTCTCCAGCACTATACGCATGTTTTCAACACTTAATCAGGGGAGAGCGCGAACGCAGTCCCCCACTACCAGAAATTGTGCAGTCGAGATTCCCACATTTGGGGAATTCGCCCGGGTCAGCAAAGCACGGCGTGCAATGGCTGAGCCTCGCCGAGGGTGAACCGACCTTCGTGATCATGGTGTCTCCCCTGCCAGGTAAGTATGAATTGTACATGCTGGCCATAGAGGAAAGCACTCATCCACATACCAGTCCCCTGCCGGTCAGACGACGACTAGTCCCCTCCACGTGGGCGTAACAATGGCCTCTTTGCGGTACCCAACAGCCATGTCTTAAGCACACATAACAAGACACAGTGGCAGTATGTGAGCTTGTAGATCTTAACACTTTGACACATTTTGAAAACCTTCGATACTATTAGTTCAAGCGCTCACACCTATTTGCACTCAGACAACCAAGCGCACCACTGTGCTCCCTGTCATTTTCTTCAACAGCTGAGCTGGCCTTGTCCGATGGGCAAGGCCTTCCAAAAATAGCCATAACTCATCAACGTCCCTCTCCACGGAAGTCTTTAGTAAAAGGCGAAAGGCTTATTCGTCATGAAGAGAGACCCGAGTAATTCTACCCGCTTGCCACGGCGGCCAGCGAAGCCTCTAGCCGCGCCGGTCAAGCGCTTGACGGCGCGCGTGCACGCACACACTTGGCGTGGGCAGCCCCGCGACGCAGCACGTGCGTTATTTCACAGTCCGAGGTGGCTCTGTGCTCCCGCGGCTGGGTTTAGGGCGTCTTGGGTGGGTGGCTAAGAGCGGGTGTCCGGGTCGAAAGCGGGGCCTGTCGGATTGGGGGGGTGGTTTAATGATGAAGGCGTGGCCTATGCGTTTTGGGGTGCAAAAAGTTAGTGGTGCACAATGATCCAGTGTTTTGCATCGCCATTCATGAATGACCGTTGCTCATTCAGTATGCCGACATGAAAAAGCTTACAGCACCTGGTATTCCCAGGCGGTCTCCCATCCAAGTACTAACCAGGCCCGACCCTGCTTAGCTTCCGAGATCGGACGAGATCGGGCGTGTTCAGGGTGGTATGGCCGTAAGCAAAAGGCAGCTGTGGCCGGTACGGCCCATGTACAGCAGATGGCAGCAGCCATTGCGCTAATGAAAAGCTTACAGCACCTGGTATTACATTGTGAAGGTTCCGGGGGAGGGGTGCTTAAGAGTGGGTGCCCGGGTTCGGATGGAGAGCCGGGTCGTGGGTTTAGCTGGCTTCGGGCCTGGCACCCCGGTGGGGGCCCAGGGCTTCGTGGGTCCGAGTGGAGAGCCGGGCAAAAGGTACCCGGGTTCGGATGGAGAGCCGGGTCGTGGGTTTAGCTGGCTGTCGGGCCTGGCACCCCGGTGGGGGCCCGAGGCTTCCTGGGTCCGAGTGGAGAGCCGGGCAATTGGGGCTGTGGTTTGATGATGTGGGCGCGGCCTATGCGCTTGCCCTGCCTATATTCCAAGATCGGTCGTTTCCAGGGTGGTATGGTCGTAAGCAGCAGCCCGTAGGGCTCCTCTCCAGCACTATACGCATGTTTTCAACACTTAATCAGGGGAGAGCGCGAACGCAGTCCCCCACTACCAGAAATTGTGCAGTCGAGATTCCCACATTTGGGGAATTCGCCCGGGTCAGCAAAGCACGGCGTGCAATGGCTGAGCCTCGCCGAGGGTGAACCGACCTTCGTGATCATGGTGTCTCCCCTGCCAGGTAAGTATGAATTGTACAAGCTGGCCATAGAGGAAAGCACTCATCCACATACCAGACCCCTGCCGGTCAGACGACGACTAGTCCCCTCCACGTGGGCGTAACAATGGCCTCTTTGCGGTACCCAACAGCCATGTCTTAAGCACACATAACAAGACACAGTGGCAGTATGTGAGCTTGTAGATCTTAACACTTTGACACATTTTGAAAACCTTCGATACTATTAGTTCAAGCGCTCACACCTATTTGCACTCAGACAACCAAGCGCATCACTGTGCTCCCTGTCATTTTCTTCAACAGCTGAGCAGGCCTTGTCCGATGGGCAAGGCCTTCCAAAAATAGCCATAACTCATCAACGTCCCTCTCCACGGAAGTCTTTAGTAAAAGGCGAAAGGCTTATTCGTCATGAAGAGAGACCCGAGTAATTCTACCCGCTTGCCACGGCGGCCAGCGAAGCCTCTAGCCGCGCCGGTCAAAGCTTGACGGCGCGCGTGCACGCACACACTTGGCGTGGGCAGCCCCGCGACGCAGCACGTGCGTTATTTCACAGTCCGAGGTGGCTCTGTGCTCCCGCGGCTGGGTTTAGGGCGTCTTGGGTGGGTGGCTAAGGGCGGGTGTCCGGGTCGAAAGCGGGGCCTGTCGGATTGGGGGGATGGTTTAATGATGAAGGCGTGGCCTATACGCTTTGGGGTGCAAAAAGTTAGTGGTGCACAATGATCCAGTGCTTTGCATCGCCATTCATGAATGACCGTTGCTCATTCAGTATGCCGACATGAAAAAGCTTACAGCACCTGGTATTCCCAGGCGGTCTCCCATCCAAGTACTAACCAGGCCCGACCCTGCTTAGCTTCCGAGATCGGACGAGATCGGGCGTGTTCAGGGTGGTATGGCCGTAAGCAAAGGCAGCTGTGGCCGGTACGGCCCATGTACAGCAGATGGCAGCAGCCAATGCGCTAATGAAAAGCTTACAGCACCTGGTATTACATTGTGAAGGTTCCGGGGGAGGGGTGCTTAAGAGTGGGTGCCCGGGTTCGGATGTTGAGCCGGGTCGTGGGTTTAGCTGGCTTCGGGCCTGGCACCCCGGTGGGGGCCCAGGGCTTCCTGGGTCCGAGTGGAGAGCCGGGCAAAAGGTACCCGGGTTCGGATGGAGAGCCGGGTCGTGGGTTTAGCTGGCTGTCGGGCCTGGCACCCCGGTGGGGGCCCGAGGCTTCCTGGGTCCGAGTGGAGAGCCGGGCAATTGGGGCTGTGGTTTGATGATGTGGGCGCGGCCTATGCGCTTGCCCTGCCTATATTCCAAGATCGGTCGTTTCCAGGGTGGTATGGTCGTAAGCAGCAGCCCGTAGGGCTCCTCTCCAGCACTATACGCATGTTTTCAACACTTAATCAGGGGAGAGCGCGAACGCAGTCCCCCACTACCAGAAATTGTGCAGTCGAGATTCCCACATTTGGGGAATTCGCCCGGGTCAGCAAAGCACGGCGTGCAATGGCTGAGCCTCGCGGAGGGTGAACCGACCTTCGTGATCATGGTGTCTCCCCTGCCAGGTAAGTATGAATTGTACAAGCTGGCCATAGAGGAAAGCACTCATCCACATACCAGTCCCCTGCCGGTCAGACGACGACTAGTCCCCTCCACGTGGGCGTAACAATGGCCTCTTTGCGGTACCCAACAGCCATGTCTTAAGCACACATAACAAGACACAGTGGCAGTATGTGAGCTTGTAGATCTTAACACTTTGACACATTTTGAAAACCTTCGATACTATTAGTTCAAGCGCTCACACCTATTTGCACTCAGACAACCAAGCGCACCACTGTGCTCCCTGTCATTTTCTTCAACAGCTGAGCTGGCCTTGTCCGATGGGCAAGGCCTTCCAAAAATAGCCATAACTCATCAACGTCCCTCTCCACGGAAGTCTTTAGTAAAAGGCGAAAGGCTTATTCGTCATGAAGAGAGACCCGAGTAATTCTACCCGCTTGCCACGGCGGCCAGCGAAGCCTCTAGCCGCGCCGGTCAAGCGCTTGACGGCGCGCGTGCACGCACACACTTGGCGTGGGCAGCCCCGCGACGCAGCACGTGCGTTATTTCACAGTCCGAGGTGGCTCTGTGCTCCCGCGGCTGGGTTTAGGGCGTCTTGGGTGGGTGGCTAAGGGCGGGTGTCCGGGTCGAAAGCGGGGCCTGTCGGATTGGGGGGGTGGTTTAATGATGAAGGCGTGGCCTATGCGCTTTGGGGTGCAAAAAGTTAGTGGTGCACAATGATCCAGTGCTTTGCATCGCCATTCATGAATGACCGTTGCTCATTCAGTATGCCGACATGAAAAAGCTTACAGCACCTGGTATTCCCAGGCGGTCTCCCATCCAAGTACTAACCAGGCCCGACCCTGCTTAGCTTCCGAGATCGGACGAGATCGGGCGTGTTCAGGGTGGTATGGCCGTAAGCAAAGGCAGCTGTGGCCGGTACGGCCCATGTACAGCAGATGGCAGCAGCCAATGCGCTAATGAAAAGCTTACAGCACCTGGTATTACATTGTGAAGGTTCCGGGGGAGGGGTGCTTAAGAGTGGGTGCCCGGGTTCGGATGGAGAGCCGGGTCGTGGGTTTAGCTGGCTTCGGGCCTGGCACCCCGGTGGGGGCCCAGGGCTTCCTGGGTCCGAGTGGAGAGCCGGGCAAAAGGTACCCGGGTTCGGATGGAGAGCCGGGTCGTGGGTTTAGCTGGCTGTCGGGCCTGGCACCCCGGTGGGGGCCCGAGGCTTCCTGGGTCCGAGTGGAGAGCCGGGCAATTGGGGCTGTGGTTTGATGATGTGGGCGCGGCCTATGCGCTTGCCCTGCCTATATTCCAAGATCGGTCGTTTCCAGGGTGGTATGGTCGTAAGCAGCAGCCCGTAGGGCTCCTCTCCAGCACTATACGCATGTTTTCAACACTTAATCAGGGGAGAGCGCGAACGCAGTCCCCCACTACCAGAAATTGTGCAGTCGAGATTCCCACATTTGGGGAGCTCGCAGAGCCGGAGTCTACGGTCGTGCAAAGAGTCTCCGCTCGGGGCCACGCCCACAGTCTCCGCTCGGCCCCGTCCGCTCCCGTTCTGAAGCCCCTGTCTCCGCTCGCCGGGCCCTCCCCCTCGAGTCTCCGTTCGGCTACCCTCATCGACTCCAACGCGTTCCCAGTCTCCGTTCGCCCCCTCCTCACCCCTCATCTCATTATGCGGGTTCCCGCCCCCCTCCACAGCTCTGAGAAACTGAACGGCGGCCATTGTTGCTGCCTGTCAGTGCGGACCGGAGAAGCTGCGTTGAAAACGATAATACTTTGGGAATTAATTTACAGGCACTTTGATGAAATAATTACGGTATAGATGTGTCGGTGGGGTCCCGACAACATCCCGATTTTTATGTTTTATAAGTTTGGACGAAATTATGGACGGGCGGACGGAAAAAAAACGACAGCATCACAGCAGCAGGTTTGAGAATTAATTTACAGGCACTTTGATAAAATAATCACGGTGTCAATGTGTAGGTCGTGCCCCGACAACATCCCGATGTTTATTTTAATTTATTTGATTACATTATGGCCTGGATTTGTATATCTGTGTCCCTGCTTTTCACACAGCAGCAGCGGTGGTGGTGGTGGTGGTGACAGCAGAGTGAGCAGACCGAAGCATACAGCCTGCCTGGTAAAGTGCCTTTTTAATGCCAACAGAAGCCAGTAACTATTAATCACATTAACATTGCACGTTTAAATCGTCAGATGTTTATCTTGCTAACTGAATTAGCGCCTTGGCAACGCACCAGATCCTGGTAGATATGAAAATTTGCACTCACCCATTAAATAATTCCAAAGACGTGGAGTGAAATATGGTCCTCTAGTTTTATATCCATGTGAAAGTTCTGGCACAAAACGTGTATTTAGTCAATTATCTCCACTTTTTCAAGAGATGCACACAGACATCTCTCTCTCCGGGCGAGGGGGGCCAACAATCGATGAACTGATTTTACAAATACGTCCCGTTTACCGCAGACGTCATCACCAATTGACCAGGGAAACACAAAAGTTTGCAGTCACACAATTGGCAGGTGGTGAGATTAATATTACCCAGCACCTATCAATTGTGTGACCGCAAACTTTTGTGTTTGTTGTACAAACGGAGCATTTAGGCAGCGTATGTACAAATAAAGGAGGGTGTAATTTTATTATTGAGGACATATTGTGTCAACATGGCAAAAACACTGGTAACGGTACTCCTGGTGTTCTGCCCCGGGAACAGGGTTCGAGTCCCTGCAGTGTGTGCTTAATGTTTCACATTTTGTCCTGTATGTTAACTTTACATATAATGTTAGTACAAACAAGTTTGAGACAAGGGCTTGAGAAAGTTCCCCCAACCACAAGGAGGTGTTTTATTAACCTTAAAGTGAAACACTTTATATTTATTTTATTTCCTAATTAAAAGCTTGTGCAATATAACATTACAATATCAGATGCTCTTGATCCAGAGCGACTTACATTTAAACTTACATTACATTTATAAAAATAAAACACTATCAGATGCTCTTGATCCAGAGCGACTTACATTTAAACTTACATTACATTTATAAAAACAATAAAACACTAAACACTCACTAAAAAAAAGCATGCAGTAGAAAAACAATAAAACACTAAACACTCACATGCAGTATAAAACAAATAAATAAACAATAAAATCACAGCCAAGGCTGAAAGAGGACTGCTGCAGCGGTGGACGCGGAACCAGCCACTCGATTCCCACATGTCACTGGTAGGTGATGTGGGTTCGAATGCGTCCCTGCTGTCGGACGGGACGACCTTCGTGGTTGTGGTGAGTCATGGGAGGGGGGGGTCTCGCCAGCTGCTGCTGGGACGTCATCTTCAGTACGACGTTGCACCTCCGCCTCTCTCAGCCTTGCGATTAGCTTGTACATAGCCTACTAATGTACTTTAGCAAAAGTATAACCTAATCCATAAAACACCAAAAGGATTTCCCGTCATGAATGTGTTAATATAGTATAGTAGTCTACCTACATATGTTTTGCATTATGCGCTTCATGTTAAGCTTATTATTGACGCGTCCCTCAGCCCATCAGGGACTTCCCGGGGATAAACAGCATTATACATACTGTGATGGTTGACCTGTCCTGAAGTCAGTCAGTCACTCTGTCACTCTGATGGACCCAATGTTTGTCAGGTTTACCTGGGAGTAACAAAATAATGATTAAAATACTACTTAATACAATTATCAAAAACAACCATGCATCAATGTTGCTCACCTTGTCAGGGAAAAACAGGCCAAAAAAAATGGCAACAACATGCAGCCTATGTTTGGTAGACTGGCTACAGGGCCTTTAAATACTCACTTTGATTGCCAATGAGGAAGTGACAGTGCATGGTGGCCCCTGAGGCTCAACTCAGCCTGGCTACATATATCTATCTATCTATCTATGTAGAAAAGCCAAAAACTAATATATTATATTTATTTTGCCATGATCAAATTGACACATCAACTAGATGAAACAGCTTAGAGGCGCAATACAATAGACCAACACACTGATCAGAATTAGGTGACATTATATGGTCTAACCAGCTAAGATTTGATGACATACTATTACTTGACACTACTAGACTTTTACAAATATATACTAGACTATACAAATAAAATTGGCAACCTATATGTTTTTTTCTAATTTGATGAACATGATATCTGGAGTATTAGGAATATCTTGTAGTGAATTGACTTGTGTGTTATTGTGATCAAACCAGTCTATTTTGCTATTTGTTTATACATTCTTGTTTGTCACACACACACGCACACACGCACGCACGCACACACGCGCGCCAGGAAGGACATCCCCAAAAGCCACAGTGACTTCACACTATGGTGTGAAGTCCCTCAAGGTGAAGTGTGCACTTAATTTAGCCTGTTTCTCCAAATGCTTTAGTGTTGTTCTCGGGTGGAGATGGGGGTTCCACTCCAGCTCAGAGTGCTAAACGTTATTCCAATAACAACAATAAAAACAAATATTATCTTACACACTAATACTAATACTATGTTATATTATATAAGAGTTATTGTTGCTGCTACTTGTATTTGCTTGTGTCTCCCCATCTGTCACTCTGTCTCTCTCTTTCAGGCTGGGACTGTCAGGGTGTCTGCTCTACATCTAAAGTGTCTTGAGTCAACTGTTGTGATTTGAAACTTTAATTTATTCCTATTTTATATATTGTTCACATTGGCAAATCTTCATAAATACTTCCCTTCCTTGTGTTCATGTAATGTATGTGTTTCTTGCATTTAATGTTATTTTTCCACACTTGTCTATGTCTAGTCCCACACCTCCTGCAGAGGTGTGATATGGAATTGTCTAATCCAATCTTCCATCCCTCCATCCCTCCCTCCCTCTCTCACCTGCCATCCTGCTCATCCTCATGTGGAGCAAAAGAGGGCTTGGTCCACCCCCACAACAATGGGCCTTGATCATGAACTTTTCCCGTGCTTTAGTAAGGAGGGCTGCCCCCCCCCCCCCCCAGCTCAACCACACCCCCATCCTGTCCCAAGGTGAGTATAAGGCCAGGCAGGTACTCATATCATTTTAAATGAAAGTCAGACACTGCAACAGCATTACTACACAGGATCAACTGCAACACCATTACTACACAGGAGGATCAAGTCTGCTTGTTAAAATCTTGACTACCATACACAGGTAAGCGCAATTTGCTGTTTAGCCTTAAGTTAAATTGTGAACAGATCCTGATTCATAATACTACATGATTTTATTTTGTCAAAAGATTAGGTCATACAGTAGGCTATAATAATTGTTCTTCTACTTCTCTCCAATTGTTTAAACATTTTGTAAATTAAATTATGCAGATGTTTATCAGTAAATGAAAAGTCTGGGCAAATCTCAGTGTTGTTTTAAAAAGAAAGAATGAATGATGCTCTGAAATAACTTTTCAAGAAACCCTACAACACAATGTGAGCTTGTAGATTGGTTTCTTGTCTTATAATGTGATTCAAATTGGATGCTGTTATGATATCTACAATGGTTTGATTTTGAAAGACAGAAGTATCCTTAATGAAACGGCTCTATTAATGAGAACAGGTCGCTGTGAGTGACATTAGTTAAGGCGGTCATTTGTGTTAGAAGCAGCTAAGACAGTGCATCCATTTCTTCTCTGTGTGCATTGTGATGTTTTCTCCTCACCTTATACAGAAATGTATAACAAGTTAGATTTCATATGGAAGTAATAATTTATTAATGTGTTTGTTTGTTTGTTTATGCAAGGAGACAGATTGCAGGTCACAGTCACACATCATGTCGATGCCAGTCATCCGGGTGGTGAACAGTGATGCACCTTTGAGTCGCCAAGAGGCCATTTTACATCCTTCAAGGGACTGCCAGCAGTACAAGGATCGGAAAAACCCAGCATCCTTTCCCAAACCTCCGCCAGAGCTGCTGCTGGAGTCCACAGCCATCCCCTATGCTGTGCAACGTCTACAGGCTGAAGGCATCACAGCACCCACGCGCCTGCAATGCCTGGGGAAGATGGTGCTTCAAGTTGGACAGTACATGCACGCCTCCTTCCACTGGCTTGTTGAGAACGACGTGGGATACATTCAGTTGTGAGTGTACATTTTATTTCAAATACAAATAAGTGCTTAGTTTCTTTCAAATTAGATTGGTTCTAGATACAATTATATGTATGGTTATCATCTTCTCTATAGAAATGTCTATGCAAAGGTAACAATAACACAGCAATACTGCAATTCGTTATTAATGTTAACGTTACATCTTTTTTACATCTGTTTACAGTTTTTTGGACAAGCACGTGGTAGAAACCAAAGCAGGCCCAAAGCCAAACATACACCTGAGGTGGATCAAGGACTATCTTCTAGAATACGCTGAAGGTTTCCCACAGGTGGCAAACACCCTTCATCACAATGCTGACAGGTGCATCTATGGCCAGAAAGGTTTCGAGACCGCAACATACTCCGAAATGTGGAACTTGTACAGGCTGCACACAACACACAAAGATAGGCCAGAGGACTACAGTAAGGATGAGAAGGCCAGAAGCGGTCAGGCGTTCCTCTCTGTACAGCGGTGGCTGAATACGAGGCTAAACAACATCAGCAGCAAACAGATGAAGAGGTTCCAACAGTACATAACTGGCAAGATCAAGGAAGTAAGTCGCACACACAACATATTTGCAGTGACTCAAGATATAATGTTTTATGTCAAGTATAATATACAAGTATCTAGTCCAGATGTTAACATTGACTTTGTTATTTAGGAACACAACCCCCCTCCTCCACCTGCCTACTCTTCATCAACCAGTTCCCAGGCACCTGGCTCGTCAACATCGAGAACATCTACTAGACCCCAGCAGCCACTTGCATCTACCAGACCCCAGCCACCTGTCTCCTCTGCCTCGACCTCAACAAAGTCACGGCCGTCAGATCCTGCATGTTCAGTGCCAGAAGCCGCATGGATCGACGATGACCTGTTTTTGTCTATCGAATGCACGCAATAAGACAATTAATATAGTATAGGCCTATACTTAAGTAGATTCTAAAAAAATGTCTTAACATGTCCTAACAGTTTTCTGAAAAACCCATGTTCCTATGTCAATGGTTCTCAACCTTTTTCATGTCAAGGACCCCCAGAATTATCTGTAATTGACCCCCATCTGAAAATATGTTCTTCCAGGGACTCGATTTAAAAACAAAAAAGCAGATCTACAAGCTTGTAGCGCGACACTCAGTGCCGCGCTATGAGCTTGTACATCTGCTATTTCAGCAAAAGTAATAGCAAAAAGTAACATAATCCTTAAAACACCAAAAGGATTTCCCGTCATGAATGTGTTAATATAGTATAGTAATAGCTACATATGTTTTGCATTATGCGCTTCATGTTTAGCTTATTGATGAAATATCAAAACTTTATTTTTCTCTCCTGTGCCATCCACAGCTACAGTGTCCGTCATCACAGCCTCCCCGGCAGCATCACTACCTCCTGCCACCTATACGGCAACAACATCAAAGCCATCTGCCTCATCAACCCCACAGCCACCTGCATCCTCTTCCTCTTCCTCAGCCACACGCACACAGCTACCTGCCTCCTCTTCCTCAGCTCCGTCACAGCCACCTGCCTCCTCAGCCACACGCACACAGCTAACTGCCTTCTCTTCCTCAGCTCCGTCACAGCCACCTGCCTCCTCAGCCACACACACACAGCTACCTGCCTCCTCTTCCTCAGCCCCGTCACAGCCACCGGCCTCCTCATGGCTCACCTTACCCCTCGACTCCCCTGTAAGTAATAATCAAATTATTTTTATAAATGAGAATATATTTTATACTACATGCGTTTATGTGTCTGGATTTTATTTCATACTACATGCGTTTATGTTTGGACTTGTTTTTCAGGTTGAGCTGGAGGGGTGGGTGCGGACGTGGGAAGAAAAAGGCGGCATCCCAACTGCTGACATCTCGTGGCTAAAGGACGATGAAGAAAGAGGCCTGTTTAAGCCCATAGAGTTGTATGTGGACAATAAAGGTCAAACCAAAAGGCGTCGGTTGCTGAAACAAGACCGAATGTGGTTCTACCCTCCAGAACCCCCGGGATTTGTGAAGAACGACATTCCCATTCCGGATGTCTTCTTCAGGAGCCGAATGTTTCTGTGGCGTCCTGTAGGCGTGTGGAAGTGCACCTTAAAGTGTCCTCGGGGTGACTCATGCGAGGGCAAAGGGGAGAAGGGCCTTACAAGATATGGCTACCATCACAGGGTATGTGTTGTGGTTTTGTGAATGAAATGTCACTGACAACTGATGAAAATACACAATGTTAAACTGTAATATACAAACAAGTATGCTATATTTGCACAACTTATTTTTTTTTAATATTGCAGGTACGTCACATCTGCGATGTGTCTGGCTGGTACAGCATGATGACAGAGGTGTTGACCTGTCCATCATGTCATAAAGTAGCTAGGAAAGATGGTGGCAAATCTCGTTGGCTGGCGTGGGACGATGCAATCCTCTCTCAACTCAGTGCGGCTCACCAAGCCCAGTTTCCCGCTGTCCTGACCGCAAAGTAAGTATTCTGTCTGTGGTGGAACTTACCAGCATGATTTTACAATGTAAATGTGTCAGCATGCGTTAATGTAATGTAATGTAATGCTTTAATCATATTTATGTATTGATTGTATTATCACAGACGCGGTGTGGACAAGAACGTGGTGCGTCTACTACGGGACCGCACTGAGGGGAACACCATGGTGAAGGTGTGGCGACAGATCCAAGAGAACCACGCAGAGGACTACCTACAGAGAAAGGATCTGTACACCACAATCCTTATCGACATGGCGAGACCAGGCACCATTGTGACTGCATTTGGAGGCCGCACCTTCACAGCTCCACCTCCGCAGAGAGAGGTGCCCTCTGCTCGGCTGCTTCGCCATGCCTTCCTCCTAGAAGAAGCCGAACACGTCCAGGACTACAGGACCCAGATCCTCTCCACCTTTGGGACGTTCCTGAAATACGACTCCACCAAGAAGGTGTGTACAACATTTTACTTTGCAATCATCTATCTAGGTTTTATTTTTGTGCTGACTTAACCCATTCATTACGGAAACTCCTCTTTGTGTTTTAAGCATTGTCTTCTACTTTAGCTATTGAACAATAGCAGATCTACAAGCTCATAGCGCGGTGCCAAGCTCCAAGCTTTTTTAAAATATTCAAAATGTGGCGCACATCTTTGATTACATATTCTTTCAGCGCAGACATTTCAAATCAATTCAAATGGGGGACAGCCAATTACATATATTTTTGGGGGTCCCGACTCCTTGACTATGTTTGAGTACGACTGACAGAAACAGCAGGTCTATTCTTAATGAGTTAAAACATTTTTCACGTGTTATGAACATATTACAGGTGGTGAAGAAGATGTCGGGCGAGGGCAAGGGCACAGCTGAGTGGTTCACCAGCATTGGCAATGAGTATTCTCAGCTGCTCACCTTCGTACTGACCCACGAAGAGTCCTACGTGGGGATCAGGTCTATGACTGAGGGGCTAATGGACAGGTTCAAGCAGGCCAATCAGCCCGTGCCCAAGATCCTGTACGTCGATCGGGGGTGTTGCCGAGAAAGTGGTCCAACGACGACGGAGAAGTTGTTCCAGTCCTGGGTGGACCAAGGCATGGTGATTCGGCTGGACATCTTCCACTGGCACCATCGCTTTGACGCAGCTGTGCGCACAGAGAGTCACTCCAAGTACATCGCCTTCAAGTCCGCCTTGGCAGGTGCAGTCCTGGCGTACAACCGGGCAGATCTGGACCTCCTCATCAAGGCAGCAAGAGCCAAGGACCCTGAGGCTCTGGCCTCTCTGACGGATGCGGACATGCTCAGACTCCACATCAGCAAGTACCATCTGAGACATCATGTGCGGAGAGTTACGCTGGGTGCTCAGGACTCCTTCAATTATGTGCAGGCAGCCATCGAGGAGTTCAAGGGTCCTGCTGGTCTGAATGAGAAAGGTGTCAGCCTGTTCACATCAGCAGGTAAAAGATATTAACAGTTACTGTTGCTATTTAGATATTGCTTTATTTGTCATGTGCTGTTACTACCTATATATTGCTGTCCATCTCATAGTTGTGCTTAATTGTTTATTCACAGAAGCCATAGATGAGGAGTGGGCAACACATCAGCGTCACCTGGAATGCTTCCAGGACCCTCCAGGCATGCCCATGTATAGGGTGACTAACACCACGAAGATCAATGGTGTCGACGTCCCCTTCTACAAGTGTGTGCGTGGCAGCAACAGCCTGGAAGGCTTTCACAAATTCCTGCCACACATGATTCCAGGTATTGCTGCTTTGTCAAAATATTTCATTGTGTATTACTGTAATCTTCAAGGTGTGTATACATCACTGTTGTATAGGGTTGCTGTGGGGTGGAAACCTTTTGTCCAACACTGTTACATTTCAGCTTGTAGATCAGCTATTTTTGGTAGACACTGCAGTATCATGCATTTCTGCATTCAACTAACAAATAGATTTCTGTGTCTTACAGGTCCTCACTGTGCAGCACGACCGTATCAGGTTTACCTGATCAGCGGGGTCGCTCGGTGGAATGCGGACCGAAGTGCTGACGCTGTGTATGGTGGGAAGGGCCGTCGCTACCGGACCTACTCCGCACCACTGCTTGACCGGCTGAACTCTCGCTGCCAGCAGCTGTTTGGGGAGACAGTGGAGGAGAACTTCAGGCGACCGACCAGTGTGAGCTCCAGCGAGTTGATCGGGCTGGAGTACCTGTTCAGCCAGAGCACAGGGGAGGAGGAAGCTCGGCGTCAAGTCACGCCAGACATCCTCCGAAATGAAGCCCCTGAGGATGAGGATGAGGTGCTGCAGCCTGGTCGCTCCGACCCGGAAGACGAGGCCTACGAGAGTGGTGCGGAGGACAGTGACACTGCGGTTGACGTCGACACTGCCGTTGACGTCGACCGCATAGTTCCTGTCTCAAATGACACATCCACAGAGCATCCTCCGGCCCTTGTAAGTACTTAGATTACATGTCAAGATCTGTGCTCTTTGCGTTTGCTATTTCTGCATTATATTTGCGTAAAAACAAACAACCTATATACTGTACATACATCTCATTATTGTTATTGTCTTTGACAACAGGAGGACGCCTGCAGCATAAACCCGCTGCCCGGGTTCCAAGCGCTTGAGCGTTTCTGCTCTCTACTGGTGGACTTCAGCCTCAGCACCAGACCAAGGATGAGCATCACAACCGAAGAGAGGACCAACATTCTTCAGGCATGGAACCAGGTGGCAGAACACGACAAGCACCCGCAGAAGTTTCACCAGCTGTACGTGACACACTGGGGCAACACTCTGTACTGCCGCAGCAAAAGGGACGACCCTGCTGAAGCTGCGCTGGTACAGCAAATGAAGATGTCCAAGCGGTACACTCCAGCTGCGAATGTGGAGCAGTGCAGTGCAGAGAACAACCGCCTCATGTACACACTGGTGAAACTTCTCTGGTTGAATATACCTGCCAGCGACAGCCCAGAGAAGTCGATGCTCATCAAAGCCTACGCCAGGATCCACCAGCTAGTCTGTGTGGACGATCCCATACTTGTTGGTGCTTCCGTTCCCATCCAAAAAATAAACGCAAAAACAATAAAGGACTTCATACTTCGCCAAGAGAAATTGGCAAATTACCACTCCACCAGAAGACCGGCAAGCATGTCAAAGGTCCAGTCCATCTCCGACCAGGCCATCACTCCAGCACCACTACAGCCGCATATCCTCGCTCAACCGGACTACCCGCAGATAGAGTACAGTCACACCCCCAGCACGGCAGGCACAAAAACATTGAAGGAGAGAAGGAGCATAGTGGTGCCAGCTGCGGTGCACACCCTTCCTCCTGTTCCTCCCAACCAACCTCTTCCTCAAACCGCTGTTCGCCACCCCACCCCTCCTCTACCTCTGCCTACTCAGCGTCTGCCCACCCCTCCTCTGCCCACTACACTTCTGCCCACCCCTCCTCTGCCCACTGCACTTCTACCCACCCCTGCTCCACCTCTGCTCGCCCGTGGTCCCTCCGCCCCTGGTCCCTCCGCCCCTGGTCCCTCCACCCCTGGTCCCTCCGCGCCCCATCCTCCTTCCAGCCAGGTTCCTCCTCTGTACTACAGGGACCCCCTGTGGGCCAGGTCCACAGCCTACAAGAGGAAACAAAGGGAAGACACTTCAGCCCAGGAAACTAAAGTGTCACGGGTGAAGAATGTGCCTACATGCGGGCTGTGTGGGGAGTCGTTGCAGTCGCATATAAAAAGGTACAAAAAAAAAGCCTTCTGTACAAATAAAAACATGTCGTCGTCAAAGGGACTGGACAACAGAGTGTACGACAGTTATGACCACTTTAAGGCTGTTGTAGATGGGCTGCCATAGCTCTTATCGTGACGTAACATGTCAATTTGCTCAGATAAATATGTAGGATGTACATTTTCCAATTCCAATTGTATATATTGTATATATTGTTTTTTTATAATACACATTTTTATTATTGAATGTACATATGGCACTCTTTTTAATTTGATTTGTTTGCTCTTTTTGCACTGTTTTTATTCTGTTTTCTGATGTTTGACGGTTTGTACACTGCAGCACTGTCTGGAGGAAGGCAAAAAAAGAAAAGAACAAAGTTATGTTCACAAAATGTAACAATAAAAGTGCAACCTTCAACTTTCTATCTCTTGTGTCATTTATTGATTGCACACTGACTGACTAGCCTGTCTGCTATATAACTCTTGTGTCCAAAACCAAATAAAACATTGTTCCTGATTATCAATTACACATAAATAGATGTCACTTTTGCTGTAAAGTATAAGCAAAATATTCAAATGTGCACATCAGTCTCTATAAAGTAATTCTTATTATCATTGTATGATATGGGTTAGTGAGAAATATTGCATCATGTAAACACTACAGAATACATGGAATGAAAACGAATAAAAACATATTAATAACTTAATTACATTGAGAACGTAATTTCAACAGGTACTGCTTGTTGCAAAAAAATACTTTCACAGTAGGTCTTGCATGAGCCCGGAATCGAACCAGGATCTCTTGGTCATCCCCAATGCAATGACAAACTGTCCGTCTCACCCTCCTGTTCATAGGAATGTCCCCGCCCCCCTCATAGTCTCCGTTCAGATACCCTCATTGACTCCAATGCATTCTGAGTCTCCGTTCGCCCACACCGTTCTGTTCATAAGAATGTCCCCGCCCCCCTCAAAGTCTCCGTTCAGCTACCCTCATTGACTCCAATGCATTCTGAGTCTCCGTTCGCCCACACCGTCCCTTCTTCTCATTAATATGCACGGTGACGCTTCCCTCCATGCTTAGAAGTGCAGCCTTGTTCTGTAGACGGAGGAGCTGTGCTGAGAAGAAGACAACTGTGCCACGGAATTAATTTACAGGTACTGTGATGAAATAATTACAGTATCAATGTGCTGGTGGGGTCCCAACAACGTCCCGAAGTTTATATTATATAAGTTTTGACGACATTATTTCTACATTTGCCTCACTGCCTGCCTTGTATCAACACCAGTGTGGCCGGTCGGATGCATCATCAGCATGCAGGTACTTATTGACTACAGAAAAGAAACACAACGCCTCTAAAAACATGTAACATTGCGTGTTTAAATTGCCAGATTATTTTATTTGCTTATCTTGAATTAGCGCTTTAGCATGGTCACAACAACACAGACGGTACACCATACAAGCAACAGTCTGTTCAATCCAAATATGTTCCATAGATCATAATCAGTTAATCACTTACTCATTAGAACCCCCAAATGACTCGATATTTTTAATATATTTAGCTTGGTTCATTATGTAGCAGATTGAGGGGATGAGCTGTTTTGTGCTCCGTTTTTGTGAACTTTATTATCATCATAACTACAGTTGTTTGATTTGTTGAAAATAGCCGATCTGCAAGCTTGTAGATTGGCCTTTTCCGACCAAGGAAGCTGTGGAAAAACAGTGGATGCTGTCAATACATGTTTGTCATCCATCTGGGTGTCTGAGTTGTGTAAAGTGCTCAGTGTAACATGAATTATATTATTTATGCTGAAATGGAGAGATTGACTGTTGCAGCTCTTGTCTGTATCTGAGATGAACATGTATTTACTAGTGCTCTGGGTTCTCACATTTGGCTTTAGAGCTGTATCTGTTTTCATCAGTGTCAGTGACTATCTGTCTTCATCCCAAAAGAGATGATCTGCACTGTATGACATATCAGTCTCATTATCTCATATCCCCTAAAGCACTGGTTCCCAAACACTGCGTCTGTTATGGTTGTTTCCTAAATTAGCTTTTATTATTTAAAAACATTTTCCAAAAAAATAATTAAACCAAAATGCAGTGATTTTTTTGCAGTAACTTTTATGAATACATAAAAGAAAAAGCTAAGAAATAAGCTCATTAGGACTGGAGTCCAACTAGTACTAGTGGTTCTCAGATGTTTTATTTGTGAGGACCCTCAACTCTGAAGTAGTGAAATCAGCTGATCTACAAGCTCACAACGCCAATGTGAGCTTGTAGATCTGCTGTTTTCACAGCAGATGTGTGTGTGTGTGTGTGTGTGTGTGTGTGTGTATATATATATATATATATATATATATATATATATATATATATATATAAAATAAAATACCTCAACTTAACTCCTACAATTCCAAGTGCTTCTCAGGGTGGACCAGTTTAAACGTGATTATTTTGGGGGTTCCAGCCTGAAAAGGTTGCACTAGGCTGTACGATAAAATAAAATAAACCTACACACAGTAGCTATGAATGACTATGGGTTAACACTTGATATTTTATCATGTTAAGTGTAGCAACAGCACGTCAGGTAAACAGTGCTCTTATTTTTATTTCACAGATCCGAGCGCAGAGTGCTATGGCCACATTCAGGTGTTTTATATTTTGTGTTGTATTCATATATGGTTGCCTCTATTTGGCCTTGAACCCCCATCTGAAAATATGTTGTTCCAGGCACCCCCCAGTTTTAAAAAACAGCAGATCTACAAGCTCCTAGCGCGGCACTATGAGCTTGTAGATCTGCTATTCTTCAATAGCTAAAGTATAATATGATGCTTAAAACACCAAAAGGGGTCCAGATTGTGTTAAATGAGCATTTGTATAGCAACACAAATTGATATTAATAAAACATTACCCTCAGTTAAGTTGAAATATTCTAGTGAGGGGGGGTGCTGGCTATGTACCTTTGCACCTCTACACCAGCATGCCTGTTAGAGCATGAACCAGACCAGACAGTATTGACATTGAGAGTTTATTCAGTCTTTGCAGATACAGGTATGGCAGTGGATAATGACGGATGAGTGATGATTTGACAGGCAAGAGAAGGAAATAAATAACAATCAATAATGGGGATAAGTCAGGCGTAATACACAGTAGGAAACATAGACAATACAACGAGTAGGATATATAGGAAAGCAGACTTACATTAATTCATCATTCAGTATACAGGCACATAGGAGTTGTGGTGCTCAAGCACCTCTCAGTTAGACAAATGTTTGTATGCTGCCTAGTTAGGCCTATATATCCCTCAGGTGTGCAGATTATCAGCCCTGCCCACACCACCAACAGGCAAACTACTACTGCTCCGCCCGCTTGTAGCGCGGCACTATGAGCTTGTAGATCTGCTATTTTTCAATAGTGCGGCACTATATGACCTTGTGGATCTGCTATTTTTCAATAGTGCAGCACTATGAGCTTGTGGATCTGCTATTTTTCAATAGCTAAAGTATAATTGATGCTTAAAACACCAAAAGGGGTCCAGAATAGGTTAAATGAGCATTTGTATAGCAACACAAATTTACATTAATATAACATCACCCTCAGTTAAGTATTGAATTAAAGCTGCAATGAATACACAGGCCATTCAGAAAAAGTTACATCCAACCAACTATGTTCAGAGAAACAGCAGGGACAGTTTTTAATGAGATGATAGAAAACATTAAAAGCATCTTAACACTGGTGAAATAGTGAATTTCATATTTAATGTAAACATACAGCAGTACGAAGGTGAGGCAGTCAGCAGGTTACAGCGCTGTAGGGCTTCGAACCCTATATCCAGGCAGAAGCTTGGATAGTACAATACCAGCGCTTTATTTTGCTTTGCAACACCATGTCTTTACTTGCATGTGAATTCAGAAAGATAGCCGATGTACAATATGCTCACTATGGAACTCTCACATCCTAATTAACCCTATAACCTTAATCCAATTTGCTATTGTACATGGTCATTACAGGTCAATCGGTAAACAATGAAGGAAAGCTGTGTTGGTGCTTGATCAAGTCAGGCTAGTCTTATCATATTTTATACCTTTTCACCCACAGCGCCTGGAGCATCCACTTGGACTCAAGCCGGGGTCTCATCAGCCGTGGTCGGGTCGCCTGGAGGACGGTGTTCTGTTGCGAGACGCAGAAACATCCAATGATTCAAGATTACAACATTGACAATACAGGTTTGTGCATCAGCAGATGTTTTATTTTATCATGCAAGTAAGGACGTGTTAGCATGGCCAAAACAATCACCGGTAGAAGGTACTTTCAGGTTTCTGAAATGGGGTTCAAGTCCCTGCGGTGATAGAAGGCTTAATGTTTTACAGCATGTCCTGCTTGTGTGTTTATTACATGAAATGTTATAAGTCATAATAGTACCCGAATGCACAAACTATTTTTAATTGCAACATATAACACTTGGTTCAGAGTTCTTTCACAGAACGCTTTGCACAATCCCAGGCTCAACGTCGCGAGCGACGTTGAGCCGTACAGTAGTGCTTTTCCCGCGCGAGGCGATTGGCGGAGGTTCTCTGCTCGGTCTCCGTTGGCCAGATTAGCATATGGGAGTGTCCAAGGTCGTCAGAGTTGCATACCTGTGTTCAAATTTACATCTCATTAAATCTGACATCCACGAGAGGTCCAGGGTTCGAGCCTGGGATTGTGCAAAGCATAAATCTGACATCCACGAGAGGTCCAGGGTTCGCGCCTGGGATTGTGCAAAGCGTTCTGTGAAAGAACTCTGAACCAAGTGTTATATGTTGCAATTACAAATAGTTTGTGCATTCGGGTACTATTATGACTTATGATAACATTTCATGTAATAAACACACAAGCAGGACATGCTGTAAAACATTAAGCCTTCTATCACCGCAGGGACTTGAACCCCATTTCAGAAACCTGAAAGTACCTTCTACCGGTGATCGTTTTGGCCATGCTAACACGTCCTTACTTGCATGATAAAATAAAACATCTGCTGATGCACAAACCTGTATTGTCAATGTTGTAATCTTGAATCATTGGATGTTTCTGCGTCTCGCAACAGAACACTGTCCTCCAGGCGACCCGACCACGGCTGATGAGACCCCGGCTTGAGTCCAAGTGGATGCTCCAGGCGCTGTGGGTGAAAAGGTATAAAATATGATAAGACTAGCCTGACTTGATCAAGCACCAACACAAGCTTTCCTTCATTGTTTACCGATTGACCTGTAATGACCATGTACAATAGCAAATTGGATTAAGGTTATAGGGTTAATTAGGATGTGAGAGTTCCATAGTGAGCATATTGTACATCGGCTATCTTTCTGAATTCACATGCAAGTAAAGACATGGTGTTGCAAAGCAAAATAAAGCGCTGGTATTGTACTATCCAAGCTTATGCCTGGATATAGGGTTCGAAGCCCTACAGCGCTGTAACCTGCTGACTGCCTCACCTTCGTACTGCTGTATGTTTACATTAAATATGAAATTCACTATTTCACCAGTGTTAAGATTTTCTATCATCTCATTAAAAACTGTCCCTGCTGTTTCTCTGAACATAGTTGGTTGGATGTAACTTTTTCTGAATGGCCTGTGTATTCATTGCAGCTTTAATTCAATACTTAACTGAGGGTGATGTTATATTAATGTAAATTTGTGTTGCTATACAAATGCTCATTTAACCTATTCTGGACCCCTTTTGGTGTTTTAAGCATCAATTATACTTTAGCTATTGAAAAATAGCAGATCCACAAGCTCATAGTGCTGCACTATTGAAAAATAGCAGATCCACAAGGTCATATAGTGCCGCACTATTGAAAAATAGCAGATCTACAAGCTCATAGTGCCGCGCTACAAGCGGGCGGAGCAGTAGTAGTTTGCCTGTTGGTGGTGTGGGCAGGGCTGATAATCTGCACACCTGAGGGATATATAGGCCTAACTAGGCAGCATACAAACATTTGTCTAACTGAGAGGTGCTTGCAGCACCACAACTCCTATGTGCCTGTATACTGAATGATGAATTAATGTAAGTCTGCTTTCCTATATATCCTACTCGTTGTATTGCCTATGTTTCCTACTGTGTATTACGCCTGACTTATCCCCATTATTGATTGTTATTTATTTCCTTCTCTTGCCTGTCAAATCATCACTCATCCGTCATTATCCACTGCCATACCTGTATCTGCAAAGACTGAATAAACTCTCAATGTCAATACTGTCTGGTCTGATTCATGCTCTAACAGGCATGCTGGTGTAGAGGTGCAAAGGTACATAGCCAGCACCCCCCCTCACTAGAATATTTCAACTTAACTGAGGGTAATGTTTTATTAATATCAATTTGTGTTGCTATACAAATGCTCATTTAACACAATCTGGACCCCTTTTGGTGTTTTAAGCATCATATTATACTTTAGCTATTGAAGAATAGCAGATCTACAAGCTCATAGTGCCGCGCTAGGAGCTTGTAGATCTGCTGTTTTTTAAAACTGGGGGGTGCCTGGAACAACATATTTTCAGATGGGGGTTCAAGGCCAAATAGAGGCAACCATATATGAATACAACACAAAATATAAAACACCTGAATGTGGCCATAGCACTCTGCGCTCGGATCTGTGAAATAAAAATAAGAGCACTGTTTACCTGACGTGCTGTTGCTACATTTAACATGATAAAATATCAAGTGTTAACCCATAGTCATTCATAGCTACTGTGTGTAGGTTTATTTTATTTTATCGTACAGCCTAGTGCAACCTTTTCAGGCTGGAACCCCCAAAATAATCACGTTTAAACTGGGGGGTCCACCCTGAGAAGCACTTGGAATTGTAGGAGTTAAGTTGAGGTATTTTATTTAATATATATATATATATATATATATATATATATATACACACACACACACACACACACACACATATCTGCTGTGAAAACAGCAGATCTACAAGCTCACATTGGCGTTGTGAGCTTGTAGATCAGCTGATTTCACTACTTCAGAGTTGAGGGTCCTCACAAATAAAACATCTGAGAACCACTAGTACTAGTTGGCCTCCAGTCCTAATGAGCTTATTTCTTAGCTTTTTCTTTTATGTATTCATAAAGGTTACTGCAAACAAATCACTGCATTTTGGTTTAATTCATTTTTTGGAAAATGTTTTTAAATAATAAAAGCTAATTTAGGAAACAACCATAACAGACGCAGTGTTTGGGAACCAGTGCTTTAGGGGATATGAGAATGATGTCATACAGTGCAGATCATCTCTTTTGGGATGAAGACAGATATAGTCACTGACACTGATGTACTACAGACACTGATGAAGACAGCTCTAAAGTCCACAGACTCAAAGCCAAATGTGAGAACCCAGAGCACTAGTAAATAAATATTCATCTCAGATACAGACAAGAGCTGCAACAGTCAATCTTACCATTTCAGCATAAATAATATAATTCATGTTACACTGAGCACTTTACACAACTCAGACACCCAGATGGATGACAAACATGTATTGACAGCATCCACTGTTTTGCCACAGCTTCCTTGGTCAGAAAAGGCCAATCTACAAGCTTGCAGATCGGCTATTTTCAACAAATCAAACAACTGTAGTTATGATGATAATAAAGTTCACAAAAACTGAGCTAACAGCTCATCCCCTCAATCTGCTACATAATGAACCAAGCTAAATATAATAAAAATATCGAGTCATTTGGGGGTTCTAATGAGTAAGTGATCAGTGATTAACTGATTATGATCTATGGAACATATTTGGATTGAACAGACTGTTGCTTGTATGGTGTAGTGTCTGTGTTATTGTTACCTTTGCATAGACATTTCTATAGAGAAGATGATTACCATACATATAATTGTATCTAGAACCAATCTAATTTGAAAGACACTAAGCACTTACTTATTTGTATTTGAAATAAAATGTACACTCACAACTGAATGTATCCCATGTCGTTCTCATCAAGCCAGTGGAAGGAGGCGTGCATGTACTGTCCAACTTGAAGAACCATCTTCCCCAGGCATTGCAGGCGCGTGGGTGCTGTGATGCCTTCAGCCTGGAGACGTTGCACAGCATAGGGGATGGCTGTGGACTCCAGCAGCAGCTCTGGCGGAGGTTTGGGAAAGGACGCTGGGTATTCCCGCTCCTTGTACTGCTGGCAGTCCCTTGAAGGATGTAAAATGGCCTCTTGGCGACTCAAAGGTGCATCACTGTTCACCACCCGGATGACTGGCATCGACATGATGTGTGACTGTGACCTGCAATCTGTCTCCTTGCATAAACAAACAAACAAACACATAAATACATTATTACTTCCATATGAAATCTAACTTGTTATACATTTCTGTATAAGGTGAGAAAACCTCACAATGCACACAGAGAAGAAATGGATGCACTGTCTTAGCTGCTTCTAACACAAATGACTGCCTTAACTAATGTCACTCACAGCGACCTGTTCTCATTAATAGAGCCGTTTCATTAAGGATACTTCTGTCTTTCAAAATCAAACCATTGTAGATATCACAACAGCATCCAATTTGAATCACATTATAAGACAAGAAACCAATCTACAAGCTCACAACCCTGTGTTGTAGGGTTTCTTGAAAAGTTATTTCAGAGCATCATTCATTCTTTCTTTTTAAAACACTGAGCTTTGCCCAGACTTTTCATTTACTGATAAACATCTGCATAATTCAATTTAATAAATATAAAGTGTTTCACTTTAAGGTTAATAAAACACCTCCTTGTGGTTGGGGGAACTTTCTCAAGCCCTTGTGTCAAACTTGTTTGTATGTGGGGAACCGGATGGCTAACTAACATTATATGTAAAGATATACAGGACAAAATGTGAAACATTAAGCACACACTGCAGGGACTCGAACCCTGTTCCCGGGGCAGAACACCAGGAGTACCGTTACCAGTGTTTTTGCCATGTTAAAACAATATGTCCTCAATAATACAATTACACCCTCCTTTATTTGTGTGGCCTAAATGCTCCGTTTGTACAACAAACACAAAAGTTTGCGGTCACACAATTGATAGGTGCTGGGTAATATTAATCTCACCACCTGCCAATTGTGTGACTGCAAACTTTTGTGTTTCCCTGGTCAATTGGTGATGACGTCTGCGGTAAACAGGACGTATTTGTAAAATCAGTTCATCGATTGTTGGCCCCCCTCGCCCGGAGAGAGAGATGTCTGTGTGCATCTCTTGAAAAAGTGGAGATAATTGACTAAATACACGTTTTGTGCCAGAACTTTCACATGGATATAAAACTAGAGGACCATATTTCACTCCACGTCTTTGGAATTATTTAATGGGTGAGTGCAAATTTTCATATCTACCAGGATCTGGTGCGTTGCCAAGGCGCTAATTCAGTTAGCAAGATAAACATCTGACGATTTAAACGTGCAATGTTAATGTGATTAATAGTTACTGGCTTCTGTTGGCATTAAAAAGGCACTTTACCAGGCAGGCTGTATGCTTCGGTCTGCTCACTCTGCTGTCACCACCATCACCACCGCTGCTGCTGTGTGAAAAGCAGTGACACAGATATACAAATCCAGGCCATAATGTAATAAATTAAAATAAACATCGGGATGTTGTCGGGGCACGACCTACACATTGACACCGTGATTCTTTTATCAAAGTGCCTGTAAATTAATTCTCAAACCTGCTGCTGTGATGCTGTCGTTTTTTTTCCGTCCGCCCGTCCATAATTTCGTCCAAACTTATAAAACATAAAAATCGGGATGTTGTCGGGACCCCACCGACACATCTATACCGTAATTATTTCATCAAAGTGCCCGTAAATTAATTCCCAAAGTATTATCGTTTTCAACGCAGCTTCTCCGGTCCGCACTGACAGGCAGCAACAATGGCCGCCGTTCAGTTTCTCAGAGCTGTGGAGGGGGGCGGGAACCCGCATAATGAGACGAGGGGTGAGGAGGGGGCGAACGGAGACTGGGAACGCGTTGGAGTCGACGAGGGGAGCCGAACGGAGACTCGAGGGGGAGGGCCCGGCGAGCGGAGACTGAACGGAGACAGGGGCTTCAGAACGGGAGCGGACGGGGCCGAGCGGAGACTGTGGGCGTGGTCCCGAACGGAGACCGAGCGGAGACTCTTTGCACGACCGTAGACTCCGGCTCTGCGGGCAGTGGTGCGCTTGGTTGTCTGAGTGCAAAAAGGGGTGAGCGCTTGAACTAATAGTGTCGAAGGTTTTCAAAATGTGTCAAAGTGTTAAGATCTACAAGCTCACATACTGCCACTGTGTCTTGTTATGTGTGCTTAAGACATGGCTGTTGGGTACCGCAAAGAGGCCATTGTTAAGCCCACGTGGAGGGGACTAGTCGTCGTCTGACCGGCAGGGTACTGGTATGTGGATGAGTGCTTTCCTCTATGGCCAGCATGTACAATTCATACTTACCTGGCAGGGGAGACACCATGATCACGAAGGTCGGTTCACCCTCGGCGAGGCTCAGCCATTGCACGCCGTGCTTTGCTGACCCGGGCGAATTCCCCAAATGTGGGAATCTCGACTGCACAATTTCTGGTAGTTGGGGACTGCGTTCGCGCTCTCCCCTGATTAAGTGTTGAAAACATGCGTATAGTGCTGGAGAGGAGCCCTACGGGCTGCTGCTTACGACCATACCACCCTGGAAACGACCGATCTTGGAATATAGGCAGGGCAAGCGCATAGGCCGCGCCCACATCATCAAACCACAGCCCCAATTGCCCGGCTCTCCACTCGGACCCAGGAAGCCTCGGGCCCCCACCGGGGTGCCAGGCCCGACAGCCAGCTAAACCCACGACCCGGCTCTCCATCCGAACCCGGGTACCTTTTGCCCGGCTCTCCACTCGGACCCAGGAAGCCCTGGGCCCCCACCGGGGTGCCAGGCCCGAAGCCAGCTAAACCCACGACCCGGCTCTCCATCCGAACCCGGGCACCCACTCTTAAGCACCCCTCCCCCGGAACCTTCACAATGTAATACCAGGTGCTGTAAGCTTTTCATTAGCGCATTGGCTGCTGCCATCTGCTGTACATGGGCCGTACCGGCCACAGCTGCCTTTGCTTACGGCCATACCACCCTGAACACGCCGGATCTCGTCCGATCTCGGAAGCTAAGCAGGGTCGGGCCTGGTTAGTACTTGAATGGGAGACCGCCTGGGAATACCAGGTGCTGTAAGCTTTTTCATGTCGGCATACTGAATGAGCAACGGTCATTCATGAATGGCGATGCAAAACACTGGATCATTGTGCACCACTAACTTTTTGCACCCCAAAGCGCATAGGCCACGCCTTCATCATTAAACCACCCCCCCAATCCGACAGGCCCCGCTTTCGACCCGGACACCCGCTCTTAGCCACCCACCCAAGACGCCCTAAACCCAGCCGCGGGAGCACAGAGCCACCTCGGACTGTGAAATAACGCACGTGCTGCGTCGCGGGGCTGCCCACGCCAAGTGTGTGCGTGCACGCGCGCCGTCAAGCACTTGCCCGGCGCGGCTAGAGGCTTCGCTGGCCGCCGTGGCAAGCGGGTAGAATTACTCGGGTCTCTCTTCATGACGAATAAGCCTTTCGCCTTTTACTAAAGACTTCCGTGGAGAGGGACGTTGATGAGTTATGGCTATTTTTGGAAGGCCTTGCCCATCGGACAAGGCCAGCTCAGCTGTTGAAGAAAATGACAGGGAGCACAGTGGTGCGCTTGGTTGTCTGAGTGCAAATAGGTGTGAGCGCTTGAACTAATAGTGTCGAAGGTTTTCAAAATGTGTCAAAGTGTTAAGATCTACAAGCTCACATACTGCCACTGTGTCTTGTTATGTGTGCTTAAGACATGGCTGTTGGGTACCGCAAAGAGGCCATTGTTACGCCCACGTGGAGGGGACTAGTCGTCGTCTGACCGGCAGGGGACTGGTATGTGGATGAGTGCTTTCCTCTATGGCCAGCATGTACAATTCATACTTACCTGGCAGGGGAGACACCATGATCACGAAGGTCGGTTCACCCTCGGCGAGGCTCAGCCATTGCACGCCGTGCTTTGCTGACCCGGGCGAATTCCCCAAATGTGGGAATCTCGACTGCACAATTTCTGGTAGTGGGGGACTGCGTTCGCGCTCTCCCCTGATTAAGTGTTGAAAACATGCGTATAGTGCTGGAGAGGAGCCCTACGGGCTGCTGCTTACGACCATACCACCCTGGAAACGACCGATCTTGGAATATAGGCAGGGCAAGCGCATAGGCCGCGCCCACATCATCAAACCACAGCCCCAATTGCCCGGCTCTCCACTCGGACCCAGGAAGCCTCGGGCCCCCACCGGGGTGCCAGGCCCGACAGCCAGCTAAACCCACGACCCGGCTCTCCATCCGAACCCGGGTACCTTTTGCCCGGCTCTCCACTCGGACCCAGGAAGCCCTGGGCCCCCACCGGGGTGCCAGGCCCGAAGCCAGCTAAACCCACGACCCGGCTCTCCATCCGAACCCGGGCACCCACTCTTAAGCACCCCTCCCCCGGAACCTTCACAATGTAATACCAGGTGCTGTAAGCTTTTCATTAGCGCATTGGCTGCTGCCATCTGCTGTACATGGGCCGTACCGGCCACAGCTGCCTTTGCTTACGGCCATACCACCCTGAACACGCCCGATCTCGTCCGATCTCGGAAGCTAAGCAGGGTCGGGCCTGTTTAGTACTTGGATGGGAGACCGCCTGGGAATACCAGGTGCTGTAAGCTTTTTCATGTCGGCATACTGAATGAGCAACGGTCATTCATGAATGGCGATGCAAAACACTGGATCATTGTGCACCACTAACTTTTTGCACCCCAAATCGCATAGGCCAGGCCTTCATCATTAAACCACCCCCCCAATCCGACAGGCCCCGCTTTCGACCCGGACACCCGCTCTTAGCCACCCACCCAAGACGCCCTAAACCCAGCCGCGGGAGCACAGAGCCACCTCGGACTGTGAAATAACGCACGTGCTGCGTCGCGGGGCTGCCCACGCCAAGTGTGTGCGTGCACGCGCGCCGTCAAGCGCTTGACCGGCGCGGCTAGAGGCTTCGCTGGCCGCCGTGGCAAGCGGGTAGAATTACTCGGGTCTCTCTTCATGACGAATAAGCCTTTCGCCTTTTACTAAAGACTTCCGTGGAGAGGGACGTTGATGAGTTATGGCTATTTTTGGAAGGCCTTGCCCATCGGACAAGGCCAGCTCAGCTGTTGAAGAAAATGACAGGGAGCACAGTGTTGCGCTTGGTTGTCTGAGTGCAAATAGGTGTGAGCGCTTGAACTAATAGTGTCGAAGGTTTTCAAAATGTGTCAAAGTGTTAAGATCTACAAGCTCACATACTGCCACTGTGTCTTGTTATGTGTGCTTAAGACATGGCTGTTGGGTACCGCAAAGAGGCCATTGTTACGCCCACGTGGAGGGGACTAGTCGTCGTCTGACCGGCAGGCGACTGGTATGTGGATGAGTGCTTTCCTCTATGGCCAGCATGTACAATTCATACTTACCTGGCAGGGGAGACACCATGATCACGAAGGTCGGTTCACCCTCGGCGAGGCTCAGCCATTGCACGCCGTGCTTTGCTGACCCGGGCGAATTCCCCAAATGTGGGAATCTCGACTGCACAATTTCTTGTAGTGGGGGACTGCGTTCGCGCTCTCCCCTGATTAAGTGTTGAAAACATGCGTATAGTGCTGGAGAGGAGCCCTACGGGCTGCTGCTTACGACCATACCACCCTGGAAACGACCGATCTTGGAATATAGGCAGGGCAAGCGCATAGGCCGCGCCCACATCATCAAACCACAGCCCCAATTGCCCGGGTCTCCACTCGGACCCAGGAAGCCTCGGGCCCCCACCGGGGTGCCAGGCCCGACAGCCAGCTAAACCCACGACCCGGCTCTCCATCCGAACCCGGGTACCTTTTGCCCGGCTCTCCACTCGGACCCAGGAAGCCCTGGGCCCCCACCGGGGTGCCAGGCCCGAAGCCAGCTAAACCCACGACCCGGCTCTCCATCCGAACCCGGGCACCCACTCTTAAGCACCCCTCCCCCGGAACCTTCACAATGTAATACCAGGTGCTGTAAGCTTTTCATTAGCGCATTGGCTGCTGCCATCTGCTGTACATGGGCCGTACCGGCCACAGCTGCCTTTGCTTACGGCCATACCACCCTGAACACGCCCGATCTCGTCCGATCTCGGAAGCTAAGCAGGGTCGGGCCTGTTTAGTACTTGGATGGGAGACCGCCTGGGAATACCAGGTGCTGTAAGCTTTTTCATGTCGGCATACTGAATGAGCAACGGTCATTCATGAATGGCGATGCAAAACACTGGATCATTGTGCACCACTAACTTTTTGCACCCCAAATCGCATAGGCCAGGCCTTCATCATTAAACCACCCCCCCAATCCGACAGGCCCCGCTTTCGACCCGGACACCCGCTCTTAGCCACCCACCCAAGACGCCCTAAACCCAGCCGCGGGAGCACAGAGCCACCTCGGACTGTGAAATAACGCACGTGCTGCGTCGCGGGGCTGCCCACGCCAAGTGTGTGCGTGCACGCGCGCCGTCAAGCGCTTGACCGGCGCGGCTAGAGGCTTCGTTGGCCGCCGTGGCAAGCGGGTAGAATTACTCGGGTCTCTCTTCATGACGAATAAGCCTTTCGCCTTTTACTAAAGACTTCCGTGGAGAGGGACGTTGATGAGTTATGGCTATTTTTGGAAGGCCTTGCCCATCGGACAAGGCCAGCTCAGCCGTTGAAGAAAATGACAGGGAGCACAGTGGTGCGCTTGGTTGTCTGAGTGCAAATAGGTGTGAGCGCTTGAACTAATAGTGTCGAAGGTTTTCAAAATGTGTCAAAGTGTTAAGATCTACAAGCTCACATACTGCCACTGTGTCTTGTTATGTGTGCTTAAGACATGGCTGTTGGGTACCGCAAAGAGGCCATTGTTACGCCCACGTGGAGGGGACTAGTCGTCGTCTGACCGGCAGGCGACTGGTATGTGGATGAGTGCTTTCCTCTATGGCCAGCATGTACAATTCATACTTACCTGGCAGGGGAGACACCATGATCACGAAGGTCGGTTCACCCTCGGCGAGGCTCAGCCATTGCACGCCGTGCTTTGCTGACCCGGGCGAATTCCCCAAATGTGGGAATCTCGACTGCACAATTTCTGGTAGTGGGGGACTGCGTTCGCGCTCTCCCCTGATTAAGTGTTGAAAACATGCGTATAGTGCTGGAGAGGAGCCCTACGGGCTGCTGCTTACGACCATACCACCCTGGAAACGACCGATCTTGGAATATAGGCAGGGCAAGCGCATAGGCCGCGCCCACATCATCAAACCACAGCCCCAATTGCCCGGCTCTCCACTCGGACCCAGGAAGCCTCGGGCCCCCACCGGGGTGCCAGGCCCGACAGCCAGCTAAACCCACGACCCGGCTCTCCATCCGAACCCGGGTACCTTTTGCCCGGCTCTCCACTCGGACCCAGGAAGCCCTGGGCCCCCACCGGGGTGCCAGGCCCGAAGCCAGCTAAACCCACGACCCGGCTCTCCATCCGAACCCGGGCACCCACTCTTAAGCACCCCTCCCCCGGAACCTTCACAATGTAATACCAGGTGCTGTAAGCTTTTCATTAGCGCATTGGCTGCTGCCATCTGCTGTACATGGGCCGTACCGGCCACAGCTGCCTTTGCTTACGGCCATACCACCCTGAACACGCCCGATCTCGTCCGATCTCGGAAGCTAAGCAGGGTCGGGCCTGGTTAGTACTTGGATGGGAGACCGCCTGGGAATACCAGGTGCTGTAAGCTTTTTCATGTCGGCATACTGAATGAGCAACGGTCATTCATGAATGGCGATGCAAAACACTGGATCATTGTGCACCACTAACTTTTTGCACCCCAAATCGCATAGGCCACGCCTTCATCATTAAACCACCCCCCCAATCCGACAGGCCCCGCTTTCGACCCGGACACCCACTCTTAGCCACCCACCCAAGACGCCCTAAACCCAGCCGCGGGAGCACAGAGCCACCTCGGACTGTGAAATAACGCACGTGCTGCGTCACGGGGCTGCCCACGCCAAGTGTGTGCGTGCACGCGCGCCGTCAAGCGCGGCTAGAGGCTTCGCTGGCCGCCGTGGCAAGCGGGTAGAATTACTCGGGTCTCTCTTCATGACGAATAAGCCTTTCGCCTTTTACTAAAGACTTCCGTGGAGAGGGACGTTGATGAGTTATGGCTATTTTTGGAAGGCCTTGCCCATCGGACAAGGCCAGCTCAGCTGTTGAAGAAAATGACAGGGAGCACAGTGGTGCGCTTGGTTGTCTGAGTGCAAATAGGTGTGAGCGCTTGAACTAATAGTGTCGAAGGTTTTCAAAATGTGTCAAAGTGTTAAGATCTACAAGCTCACATACTGCCACTGTGTCTTGTTATGTGTGCTTAAGACATGGCTGTTGGGTACCGCAAAGAGGCCATTGTTACGCCCACGTGGAGGGGACTAGTCGTCGTCTGACCGGCAGGCGACTGGTATGTGGATGAGTGCTTTCCTCTATGGCCAGCATGTACAATTCATACTTACCTGGCAGGGGAGACACCATGATCACGAAGGTCGGTTCACCCTCGGCGAGGCTCAGCCATTGCACGCCGTGCTTTGCTGACCCGGGCGAATTCCCCAAATGTGGGAATCTCGACTGCACAATTTCTGGTAGTGGGGGACTGCGTTCGCGCTCTCCCCTGATTAAGTGTTGAAAACATGCGTATAGTGCTGGAGAGGAGCCCTACGGGCTGCTGCTTACGACCATACCACCCTGGAAACGACCGATCTTGGAATATAGGCAGGGCAAGCGCATAGGCCGCGCCCACATCATCAAACCACAGCCCCAATTGCCCGGCTCTCCACTCGGACCCAGGAAGCCTCGGGCCCCCACCGGGGTGCCAGGCCCGACAGCCAGCTAAACCCACGACCCGGCTCACCATCCGAACCCGGGTACCTTTTGCCCGGCTCTCCACTCGGACCCAGGAAGCCCTGGGCCCCCACCGGGGTGCCAGGCCCGAAGCCAGCTAAACCCACGACCCGGCTCTCCATCCGAACCCGGGCACCCACTCTTAAGCACCCCTCCCCCGGAACCTTCACAATGTAATACCAGGTGCTGTAAGCTTTTCATTAGCGCATTGGCTGCTGCCATCTGCTGTACATGGGCCGTACCGGCCACAGCTGCCTTTGCTTACGGCCATACCACCCTGAACACGCCCGATCTCGTCCTATCTCGGAAGCTAAGCAGGGTCGGGCCTGTTTAGTACTTGGATGGGAGACCGCCTGGGAATACCAGGTGCTGTAAGCTTTTTCATGTCGGCATACTGAATGAGCAACGGTCATTCATGAATGGCGATGCAAAACACTGGATCATTGTGCACCACTAACTTTTTGCACCCCAAATCGCATAGGCCAGGCCTTCATCATTAAACCACCCCCCCAATCCGACAGGCCCCGCTTTCGACCCGGACACCCGCTCTTAGCCACCCACCCAAGACGCCCTAAACCCAGCCGCGGGAGCACAGAGCCACCTCGGACTGTGAAATAACGCACGTGCTGCGTAGCGGGGCTGCCCACGCCAAGTGTGTGCGTGCACGCGCGCCGTCAAGCGCTTGACCGGCGCGGCTAGAGGCTTCGCTGGCCGCCGTGGCAAGCGGGTAGAATTACTCGGGTCTCTCTTCATGACGAATAAGCCTTTCGCCTTTTACTAAAGACTTCCGTGGAGAGGGACGTTGATGAGTTATGGCTTTTTTTGGAAGGCCTTGCCCATCGGACAAGGCCAGCTCAGCTGTTGAAGAAAATGACAGGGAGCACAGTGGTGCGCTTGGTTGTCTGAGTGCAAATAGGTGTGAGCGCTTGAACTAATAGTGTCGAAGGTTTTCAAAATGTGTCAAAGTGTTAAGATCTACAAGCTCACATACTGCCACTGTGTCTTGTTATGTGTGCTTAAGACATGGCTGTTGGGTACCGCAAAGAGGCCATTGTTACGCCCACGTGGAGGGGACTAGTCGTCGTCTGACCGGCAGGCGACTGGTATGTGGATGAGTGCTTTCCTCTATGGCCAGCATGTACAATTCATACTTACCTGTCAGGGGAGACACCATGATCACGAAGGTCGGTTCACCCTCGGCGAGGCTCAGCCATTGCACGCCGTGCTTTGCTGACCCGGGCGAATTCCCCAAATGTGGGAATCTCGACTGCACAATTTCTGGTAGTGGGGGACTGCGTTCGCGCTCTCCCCTGATTAAGTGTTGAAAACATGCGTATAGTGCTGGAGAGGAGCCCTACGGGCTGCTGCTTACGACCATACCACCCTGGAAACGACCGATCTTGGAATATAGGCAGGGCAAGCGCATAGGCCGCGCCCACATCATCAAACCACAGCCCCAATTGCCCGGCTCTCCACTCGGACCCAGGAAGCCTCGGGCCCCCACCGGGGTGCCAGGCCCGACAGCCAGCTAAACCCACGACCCGGCTCTCCATCCGAACCCGGGTACCTTTTGCCCGGCTCTCCACTCGGACCCAGGAAGCCCTGGGCCCCCACCGGGGTGCCAGGCCCGAAGCCAGCTAAACCCACGACCCGGCTCTCCATCCGAACCCGGGCACCCACTCTTAAGCACCCCTCCCCCGGAACCTTCACAATGTAATACCAGGTGCTGTAAGCTTTTCATTAGCGCATTGGCTGCTGCCATCTGCTGTACATGGGCCGTACCGGCCACAGCTGCCTTTGCTTACGGCCATACCACCCTGAACACGCCCGATCTCGGAAGCTAAGCAGGGTCGGGCCTGGTTAGTACTTGGATGGGAGACCGCCTGGGAATACCAGGTGCTGTAAGCTTTTTCATGTCGGCATACTGAATGAGCAACGGTCATTCATGAATGGCGATGCAAAACACTGGATCATTGTGCACCACTAACTTTTTGCACCCCAAATCGCATAGGCCACGCCTTCATCATTAAACCACCCCCCCAATCCGACAGGCCCCGCTTTCGACCCGGACACCCGCTCTTAGCCACGCACCCAAGACGCCCTAAACCCAGCCGCGGGAGCACAGAGCCACCTCGGACTGTGAAATAACGCACGTGCTGCGTCGCGGGGCTGCCCACGCCAAGTGTGTGCGTGCACGCGCGCCGTCAAGCGCGGCTAGAGGCTTCGCTGGCCGCCGTGGCAAGCGGGTAGAATTACTCGGGTCTCTCTTCATGACGAATAAGCCTTTCGCCTTTTACTAAAGACTTCCGTGGAGAGGGACGTTGATGAGTTATGGCTATTTTTGGAAGGCCTTGCCCATCGGACAAGGCCAGCTCAGCTGTTGAAGAAAATGACAGGGAGCACAGTGGTGCGCTTGGTTGTCTGAGTGCAAATAGGTGTGAGCGCTTGAACTAATAGTGTCGAAGGTTTTCAAAATGTGTCAAAGTGTTAAGATCTACAAGCTCACATACTGCCACTGTGTCTTGTTATGTGTGCTTAAGACATGGCTGTTGGGTACCGCAAAGAGGCCATTGTTACGCCCACGTGGAGGGGACTAGTCGTCGTCTGACCGGCAGGGGACTGGTATGTGGATGAGTGCTTTCCTCTATGGCCAGCATGTACAATTCATACTTACCTGGCAGGGGAGACACCATGATCACGAAGGTCGGTTCACCCTCGGCGAGGCTCAGCCATTGCACGGCGTGCTTTGCTGACCCGGGCGAATTCCCCAAATGTGGGAATCTCGACTGCACAATTTCTGGTAGTGGGGGACTGCGTTCGCGCTCTCCCCTGATTAAGTGTTGAAAACATGCGTATAGTGCTGGAGAGGAGCCCTACGGGCTGCTGCTTACGACCATACCACCCTGGAAACGACCGATCTTGGAATATAGGCAGGGCAAGCGCATAGGCCGCGCCCACATCATCAAACCACAGCCCCAATTGCCTGGCTCTCCACTCGGACCCAGGAAGCCTCGGGCCCCCACCGGGGTGCCAGGCCTGACAGCCAGCTAAACCCACGACCCGGCTCTCCATCCGAACCGGGTACCTTTTGCCCGGCTCTCCACTCGGACCCAGGAAGCCCTGGGCCCCCACCGGGGTGCCAGGCCCGAAGCCAGCTAAACCCACGACCCGGCTCTCCATCCGAACCCGGGCACCCACTCTTAAGCACCCCTCCCCCGGAACCTTCACAATGTAATACCAGGTGCTGTAAGCTTTTCATTAGCGCATTGGCTGCTGCCATCTGCTGTACATGGGCCGTACCGGCCACAGCTGCCTTTGCTTACGGCCATACCACCCTGAACACGCCCGATCTCGTCCTATCTCGGAAGCTAAGCAGGGTCGGGCCTGTTTAGTACTTGGATGGGAGACCGCCTGGGAATACCAGGTGCTGTAAGCTTTTTCATGTCGGCATACTGAATGAGCAACGGTCATTCATGAATGGCGATGCAAAACACTGGATCATTGTGCACCACTAACTTTTTGCACCCCAAATCGCATAGGCCAGGCCTTCATCATTAAACCACCCCCCCAATCCGACAGGCCCCGCTTTCGACCCGGACACCCGCTCTTAGCCACCCACCCAAGACGCCCTAAACCCAGCCGCGGGAGCACAGAGCCACCTCGGACTGTGAAATAACGCACGTGCTGCGTAGCGGGGCTGCCCACGCCAAGTGTGTGCGTGCACGCGCGCCGTCAAGCGCTTGACCGGCGCGGCTAGAGGCTTCGCTGGCCGCCGTGGCAAGCGGGTAGAATTACTCGGGTCTCTCTTCATGACGAATAAGCCTTTCGCCTTTTACTAAAGACTTCCGTGGAGAGGGACGTTGATGAGTTATGGCTTTTTTTGGAAGGCCTTGCCCATCGGACAAGGCCAGCTCAGCTGTTGAAGAAAATGACAGGGAGCACAGTGGTGCGCTTGGTTGTCTGAGTGCAAATAGGTGTGAGCGCTTGAACTAATAGTGTCGAAGGTTTTCAAAATGTGTCAAAGTGTTAAGATCTACAAGCTCACATACTGCCACTGTGTCTTGTTATGTGTGCTTAAGACATGGCTGTTGGGTACCGCAAAGAGGCCATTGTTACGCCCACGTGGAGGGGACTAGTCGTCGTCTGACCGGCAGGCTACTGGTATGTGGATGAGTGCTTTCCTCTATGGCCAGCATGTACAATTCATACTTACCTGGCAGGGGAGACACCATGATCACGAAGGTCGGTTCACCCTCGGCGAGGCTCAGCCATTGCACGCCGTGCTTTGCTGACCCGGGCGAATTCCCCAAATGTGGGAATCTCGACTGCACAATTTCTGGTAGTGGGGGACTGCGTTCGCGCTCTCCCCTGATTAAGTGTTGAAAACATGCGTATAGTGCTGGAGAGGAGCCCTACGGGCTGCTGCTTACGACCATACCACCCTGGAAACGACCGATCTTGGAATATAGGCAGGGCAAGCGCATAGGCCGCGCCCACATCATCAAACCACAGCCCCAATTGCCCGGCTCTCCACTCGGACCCAGGAAGCCTCGGGCCCCCACCGGGGTGCCAGGCCCGACAGCCAGCTAAACCCACGACCCGGCTCTCCATCCGAACCCGGGTACCTTTTGCCCGGCTCTCCACTCGGACCCAGGAAGCCCTGGGCCCCCACCGGGGTGCCAGGCCCGAAGCCAGCTAAACCCACGACCCGGCTCTCCATCCGAACCCGGGCACCCACTCTTAAGCACCCCTCCCCCGGAACCTTCACAATGTAATACCAGGTGCTGTAAGCTTTTCATTAGCGCATTGGCTGCTGCCATCTGCTGTACATGGGCCGTACCGGCCACAGCTGCCTTTGCTTACGGCCATACCACCCTGAACACGCCCGATCTCGGAAGCTAAGCAGGGTCGGGCCTGGTTAGTACTTGGATGGGAGACCGCCTGGGAATAACAGGTGCTGTAAGCTTTTTCATGTCGGCATACTGAATGAGCAACGGTCATTCATGAATGGCGATGCAAAACACTGGATCATTGTGCACCACTAACTTTTTGCACCCCAAATCGCATAGGCCACGCCTTCATCATTAAACCACCCCCCCAATCCGACAGGCCCCGCTTTCGACCCGGACACCCGCTCTTAGCCACGCACCCAAGACGCCCTAAACCCAGCCGCGGGAGCACAGAGCCACCTCGGACTGTGAAATAACGCACGTGCTGCGTCGCGGGGCTGCCCACGCCAAGTGTGTGCGTGCACGCGCGCCGTCAAGCGCGGCTAGAGGCTTCGCTGGCCGCCGTGGCAAGCGGGTAGAATTACTCGGGTCTCTCTTCATGACGAATAAGCCTTTCGCCTTTTACTAAAGACTTCCGTGGAGAGGGACGTTGATGAGTTATGGCTATTTTTGGAAGGCCTTGCCCATCGGACAAGGCCAGCTCAGCTGTTGAAGAAAATGACAGGGAGCACAGTGGTGCGCTTGGTTGTCTGAGTGCAAATAGGTGTGAGCGCTTGAACTAATAGTGTCGAAGGTTTTCAAAATGTGTCAAAGTGTTAAGATCTACAAGCTCACATACTGCCACTGTGTCTTGTTATGTGTGCTTAAGACATGGCTGTTGGGTACCGCAAAGAGGCCATTGTTACGCCCACGTGGAGGGGACTAGTCGTCGTCTGACCGGCAGGGGACTGGTATGTGGATGAGTGCTTTCCTCTATGGCCAGCATGTACAATTCATACTTACCTGGCAGGGGAGACACCATGATCACGAAGGTCGGTTCACCCTCGGCGAGGCTCAGCCATTGCACGCTGTGCTTTGCTGACCCGGGCGAATTCCCCAAATGTGGGAATCTCGACTGCACAATTTCTGGTAGTGGGGGACTGCGTTCGCGCTCTCCCCTGATTAAGTGTTGAAAACATGCGTATAGTGCTGGAGAGGAGCCCTACGGGCTGCTGCTTACGACCATACCACCCTGGAAACGACCGATCTTGGAATATAGGCAGGGCAAGCGCATAGGCCGCGCCCACATCATCAAACCACAGCCCCAATTGCCCGGCTCTCCACTCGGACCCAGGAAGCCTCGGGCCCCCACCGGGGTGCCAGGCCCGACAGCCAGCTAAACCCACGACCCGGCTCTCCATCCGAACCCGGGTACCTTTTGCCCGGCTCTCCACTCGGACCCAGGAAGCCCTGGGCCCCCACCGGGGTGCCAGGCCCGAAGCCAGCTAAACCCACGACCCGGCTCTCCATCCGAACCCGGGCACCCACTCTTAAGCACCCCTCCCCCGGAACCTTCACAATGTAATACCAGGTGCTGTAAGCTTTTCATTAGCGCATTGGCTGCTGCCATCTGCTGTACATGGGCCGTACCGGCCACAGCTGCCTTTGCTTACGGCCATACCACCCTGAACACGCCCGATCTCGGAAGCTAAGCAGGGTCGGGCCTGGTTAGTACTTGGATGGGAGACCGCCTGGGAATACCAGGTGCTGTAAGCTTTTTCATGTCGGCATACTGAATGAGCAACGGTCATTCATGAATGGCGATGCAAAACACTGGATCATTGTGCACCACTAACTTTTTGCACCCCAAATCGCATAGGCCACGCCTTCATCATTAAACCACCCCCCCAATCCGACAGGCCCCGCTTTCGACCCGGACACCCGCTCTTAGCCACGCACCCAAGACGCCCTAAACCCAGCCGCGGGAGCACAGAGCCACCTCGGACTGTGAAATAACGCACGTGCTGCGTCGCGGGGCTGCCCACGCCAAGTGTGTGCGTGCACGCGCGCCGTCAAGCGCGGCTAGAGGCTTCGCTGGCCGCCGTGGCAAGCGGGTAGAATTACTCGGGTCTCTCTTCATGACGAATAAGCCTTTCGCCTTTTACTAAAGACTTCCGTGGAGAGGGACGTTGATGAGTTATGGCTATTTTTGGAAGGCCTTGCCCATCGGACAAGGCCAGCTCAGCTGTTGAAGAAAATGACAGGGAGCACAGTGGTGCGCTTGGTTGTCTGAGTGCAAATAGGTGTGAGCGCTTGAACTAATAGTGTCGAAGGTTTTCAAAATGTGTCAAAGTGTTAAGATCTACAAGCTCACATACTGCCACTGTGTCTTGTTATGTGTGCTTAAGACATGGCTGTTGGGTACCGCAAAGAGGCCATTGTTACGCCCACGTGGAGGGGACTAGTCGTCGTCTGACCGGCAGGGGACTGGTATGTGGATGAGTGCTTTCCTCTATGGCCAGCATGTACAATTCATACTTACCTGGCAGGGGAGACACCATGATCACGAAGGTCGGTTCACCCTCGGCGAGGCTCAGCCATTGCACGCCGTGCTTTGCTGACCCGGGCGAATTCCCCAAATGTGGGAATCTCGACTGCACAATTTCTGGTAGTGGGGGACTGCGTTCGCGCTCTCCCCTGATTAATTGTTGAAAACATGCGTATAGTGCTGGAGAGGAGCCCTACGGGCTGCTGCTTACGACCATACCACCCTGGAAACGACCGATCTTGGAATATAGGCAGGGCAAGCGCATAGGCCGCGCCCACATCATCAAACCACAGCCCCAATTGCCTGGCTCTCCACTCGGACCCAGGAAGCCTCGGGCCCCCACCGGGGTGCCAGGCCCGACAGCCAGCTAAACCCACGACCCGGCTCTCCATCCGAACCGGGTACCTTTTGCCCGGCTCTCCACTCGGACCCAGGAAGCCCTGGGCCCCCACCGGGGTGCCAGGCCCGAAGCCAGCTAAACCCACGACCCGGCTCTCCATCCGAACCCGGGCACCCACTCTTAAGCACCCCTCCCCCGGAACCTTCACAATGTAATACCAGGTGCTGTAAGCTTTTCATTAGCGCATTGGCTGCTGCCATCTGCTGTACATGGGCCGTACCGGCCACAGCTGCCTTTGCTTACGGCCATACCACCCTGAACACGCCCGATCTCGTCCGATCTCGGAAGCTAAGCAGGGTCGGGCCTGGTTAGTACTTGGATGGGAGACCGCCTGGGAATACCAGGTGCTGTAAGCTTTTTCATGTCGGCATACTGAATGAGCAACGGTCATTCATGAATGGCGATGCAAAACACTGGATCATTGTGCACCACTAACTTTTTGCACCCCAAATCGCATAGGCCACGCCTTCATCATTAAACCACCCCCCCAATCCGACAGGCCCCGCTTTCGACCCGGACACCCGCTCTTAGCCACCCACCCAAGACGCCCTAAACCCAGCCGCGGGAGCACAGAGCCACCTCGGACTGTGAAATAACGCACGTGCTGCGTCGCGGGGCCACGCCAAGTGTGTGCGTGCACGCGCGCCGTCAAGCGCTTGACCGGCGCGGCTAGCGGCTCCGCTGGCCGCCGTGGCAAGCGGGTAGAATTACTCGGGTCTCTCTTCATGACGAATAAGCCTTTCGCCTTTTACTAAAGACTTCCGTGGAGAGGGACGTTGATGAGTTATGGCTATTTTTGGAAGGCCTTGCCCATCGGACAAGGCCAGCTCAGCTGTTGAAGAAAATGACAGGGAGCACAGTGGTGCGCTTGGTTGTCTGAGTGCAAATAGGTGTGAGCGCTTGAACTAATAGTGTCGAAGGTTTTCAAAATGTGTCAAAGTGTTAAGATCTACAAGCTCACATACTGCCACTGTGTCTTGTTATGTGTGCTTAAGACATGGCTGTTGGGTACCGCAAAGAGGCCATTGTTACGCCCACGTGGAGGGGACTAGTCGTCGTCTGACCGGCAGGCGACTGGTATGTGGATGAGTGCTTTCCTCTATGGCCAGCATGTACAATTCATACTTACCTGGCAGGGGAGACACCATGATCACGAAGGTCGGTTCACCCTCGGCGAGGCTCAGCCATTGCACGCCGTGCTTTGCTGACCCGGGCGAATTCCCCAAATGTGGGAATCTCGACTGCACAATTTCTTGTAGTGGGGGACTGCGTTCGCGCTCTCCCCTGATTAAGTGTTGAAAACATGCGTATAGTGCTGGAGAGGAGCCCTACGGGCTGCTGCTTACGACCATACCACCCTGGAAACGACCGATCTTGGAATATAGGCAGGGCAAGCGCATAGGCCGCGCCCACATCATCAAACCACAGCCCCAATTGCCCGGGTCTCCACTCGGACCCAGGAAGCCTCGGGCCCCCACCGGGGTGCCAGGCCCGACAGCCAGCTAAACCCACGACCCGGCTCTCCATCCGAACCCGGGTACCTTTTGCCCGGCTCTCCACTCGGACCCAGGAAGCCCTGGGCCCCCACCGGGGTGCCAGGCCCGAAGCCAGCTAAACCCACGACCCGGCTCTCCATCCGAACCCGGGCACCCACTCTTAAGCACCCCTCCCCCGGAACCTTCACAATGTAATACCAGGTGCTGTAAGCTTTTCATTAGCGCATTGGCTGCTGCCATCTGCTGTACATGGGCCGTACCGGCCACAGCTGCCTTTGCTTACGGCCATACCACCCTGAACACGCCCGATCTCGTCCGATCTCGGAAGCTAAGCAGGGTCGGGCCTGTTTAGTACTTGGATGGGAGACCGCCTGGGAATACCAGGTGCTGTAAGCTTTTTCATGTCGGCATACTGAATGAGCAACGGTCATTCATGAATGGCGATGCAAAACACTGGATCATTGTGCACCACTAACTTTTTGCACCCCAAATCGCATAGGCCAGGCCTTCATCATTAAACCACCCCCCCAATCCGACAGGCCCCGCTTTCGACCCGGACACCCGCTCTTAGCCACCCACCCAAGACGCCCTAAACCCAGCCGCGGGAGCACAGAGCCACCTCGGACTGTGAAATAACGCACGTGCTGCGTCGCGGGGCTGCCCACGCCAAGTGTGTGCGTGCACGCGCGCCGTCAAGCGCTTGACCGGCGCGGCTAGAGGCTTCGTTGGCCGCCGTGGCAAGCGGGTAGAATTACTCGGGTCTCTCTTCATGACGAATAAGCCTTTCGCCTTTTACTAAAGACTTCCGTGGAGAGGGACGTTGATGAGTTATGGCTATTTTTGGAAGGCCTTGCCCATCGGACAAGGCCAGCTCAGCCGTTGAAGAAAATGACAGGGAGCACAGTGGTGCGCTTGGTTGTCTGAGTGCAAATAGGTGTGAGCGCTTGAACTAATAGTGTCGAAGGTTTTCAAAATGTGTCAAAGTGTTAAGATCTACAAGCTCACATACTGCCACTGTGTCTTGTTATGTGTGCTTAAGACATGGCTGTTGGGTACCGCAAAGAGGCCATTGTTACGCCCACGTGGAGGGGACTAGTCGTCGTCTGACCGGCAGGCGACTGGTATGTGGATGAGTGCTTTCCTCTATGGCCAGCATGTACAATTCATACTTACCTGGCAGGGGAGACACCATGATCACGAAGGTCGGTTCACCCTCGGCGAGGCTCAGCCATTGCACGCCGTGCTTTGCTGACCCGGGCGAATTCCCCAAATGTGGGAATCTCGACTGCACAATTTCTGGTAGTGGGGGACTGCGTTCGCGCTCTCCCCTGATTAAGTGTTGAAAACATGCGTATAGTGCTGGAGAGGAGCCCTACGGGCTGCTGCTTACGACCATACCACCCTGGAAACGACCGATCTTGGAATATAGGCAGGGCAAGCGCATAGGCCGTGCCCACATCATCAAACCACAGCCCCAATTGCCCGGCTCTCCACTCGGACCCAGGAAGCCTCGGGCCCCCACCGGGGTGCCAGGCCCGACAGCCAGCTAAACCCACGACCCGGCTCTCCATCCGAACCCGGGTACCTTTTGCCCGGCTCTCCACTCGGACCCAGGAAGCCCTGGGCCCCCACCGGGGTGCCAGGCCCGAAGCCAGCTAAACCCACGACCCGGCTCTCCATCCGAACCCGGGCACCCACTCTTAAGCACCCCTCCCCCGGAACCTTCACAATGTAATACCAGGTGCTGTAAGCTTTTCATTAGCGCATTGGCTGCTGCCATCTGCTGTACATGGGCCGTACCGGCCACAGCTGCCTTTGCTTACGGCCATACCACCCTGAACACGCCCGATCTCGTCCGATCTCGGAAGCTAAGCAGGGTCGGGCCTGGTTAGTACTTGGATGGGAGACCGCCTGGGAATACCAGGTGCTGTAAGCTTTTTCATGTCGGCATACTGAATGAGCAACGGTCATTCATGAATGGCGATGCAAAACACTGGATCATTGTGCACCACTAACTTTTTGCACCCCAAATCGCATAGGCCACGCCTTCATCATTAAACCACCCCCCCAATCCGACAGGCCCCGCTTTCGACCCGGACACCCACTCTTAGCCACCCACCCAAGACGCCCTAAACCCAGCCGCGGGAGCACAGAGCCACCTCGGACTGTGAAATAACGCACGTGCTGCGTCACGGGGCTGCCCACGCCAAGTGTGTGCGTGCACGCGCGCCGTCAAGCGCGGCTAGAGGCTTCGCTGGCCGCCGTGGCAAGCGGGTAGAATTACTCGGGTCTCTCTTCATGACGAATAAGCCTTTCGCCTTTTACTAAAGACTTCCGTGGAGAGGGACGTTGATGAGTTATGGCTATTTTTGGAAGGCCTTGCCCATCGGACAAGGCCAGCTCAGCTGTTGAAGAAAATGACAGGGAGCACAGTGGTGCGCTTGGTTGTCTGAGTGCAAATAGGTGTGAGCGCTTGAACTAATAGTGTCGAAGGTTTTCAAAATGTGTCAAAGTGTTAAGATCTACAAGCTCACATACTGCCACTGTGTCTTGTTATGTGTGCTTAAGACATGGCTGTTGGGTACCGCAAAGAGGCCATTGTTACGCCCACGTGGAGGGGACTAGTCGTCGTCTGACCGGCAGGCGACTGGTATGTGGATGAGTGCTTTCCTCTATGGCCAGCATGTACAATTCATACTTACCTGGCAGGGGAGACACCATGATCACGAAGGTCGGTTCACCCTCGGCGAGGCTCAGCCATTGCACGCCGTGCTTTGCTGACCCGGGCGAATTCCCCAAATGTGGGAATCTCGACTGCACAATTTCTGGTAGTGGGGGACTGCGTTCGCGCTCTCCCCTGATTAAGTGTTGAAAACATGCGTATAGTGCTGGAGAGGAGCCCTACGGGCTGCTGCTTACGACCATACCACCCTGGAAACGACCGATCTTGGAATATAGGCAGGGCAAGCGCATAGGCCGCGCCCACATCATCAAACCACAGCCCCAATTGCCCGGCTCTCCACTCGGACCCAGGAAGCCTCGGGCCCCCACCGGGGTGCCAGGCCCGACAGCCAGCTAAACCCACGACCCGGCTCACCATCCGAACCCGGGTACCTTTTGCCCGGCTCTCCACTCGGACCCAGGAAGCCCTGGGCCCCCACCGGGGTGCCAGGCCCGAAGCCAGCTAAACCCACGACCCGGCTCTCCATCCGAACCCGGGCACCCACTCTTAAGCACCCCTCCCCCGGAACCTTCACAATGTAATACCAGGTGCTGTAAGCTTTTCATTAGCGCATTGGCTGCTGCCATCTGCTGTACATGGGCCGTACCGGCCACAGCTGCCTTTGCTTACGGCCATACCACCCTGAACACGCCCGATCTCGTCCTATCTCGGAAGCTAAGCAGGGTCGGGCCTGTTTAGTACTTGGATGGGAGACCGCCTGGGAATACCAGGTGCTGTAAGCTTTTTCATGTCGGCATACTGAATGAGCAACGGTCATTCATGAATGGCGATGCAAAACACTGGATCATTGTGCACCACTAACTTTTTGCACCCCAAATCGCATAGGCCAGGCCTTCATCATTAAACCACCCCCCCAATCCGACAGGCCCCGCTTTCGACCCGGACACCCGCTCTTAGCCACCCACCCAAGACGCCCTAAACCCAGCCGCGGGAGCACAGAGCCACCTCGGACTGTGAAATAACGCACGTGCTGCGTAGCGGGGCTGCCCACGCCAAGTGTGTGCGTGCACGCGCGCCGTCAAGCGCTTGACCGGCGCGGCTAGAGGCTTCGCTGGCCGCCGTGGCAAGCGGGTAGAATTACTCGGGTCTCTCTTCATGACGAATAAGCCTTTCGCCTTTTACTAAAGACTTCCGTGGAGAGGGACGTTGATGAGTTATGGCTTTTTTTGGAAGGCCTTGCCCATCGGACAAGGCCAGCTCAGCTGTTGAAGAAAATGACAGGGAGCACAGTGGTGCGCTTGGTTGTCTGAGTGCAAATAGGTGTGAGCGCTTGAACTAATAGTGTCGAAGGTTTTCAAAATGTGTCAAAGTGTTAAGATCTACAAGCTCACATACTGCCACTGTGTCTTGTTATGTGTGCTTAAGACATGGCTGTTGGGTACCGCAAAGAGGCCATTGTTACGCCCACGTGGAGGGGACTAGTCGTCGTCTGACCGGCAGGCTACTGGTATGTGGATGAGTGCTTTCCTCTATGGCCAGCATGTACAATTCATACTTACCTGGCAGGGGAGACACCATGATCACGAAGGTCGGTTCACCCTCGGCGAGGCTCAGCCATTGCACGCCGTGCTTTGCTGACCCGGGCGAATTCCCCAAATGTGGGAATCTCGACTGCACAATTTCTGGTAGTGGGGGACTGCGTTCGCGCTCTCCCCTGATTAAGTGTTGAAAACATGCGTATAGTGCTGGAGAGGAGCCCTACGGGCTGCTGCTTACGACCATACCACCCTGGAAACGACCGATCTTGGAATATAGGCAGGGCAAGCGCATAGGCCGCGCCCACATCATCAAACCACAGCCCCAATTGCCCGGCTCTCCACTCGGACCCAGGAAGCCTCGGGCCCCCACCGGGGTGCCAGGCCCGACAGCCAGCTAAACCCACGACCCGGCTCTCCATCCGAACCCGGGTACCTTTTGCCCGGCTCTCCACTCGGACCCAGGAAGCCCTGGGCCCCCACCGGGGTGCCAGGCCCGAAGCCAGCTAAACCCACGACCCGGCTCTCCATCCGAACCCGGGCACCCACTCTTAAGCACCCCTCCCCCGGAACCTTCACAATGTAATACCAGGTGCTGTAAGCTTTTCATTAGCGCATTGGCTGCTGCCATCTGCTGTACATGGGCCGTACCGGCCACAGCTGCCTTTGCTTACGGCCATACCACCCTGAACACGCCCGATCTCGGAAGCTAAGCAGGGTCGGGCCTGGTTAGTACTTGGATGGGAGACCGCCTGGGAATACCAGGTGCTGTAAGCTTTTTCATGTCGGCATACTGAATGAGCAACGGTCATTCATGAATGGCGATGCAAAACACTGGATCATTGTGCACCACTAACTTTTTGCACCCCAAATCGCATAGGCCACGCCTTCATCATTAAACCACCCCCCCAATCCGACAGGCCCCGCTTTCGACCCGGACACCCGCTCTTAGCCACGCACCCAAGACGCCCTAAACCCAGCCGCGGGAGCACAGAGCCACCTCGGACTGTGAAATAACGCACGTGCTGCGTCGCGGGGCTGCCCACGCCAAGTGTGTGCGTGCACGCGCGCCGTCAAGCGCGGCTAGAGGCTTCGCTGGCCGCCGTGGCAAGCGGGTAGAATTACTCGGGTCTCTCTTCATGACGAATAAGCCTTTCGCCTTTTACTAAAGACTTCCGTGGAGAGGGACGTTGATGAGTTATGGCTATTTTTGGAAGGCCTTGCCCATCGGACAAGGCCAGCTCAGCTGTTGAAGAAAATGACAGGGAGCACAGTGGTGCGCTTGGTTGTCTGAGTGCAAATAGGTGTGAGCGCTTGAACTAATAGTGTCGAAGGTTTTCAAAATGTGTCAAAGTGTTAAGATCTACAAGCTCACATACTGCCACTGTGTCTTGTTATGTGTGCTTAAGACATGGCTGTTGGGTACCGCAAAGAGGCCATTGTTACGCCCACGTGGAGGGGACTAGTCGTCGTCTGACCGGCAGGGGACTGGTATGTGGATGAGTGCTTTCCTCTATGGCCAGCATGTACAATTCATACTTACCTGGCAGGGGAGACACCATGATCACGAAGGTCGGTTCACCCTCGGCGAGGCTCAGCCATTGCACGGCGTGCTTTGCTGACCCGGGCGAATTCCCCAAATGTGGGAATCTCGACTGCACAATTTCTGGTAGTGGGGGACTGCGTTCGCGCTCTCCCCTGATTAAGTGTTGAAAACATGCGTATAGTGCTGGAGAGGAGCCCTACGGGCTGCTGCTTACGACCATACCACCCTGGAAACGACCGATCTTGGAATATAGGCAGGGCAAGCGCATAGGCCGCGCCCACATCATCAAACCACAGCCCCAATTGCCTGGCTCTCCACTCGGACCCAGGAAGCCTCGGGCCCCCACCGGGGTGCCAGGCCCGACAGCCAGCTAAACCCACGACCCGGCTCTCCATCCGAACCGGGTACCTTTTGCCCGGCTCTCCACTCGGACCCAGGAAGCCCTGGGCCCCCACCGGGGTGCCAGGCCCGAAGCCAGCTAAACCCACGACCCGGCTCTCTATCCGAACCCGGGCACCCACTCTTAAGCACCCCTCCCCCGGAACCTTCACAATGTAATACCAGGTGCTGTAAGCTTTTCATTAGCGCATTGGCTGCTGCCATCTGCTGTACATGGGCCGTACCGGCCACAGCTGCCTTTGCTTACGGCCATACCACCCTGAACACGCCCGATCTCGTCCTATCTCGGAAGCTAAGCAGGGTCGGGCCTGTTTAGTACTTGGATGGGAGACCGCCTGGGAATACCAGGTGCTGTAAGCTTTTTCATGTCGGCATACTGAATGAGCAACGGTCATTCATGAATGGCGATGCAAAACACTGGATCATTGTGCACCACTAACTTTTTGCACCCCAAATCGCATAGGCCAGGCCTTCATCATTAAACCACCCCCCCAATCCGACAGGCCCCGCTTTCGACCCGGACACCCGCTCTTAGCCACCCACCCAAGACGCCCTAAACCCAGCCGCGGGAGCACAGAGCCACCTCGGACTGTGAAATAACGCACGTGCTGCGTAGCGGGGCTGCCCACGCCAAGTGTGTGCGTGCACGCGCGCCGTCAAGCGCTTGACCGGCGCGGCTAGAGGCTTCGCTGGCCGCCGTGGCAAGCGGGTAGAATTACTCGGGTCTCTCTTCATGACGAATAAGCCTTTCGCCTTTTACTAAAGACTTCCGTGGAGAGGGACGTTGATGAGTTATGGCTTTTTTTGGAAGGCCTTGCCCATCGGACAAGGCCAGCTCAGCTGTTGAAGAAAATGACAGGGAGCACAGTGGTGCGCTTGGTTGTCTGAGTGCAAATAGGTGTGAGCGCTTGAACTAATAGTGTCGAAGGTTTTCAAAATGTGTCAAAGTGTTAAGATCTACAAGCTCACATACTGCCACTGTGTCTTGTTATGTGTGCTTAAGACATGGCTGTTGGGTACCGCAAAGAGGCCATTGTTACGCCCACGTGGAGGGGACTAGTCGTCGTCTGACCGGCAGGCTACTGGTATGTGGATGAGTGCTTTCCTCTATGGCCAGCATGTACAATTCATACTTACCTGGCAGGGGAGACACCATGATCACGAAGGTCGGTTCACCCTCGGCGAGGCTCAGCCATTGCACGCCGTGCTTTGCTGACCCGGGCGAATTCCCCAAATGTGGGAATCTCGACTGCACAATTTCTGGTAGTGGGGGACTGCGTTCGCGCTCTCCCCTGATTAAGTGTTGAAAACATGCGTATAGTGCTGGAGAGGAGCCCTACGGGCTGCTGCTTACGACCATACCACCCTGGAAACGACCGATCTTGGAATATAGGCAGGGCAAGCGCATAGGCCGCGCCCACATCATCAAACCACAGCCCCAATTGCCCGGCTCTCCACTCGGACCCAGGAAGCCTCGGGCCCCCACCGGGGTGCCAGGCCCGACAGCCAGCTAAACCCACGACCCGGCTCTCCATCCGAACCCGGGTACCTTTTGCCCGGCTCTCCACTCGGACCCAGGAAGCCCTGGGCCCCCACCGGGGTGCCAGGCCCGAAGCCAGCTAAACCCACGACCCGGCTCTCCATCCGAACCCGGGCACCCACTCTTAAGCACCCCTCCCCCGGAACCTTCACAATGTAATACCAGGTGCTGTAAGCTTTTCATTAGCGCATTGGCTGCTGCCATCTGCTGTACATGGGCCGTACCGGCCACAGCTGCCTTTGCTTACGGCCATACCACCCTGAACACGCCCGATCTCGGAAGCTAAGCAGGGTCGGGCCTGTTTAGTACTTGGATGGGAGACCGCCTGGGAATACCAGGTGCTGTAAGCTTTTTCATGTCGGCATACTGAATGAGCAACGGTCATTCATGAATGGCGATGCAAAACACTGGATCATTGTGCACCACTAACTTTTTGCACCCCAAATCGCATAGGCCAGGCCTTCATCATTAAACCACCCCCCCAATCCGACAGGCCCCGCTTTCGACCCGGACACCCGCTCTTAGCCACCCACCCAAGACGCCCTAAACCCAGCCGCGGGAGCACAGAGCCACCTCGGACTGTGAAATAACGCACGTGCTGCGTAGCGGGGCTGCCCACGCCAAGTGTGTGCGTGCACGCGCGCCGTCAAGCGCTTGACCGGCGCGGCTAGAGGCTTCGCTGGCCGCCGTGGCAAGCGGGTAGAATTACTCGGGTCTCTCTTCATGACGAATAAGCCTTTCGCCTTTTACTAAAGACTTCCGTGGAGAGGGACGTTGATGAGTTATGGCTTTTTTTGGAAGGCCTTGCCCATCGGACAAGGCCAGCTCAGCTGTTGAAGAAAATGACAGGGAGCACAGTGGTGCGCTTGGTTGTCTGAGTGCAAATAGGTGTGAGCGCTTGAACTAATAGTGTCGAAGGTTTTCAAAATGTGTCAAAGTGTTAAGATCTACAAGCTCACATACTGCCACTGTGTCTTGTTATGTGTGCTTAAGACATGGCTGTTGGGTACCGCAAAGAGGCCATTGTTACGCCCACGTGGAGGGGACTAGTCGTCGTCTGACCGGCAGGCTACTGGTATGTGGATGAGTGCTTTCCTCTATGGCCAGCATGTACAATTCATACTTACCTGGCAGGGGAGACACCATGATCACGAAGGTCGGTTCACCCTCGGCGAGGCTCAGCCATTGCACGCCGTGCTTTGCTGACCCGGGCGAATTCCCCAAATGTGGGAATCTCGACTGCACAATTTCTGGTAGTGGGGGACTGCGTTCGCGCTCTCCCCTGATTAAGTGTTGAAAACATGCGTATAGTGCTGGAGAGGAGCCCTACGGGCTGCTGCTTACGACCATACCACCCTGGAAACGACCGATCTTGGAATATAGGCAGGGCAAGCGCATAGGCCGCGCCCACATCATCAAACCACAGCCCCAATTGCCCGGCTCTCCACTCGGACCCAGGAAGCCTCGGGCCCCCACCGGGGTGCCAGGCCCGACAGCCAGCTAAACCCACGACCCGGCTCTCCATCCGAACCCGGGTACCTTTTGCCCGGCTCTCCACTCGGACCCAGGAAGCCCTGGGCCCCCACCGGGGTGCCAGGCCCGAAGCCAGCTAAACCCACGACCCGGCTCTCCATCCGAACCCGGGCACCCACTCTTAAGCACCCCTCCCCCGGAACCTTCACAATGTAATACCAGGTGCTGTAAGCTTTTCATTAGCGCATTGGCTGCTGCCATCTGCTGTACATGGGCCGTACCGGCCACAGCTGCCTTTGCTTACGGCCATACCACCCTGAACACGCCCGATCTCGGAAGCTAAGCAGGGTCGGGCCTGGTTAGTACTTGGATGGGAGACCGCCTGGGAATACCAGGTGCTGTAAGCTTTTTCATGTCGGCATACTGAATGAGCAACGGTCATTCATGAATGGCGATGCAAAACACTGGATCATTGTGCACCACTAACTTTTTGCACCCCAAATCGCATAGGCCACGCCTTCATCATTAAACCACCCCCCCAATCCGACAGGCCCCGCTTTCGACCCGGACACCCGCTCTTAGCCACGCACCCAAGACGCCCTAAACCCAGCCGCGGGAGCACAGAGCCACCTCGGACTGTGAAATAACGCACGTGCTGCGTCGCGGGGCTGCCCACGCCAAGTGTGTGCGTGCACGCGCGCCGTCAAGCGCGGCTAGAGGCTTCGCTGGCCGCCGTGGCAAGCGGGTAGAATTACTCGGGTCTCTCTTCATGACGAATAAGCCTTTCGCCTTTTACTAAAGACTTCCGTGGAGAGGGACGTTGATGAGTTATGGCTATTTTTGGAAGGCCTTGCCCATCGGACAAGGCCAGCTCAGCTGTTGAAGAAAATGACAGGGAGCACAGTGGTGCGCTTGGTTGTCTGAGTGCAAATAGGTGTGAGCGCTTGAACTAATAGTGTCGAAGGTTTTCAAAATGTGTCAAAGTGTTAAGATCTACAAGCTCACATACTGCCACTGTGTCTTGTTATGTGTGCTTAAGACATGGCTGTTGGGTACCGCAAAGAGGCCATTGTTACGCCCACGTGGAGGGGACTAGTCGTCGTCTGACCGGCAGGGGACTGGTATGTGGATGAGTGCTTTCCTCTATGGCCAGCATGTACAATTCATACTTACCTGGCAGGGGAGACACCATGATCACGAAGGTCGGTTCACCCTCGGCGAGGCTCAGCCATTGCACGCCGTGCTTTGCTGACCCGGGCGAATTCCCCAAATGTGGGAATCTCGACTGCACAATTTCTGGTAGTGGGGGACTGCGTTCGCGCTCTCCCCTGATTAAGTGTTGAAAACATGCGTATAGTGCTGGAGAGGAGCCCTACGGGCTGCTGCTTACGACCATACCACCCTGGAAACGACCGATCTTGGAATATAGGCAGGGCAAGCGCATAGGCCGCGCCCACATCATCAAACCACAGCCCCAATTGCCCGGCTCTCCACTCGGACCCAGGAAGCCTCGGGCCCCCACCGGGGTGCCAGGCCCGACAGCCAGCTAAACCCACGACCCGGCTCTCCATCCGAACCCGGGTACCTTTTGCCCGGCTCTCCACTCGGACCCAGGAAGCCCTGGGCCCCCACCGGGGTGCCAGGCCCGAAGCCAGCTAAACCCACGACCCGGCTCTCCATCCGAACCCGGGCACCCACTCTTAAGCACCCCTCCCCCGGAACCTTCACAATGTAATACCAGGTGCTGTAAGCTTTTCATTAGCGCATTGGCTGCTGCCATCTGCTGTACATGGGCCGTACCGGCCACAGCTGCCTTTGCTTACGGCCATACCACCCTGAACACGCCCGATCTCGGAAGCTAAGCAGGGTCGGGCCTGGTTAGTACTTGGATGGGAGACCGCCTGGGAATACCAGGTGCTGTAAGCTTTTTCATGTCGGCATACTGAATGAGCAACGGTCATTCATGAATGGCGATGCAAAACACTGGATCATTGTGCACCACTAACTTTTTGCACCCCAAATCGCATAGGCCACGCCTTCATCATTAAACCACCCCCCCAATCCGACAGGCCCCGCTTTCGACCCGGACACCCGCTCTTAGCCACGCACCCAAGACGCCCTAAACCCAGCCGCGGGAGCACAGAGCCACCTCGGACTGTGAAATAACGCACGTGCTGCGTCGCGGGGCTGCCCACGCCAAGTGTGTGCGTGCACGCGCGCCGTCAAGCGCGGCTAGAGGCTTCGCTGGCCGCCGTGGCAAGCGGGTAGAATTACTCGGGTCTCTCTTCATGACGAATAAGCCTTTCGCCTTTTACTAAAGACTTCCGTGGAGAGGGACGTTGATGAGTTATGGCTATTTTTGGAAGGCCTTGCCCATCGGACAAGGCCAGCTCAGCTGTTGAAGAAAATGACAGGGAGCACAGTGGTGCGCTTGGTTGTCTGAGTGCAAATAGGTGTGAGCGCTTGAACTAATAGTGTCGAAGGTTTTCAAAATGTGTCAAAGTGTTAAGATCTACAAGCTCACATACTGCCACTGTGTCTTGTTATGTGTGCTTAAGACATGGCTGTTGGGTACCGCAAAGAGGCCATTGTTACGCCCACGTGGAGGGGACTAGTCGTCGTCTGACCGGCAGGGGACTGGTATGTGGATGAGTGCTTTCCTCTATGGCCAGCATGTACAATTCATACTTACCTGGCAGGGGAGACACCATGATCACGAAGGTCGGTTCACCCTCGGCGAGGCTCAGCCATTGCACGCCGTGCTTTGCTGACCCGGGCGAATTCCCCAAATGTGGGAATCTCGACTGCACAATTTCTGGTAGTGGGGGACTGCGTTCGCGCTCTCCCCTGATTAAGTGTTGAAAACATGCGTATAGTGCTGGAGAGGAGCCCTACGGGCTGCTGCTTACGACCATACCACCCTGGAAACGACCGATCTTGGAATATAGGCAGGGCAAGCGCATAGGCCGCGCCCACATCATCAAACCACAGCCCCAATTGCCTGGCTCTCCACTCGGACCCAGGAAGCCTCGGGCCCCCACCGGGGTGCCAGGCCCGACAGCCAGCTAAACCCACGACCCGGCTCTCCATCCGAACCGGGTACCTTTTGCCCGGCTCTCCACTCGGACCCAGGAAGCCCTGGGCCCCCACCGGGGTGCCAGGCCCGAAGCCAGCTAAACCCACGACCCGGCTCTCCATCCGAACCCGGGCACCCACTCTTAAGCACCCCTCCCCCGGAACCTTCACAATGTAATACCAGGTGCTGTAAGCTTTTCATTAGCGCATTGGCTGCTGCCATCTGCTGTACATGGGCCGTACCGGCCACAGCTGCCTTTGCTTACGGCCATACCACCCTGAACACGCCCGATCTCGTCCGATCTCGGAAGCTAAGCAGGGTCGGGCCTGGTTAGTACTTGGATGGGAGACCGCCTGGGAATACCAGGTGCTGTAAGCTTTTTCATGTCGGCATACTGAATGAGCAACGGTCATTCATGAATGGCGATGCAAAACACTGGATCATTGTGCACCACTAACTTTTTGCACCCCAAATCGCATAGGCCACGCCTTCATCATTAAACCACCCCCCCAATCCGACAGGCCCCGCTTTCGACCCGGACACCCGCTCTTAGCCACCCACCCAAGACGCCCTAAACCCAGCCGCGGGAGCACAGAGCCACCTCGGACTGTGAAATAACGCACGTGCTGCGTCGCGGGGCTGCCCACGCCAAGTGTGTGCGTGCACGCGCGCCGTCAAGCGCTTGACCGGCGCGGCTAGCGGCTCTGCTGGCCGCCGTGGCAAGCGGGTAGAATTACTCGGGTCTCTCTTCATGACGAATAAGCCTTTCGCCTTTTACTAAAGACTTCCGTGGAGAGGGACGTTGATGAGTTATGGCTATTTTTGGAAGGCCTTGCCCATCGGACAAGGCCAGCTCAGCTGTTGAAGAAAATGACAGGGAGCACAGTGGTGCGCTTGGTTGTCTGAGTGCAAATAGGTGTGAGCGCTTGAACTAATAGTGTCGAAGGTTTTCAAAATGTGTCAAAGTGTTAAGATCTACAAGCTCACATACTGCCACTGTGTCTTGTTATGTGTGCTTAAGACATGGCTGTTGGGTACCGCAAAGAGGCCATTGTTACGCCCACGTGGAGGGGACTAGTCGTCGTCTGACCGGCAGGGTACTGGTATGTGGATGAGTGCTTTCCTCTATGGCCAGCATGTACAATTCATACTTACCTGGCAGGGGAGACACCATGATCACGAAGGTCGTTACCTCGGCGAGGCTCAGCCATTGCACGCCGTGCTTTGCTGACCCGGGCGAATTCCCCAAATGTGGGAATCTCGACTGCACAATTTCTGGTAGTGGGGGACTGCGTTCGCGCTCTCCCCTGATTAAGTGTTGAAAACATGCGTATAGTGCTGGAGAGGAGCCCTACGGGCTGCTGCTTACGACCATACCACCCTGGAAACGACCGATCTTGGAATATAGGCAGGGCAAGCGCATAGGCCGCGCCCACATCATCAAACCACAGCCCCAATTGCCCGGCTCTCCACTCGGACCCAGGAAGCCTCGGGCCCCCACCGGGGTGCCAGGCCCGACAGCCAGCTAAACCCACGACCCGGCTCTCCATCCGAACCCGGGTACCTTTTGCCCGGCTCTCCACTCGGACCCAGGAAGCCCTGGGCCCCCACCGGGGTGCCAGGCCCGAAGCCAGCTAAACCCACGACCCGGCTCTCCATCCGAACCCGGGCACCCACTCTTAAGCACCCCTCCCCCGGAACCTTCACAATGTAATACCAGGTGCTGTAAGCTTTTCATTAGCGCATTGGCTGCTGCCATCTGCTGTACATGGGCCGTACCGGCCACAGCTGCCTTTGCTTACGGCCATACCACCCTGAACACGCCCGATCTCGTCCGATCTCGGAAGCTAAGCAGGGTCGGGCCTGGTTAGTACTTGGATGGGAGACCGCCTGGGAATACCAGGTGCTGTAAGCTTTTTCATGTCGGCATACTGAATGAGCAACGGTCATTCATGAATGGCGATGCAAAGCACTGGATCATTGTGCACCACTAACTTTTTGCACCCCAAAGCGCATAGGCCACGCCTTCATCATTAAACCACCCCCCCAATCCGACAGGCCCCGCTTTCGACCCGGACACCCTCTCTTAGCCACCCACCCAAGACGCCCTAAACCCAGCCGCGGGAGCACAGAGCCACCTCGGACTGTGAAATAACGCACGTGCTGCGTCGCGGGGCTGCCCACGCCAAGTGTGTGCGTGCACGCGCGCCGTCAAGCGCTTGACCGGCGCGGCTAGAGGCTTCGCTGGCCGCCGTGGCAAGCGGGTAGAATTACTCCGGTCTCTCTTCATGACGAATAAGCCTTTCGCCTTTTACTAAAGACTTCCGTGGAGAGGGACGTTGATGAGTTATGGCTATTTTTGGAAGGCCTTGCCCATCGGACAAGGCCAGCTCAGCTGTTGAAGAAAATGACAGGGAGCACAGTGGTGCGCTTGGTTGTCTGAGTGCAAATAGGTGTGAGCGCTTGAACTAATAGTATCGAAGGTTTTCAAAATGTGTCAAAGTGTTAAGATCTACAAGCTCACATACTGCCACTGTGTCTTGTTATGTGTGCTTAAGACATGGCTGTTGGGTACCGCAAAGAGGCCATTGTTACGCCCACGTGGAGGGGACTAGTCGTCGTCTGACCGGCAGGGGACTGGTATGTGGATGAGTGCTTTCCTCTATGGCCAGCATGTACAATCCATACTTACCTGGCAGCGGAGACACCATGATCACGAAGGTCGGTTCACCCTCGGCGAGGCTCAGCCATTGCACGCCGTGCTTTGCTGACCCGGGCGAATTCCCCAAATGTGGGAATCTCGACTGCACAATTTCTGGTAGTGGGGGACTGCGTTCGCGCTCTCCCCTGATTAAGTGTTGAAAACATGCGTATAGTGCTGGAGAGGAGCCCTACCGGCTGCTGCTTACGACCATACCACCCTGGAAACCACCGATCTTGGAATATAGGCAGGGCAAGCGCATAGGCCGCGCCCACATCATCAAACCACAGCCCCAATTGCCCGGCTCTCCACTCGGACCCAGGAAGCCTCGGGCCCCCACCGGGGTGCCAGGCCCGACAGCCAGCTAAACCCACGACCCGGCTCTCCATCCGAACCCGGGAACCTTTTGCCCGGCTCTCCACTCGGACCCAGGAAGCCCTGGGCCCCCACCGGGGTGCCAGGCCCGAAGCCAGCTAAACCCACGACCCGGCTCTCCATCCGAACCCGGGCACCCACTCTTAAGCACCCCTCCCCCGGAACCTTCACAATGTAATACCAGGTGCTGTAAGCTTTTCATTAGCGCATTGGCTGCTGCCATCTGCTGTACATGGGCCGTACCGGCCACAGCTGCCTTTGCTTACGGCCATACCACCTGAACACGCCCGATCTCGTCCGATCTCGGAAGCTAAGCAGTGTCGGGCCTGGTTAGTACTTGGACGGGAGACCGCCTGGGAATACCAGGTGCTGTAAGCTTTTTCATGTCGGCATACTGAATGAGCAACGGTCATTCATGAATGGCGATGCAAAGCACTGGATCATTGTGCACCACTAACTTTTTGCACCCCAAAGCGCATAGGCCACGCCTTCATCATTAAACCACCCCCCCAATCCGACAGGCCCCGCTTTCGACCCGGACACCCGCTCTTAGCCACCCACCCAAGACGCCCTAAACCCAGCCGCGGGAGCACAGAGCCACCTCGGACTGTGAAATAACGCACGTGCTGCGTCGCGGGGCTGCCCACGCCAAGTGTGTGCGTGCACGCGCGCCGTCAAGCGCTTGACCGGCGCGGCTAGAGGCTTCGCTGGCCGCCGTGGCAAGCGGGTAGAATTACTCGGGTCTCTCTTCATGACGAATAAGCCTTTCGCCTTTTACTAAAGACTTCCGTGGAGAGGGACGTTGATGAGTTATGGCTATTTTTGGAAGGCCTTGCCCATCGGACAAGGCCAGCTCAGCTGTTGAAGAAAATGACAGGGAGCACAGTGGTGCTCTTGGTTGTCTGAGTGCAAATAGGTGTGAGCGCTTGAACTAATAGTATCGAAGGTTTTCAAAATGTGTCAAAGTGTTAAGATCTACAAGCTCACATACTGCCACTGTGTCTTGTTATGTGTGCTTAAGACATGGCTGTTGGGTACCGCAAAGAGGCCATTGTTACGCCCACGTGGAGGGGACTAGTCGTCGTCTGACCGGCAGGGTACTGGTATGTGGATGAGTGCTTTCCTCTATGGCCAGCATGTACAATCCATACTTACCTGGCAGGGGAGACACCATGATCACGAAGGTCGGTTCACCCTCGGCGAGGCTCAGCCATTGCACGCCGTGCTTTGCTGACCCGGGCGAATTCCCCAAATGTGGGAATCTCGACTGCACAATTTCTGGTAGTGGGGGACTGCGTTCGCGCTCTCCCCTGATTAAGTGTTGAAAACATGCGTATAGTGCTGGAGAGGAGCCCTACCGGCTGCTGCTTACGACCATACCACCCTGGAAACGACCGATCTTGGAATATAGGCAGGGCAAGCGCATAGGCCGCGCCCACATCATCAAACCACAGCCCCAATTGCCCGGCTCTCCACTCGGACCCAGGAAGCCTCGGGCCCCCACCGGGGTGCCAGGCCCGACAGCCAGCTAAACCCACGACCCGGCTCTCCATCCGAACCCGGGTACCTTTTGCCAGGCTCTCCACTCGGACCCAGGAAGCCCTGGGCCCCCACCGGGGTGCCAGGCCCGAAGCCAGCTAAACCCACAACCCGGCTCTCCATCCGAACCCGGGCACCCACTCTTAAGCACCCCTCCCCCGGATCCTTCACAATGTAATACCAGGTGCTGTAAGCTTTTCATTAGCGCATTGGCTGCTGCCATCTGCTGTACATGGGCCGTACCGGCCACAGCTGCCTTTGCTTACGGCCATACCACCCTGAACACGCCCGATCTCGTCCGATCTCGGAAGCTAAGCAGGGTCGGGCCTGGTTAGTACTTGGACGGGAGACCGCCTGGGAATACCAGGTGCTGTAAGCTTTTTCATGTCGGCATACTGAATGAGCAACGGTCATTCATGAATGGCGATGCAAAGCACTGGATCATTGTGCACCACTAACTTTTTGGACCCCAAAGCGCATAGGCCACGCCTTCATCATTAAACCACCCCCCCAATCCGACAGGCCCCGCTTTCGACCCGGACACCCGCTCTTAGCCACCCACCCAAGACGCCCTAAACCCAGCCGCGGGAGCACAGAGCCACCTCGGACTGTGAAATAACGCACGTGCTGCGTCGCGGGGCTGCCCACGCCAAGTGTGTGCGTGCACGCGCGCCGTCAAGCGCTTGACCGGCGCGGCTAGAGGCTTCGCTGGCCGCCGTGGCAAGCGGGTAGAATTACTCGGGTCTCTCTTCATGACGAATAAGCCTTTCGCCTTTTACTAAAGACTTCCGTGGAGAGGGACGTTGATGAGTTATGGCTATTTTTGGAAGGCCTTGCCCATCGGACAAGGCCAGCTCAGCTGTTGAAGAAAATGACAGGGAGCACAGTGGTGCGCTTGGTTGTCTGAGTGCAAATAGGTGTGAGCGCTTGAACTAATAGTATCGAAGGTTTTCAAAATGTGTCAAAGTGTTAAGATCTACAAGCTCACATACTGCCACTGTGTCTTGTTATGTGTGCTTAAGACATGGCTGTTGGGTACCGCAAAGAGGCCATTGTTACGCCCACGTGGAGGGGACTAGTCGTCGTCTGACCGGCAGGGTACTGGTATGTGGATGAGTGCTTTCCTCTATGGCCAGCATGTACAATCCATACTTACCTGGCAGGGGAGACACCATGATCACGAAGGTCGGTTCACCCTCGGCGAGGCTCAGCCATTGCACGCCGTGCTTTGCTGACCCGGGCGAATTCCCCAAATGTGGGAATCTCGACTGCACAATTTCTGGTAGTGGGGGACTGCGTTCGCGCTCTCCCCTGATTAAGTGTTGAAAACATGCGTATAGTGCTGGAGAGGAGCCCTACCGGCTGCTGCTTACGACCATACCACCCTGGAAACGACCGATCTTGGAATATAGGCAGGGCAAGCGCATAGGCCGCGCCCACATCATCAAACCACAGCCCCAATTGCCCGGCTCTCCACTCGGACCCAGGAAGCCTCGGGCCCCCACCGGGGTGCCAGGCCCGACAGCCAGCTAAACCCACGACCCGGCTCTCCATCCGAACCCGGGTACCTTTTGCCCGGCTCTCCACTCGGACCCAGGAAGCCCTGGGCCCCCACCGGGGTGCCAGGCCCGAAGCCAGCTAAACCCACGACCCGGCTCTCCATCCGAACCCGGGCACCCACTCTTAAGCACCCCTCCCCCGGAACCTTCACAATGTAATACCAGGTGCTGTAAGCTTTTCATTAGCGCATTGGCTGCTGCCATCTGCTGTACATGGGCCGTACCGGCCACAGCTGCCTTTGCTTACGGCCATACCACCCTGAACACGCCCGATCTCGTCCGATCTCGGAAGCTAAGCAGGGTCGGGCCTGGTTAGTACTTGGACGGGAGACCGCCTGGGAATACCAGGTGCTGTAAGCTTTTTCATGTCGGCATACTGAATGAGCAACGGTCATTCATGAATGGCGATGCAAAGCACTGGATCATTGTGCACCACTAACTTTTTGGACCCCAAAGCGCATAGGCCACGCCTTCATCATTAAACCACCCCCCCAATCCGACAGGCCCCGCTTTCGACCCGGACACCCGCTCTTAGCCACCCACCCAAGACGCCCTAAACCCAGCCGCGGGAGCACAGAGCCACCTCGGACTGTGAAATAACGCACGTGCTGCGTCGCGGGGCTGCCCACGCCAAGTGTGTGCGTGCACGCGCGCCGTCAAGCGCTTGACCGGCGCGGCTAGAGGCTTCGCTGGCCGCCGTGGCAAGCGGGTAGAATTACTCGGGTCTCTCTTCATGACGAATAAGCCTTTCGCCTTTTACTAAAGACTTCCGTGGAGAGGGACGTTGATGAGTTATGGCTATTTTTGGAAGGCCTTGCCCATCGGACAAGGCCAGCTCAGCTGTTGAAGAAAATGACAGGGAGCACAGTGGTGCGCTTGGTTGTCTGAGTGCAAATAGGTGTGAGCGCTTGAACTAATAGTATCGAAGGTTTTCAAAATGTGTCAAAGTGTTAAGATCTACAAGCTCACATACTGCCACTGTGTCTTGTTATGTGTGCTTAAGACATGGCTGTTGGGTACCGCAAAGAGGCCATTGTTACGCCCACGTGGAGGGGACTAGTCGTCGTCTGACCGGCAGGGGACTGGTATGTGGATGAGTGCTTTCCTCTATGGCCAGCATGTACAATCCATACTTACCTGGCAGGGGAGACACCATGATCACGAAGGTCGGTTCACCCTCGGCGAGGCTCAGCCATTGCACGCCGTGCTTTGCTGACCCGGGCGAATTCCCCAAATGTGGGAATCTCGACTGCACAATTTCTGGTAGTGGGGGACTGCGTTCGCGCTCTCCCCTGATTAAGTGTTGAAAACATGCGTATAGTGCTGGAGAGGAGCCCTACCGGCTGCTGCTTACGACCATACCACCCTGGAAACGACCGATCTTGGAATATAGGCAGGGCAAGCGCATAGGCCGCGCCCACATCATCAAACCACAGCCCCAATTGCCCGGCTCTCCACTCGGACCCAGGAAGCCTCGGGCCCCCACCGGGGTGCCAGGCCCGACAGCCAGCTAAACCCACGACCCGGCTCTCCATCCGAACCCGGGTACCTTTTGCCCGGCTCTCCACTCGGACCCAGGAAGCCCTGGGCCCCCACCGGGGTGCCAGGCCCGAAGCCAGCTAAACCCACGACCCGGCTCTCCATCCGAACCCGGGCACCCACTCTTAAACACCCCTCCCCCGGAACCTTCACAATGTAATACCAGGTGCTGTAAGCTTTTCATTAGCGCATTGGCTGCTGCCATCTGCTGTACATGGGCCGTACCGGCCACAGCTGCCTTTGCTTACGGCCATACCACCCTGAACACGCCCGATCTCGTCCGATCTCGGAAGCTAAGCAGGGTCGGGCCTGGTTAGTACTTGGACGGGAGACCGCCTGGGAATACCAGGTGCTGTAAGCTTTTTCATGTCGGCATACTGAATGAGCAACGGTCATTCATGAATGGCGATGCAAAGCACTGGATCATTGTGCACCACTAACTTTTTGCACCCCAAAGCGCATAGGCCACGCCTTCATCATTAAACCACCCCCCCAATCCGACAGGCCCCGCTTTCGACCCGGACACCCGCTCTTAGCCACCCACCCAAGACGCCCTAAACCCAGCCGCGGGAGCACAGAGCCACCTCGGACTGTGAAATAACGCACGTGCTGCGTCGCGGGGCTGCCCACGCCAAGTGTGTGCGTGCACGCGCGCCGTCAAGCGCTTGACCGGCGCGGCTAGAGGCTGCGCTGGCCGCCGTGGCAAGCGGGTAGAATTACTCGGGTCTCTCTTCATGACGAATAAGCCTTTCGCCTTTTACTAAAGACTTCCGTGGAGAGGGACGTTGATGAGTTATGGCTATTTTTGGAAGGCCTTGCCCATCGGACAAGGCCAGCTCAGCTGTTGAAGAAAATGACAGGGAGCACAGTGGTGCGCTTGGTTGTCTGAGTGCAAATAGGTGTGAGCGCTTGAACTAATAGTATCGAAGGTTTTCAAAATGTGTCAAAGTGTTAAGATCTACAAGCTCACATACTGCCACTGTGTCTTGTTATGTGTGCTTAAGACATGGCTGTTGGGTACCGCAAAGAGGCCATTGTTACGCCCACGTGGAGGGGACTAGTCGTCGTCTGACCGGCAGGGGACTGGTATGTGGATGAGTGCTTTCCTCTATGGCCAGCATGTACAATCCATACTTACCTGGCAGGGGAGACACCATGATCACGAAGGTCGGTTCACCCTCGGCGAGGCTCAGCCATTGCACGCCGTGCTTTGCTGACCCGGGCGAATTCCCCAAATGTGGGAATCTCGACTGCACAATTTCTGGTAGTGGGGGACTGCGTTCGCGCTCTCCCCTGATTAAGTGTTGAAAACATGCGTATAGTGCTGGAGAGGAGCCCTACCGGCTGCTGCTTACGACCATACCACCCTGGAAACGACCGATCTTGGAATATAGGCAGGGCAAGCGCATAGGCCGCGCCCACATCATCAAACCACAGCCCCAATTGCCCGGCTCTCCACTCGGACCCAGGAAGCCTCGGGCCCCCACCGGGGTGCCAGGCCCGACAGCCAGCTAAACCCACGACCCGGCTCTCCATCCGAACCCGGGTACCTTTTGCCCGGCTCTCCACTCGGACCCAGGAAGCCCTGGGCCCCCACCGGGGTGCCAGGCCCGAAGCCAGCTAAACCCACGACCCGGCTCTCCATCCGAACCCGGGCACCCACTCTTAAGCACCCCTCCCCCGGAACCTTCACAATGTAATACCAGGTGCTGTAAGCTTTTCATTAGCGCATTGGCTGCTGCCATCTGCTGTACATGGGCCGTACCGGCCACAGCTGCCTTTGCTTACGGCCATACCACCCTGAACACGCCCGATCTCGTCCGATCTCGGAAGCTAAGCAGGGTCGGGCCTGGTTAGTACTTGGACGGGAGACCGCCTGGGAATACCAGGTGCTGTAAGCTTTTTCATGTCGGCATACTGAATGAGCAACGGTCATTCATGAATGGCGATGCAAAGCACTGGATCATTGTGCACCACTAACTTTTTGCACCCCAAAGCGCATAGGCCACGCCTTCATCATTAAACCACCCCCCCAATCCGACAGGCCCCGCTTTCGACCCGGACACCCGCTCTTAGCCACCCACCCAAGACGCCCTAAACCCAGCCGCGGGAGCACAGAGCCACCTCGGACTGTGAAATAACGCACGTGCTGCGTCGCGGGGCTGCCCACGCCAAGTGTGTGCGTGCACGCGCGCCGTCAAGCGCTTGACCGGCGCGGCTAGAGGCTTCGCTGGCCGCCGTGGCAAGCGGGTAGAATTACTCGGGTCTCTCTTCATGACGAATAAGCCTTTCGCCTTTTACTAAAGACTTCCGTGGAGAGGGACGTTGATGAGTTATGGCTATTTTTGGAAGGCCTTGCCCATCGGACAAGGCCAGCTCAGCTGTTGAAGAAAATGACAGGGAGCACAGTAGTGCGCTTGGTTGTCTGAGTGCAAATAGGTGTGAGCGCTTGAACTAATAGTATCGAAGGTTTTCAAAATGTGTCAAAGTGTTAAGATCTACAAGCTCACATACTGCCACTGTGTCTTGTTATGTGTGCTTAAGACATGGCTGTTGGGTACCGCAAAGAGGCCATTGTTACGCCCACGTGGAGGGGACTAGTCGTCGTCTGACCGGCAGGGGACTGGTATGTGGATGAGTGCTTTCCTCTATGGCCAGCATGTACAATTCATACTTACCTGGCAGGGGAGACACCATGATCACGAAGGTCGGTTCACCCTCGGCGAGGCTCAGCCATTGCACGCCGTGCTTTGCTGACCCGGGCGAATTCCCCAAATGTGGGAATCTCGACTGCACAATTTCTGGTAGTGGGGGACTGCGTTCGCGCTCTCCCCTGATTAAGTGTTGAAAACATGCGTATAGTGCTGGAGAGGAGCCCTACGGGCTGATGCTTACGACCATACCACCCTGGAAACGACCGATCTTGGAATATAGGCAGGGCAAGCGCATAGGCCGCGCCCACATCATCAAACCACAGCCCCAATTGCCCGGCTCTCCACTCGGACCCAGGAAGCCTCGGGCCCCCACCGGGGTGCCAGGCCCGACAGCCAGCTAAACCCACGACCCGGCTCTCCATCCGAACCCGGGTACCTTTTGCCCGGCTCTCCACTCGGACCCAGGAAAGCCCTGGGCCCCCACCGGGGTGCCAGGCCCGAAGCCAGCTAAACCCACGACCCGGCTATCCATCCGAACCCGGGCACCCACTCTTAAGCACCCCTCCCCCGGAACCTTCACAATGTAATACCAGGTGCTGTAAGCTTTTCATTAGCGCATTGGCTGCTGCCATCTGCTGTACATGGGCCGTACCGGCCACAGCTGCCTTTGCTTACGGCCATACCACCCTGAACACGCCCGATCTCGTCCGATCTCGGAAGCTAAGCAGGGTCGGGCCTGGTTAGTACTTGGACGGGAGACCGCCTGGGAATACCAGGTGCTGTAAGCTTTTTCATGTCGGCATACTGAATGAGCAACGGTCATTCATGAATGGCGATGCAAAGCACTGGATCATTGTGCACCACTAACTTTTTGGACCCCAAAGCGCATAGGCCACGCCTTCATCATTAAACCACCCCCCCAATCCGACAGGCCCCGCTTTCGACCCGGACACCCGCTCTTAGCCACCCACCCAAGACGCCCTAAACCCAGCCGCGGGAGCACAGAGCCACCTCGGACTGTGAAATAACGCACGTGCTGCGTCGCGGGGCTGCCCACGCCAAGTGTGTGCGTGCACGCGCGCCGTCAAGCGCTTGACCGGCGCGGCTAGAGGCTTCGCTGGCCGCCGTGGCAAGCGGGTAGAATTACTCGGGTCTCTCTTCATGACGAATAAGCCTTTCGCCTTTTACTAAAGACTTCCGTGGAGAGGGACGTTGATGAGTTATGGCTATTTTTGGAAGGCCTTGCCCATCGGACAAGGCCAGCTCAGCTGTTGAAGAAAATGACAGGGAGCACAGTGGTGCGCTTGGTTGTCTGAGTGCAAATAGGTGTGAGCGCTTGAACTAATAGTATCGAAGGTTTTCAAAATGTGTCAAAGTGTTAAGATCTACAAGCTCACATACTGCCACTGTGTCTTGTTATGTGTGCTTAAGACATGGCTGTTGGGTACCGCAAAGAGGCCATTGTTACGCCCACGTGGAGGGGACTAGTCGTCGTCTGACCGGCAGGGGACTGGTATGTGGATGAGTGCTTTCCTCTATGGCCAGCATGTACAATCCATACTTACCTGGCAGGGGAGACACCATGATCACGAAGGTCGGTTCACCCTCGGCGAGGCTCAGCCATTGCACGCCGTGCTTTGCTGACCCGGGCGAATTCCCCAAATGTGGGAATCTCGACTGCACAATTTCTGGTAGTGGGGGACTGCGTTCGCGCTCTCCCCTGATTAAGTGTTGAAAACATGCGTATAGTGCTGGAGAGGAGCCCTACCGGCTGCTGCTTACGACCATACCACCCTGGAAACGACCGATCTTGGAATATAGGCAGGGCAAGCGCATAGGCCGCGCCCACATCATCAAACCACAGCCCCAATTGCCCGGCTCTCCACTCGGACCCAAGAAGCCTCGGGCCCCCACCGGGGTGCCAGGCCCGACAGCCAGCTAAACCCACGACCCGGCTCTCCATCCGAACCCGGGTACCTTTTGCCCGGCTCTCCACTCGGACCCAGGAAGCCCTGGGCCCCCACCGGGGTGCCAGGCCCGAAGCCAGCTAAACCCACGACCCGGCTCTCCATCCGAACCCGGGCACCCACTCTTAAGCACCCCTCCCCCGGAACCTTCACAATGTAATACCAGGTGCTGTAAGCTTTTCATTAGCGCATTGGCTGCTGCCATCTGCTGTACATGGGCCGTACCGGCCACAGCTGCCTTTGCTTACGGCCATACCACCCTGAACACGCCCGATCTCGTCCGATCTCGGAAGCTAAGCAGGGTCGGGCCTGGTTAGTACTTGGACGGGAGACCGCCTGGGAATACCAGGTGCTGTAAGCTTTTTCATGTCGGCATACTGAATGAGCAACGGTGATTCATGAATGGCGATGCAAAGCACTGGATCATTGTGCACCACTAACTTTTTGCACCCCAAAGCGCATAGGCCACGCCTTCATCATTAAACCACCCCCCCAATCCGACAGGCCCCGCTTTCGACCCGGACACCCGCTCTTAGCCACCCACCCAAGACGCCCTAAACCCAGCCGCGGGAGCACAGAGCCACCTCGGACTGTGAAATAACGCACGTGCTGCGTCGCGGGGCTGCCCACGCCAAGTGTGTGCGTGCACGCGCGCCGTCAAGCGCTTGACCGGCGCGGCTAGAGGCTGCGCTGGCCGCCGTGGCAAGCGGGTAGAATTACTCGGGTCTCTCTTCATGACGAATAAGCCTTTCGCCTTTTACTAAAGACTTCCGTGGAGAGGGACGTTGATGAGTTATGGCTATTTTTGGAAGGCCTTGCCCATCGGACAAGGCCAGCTCAGCTGTTGAAGAAAATGACAGGGAGCACAGTGGTGAGCTTGGTTGTCTGAGTGCAAATAGGTGTGAGCGCTTGAACTAATAGTATCGAAGGTTTTCAAAATGTGTCAAAGTGTTAAGATCTACAAGCTCACATACTGCCACTGTGTCTTGTTATGTGTGCTTAAGACATGGCTGTTGGGTACCGCAAAGAGGCCTTTGTTACGCCCACGTGGAGGGGACTAGTCGTCGTCTGACCGGCAAGTGACTGGTATGTGGATGAGGGCTTTCCTCTATGGCCAGCATGTACAATTCATACTTACCTGGCAGGGGAGACACCATGATCACGAAGGTCGGTTCACTTTCGGCGAGGCTCAGCCATTGCACGCCGTGCTTTGCTGACCCGGGCGAATTCCCCAAATGTGGGAATCTCGACTGCACAATTTCTGGTAGTGGGGGACTGCGTTCGCGCTCTCCCCTGATTAAGTGTTGAAAACATGCGTATAGTGCTGGAGAGGAGCCCTACGGGCTGCTGCTTACGACCATACCACCCTGGAAACGACCGATCTTTGAATATAGGCAGGGCAAGCGCATAGGCCGCGCCCACATCATCAAACCACAGCCCCAATTGCCCGGCTCTCCACTCGGACCCAGGAAGCCTCGGGCCCCCACCGGGGTGCCAGGCCCGACAGCCAGCTAAACCCACGACCCGGCTCTCCATCCGAACCCGGGTACCTTTTGCCCGGCTCTCCACTCGGACCCAGGAAGCTCTGGGCCCCCACCGGGGTGCCAGGCCCGAAGCCAGCTAAACCCACGACCCGGCTCTCCATCCGAACCCGGGCACCCACTCTTAAGCACCCCTCCCCCGGAACCTTCACAATGTAATACCAGGTGCTGTAAGCTTTTCATTAGCGCATTGGCTGCTGCCATCTGCTGTACATGTGCAGTACCGGCCACAGCTGCCTTTGCTTACGGCCATACCACCCTGAACACGCCCGATCTCGTCCGATCTCGGAAGCTAAGCAGGGCCGGGCCTGGTTAGTACTTGGATGGGAGACCGCCTGGGAATACCAGGTGCTGTAAGCTTTTTCATGTCGGCATACTGAATGAGCAACGGTCATTCATGAATGGCGATGCAAAGCACTGGATCATTGTCCACCACTAACTTTTTGCACCCCAAAGCGCATAGGCCACGCCTTCATCATTAAACCACCCCCCCAATCCGACAGGCCCCGCTTTCGACCCGGACACCCGCTCTTAGCCACCCACCCAAGACGCCCTAAACCCAGCCGCGGGAGCACAGAGCCACCTCGGACTGTGAAATAACGCACGTGCTGCGTCGCGGGGCTGCCCACGCCAATTGTGTGCGTGCACGTGCGCCGTCAAGCGTTTGACCGGCGCGGCTAGAGGCTTCGCTGGCCGCCGTGGCAAGCGGGTAGAATTACTCGGGTCTCTCTTCATGACGAATAAGCCTTTCGCCTTTTACTAAAGACTTCCGTGGAGAGGGATGTTGATGAGTTATGGCTATTTTTGGAAGGCCTTGCCCATCGGACAAGGCCAGCTCAGCTGTTGAAGAAAATAACAGGGAGCACAGTGGTGAGCTTGGTGGTCTGAGTGCAAATAGGTGTGAGCGCTTGAACTAATAGTATCGAAGGTTTTCAAAATGTGTCAAAGTGTTAAGATCTACAAGCTCACATACTGCCACTGTGTCTTGTTATGTGTGCTTAAGACATGGCTGTTGGGTACCGCAAAGAGGCCATTGTTACGCCCACGTGCAGGGGACTAGTCGTCGTCTGACCGGCAAGGGACTGGTATGTGGATGAGTGCTTTCCTCTATGGCCAGCATGTACAATTCATACTTACCTGGCAGGGGAGTCACCATGATCACGAAGGTCGGTTCACCCTTGGCGAGGCTCAGCCATTGCACGCCGTGCTTTGCTGACCCGGGCGAATTCCCCAAATGTGGGAATCTCGACTGCACAATTTCTGGTAGTGGGGGACTGCGTTCGCGCTCTCCCCTGATTAAGTGTTGAAAACATGCGTATAGTGCTGGAGAGGAGCCCTACGGGCTGCTGCTTACGACCATACCACCCTGGAAACGACCGATCTTGGAATATAGGCAGGGCAAGCGCATAGGCCGCGCCCACATCATCAAACCACAGCCCCAATTGCCCGGCTCTCCACTCGGACCCAGGAAGCCTCGGGCCCCCACCGGGGTGCCAGGCCCGACAGCCAGCTAAACCCACGACCCGGCTCTCCATCCGAACCCGGGTACCTTTTGCCCGGCTCTCCACTCGGACCCAGGAAGCTCTGGGCCCCCACCGGGGTGCCAGGCCCGAAGCCAGCTAAACCCACGACCCGGCTCTCCATCCGAACCCGGGCACCCACTCTTAAGCACCCCTCCCCCGGAACCTTCACAATGTAATACCAGGTGCTGTAAGCTTTTCATTAGCGCATTGGCTGCTGCCATCTGCTGTACATGGGCCGTACCGGCCACAGCTGCCTTTGCTTACGGCCATACCACCCTGAACACGCCCGATCTCGTCCGATCTCGGAAGCTAAGCAGGGTCGGGCCTGGTTAGTACTTGGATGGGAGACCGCCTGGGAATACCAGGTGCTGTAAGCTTTTTCATGTCGGCATACTGAATGAGCAACGGTCATTCATGAATGGCGATGCAAAGCACTGGATCATTGTGCACCACTAACTTTTTGCACCCCAAAGCGCATAGGCCACGCCTTCATCATTAAACCACCCCCCCAATCCGACAGGCCCCGCTTTCGACCCGGACACCCGCTCTTAGCCACCCACCCAAGACGCCCTAAACCCAGCCGCGGGAGCACAGAGCCACCTCGGACTGTGAAATAACGCACGTGCTGCGTCGCGGGGCTGCCCACGCCAAGTGTGTGCGTGCACGCGCGCCGTCAAGCGCTTGACCGGCGTGGCTAGAGGCTTCGCTGGCCGCCGTGGCAAGCGGGTAGAATTACTCGGGTCTCTCTTCATGACGAATAAGCCTTTCGCCTTTTACTAAAGACTTCCGTGGAGAGGGACGTTGATGAGTTATGGTTAATTTTGGAAGGCCTTGCCCATCGGACAAGGCCAGCTCAGCTGTTGAAGAAAATGACAGGGAGCACAGTGGTGCGCTTGGTTGTCTGAGTGCAAATAGGTGTGAGCGCTTGAACTAATAGTATCGAAGGTTTTCAAAATGTGTCAAAGTGTTAAGATCTACAAGCTCACATACTGCCACTGTGTCTTGTTATGTGTGCTTAAGACATGGCTGTTGGGTACCGCAAAGAGGCCATTGTTACGCCCACGTGGAGGGGACTAGTCGTCGTCTGACCGGCAGGGGACTGGTATGTGAATGAGTGCTTTCCTCTATTGCCAGCATGTACAATTCATACTTACCTGGCAGGGGAGACACCATGATCACGAAGGTCGGTTCACCCTCGGCGAGGCTCAGCCATTGCAAGCCGTGCTTTGCTGACCCGGGCGAATTCCCCAAATGTGGGAATCTCGACTGCACAATTTCTGGTAGTTGGGGACTGCGTTCGCGCTCTCCCCTGATTAAGTGTTGAAAACATGCGTATAGTGCTGGAGAGGAGCCCTACGGGCTGCTGCTTACGACCATACCACCCTGGAAACGACCGATCTTGGAATATAGGCAGGGCAAGCGCATAGGCCGCGCCCACATCATCAAACCACAGCCCCAATTGCCCGGCTCTCCACTCGGACCCATGAAGCCTCGGGCCCCCACCGGGGTGCCAGGCCCGACAGCCAGCTAAACCCACGACCCGGCTCTCCATCCGAACCCGGGTACCTTTTGCCCGGCTCTCCACTCGGACCCAGGAAGCCCTGGGCCCCCACCGGGGTGCCAGGCCCGAAGCCAGCTAAACCCACGACCCGGCTCTCCATCCGAACCCGGGCACCCACTCTTAAGCACCCCTCCCCCGGAACCTTCACAATGTAATACCAGGTGCTGTAAGCTTTTCATTAGCGCATTGGCTGCTGCCATCTGCTGTACATGGGCCGTACCGGCCACAGCTGCCTTTGCTTACGGCCATACCACCCTGAACACGCCCGATCTCGTCCGATCTCGGAAGCTAAGCAGGGTCGGGCCTGGTTAGTACTTGAATGGGAGACCGCCTGGGAATACCAGGTGCTGTAAGCTTTTTCATGTCGGCATACTGAATGAGCAACGGTCATTCATGAATGGCGATGCAAAACACTGGATCATTGTGCACCACTAACTTTTTGCACCCCAAAGCGCATAGGCCACGCCTTCATCATTAAACCACCCCCCCAATCCGACAGGCCCCGCTTTCGACCCGGACACCCGCTCTTAGCCACCCACCCAAGACGCCCTAAACCCAGCCGCGGGAGCACAGAGCCACCTCGGACTGTGAAATAACGCACGTGCTGCGTCGCGGGGCTGCCCACGCCAAGTGTGTGCGTGCACGCGCGCCGTCAAGCGCTTGACCGGCGCGGCTAGAGGCTTCGCTGGCCGCCGTGGCAAGCGGGTAGAATTACTCGGGTCTCTCTTCATGACGAATAAGCCTTTCGCCTTTTACTAAAGACTTCCGTGGAGAGGGACGTTGATGAGTTATGGCTATTTTTGGAAGGCCTTGCCCATCGGACAAGGCCAGCTCAGCTGTTGAAGAAAATGACAGGGAGCACAGTGGTGCGCTTGGTTGTCTGAGTGCAAATAGGTGTGAGCGCTTGAACTAATAGTATCGAAGGTTTTCAAAATGTGTCAAAGTGTTAAGATCTACAAGCTCACATACTGCCACTGTGTCTTGTTATGTGTGCTTAAGACATGGCTGTTGGGTACCGCAAAGAGGCCATTGTTACGCCCACGTGGAGGGGACTAGTCGTCGTCTGACCGGCAAGGGACTGGTATGTGGATGAGTGCTTTCCTCTATGGCCAGCATGTACAATTCATACTTACCTGGCAGGGGAGACACCATGATCACGAAGGTCGGTTCACCCTCGGCGAGGCTCAGCCATTGCACGCCGTGCTTTGCTGACCCGGGCGAATTCCCCAAATGTGGGAATCTCGACTGCACAATTTCTGGTAGTGGGGGACTGCGTTCGCGCTCTCCCCTGATTAAGTGTTGAAAACATGCGTATAGTGCTGGAGAGGAGCCCTACGGGCTGCTGCTTACGACCATACCACCCTGGAAACGACCGATCTTGGAATATAGGCAGGGCAAGCGCATAGGCCGCGCCCACATCATCAAACCACAGCCCCAATTGCCCGGCTCTCCACTCGGACCCAGGAAGCCTCGGGCCCCCACCGGGGTGCCAGGCCCGACAGCCAGCTAAACCCACGACCCGGCTCTCCATCCGAACCCGGGTACCTTTTGCCCGGCTCTCCACTCGGACCCAGGAAGCTCTGGGCCCCCACCGGGGTGCCAGGCCCGAAGCCAGCTAAACCCACGACCCGGCTCTCCATCCGAACCCGGGCACCCACTCTTAAGCACCCCTCCCCCGGAACCTTCACAATGTAATACCAGGTGCTGTAAGCTTTTCATTAGCGCATTGGCTGCTGCCATCTGCTGTACATGGGCCGTACCGGCCACAGCTGCCTTTGCTTACGGCCATACCACCCTGAACACGCCCGATCTCGTCCGATCTCGGAAGCTAAGCAGGGTCGGGCCTGGTTAGTACTTGGATGGGAGACCGCCTGGGAATACCAGGTGCTGTAAGCTTTTTCATGTCGGCATACTGAATGAGCAACGGTCATTCATGAATGGCGATGCAAAGCACTGGATCATTGTGCACCACTAACTTTTTGCACCCCAAAGCGCATAGGCCACGCCTTCATCATTAAACCACCCCCCCAATCCGACAGGCCCCGCTTTCGACCCGGACACCCGCTCTTAGCCACCCACCCAAGACGCCCTAAACCCAGCCGCGGGAGCACAGAGCCACCTCGGACTGTGAAATAACGCACGTGCTGCGTCGCGGGGCTGCCCACGCCAAGTGTGTGCGTGCACGCGCGCCGTCAAGCGCTTGACCGGCGCGGCTAGAGGCTTCGCTGGCCGCCGTGGCAAGCGGGTAGAATTACTCGGGTCTCTCTTCATGACGAATAAGCCTTTCGCCTTTTACTAAAGACTTCCGTGGAGAGGGACGTTGATGAGTTATGGCTATTTTTGGAAGGCCTTGCCCATCGGACAAGGCCAGCTCAGCTGTTGAAGAAAATGACAGGGAGCACAGTGGTGCGCTTGGTTGTCTGAGTGCAAATAGGTGTGAGCGCTTGAACTAATAGTATCGAAGGTTTTCAAAATGTGTCAAAGTGTTAAGATCTACAAGCTCACATACTGCCACTGTGTCTTGTTATGTGTGCTTAAGACATGGCTGTTGGGTACCGCAAAGAGGCCATTGTTACGCCCACGTGGAGGGGACTAGTCGTCGTCTGACCGGCAGGGGACTGGTATGTGGATGAGTGCTTTCCTCTATGGCCAGCATGTACAATCCATACTTACCTGGCAGGGGAGACACCATGATCACGAAGGTCGGTTCACCCTCGGCGAGGCTCAGCCATTGCACGCCGTGCTTTGCTGACCCGGGCGAATTCCCCAAATGTGGGAATCTCGACTGCACAATTTCTGGTAGTGGGGGACTGCGTTCGCGCTCTCCCCTGATTAAGTGTTGAAAACATGCGTATAGTGCTGGAGAGGAGCCCTACCGGCTGCTGCTTACGACCATACCACCCTGGAAACGACCGATCTTGGAATATAGGCAGGGCAAGCGCATAGGCCGCGCCCACATCATCAAACCACAGCCCCAATTGCCCGGCTCTCCACTCGGACCCAGGAAGCCTCGGGCCCCCACCGGGGTGCCAGGCCCGACAGCCAGCTAAACCCACGACCCGGCTCTCCATCCGAACCCGGGTACCTTTTGCCCGGCTCTCCACTCGGACCCAGGAAGCCCTGGGCCCCCACCGGGGTGCCAGGCCCGAAGCCAGCTAAACCCACGACCCGGCTCTCCATCCGAACCCGGGCACCCACTCTTAAGCACCCCTCCCCCGGAACCTTCACAATGTAATACCAGGTGCTGTAAGCTTTTCATTAGCGCATTGGCTGCTGCCATCTGCTGTACATGGGCCGTACCGGCCACAGCTGCCTTTGCTTACGGCCATACCACCCTGAACACGCCCGATCTCGTCCGATCTCGGAAGCTAAGCAGGGTCGGGCCTGGTTAGTACTTGGACGGGAGACCGCCTGGGAATACCAGGTGCTGTAAGCTTTTTCATGTCGGCATACTGAATGAGCAACGGTCATTCATGAATGGCGATGCAAAGCACTGGATCATTGTGCACCACTAACTTTTTGGACCCCAAAGCGCATAGGCCACGCCTTCATCATTAAACCACCCCCCCAATCCGACAGGCCCCGCTTTCGACCCGGACACCCGCTCTTAGCCACCCACCCAAGACGCCCTAAACCCAGCCGCGGGAGCACAGAGCCACCTCGGACTGTGAAATAACGCACGTGCTGCGTCGCGGGGCTGCCCACGCCAAGTGTGTGCGTGCACGCGCGCCGTCAAGCGCTTGACCGGCGCGGCTAGAGGCTTCGCTGGCCGCCGTGGCAAGCGGGTAGAATTACTCGGGTCTCTCTTCATGACGAATAAGCCTTTCGCCTTTTACTAAAGACTTCCGTGGAGAGGGACGTTGATGAGTTATGGCTATTTTTGGAAGGCCTTGCCCATCGGACAAGGCCAGCTCAGCTGTTGAAGAAAATGACAGGGAGCACAGTGGTGCGCTTGGTTGTCTGAGTGCAAATAGGTGTGAGCGCTTGAACTAATAGTATCGAAGGTTTTCAAAATGTGTCAAAGTGTTAAGATCTACAAGCTCACATACTGCCACTGTGTCTTGTTATGTGTGCTTAAGACATGGCTGTTGGGTACCGCAAAGAGGCCATTGTTACGCCCACGTGGAGGGGACTAGTCGTCGTCTGACCGGCAGGGGACTGGTATGTGGATGAGTGCTTTCCTCTATGGCCAGCATGTACAATCCATACTTACCTGGCAGGGGAGACACCATGATCACGAAGGTCGGTTCACCCTCGGCGAGGCTCAGCCATTGCACGCCGTGCTTTGCTGACCCGGGCGAATTCCCCAAATGTGGGAATCTCGACTGCACAATTTCTGGTAGTGGGGGACTGCGTTCGCGCTCTCCCCTGATTAAGTGTTGAAAACATGCGTATAGTGCTGGAGAGGAGCCCTACCGGCTGCTGCTTACGACCATACCACCCTGGAAACGACCGATCTTGGAATATAGGCAGGGCAAGCGCATAGGCCGCGCCCACATCATCAAACCACAGCCCCAATTGCCCGGCTCTCCACTCGGACCCAGGAAGCCTCGGGCCCCCACCGGGGTGCCAGGCCCGACAGCCAGCTAAACCCACGACCCGGCTCTCCATCCGAACCCGGGTACCTTTTGCCCGGCTCTCCACTCGGACCCAGGAAGCCCTGGGCCCCCACCGGGGTGCCAGGCCCGAAGCCAGCTAAACCCACGACCCGGCTCTCCATCCGAACCCGGGCACCCACTCTTAAACACCCCTCCCCCGGAACCTTCACAATGTAATACCAGGTGCTGTAAGCTTTTCATTAGCGCATTGGCTGCTGCCATCTGCTGTACATGGGCCGTACCGGCCACAGCTGCCTTTGCTTACGGCCATACCACCCTGAACACGCCCGATCTCGTCCGATCTCGGAAGCTAAGCAGGGTCGGGCCTGGTTAGTACTTGGACGGGAGACCGCCTGGGAATACCAGGTGCTGTAAGCTTTTTCATGTCGGCATACTGAATGAGCAACGGTCATTCATGAATGGCGATGCAAAGCACTGGATCATTGTGCACCACTAACTTTTTGCACCCCAAAGCGCATAGGCCACGCCTTCATCATTAAACCACCCCCCCAATCCGACAGGCCCCGCTTTCGACCCGGACACCCGCTCTTAGCCACCCACCCAAGACGCCCTAAACCCAGCCGCGGGAGCACAGAGCCACCTCGGACTGTGAAATAACGCACGTGCTGCGTCGCGGGGCTGCCCACGCCAAGTGTGTGCGTGCACGCGCGCCGTCAAGCGCTTGACCGGCGCGGCTAGAGGCTGCGCTGGCCGCCGTGGCAAGCGGGTAGAATTACTCGGGTCTCTCTTCATGACGAATAAGCCTTTCGCCTTTTACTAAAGACTTCCGTGGAGAGGGACGTTGATGAGTTATGGCTATTTTTGGAAGGCCTTGCCCATCGGACAAGGCCAGCTCAGCTGTTGAAGAAAATGACAGGGAGCACAGTGGTGCGCTTGGTTGTCTGAGTGCAAATAGGTGTGAGCGCTTGAACTAATAGTATTGAAGGTTTTCAAAATGTGTCAAAGTGTTAAGATCTACAAGCTCACATACTGCCACTGTGTCTTGTTATGTGTGCTTAAGACATGGCTGTTGGGTACCGCAAAGAGGCCATTGTTACGCCCACGTGGAGGGGACTAGTCGTCGTCTGACCGGCAGGGGACTGGTATGTGGATGAGTGCTTTCCTCTATGGCCAGCATGTACAATCCATACTTACCTGGCAGGGGAGACACCATGATCACGAAGGTCGGTTCACCCTCGGCGAGGCTCAGCCATTGCACGCCGTGCTTTGCTGACCCGGGCGAATTCCCCAAATGTGGGAATCTCGACTGCACAATTTCTGGTAGTGGGGGACTGCGTTCGCGCTCTCCCCTGATTAAGTGTTGAAAACATGCGTATAGTGCTGGAGAGGAGCCCTACCGGCTGCTGCTTACGACCATACCACCCTGGAAACGACCGATCTTGGAATATAGGCAGGGCAAGCGCATAGGCCGCGCCCACATCATCAAACCACAGCCCCAATTGCCCGGCTCTCCACTCGGACCCAGGAAGCCTCGGGCCCCCACCGGGGTGCCAGGCCCGACAGCCAGCTAAACCCACGACCCGGCTCTCCATCCGAACCCGGGTACCTTTTGCCCGGCTCTCCACTCGGACCCAGGAAGCTCTGGGCCCCCACCGGGGTGCCAGGCCCGAAGCCAGCTAAACCCACGACCCGGCTCTCCATCCGAACCCGGGCACCCACTCTTAAGCACACCTCCCCCGGAACCTTCACAATGTAATACCAGGTGCTGTAAGCTTTTCATTAGCGCATTGGCTGCTGCCATCTGCTGTACATGGGCCGTACCGGCCACAGCTGCCTTTGCTTACGGCCATACCACCCTGAACACGCCCGATCTCGTCCGATCTCGGAAGCTAAGCAGGGTCGGGCCTGGTTAGTACTTGGACGGGAGACCGCCTGGGAATACCAGGTGCTGTAAGCTTTTTCATGTCGGCATACTGAATGAGCAACGGTCATTCATGAATGGCGATGCAAAGCACTGGATCATTGTGCACCACTAACTTTTTGCACCCCAAAGCGCATAGGCCACGCCTTCATCATTAAACCACCCCCCCAATCCGACAGGCCCCGCTTTCGACCCGGACACCCGCTCTTAGCCACCCACCCAAGACGCCCTAAACCCAGCCGCGGGAGCACAGAGCCACCTCGGACTGTGAAATAACGCACGTGCTGCGTCGCGGGGCTGCCCACGCCAAGTGTGTGCGTGCACGCGCGCCGTCAAGCGCTTGACCGGCGCGGCTAGAGGCTTCGCTGGCCGCCGTGGCAAGCGGGTAGAATTACTCGGGTCTCTCTTCATGACGAATAAGCCTTTCGCCTTTTACTAAAGACTTCCGTGGAGAGGGACGTTGATGAGTTATGGCTATTTTTGGAAGGCCTTGCCCATCGGACAAGGCCAGCTCAGCTGTTGAAGAAAATGACAGGGAGCACAGTAGTGCGCTTGGTTGTCTGAGTGCAAATAGGTGTGAGAGCTTGAACTAATAGTATCGAAGGTTTTCAAAATGTGTCAAAGTGTTAAGATCTACAAGCTCACATACTGCCACTGTGTCTTGTTATGTGTGCTTAAGACATGGCTGTTGGGTACCGCAAAGAGGCCATTGTTACGCCCACGTGGAGGGGACTAGTCGTCGTCTGACCGGCAGGGGACTGGTATGTGGATGAGTGCTTTCCTCTATGGCCAGCATGTACAATTCATACTTACCTGGCAGGGGAGACACCATGATCACGAAGGTCGGTTCACCCTCGGCGAGGCTCAGCCATTGCACGCCGTGCTTTGCTGACCCGGGCGAATTCCCCAAATGTGGGAATCTCGACTGCACAATTTCTGGTAGTGGGGGACTGCGTTCGCGCTCTCCCCTGATTAAGTGTTGAAAACATGCGTATAGTGCTGGAGAGGAGCCCTACGGGCTGCTGCTTACGACCATACCACCCTGGAAACGACCGATCTTGGAATATAGGCAGGGCAAGCGCATAGGCCGCGCCCACATCATCAAACCACAGCCCCAATTGCCCGGCTCTCCACTCGGACCCAGGAAGCCTCGGGCCCCCACCGGGGTGCCAGGCCCGACAGCCAGCTAAACCCACGACCCGGCTCTCCATCCGAACCCGGGTACCTTTTGCCCGGCTCTCCACTCGGACCCAGGAAAGCCCTGGGCCCCCACCGGGGTGCCAGGCCCGAAGCCAGCTAAACCCACGACCCGGCTATCCATCCGAACCCGGGCACCCACTCTTAAGCACCCCTCCCCCGGAACCTTCACAATGTAATACCAGGTGCTGTAAGCTTTTCATTAGCGCATTGGCTGCTGCCATCTGCTGTACATGGGCCGTACCGGCCACAGCTGCCTTTGCTTACGGCCATACCACCCTGAACACGCCCGATCTCGTCCGATCTCGGAAGCTAAGCAGGGTCGGGCCTGGTTAGTACTTGGACGGGAGACCGCCTGGGAATACCAGGTGCTGTAAGCTTTTTCATGTCGGCATACTGAATGAGCAACGGTCATTCATGAATGGCGATGCAAAGCACTGGATCATTGTGCACCACTAACTTTTTGGACCCCAAAGCGCATAGGCCACGCCTTCATCATTAAACCACCCCCCCAATCCGACAGGCCCCGCTTTCGACCCGGACACCCGCTCTTAGCCACCCACCCAAGACGCCCTAAACCCAGCCGCGGGAGCACAGAGCCACCTCGGACTGTGAAATAACGCACGTGCTGCGTCGCGGGGCTGCCCACGCCAAGTGTGTGCGTGCACGCGCGCCGTCAAGCGCTTGACCGGCGCGGCTAGAGGCTTCGCTGGCCGCCGTGGCAAGCGGGTAGAATTACTCGGGTCTCTCTTCATGACGAATAAGCCTTTCGCCTTTTACTAAAGACTTCCGTGGAGAGGGACGTTGATGAGTTATGGCTATTTTTGGAAGGCCTTGCCCATCGGACAAGGCCAGCTCAGCTGTTGAAGAAAATGACAGGGAGCACAGTGGTGCGCTTGGTTGTCTGAGTGCAAATAGGTGTGAGCGCTTGAACTAATAGTATCGAAGGTTTTCAAAATGTGTCAAAGTGTTAAGATCTACAAGCTCACATACTGCCACTGTGTCTTGTTATGTGTGCTTAAGACATGGCTGTTGGGTACCGCAAAGAGGCCATTGTTACGCCCACGTGGAGGGGACTAGTCGTCGTCTGACCGGCAGGGGACTGGTATGTGGATGAGTGCTTTCCTCTATGGCCAGCATGTACAATCCATACTTACCTGGCAGGGGAGACACCATGATCACGAAGGTCGGTTCACCCTCGGCGAGGCTCAGCCATTGCACGCCATGCTTTGCTGACCCGGGCGAATTCCCCAAATGTGGGAATCTCGACTGCACAATTTCTGGTAGTGGGGGACTGCGTTCGCGCTCTCCCCTGATTAAGTGTTGAAAACATGCGTATAGTGCTGGAGAGGAGCCCTACCGGCTGCTGCTTACGACCATACCACCCTGGAAACGACCGATCTTGGAATATAGGCAGGGCAAGCGCATAGGCCGCGCCCACATCATCAAACCACAGCCCCAATTGCCCGGCTCTCCACTCGGACCCAAGAAGCCTCGGGCCCCCACCGGGGTGCCAGGCCCGACAGCCAGCTAAACCCACGACCCGGCTCTCCATCCGAACCCGGGTACCTTTTGCCCGGCTCTCCACTCGGACCCAGGAAGCCCTGGGCCCCCACCGGGGTGCCAGGCCCGAAGCCAGCTAAACCCACGACCCGGCTCTCCATCCGAACCCGGGCACCCACTCTTAAGCACCCCTCCCCCGGAACCTTCACAATGTAATACCAGGTGCTGTAAGCTTTTCATTAGCGCATTGGCTGCTGCCATCTGCTGTACATGGGCCGTACCGGCCACAGCTGCCTTTGCTTACGGCCATACCACCCTGAACACGCCCGATCTCGTCCGATCTCGGAAGCTAAGCAGGGTCGGGCCTGGTTAGTACTTGGACGGGAGACCGCCTGGGAATACCAGGTGCTGTAAGCTTTTTCATGTCGGCATACTGAATGAGCAACGGTCATTCATGAATGGCGATGCAAAGCACTGGATCATTGTGCACCACTAACTTTTTGCACCCCAAAGCGCATAGGCCACGCCTTCATCATTAAACCACCCCCCCAATCCGACAGGCCCCGCTTTCGACCCGGACACCCGCTCTTAGCCACCCACCCAAGACGCCCTAAACCCAGCCGCGGGAGCACAGAGCCACCTCGGACTGTGAAATAACGCACGTGCTGCGTCGCGGGGCTGCCCACGCCAAGTGTGTGCGTGCACGCGCGCCGTCAAGCGCTTGACCGGCGCGGCTAGAGGCTGCGCTGGCCGCCGTGGCAAGCGGGTAGAATTACTCGGGTCTCTCTTCATGACGAATAAGCCTTTCGCCTTTTACTAAAGACTTCCGTGGAGAGGGACGTTGATGAGTTATGGCTATTTTTGGAAGGCCTTGCCCATCGGACAAGGCCAGCTCAGCTGTTGAAGAAAATGACAGGGAGCACAGTGGTGAGCTTGGTTGTCTGAGTGCAAATAGGTGTGAGCGCTTGAACTAATAGTATCGAAGGTTTTCAAAATGTGTCAAAGTGTTAAGATCTACAAGCTCACATACTGCCACTGTGTCTTGTTATGTGTGCTTAAGACATGGCTGTTGGGTACCGCAAAGAGGCCATTGTTACGCCCACGTGGAGGGGACTAGTCGTCGTCTGACCGGCAAGTGACTGGTATGTGGATGAGGGCTTTCCTCTATGGCCAGCATGTACAATTCATACTTACCTGGCAGGGGAGACACCATGATCACGAAGGTCGGTTCACCCTCGGCGAGGCTCAGCCATTGCACGCCGTGCTTTGCTGACCCGGGCGAATTCCCCAAATGTGGGAATCTCGACTGCACAATTTCTGGTAGTGGGGGACTGCGTTCGCGCTCTCCCCTGATTAAGTGTTGAAAACATGCGTATAGTGCTGGAGAGGAGCCCTACGGGCTGCTGCTTACGACCATACCACCCTGGAAACGACCGATCTTGGAATATAGGCAGGGCAAGCGCATAGGCCGCGCCCACATCATCAAACCACAGCCCCAATTGCCCGGCTCTCCACTCGGACCCAGGAAGCCTCGGGCCCCCACCGGGGTGCCAGGCCCGACAGCCAGCTAAACCCACGACCCAGCTCTCCATCCGAACCCGGGTACCTTTTGCCCGGCTCTCCACTCGGACCCAGGAAGCTCTGGGCCCCCACCGGGGTGCCAGGCCCGAAGCCAGCTAAACCCACGACCCGGCTCTCCATCCGAACCCGGGCACCCACTCTTAAGCACCCCTCCCCCGGAACCTTCACAATGTAATACCAGGTGCTGTAAGCTTTTCATTAGCGCATTGGCTGCTGCCATCTGCTGTACATGTGCAGTACCGGCCACAGCTGCCTTTGCTTACGGCCATACCACCCTGAACACGCCCGATCTCGTCCGATCTCGGAAGCTAAGCAGGGCCGGGCCTGGTTAGTACTTGGATGGGAGACCGCCTGGGAATACCAGGTGCTGTAAGCTTTTTCATGTCGGCATACTGAATGAGCAACGGTCATTCATGAATGGCGATGCAAAGCACTGGATCATTGTCCACCACTAACTTTTTGCACCCCAAAGCGCATAGGCCACGCCTTCATCATTAAACCACCCCCCCAATCCGACAGGCCCCGCTTTCGACCCGGACACCCGCTCTTAGCCACCCACCCAAGACGCCCTAAACCCAGCCGCGGGAGCACAGAGCCACCTCGGACTGTGAAATAACGCACGTGCTGCGTCGCGGGGCTGCCCACGCCAATTGTGTGCGTGCACGTGCGCCGTCAAGCGTTTGACCGGCGCGGCTAGAGGCTTCGCTGGCCGCCGTGGCAAGCGGGTAGAATTACTCGGGTCTCTCTTCATGACGAATAAGCCTTTCGCCTTTTACTAAAGACTTCCGTGGAGAGGGACGTTGATGAGTTATGGCTATTTTTGGAAGGCCTTGCCCATCGGACAAGGCCAGCTCAGCTGTTGAAGAAAATAACAGGGAGCACAGTGGTGAGCTTGGTGGTCTGAGTGCAAATAGGTGTGAGCGCTTGAACTAATAGTATCGAAGGTTTTCAAAATGTGTCAAAGTGTTAAGATCTACAAGCTCACATACTGCCACTGTGTCTTGTTATGTGTGCTTAAGACATGGCTGTTGGGTACCGCAAAGAGGCCATTGTTACGCCCACGTGCAGGGGACTAGTCGTCGTCTGACCGGCAGGGGACTGGTATGTGGATGAGTGCTTTCCTCTATGGCCAGCATGTACAATTCATACTTACCTGGCAGGGGAGTCACCATGATCACGAAGGTCGGTTCACCCTTGGCGAGGCTCAGCCATTGCACGCCGTGCTTTGCTGACCCGGGCGAATTCCCCAAATGTGGGAATCTCGACTGCACAATTTCTGGTAGTGGGGGACTGCGTTCGCGCTCTCCCCTGATTAAGTGTTGAAAACATGCGTATAGTGCTGGAGAGGAGCCCTACGGGCTGCTGCTTACGACCATACCACCCTGGAAACGACCGATCTTGGAATATAGGCAGGGCAAGCGCATAGGCCGCGCCCACATCATCAAACCACAGCCCCAATTGCCCGGCTCTCCACTCGGACCCAGGAAGCCTCGGGCCCCCACCGGGGTGCCAGGCCCGACAGCCAGCTAAACCCACGACCCGGCTCTCCATCCGAACCCGGGTACCTTTTGCCCGGCTCTCCACTCGGACCCAGGAAGCTCTGGGCCCCCACCGGGGTGCCAGGCCCGAAGCCAGCTAAACCCACGACCCGGCTCTCCATCCGAACCCGGGCACCCACTCTTAAGCACCCCTCCCCCGGAACCTTCACAATGTAATACCAGGTGCTGTAAGCTTTTCATTAGCGCATTGGCTGCTGCCATCTGCTGTACATGGGCCGTACCGGCCACAGCTGCCTTTGCTTACGGCCATACCACCCTGAACACGCCCGATCTCGTCCGATCTCGGAAGCTAAGCAGGGTCGGGCCTGGTTAGTACTTGGACGGGAGACCGCCTGGGAATACCAGGTGCTGTAAGCTTTTTCATGTCGGCATACTGAATGAGCAACGGTCATTCATGAATGGCGATGCAAAGCACTGGATCATTGTGCACCACTAACTTTTTGCACCCCAAAGCGCATAGGCCACGCCTTCATCATTAAACCACCCCCCCAATCCGACAGGCCCCGCTTTCGACCCGGACACCCGCTCTTAGCCACCCACCCAAGACGCCCTAAACCCAGCCGCGGGAGCACAGAGCCACCTCGGACTGTGAAATAACGCACGTGCTGCGTCGCGGGGCTGCCCACGCCAAGTGTGTGCGTGCACGCGCGCCGTCAAGCGCTTGACCGGCGCGGCTAGAGGCTGCGCTGGCCGCCGTGGCAAGCGGGTAGAATTACTCGGGTCTCTCTTCATGACGAATAAGCCTTTCGCCTTTTACTAAAGACTTCCGTGGAGAGGGACGTTGATGAGTTATGGCTATTTTTGGAAGGCCTTGCCCATCGGACAAGGCCAGCTCAGCTGTTGAAGAAAATGACAGGGAGCACAGTGGTGAGCTTGGTTGTCTGAGTGCAAATAGGTGTGAGCGCTTGAACTAATAGTATCGAAGGTTTTCAAAATGTGTCAAAGTGTTAAGATCTACAAGCTCACATACTGCCACTGTGTCTTGTTATGTGTGCTTAAGACATGGCTGTTGGGTACCGCAAAGAGGCCATTGTTACGCCCACGTGGAGGGGACTAGTCGTCGTCTGACCGGCAAGTGACTGGTATGTGGATGAGGGCTTTCCTCTATGGCCAGCATGTACAATTCATACTTACCTGGCAGGGGAGACACCATGATCACGAAGGTCGGTTCACCCTCGGCGAGGCTCAGCCATTGCACGCCGTGCTTTGCTGACCCGGGCGAATTCCCCAAATGTGGGAATCTCGACTGCACAATTTCTGGTAGTGGGGGACTGCGTTCGCGCTCTCCCCTGATTAAGTGTTGAAAACATGCGTATAGTGCTGGAGAGGAGCCCTACGGGCTGCTGCTTACGACCATACCACCCTGGAAACGACCGATCTTGGAATATAGGCAGGGCAAGCGCATAGGCCGCGCCCACATCATCAAACCACAGCCCCAATTGCCCGGCTCTCCACTCGGACCCAGGAAGCCTCGGGCCCCCACCGGGGTGCCAGGCCCGACAGCCAGCTAAACCCACGACCCAGCTCTCCATCCGAACCCGGGTACCTTTTGCCCGGCTCTCCACTCGGACCCAGGAAGCTCTGGGCCCCCACCGGGGTGCCAGGCCCGAAGCCAGCTAAACCCACGACCCGGCTCTCCATCCGAACCCGGGCACCCACTCTTAAGCACCCCTCCCCCGGAACCTTCACAATGTAATACCAGGTGCTGTAAGCTTTTCATTAGCGCATTGGCTGCTGCCATCTGCTGTACATGTGCAGTACCGGCCACAGCTGCCTTTGCTTACGGCCATACCACCCTGAACACGCCCGATCTCGTCCGATCTCGGAAGCTAAGCAGGGCCGGGCCTGGTTAGTACTTGGATGGGAGACCGCCTGGGAATACCAGGTGCTGTAAGCTTTTTCATGTCGGCATACTGAATGAGCAACGGTCATTCATGAATGGCGATGCAAAGCACTGGATCATTGTCCACCACTAACTTTTTGCACCCCAAAGCGCATAGGCCACGCCTTCATCATTAAACCACCCCCCCAATCCGACAGGCCCCGCTTTCGACCCGGACACCCGCTCTTAGCCACCCACCCAAGACGCCCTAAACCCAGCCGCGGGAGCACAGAGCCACCTCGGACTGTGAAATAACGCACGTGCTGCGTCGCGGGGCTGCCCACGCCAATTGTGTGCGTGCACGTGCGCCGTCAAGCGTTTGACCGGCGCGGCTAGAGGCTTCGCTGGCCGCCGTGGCAAGCGGGTAGAATTACTCGGGTCTCTCTTCATGACGAATAAGCCTTTCGCCTTTTACTAAAGACTTCCGTGGAGAGGGACGTTGATGAGTTATGGCTATTTTTGGAAGGCCTTGCCCATCGGACAAGGCCAGCTCAGCTGTTGAAGAAAATAACAGGGAGCACAGTGGTGAGCTTGGTGGTCTGAGTGCAAATAGGTGTGAGCGCTTGAACTAATAGTATCGAAGGTTTTCAAAATGTGTCAAAGTGTTAAGATCTACAAGCTCACATACTGCCACTGTGTCTTGTTATGTGTGCTTAAGACATGGCTGTTGGGTACCGCAAAGAGGCCATTGTTACGCCCACGTGCAGGGGACTAGTCGTCGTCTGACCGGCAAGGGACTGGTATGTGGATGAGTGCTTTCCTCTATGGCCAGCATGTACAATTCATACTTACCTGGCAGGGGAGTCACCATGATCACGAAGGTCGGTTCACCCTTGGCGAGGCTCAGCCATTGCACGCCGTGCTTTGCTGACCCGGGCGAATTCCCCAAATGTGGGAATCTCGACTGCACAATTTCTGGTAGTGGGGGACTGCGTTCGCGCTCTCCCCTGATTAAGTGTTGAAAACATGCGTATAGTGCTTGAGAGGAGCCCTACGGGCTGCTGCTTACGACCATACCACCCTGGAAACGACCGATCTTGGAATATAGGCAGGGCAAGCGCATAGGCCGCGCCCACATCATCAAACCACAGCCCCAATTGCCCGGCTCTCCACTCGGACCCAGGAAGCCTCGGGCCCCCACCGGGGTGCCAGGCCCGACAGCCAGCTAAACCCACGACCCGGCTCTCCATCCGAACCCGGGTACCTTTTGCCCGGCTCTCCACTCGGACCCAGGAAGCTCTGGGCCCCCACCGGGGTGCCAGGCCCGAAGCCAGCTAAACCCACGACCCGGCTCTCCATCCGAACCCGGGCACCCACTCTTAAGCACCTCTCCCCCGGAACCTTCACAATGTAATACCAGGTGCTGTAAGCTTTTCATTAGCGCATTGGCTGCTGCCATCTGCTGTACATGGGCCGTACCGGCCACAGCTGCCTTTGCTTACGGCCATACCACCCTGAACACGCCCGATCTCGTCCGATCTCGGAAGCTAAGCAGGGTCGGGCCTGGTTAGTACTTGGATGGGAGACCGCCTGGGAATACCAGTTGCTGTAAGCTTTTTCATGTCGGCATACTGAATGAGCAACGGTCATTCATGAATGGCGATGCAAAGCACTGGATCATTGTGCACCACTAACTTTTTGCACCCCAAAGCGCATAGGCCACGCCTTCATCATTAAACCACCCCCCCAATCCAACAGGCCCCGCTTTCGACCCGGACACCCGCTCTTAGCCACCCACCCAAGACGCCCTAAACCCAGCCGCGGGAGCACAGAGCCACCTCGGACTGTGAAATAACGCACGTGCTGCGTCGCGGGGCTGCCCACGCCAAGTGTGTGCGTGCACGCGCGCCGTCAAGCGCTTGACCGGCGCGGCTAGAGGTTTCGCTGGCCGCCGTGGCAAGCGGGTAGAATTACTCGGGTCTCTCTTCATGACGAATAAGCCTTTCGCCTTTTACTAAAGACTTCCGTGGAGAGGGACGTTGATGAGTTATGGCTATTTTTGGAAGGCCTTGCCCATCGGACAAGGCCAGCTCAGCTGTTGAAGAAAATGACAGGGAGCACAGTGGTGCGCTTGGTTGTCTGAGTGCAAATAGGTGTGAGCGCTTGAACTAATAGTATCGAAGGTTTTCAAAATGTGTCAAAGTGTTAAGATCTACAAGCTCACATACTGCCACTGTGTCTTGTTATGTGTGCTTAAGACATGGCTGTTGGGTACCGCAAAGAGGCCATTGTTACGCCCACGTGGAGGGGACTAGTCGTCGTCTGACCGGCAGGGGACTGGTATGTGGATGAGTGCTTTCCTCTATGGCCAGCATGTACAATTCATACTTACCTGGCAGGGGAGACACCATGATCACGAAGGTCGGTTCACCCTCGGCGAGGCTCAGCCATTGCACGCCGTGCTTTGCTGACCCGGGCGAATTCCCCAAATGTGGGAATCTCGACTGCACAATTTCTGGTAGTGGGGGACTGCGTTCGCGCTCTCCCCTGATTAAGTGTTGAAAACATGCGTATAGTGCTGGAGAGGAGCCCTACGGGCTGCTGCTTACGACCATACCACCCTGGAAACGACCGATCTTGGAATATAGGCAGGGCAAGCGCATAGGCCGCGCCCACATCATCAAACCACAGCCCCAATTGCCCGGCTCTCCACTCGGACCCAGGAAGCCTCGGGCCCCCACCGGGGTGCCAGGCCCGACAGCCAGCTAAACCCACGACCCGGCTCTCCATCCGAACCCGGGTACCTTTTGCCCGGCTCTCCACTCGGACCCAGGAAGCCCTGGGCCCCCACCGGGGTGCCAGGCCCGAAGCCAGCTAAACCCACGACCCGGCTCTCCATCCGAACCCGGGCACCCACTCTTAAGCACCCCTCCCCCGGAACCTTCACAATGTAATACCAGGTGCTGTAAGCTTTTCATTAGCGCATTGGCTGCTGCCATCTGCTGTACATGGGCCGTACCGGCCACAGCTGCCTTTGCTTACGGCCATACCACCCTGAACACGCCCGATCTCGTCCGATCTCGGAAGCTAAGCAGGGTCGGGCCTGGTTAGTACTTGGATGGGAGACCGCCTGGAAATACCAGGTGCTGTAAGCTTTTTCATGTCGGCATACTGAATGAGCAACGGTCATTCATGAATGGCGATGCAAAGCACTGGATCATTGTCCACCACTAACTTTTTGCACCCCAAAGCGCATAGGCCACGCCTTCATCATTAAACCACCCCCCCAATCCGACAGGCCCCGCTTTCGACCCGGACACCCGCTCTTAGCCACCCACCCAAGACGCCCTAAACCCAGCCGCGGGAGCACAGAGCCACCTCGGACTGTGAAATAACGCACGTGCTGCGTCGCGGGGCTGCCCACGCCAATTGTGTGCGTGCACGTGCGCCGTCAAGCGTTTGACCGGCGCGGCTAGAGGCTTCGCTGGCCGCCGTGGCAAGCGGGTAGAATTACTCGGGTCTCTCTTCATGACGAATAATCCTTTCGCCTTTTACTAAAGACTTCCGTGGAGAGGGACGTTGATGAGTTATGGCTATTTTTGGAAGGCCTTGCCCATCGGACAAGGCCAGCTCAGCTGTTGAAGAAAATAACAGGGAGCACAGTGGTGAGCTTGGTGGTCTGAGTGCAAATAGGTGTGAGCGCTTGAACTAATAGTATCGAAGGTTTTCAATATGTGTCAAAGTGTTAAGATCTACAAGCTCACATACTGCCACTGTGTCTTGTTATGTGTGCTTAAGACATGGCTGTTGGGTACCGCAAAGAGGCCATTGTTACGCCCACGTGGAGGGGACTAGTCGTCGTCTGACCGGCAAGGGACTGGTATGTGGATGAGTGCTTTCCTCTATGGCCAGCATGTACAATTCATACTTACCTGGCAGGGGAGTCACCATGATCACGAAGGTCGGTTCACCCTTGGCGAGGCTCAGCCATTGCACGCCGTGCTTTGCTGACCCGGGCGAATTCCCCAAATGTGGGAATCTCGACTGCACAATTTCTGGTAGTGGGGGACTGCGTTCGCGCTCTCCCCTGATTAAGTGTTGAAAACATGCGTATAGTGCTGGAGAGGAGCCCTACGGGCTGCTGCTTACGACCATACCACCCTGGAAACGACCGATCTTGGAATATAGGCAGGGCAAGCGCATAGGCCGCGCCCACATCATCAAACCACAGCCCCAATTGCCCGGCTCTCCACTCGGACCCAGGAAGCCTCGGGCCCCCACCGGGGTGCCAGGCCCGACAGCCAGCTAAACCCACGACCCGGCTCTCCATCCGAACCCGGGTACCTTTTGCCCGGCTCTCCACTCGGACCCAGGAAGCCCTGGGCCCCCACCGGGGTGCCAGGCCCGAAGCCAGCTAAACCCACGACCCGGCTCTCCATCCGAACCCGGGCACCCACTCTTAAGCACCCCTCCCCCGGAACCTTCACAATGTAATACCAGGTGCTGTAAGCTTTTCATTAGCGCATTGGCTGCTGCCATCTGCTGTACATGGGCCGTACCGGCCACAGCTGCCTTTGCTTACGGCCATACCACCCTGAACACGCCCGATCTCGTCCGATCTCGGAAGCTAAGCAGGGTCGGGCCTGGTTAGTACTTGAATGGGAGACCGCCTGGGAATACCAGGTACTGTAAGCTTTTTCATGTCGGCATACTGAAAGAGCAACGGTCATTCATGAATGGCGATGCAAAACACTGGATCATTGTGCACCACTAACTTTTTGCACCCCAAAGCGCATAGGCCACGCCTTCATCATTAAACCACCCCCCCAATCCGACAGGCCCCGCTTTCGACCCGGACACCCGCTCTTAGCCACCCACCCAAGACGCCCTAAACCCAGCCGCGGGAGCACAGAGCCACCTCGGACTGTGAAATAACGCACGTGCTGCGTCGCAGGGCTGCCCACGCCAAGTGTGTGCGTGCACGCGCGCCGTCAAGCGCTTGACCGGCGCGGCTAGAGGCTTCGCTGGCCGCCGTGGCAAGCGGGTAGAATTACTCGGGTCTCTCTTCATGACGAATAAGCCTTTCGCCTTTTACTAAAGACTTCCGTGGAGAGGGACGTTGATGAGTTATGGCTATTTTTGGAAGGCCTTGCCCATCGGACAAGGCCAGCTCAGCTGTTGAAGAAACTGACAGGGAGCACAGTGGTGCGCTTGGTTGTCTGAGTGCAAATAGGTGTGAGCGCTTGAACTAATAGTGTCGACGGTTTTCAAAATGTGTCAAAGTGTTAAGATCTACAAGCTCACATACTGCCACTGTGTCTTGTTATGTGTGCTTAAGACATGGCTGTTGGGTACCGCAAAGAGGCCATTGTTACGCCCACGTGGAGGGGACTAGTCGTCGTCTGACCGGCAGGGGACTGGTATGTGGATGAGTGCTTTCCTCTATGGCCAGCATGTACAATTCATACTTACCTGGCAGGGGAGACACCATGATCACGAAGGTCGGTTCACCCTCGGCGAGGCTCAGCCATTGTACGCCGTGCTTTGCTGACCCGGGCGAATTCCCCAAATGTGGGAATCTCGACTGCACAATTTCTGGTAGTGGGGGACTGCGTTCGCGCTCTCCCCTGATTAAGTGTTGAAAACATGCGTATAGTGCTGGAGAGGAGCCCTACGGGCTGCTGCTTACGACCAGTGTTGGCAAAATATTACTTTAACACTAATATACTACTTATTACTTATTACTTTAAAAAAAAGGAATAAAGGTACACTACTTATTACTCCCTGAGAAAAGTAACTAGTTACTTATTACTTTACTTATTACTTTTTTCTCTCGCCTCCAGTAATTGCATATTTTGTCCCCAAAAGTCTTACTTTGCATTTTCAACATTAGCAGTCCCCCCTCCCCTATTCTGCAGTGTTTATTTAACTCTAAAAAGTGTACTGTATAGTGTACACATGATGATGGGTCCATTTGTACACTCATTTGAATTAAATGAACACTAAGACTTTTACTGTGTATGAATTAATTAATTACAGTCTAAATGAAAACCACACCTGGGCAAAAGATAATGAAACGCAATCTTTGAACAACTTATGTTGTTTATTAAAGCAAACAAATGCTATAGTTGCTTAAAAATATATATACATTGGTCACAAAAAAGAAACAGTTTAGGTTGTTGTTCCGTGTTCCGGATGGTTTAAGGCCCGCCCTTCTGCATCCGATACTTCACACATGCGTACCGACGAGTGTGCATCGTTTCCGTATCCGCTCTAGAGTCTAGATCTAGAGCGGATCAGCAGTCTACAAAGCAACTTGACCCCTATCCAGTCTACCATTATAAATAAACACTCAAACCCACAGTTCCACCAAGGCTCGTGAAAATAGTAATAATATTACTTTTGGAAAAAAGTAAATGTAATATTATTACTCAAAATGTGAAAGTAACTAGTTAAGTTACATATTACTGGAAAAAAGTAATAATATTACTGGAAGTAGTATATTACTTAAGTTACTTGCCAACACTGCTTACGACCATACCACCCTGGAAACGACCGATCTTGGAATATAGGCAGGGCAAGCGCATAGGCCACGCCCACATCATCAAACCACAGCCCCAATTGCCCGGCTCTCCACTCGGACCCAGGAAGCCTCGGGCCCCCACCGGGGTGCCAGGCCCGACAGCCAGCTAAACCCACGACCCGGCTCTCCATCCGAACCCGGGTACCTTTTGCCCGGCTCTCCACTCGGACCCAGGAAGCCCTGGGCCCCCACCGGGGTGCCAGGCCCGAAGCCAGCTAAACCCACGACCCGGCTCTCCATCCGAACCCGGGCACCCACTCTTAAAAACCCCTCCCCCGGAACCTTCACAATGTAATACCAGGTGCTGTAAGCTTTTCATTAGCGCATTGGCTGCTGCCATCTGCTGTACATGGGCCGTACCGGCCACAGCTGCCTTTGCTTACGGCCATACCACCCTGAACACGCCCGATCTCGGAAGCTAAGCAGGGTCGGGCCTGGTTAGTACTTGGATGGGAGACCGCCTGGGAATACCAGGTGCTGTAAGCTTTTTCATGTCGGCATACTGAATGAGCAACGGTCATTCATGAATGGCGATGCAAAACACTGGATCATTGTGCACCACTAACTTTTTGCACCCCAAAGCGCATAGGCCACGCCTTCATCATTAAACCACCCCCCCAATCCGACAGGCCCCGCTTTCGACCCGGACACCCGCTCTTAGCCACCCACCCAAGACGCCCTAAACCCAGCCGCGGGAGCACAGAGCCACCTCGGACTGTGAAATAACGCACGTGCTGCGTCGCAGGGCTGCCCACGCCAAGTGTGTGCGTGCACGCGCGCCGTCAAGCGCTTGACCGGCGCGGCTAGAGGCTTCGCTGGCCGCCGTGGCAAGCGGGTAGAATTACTCGGGTCTCTCTTCATGACGAAAAAGCCTTTCGCCTTTTACTAAAGACTTCTGTGGAGAGGGATGTTGATGAGTTATGGCTATTTTTGGAAGGCCTTGCCCATCGGACAAGGCCAGCTCAGCTGTTGAAGAAAATGACAGGGAGCACAGTGGTGCGCTTGGTTGTCTGAGTGCAAATAGGTGTGAGCGCTTGAACTAATAGTGTCGAAGGTTTTCAAAATGTGTCAAAGTGTTAAGATCTACAAGCTCACATACTGCCACTGTGTCTTGTTATGTGTGCTTAAGACATGGCTGTTGGGTACCGCAAAGAGGCCATTGTTACGCCCACGTGGAGGGGACTAGTCGTCGTCTGACCGGCAGGCGACTGGTATGTGGATGAGTGCTTTCCTCTATGGCCAGCATGTACAATTCATACTTACCTGGCAGGGGAGACACCATGATCACGAAGGTCGGTTCACCCTCGGCGAGGCTCAGCCATTGCACGCCGTGCTTTGCTGACCCGGGCGAATTCCCCAAATGTGGGAATCTCGACTGCACAATTTCTGGTAGTTGGGGACTGCGTTCGCGCTCTCCCCTGATTAAGTGTTGAAAACATGCGTATAGTGCTGGAGAGGAGCCCTACGGGCTGCTGCTTACGACCATACCACCCTGGAAACGACCTATCTTGGAATATAGGCAGGGCAAGCGCATAGGCCGCGCCCACATCATCAAACCACAGCCCCAATTGCCCGGCTCTCCACTCGGACCCAGAAAGCCTCGGGCCCCCACCGGGGTGCCAGGCCCGACAGCCAGCTAAACCCACGACCCGGCTCTCCATCCGAACCCGGGTACCTTTTGCCCGGCTCTCCACTCGGACCCAGGAAGCCCTGGGCCCCCACCGGGGTGCCAGGCCCGAAGCCAGCTAAACCCACGACCCGGCTCTCCATCCGAACCCGGGCACCCGCTCTTAAGCACCCCTCCCCCGGAACCTTCACAATGTAATACCAGGTGCTGTAAGCTTTTCATTAGCGCATTGGCTGCTGCCATCTGCTGTACATGGGCCGTACCGGCCACAGCTGCCTTTGCTTACGGCCATACCACCCTGAACACGCCCGATCTCGTCCGATCTCGGAAGCTAAGCAGGGTCGGGCCTGGTTAGTACTTGGATGGGAGACCGCCTGGGAATACCAGGTGCTGTAAGCTTTTTCATGTCGGCATACTGAATGAGCAACGGTCATTCATGAATGGCGATGCAAAACACTGGATCATTGTGCACCGAGTCGGGTATAGCTGCAGCCTGCAGCTTCATAGTGGAGCGGGTGGGACCTCCTCTTCTCATGACCTCCACTCCGTTACAGTGGAGGTGGGCGTGTTCAACGGCAACTCTACAGGGACAAAAAGCTCAACTATACAAGCTATCTCAAACCCTCACCCTAACCCTAACCTCCCACGGGCAGCACACCTAAACCTAACCTTAACGCAGTTAGACCAGTCATTAGTCCTACTTGTAGGACTAATGACTGTCCAGACCAGTCATTAGTGCTACAAGTAGGACTAATGACTGGTCTAACTGCGTTAAGGTTAGGTTTAGGTGTGCTGCCCGTGGGAGGTTAGGGTTAGGGTGAGGGTTTGAGATAGCTTGTATAGTTGTCAACTATACAAGCTATCTCAAACCCTCACCCTAACCCATAACCTCCCACGGGCAAGATTTTCCGAGAGCTTTTATTGTGAAATTTCGAGGCTTGGGGGAACTGGTCCGGTTGAGAGGTACGCCCACCGACCTCCTCGAAAGGTCTGTCTGCAGGCTGCAGAGATACAGTCTTGTGTGCACCACTAACTTTTTGCACCCCAAATCGCATAGGCCACGCCTTCATCATTAAACCACCCCCCCAATCCGACAGGCCCCGCTTTCGACCCGGACACCCGCTCTTAGCCACCCACCCAAGACGCCCTAAACCCAGCCGCGGGAGCACAGAGCCACCTCGGACTGTGAAATAACGCATGTGCTGCGTCGCGGGGCTGCCCACGCCAAGTGTGTGCGTGCACGCGCGCCGTCAAGCGCTTGACCGGCGCGGCTAGAGGCTTCGCTGGCCGCCGTGGCAAGCGGGTAGAATTACTCGGGTCTCTCTTCATGACGAATAAGCCTTTCGCCTTTTACTAAAGACTTCCGTGGAGAGGGACGTTGATGAGTTATGGCTATTTTTGGAAGGCCTTGCCCATCGGACAAGGCCAGCTCAGCTGTTGAAGAAAATGACAGGGAGCACAGTGGTGCGCTTGGTTGTCTGAGTGCAAATAGGTGTGAGCGCTTGAACTAATAGTGTCGAAGGTTTTCAAAATGTGTCAAAGTGTTAAGATCTAAAAGCTCACATACTGCCACTGTGTCTTGTTATGTGTGCTTAAGACATGGCTGTTGGGTACCGCAAAGAGGCCATTGTTACGCCCACGTGGAGGGGACTAGTCGTCGTCTGACCGGCAGGGGACTGGTATGTGGATGAGTGCTTTCCTCTATGGCCAGCATGTACAATTCATACTTACCTGGCAGGGGAGACACCATGATCACGAAGGTCGGTTCACCCTCGGCGAGGCTCAGCCATTGCACGCCGTGCTTTGCTGACCCGGGCGAATTCCCCAAATGTGGGAATCTCGACTGCACAATTTCTGGTAGTGGGGGACTGCGTTCGCGCTCTCCCCTGATTAAGTGTTGAAAACATGCGTATAGTGCTGGAGAGGAGCCCTACGGGCTGCTGCTTACGACCATACCACCCTGGAAACGACCGATCTTGGAATATAGGCAGGGCAAGCGCATAGGCCGCGCCCACATCATCAAACCACAGCCCCAATTGCCCGGCTCTCTACTCGGACCCAGGAAGCCTTGGGCCCCCACCGGGGTGCCAGGCCCGACAGCCAGCTAAACCCACGACCCGGCTCTCCATCCGAACCCGGGTACCTTTTGCCCGGCTCTCCACTCGGACCCAGGAAGCCCTGGGCCCCCACCGGGGTGCCAGGCCCGAAGCCAGCTAAACCCACGACCCGGCTCTCCATCCGAACTGGGCACCCACTCTTAAGCACCCCTCCCCCGGAACCTTCACAATGTAATACCAGGTGCTGTAAGCTTTTCATTAGCGCATTGGCTGCTGCCATCTGCTGTACATGGGCCGTACCGGCCACAGCTGCCTTTGCTTACGGCCATACCACCCTGAACACGCCCGATCTCGTCCGATCTCGGAAGCTAAGCAGGGTCGGGCCTGGTTAGTACTTGGATGGGAGACCGCCTGGGAATACCAGGTGCTGTAAGCTTTTTCATGTCGGCATACTGAATGAGCAACGGTCATTCATGAATGGCGATGCAAAACACTGGATCATTGTGCACCCCAAATCGCATAGGCCACGCCTTCATCATTAAACCACCCCCCCAATCCGACAGGCCCCGCTTTCGACCCGGACACCCGCTCTTAGCCACCCACCCAAGACGCCCTAAACCCAGCCGCGGGAGCACAGAGCCACCTCGGACTGTGAAATAACGCACGTGCTGCGTCGCGGGGCTGCCCACGCCAAGTATGTGCGTGCACGCGCGCCGTCAAGCGCTTGACGCGGCTAGAGGCTTCGCTGGCCGCCGTGGCAAGAGGGTAGAATTACTCGGGTCTCTCTTCATGACGAATAAGCCTTTCGCCTTTTACTAAAGACTTCCGTGGAGAGGGACGTTGATGAGTTATGGCTATTTTTGGAAGGCCTTGCCCATCGGACAAGGCCAGCTCAGCTGTTGAAGAAAATGACAGGGAGCACAGTGGTGCGCTTGGTTGTCTGAGTGCAAATAGGTGTGAGCGCTTGAACTAATAGTGTCGAAGGTTTTCAAAATGTGTCAAAGTGTTAAGATCTACAAGCTCACATACTGCCACTGTGTCTTGTTATGTGTGCTTAAGACATGGCTGTTGGGTACCGCAAAGAGGCCATTGTTACACCCACGTGGAGGGGACTAGTCGTCGTCTGACCGGCAAGGGACTGGTATGTGGATGAGTGCTTTCCTCTATGGCCAGCATGTACAATTCATACTTACCTGGCAGGGGAGACACCATGATCACGAAGGTCGGTTCACCCTCGGCGAGGCTCAGCCATTGCACGCCGTGCTTTGCTGACCCGGGCGAATTCCCCAAATGTGGGAATCTCTACTGCACAATTTCTGGTAGTGGGGGACTGCGTTCGCGCTATCCCCTGATTAAGTGTTGAAAACATGCGTATAGTGCTGGAGAGGAGCCCTACGGGCTGCTGCTTACGACCATACCACCCTGGAAACGACCGATCTTGGAATATAGGCAGGGCAAGCGCATAGGCCGCGCCCACATCATCAAACCACAGCCCCAATTGCCCGGCTCTCCACTCGGACCCAGGAAGCCTCGGGCCCCCACCGGGGTGCCAGGCCCGACAGCCAGCTAAACCCACGACCCGGCTCTCCATCCGAACCCGGGTACCTTTTGCCCGGCTCTCCACTCGGACCCAGGAAGCCCTGGGCCCCCACCGGGGTGCCAGGCCCGAAGCCAGCTAAACCCACGACCCGGCTCTCCATCCGAACCCGGGCACCCACTCTCAAGCACCCCTCCCCCGGAACCTTCACAATGTAATACCAGGTGCTGTAAGCTTTTCATTAGCGCATTGGCTGCTGCCATCTGCTGTACATGGGCCGTACCGGCCACAGCTGCCTTTGCTTACGGCCATACCACCCTGAACACGCCCGATCTCGTCCGATCTCGGAAGCTAAGCAGGGTCGGGCCTTGTTAGTACTTGGAAGGGAGACCGCCTGGGAATACCAGGTGCTGTAAGCTTTTTCATGTCGGCATACTGAATGAGCAACGGTCATTCATGAATGGCGATGCAAAACACTGGATCATTGTGCACCACTAACTTTTTGCACCCCAAATCGCATAGGCCACACCTTCATCATTAAACCACCCCCCCAATCCGACAGGCCCCGCTTTCGACCCGGACACCCGCTCTTAGCCACCCACCCAAGACGCCCTAAACCCAGCCGCGGGAGCACAGAGCCACCTCGGACTGTGAAATAACGCACGTGCTGCGTCGCGGGGCTGCCCACGCCAAGTGTGTGCGTGCACGCGCGCCGTCAAGCGCTTGACCGGCGCGGCTAGAGGCTTCGCTGGCCGCCGTGGCAAGCGGGTAGAATTACTCGGGTCTCTCTTCATGACGAATAAGCCTTTCGCCTTTTACTAAAGACTTCCGTGGAGAGGGACGTTGATGAGTTATGGCTATTTTTGGAAGGCCTTGCCCATCGGACAAGGCCAGCTCAGCTGTTGAAGAAAATGACAGGGAGCACAGTGGTGCGCTTGGTTGTCTGAGTGCAAATAGGTGTGAGCGCTTGAACTAATAGTGTCGAAGGTTTTCAAAATGTGTCAAAGTGTTAAGATCTACAAGCTCACATACTGCCACTGTGTCTTGTTATGTGTGCTTAAGACATGGCTGTTGGGTACCGCAAAGAGGCCATTGTTACGCCCACGTGGAGGGGACTAGTCGTCGTCTGACCGGCAGGGGACTGGTATGTGGATGAGTGCTTTCCTCTATGGCCAGCATGTACAATTCATACTTACCTGGCAGGGGAGACACCATGATCATGAAGGTCGGTTCACCCTCGGCGAGGCTCAGCCATTGCACGCCGTGCTTTGCTGACCCGGGCGAATTCCCCAAATGTGGGAATCTCGACTGCACAATTTCTGGTAGTGGGGGACTGCGTTCGCGCTCTCCCCTGATTAAGTGTTGAAAACATGCGTATAGTGCTGGAGAGGAGCCCTACGGGCTGCTGCTTACGACCATACCACCCTGGAAACGACCGATCTTGGAATATAGGCAGGGCAAGCGCATAGGCCGCGCCCACATCATCAAACCACAGCCCCAATTGCCCGGCTCTCCACTCGGACCCAGGAAGCCTCGGGCCCCCACCGGGGTGCCAGGCCCGACAGCCAGCTAAACCCACGTCCCGGCTCTCCATCCGAACCCGGGTACCTTTTGCCCGGCTCTCCACTCGGACCCAGGAAGCCCTGGGCCCCCACCGGGGTGCCAGGCCCGAAGCCAGCTAAACCCACGACCCGGCTCTCCATCCGAACCCGGGCACCCACTCTTAAGCACCCCTCCCCCGGAACCTTCACAATGTAATACCAGGTGCTGTAAGCTTTTCATTAGCGCATTGGCTGCTGCCATCTGCTGTACATGGGCCGTACCGGCCACAGCTGCCTTTGCTTACGGCCATACCACCCTGAACACGCCCGATCTCGTCCGATCTTGGAAGCTAAGCAGGGTCGGGCCTGGTTAGTACTTGGATGGGAGACCGCCTGGGAATACCAGGTGCTGTAAGCTTTTTCATGTCGGCATACTGAATGAGCAACGGTCATTCATGAATGGCGATGCAAAACACTGGATCATTGTGCACCACTAACTTTTTGCACCCCAAATCGCATAGGCCACGCCTTCATCATTAAACCACCCCCCCAATCCGACAGGCCCCGCTTTCGACCCGGACACCCGCTCTTAGCCACCCACCCAAGACGCCCTAAACCCAGCCGCGGGAGCACAGAGCCACCTCGGACTGTGAAATAACGCACGTGCTGCGTCGCGGGGCTGCCCACGCCAAGTGTGTGCGTGCACGCGCGCCGTCAAGCGCTTGACCGGCGCGGCTAGAGGCTTCGCTGGCCGCCGTGGCAAGCGGGTAGAATTACTCGGGTCTCTCTTCATGACGAATAAGCCTTTCGCCTTTTACTAAAGACTTCCGTGGAGAGGGACGTTGATGAGTTATGGCTATTTTTGGAAGGCCTTGCCCATCGGACAAGGCCAGCTCAGCTGTTGAAGAAAATGACAGGGAGCACAGTGGTGCGCTTGGTTGTCTGAGTGCAAATAGGTGTGAGCGCTTGAACTAATATTGTCGAAGGTTTTCAAAATGTGTCAAAGTGTTAAGATCTACAAGCTCACATACTGCCACTGTGTCTTGTTATGTGTGCTTAAGACATGGCTGTTGGGTACCGCAAAGAGGCCATTGTTACGCCCACGTGGAGGGGACTAGTCGTCGTCTGACCGGCAGGGGACTGGTATGTGGATGAGTGCTTTCCTCTATGGCCAGCATGTACAATTCATACTTACCTGGCAGCGGAGACACCATGATCACGAAGGTCGGTTCACCCTCGGCGAGGCTCAGCCATAGCACGCCGTGCTTTGCTGACCCGGGCGAATTCCCCAAATGTGGGAATCTCGACTGCACAATTTCTGGTAGTGGGGGACTGCGTTCGCGCTCTCCCCTGATTAAGTGTTGAAAACATGCGTATAGTGCTGGAGAGGAGCCCTACGGGCTGCTGCTTACGACCATACCACCCTGGAAACGACCGATCTTGGAATATAGGCAGGGCAAGCGCATAGGCCGCGCCCACATCATCAAACCACAGCCCCAATTGCCCGGCTCTCCACTCGGACCCAGGAAGCCTCGGGCCCCCACCGGGGTGCCAGGCCCGACAGCCAGCTAAACCCACGACCCGGCTCTCCATCCGAACCCGGGTACCTTTTGCCCGGCTCTCCACTCGGACCCAGGAAGCCCTGGGCCCCCACCGGGGTGCCAGGCCCGAAGCCAGCTAAACCCACGACCCGGCTCTCCATCCGAACCCGGGCACCCACTCTCAAGCACCCCTCCCCCGGAACCTTCACAATGTAATACCAGGTGCTGTAAGCTTTTCATTAGCGCATTGGCTGCTGCCATCTGCTGTACATGGGCCGTACCGGCCACAGCTGCCTTTGCTTACGGCCATACCACCCTGAACACGCCCGATCTCGTCCGATCTCGGAAGCTAAGCAGGGTCGGGCCTTGTTAGTACTTGGAAGGGAGACCGCCTGGGAATACCAGGTGCTGTAAGCTTTTTCATGTCGGCATACTGAATGAGCAACGGTCATTCATGAATGGCGATGCAAAACACTGGATCATTGTGCACCACTAACTTTTTGCACCCCAAATCGCATAGGCCACACCTTCATCATTAAACCACCCCCCCAATCCGACAGGCCCCGCTTTCGACCCGGACACCCGCTCTTAGCCACCCACCCAAGACGCCCTAAACCCAGCCGCGGGAGCACAGAGCCACCTCGGACTGTGAAATAACGCACGTGCTGCGTCGCGGGGCTGCCCACGCCAAGTGTGTGCGTGCACGCGCGCCGTCAAGCGCTTGACCGGCGCGGCTAGAGGCTTCGCTGGCCGCCGTGGCAAGCGGGTAGAATTACTCGGGTCTCTCTTCATGACGAATAAGCCTTTCGCCTTTTACTAAAGACTTCCGTGGAGAGGGACGTTGATGAGTTATGGCTATTTTTGGAAGGCCTTGCCCATCGGACAAGGCCAGCTCAGCTGTTGAAGAAAATGACAGGGAGCACAGTGGTGCGCTTGGTTGTCTGAGTGCAAATAGGTGTGAGCGCTTGAACTAATAGTGTCGAAGGTTTTCAAAATGTGTCAAAGTGTTAAGATCTACAAGCTCACATACTGCCACTGTGTCTTGTTATGTGTGCTTAAGACATGGCTGTTGGGTACCGCAAAGAGGCCATTGTTACGCCCACGTGGAGGGGACTAGTCGTCGTCTGACCGGCAGGGGACTGGTATGTGGATGAGTGCTTTCCTCTATGGCCAGCATGTACAATTCATACTTACCTGGCAGGGGAGACACCATGATCACGAAGGTCGGTTCACCCTCGGCGAGGCTCAGCCATTGCACGCCGTGCTTTGCTGACCCGGGCGAATTCCCCAAATGTGGGAATCTCGACTGCACAATTTCTGGTAGTGGGGGACTGCGTTCGCGCTCTCCCCTGATTAAGTGTTGAAAACATGCGTATAGTGCTGGAGAGGAGCCCTACGGGCTGCTGCTAACGACCATACCACCCTGGAAACGACCGATCTTGGAATATAGGCAGGGCAAGCGCATAGGCCGCGCCCACATCATCAAACCACAGCCCCAATTGCCCGGCTCTCCACTCGGACCCAGGAAGCCTCGGGCCCCCACCGGGGTGCCAGGCCCGACAGCCAGCTAAACCCACGACCCGGCTCTCCATCCGAACCCGGGTACCTTTTGCCCGGCTCTCCACTCGGACCCAGGAAGCCCTGGGCCCCCACCGGGGTGCCAGGCCCGAAGCCAGCTAAACCCACGACCCGGCTCTCCATCCGAACCCGGGCACCCACTCTCAAGCACCCCTCCCCCGGAACCTTCACAATGTAATACCAGGTGCTGTAAGCTTTTCATTAGCGCATTGGCTGCTGCCATCTGCTGTACATGGGCCGTACCGGCCACAGCTGCCTTTGCTTACGGCCATACCACCCTGAACACGCCCGATCTCGTCCGATCTTGGAAGCTAAGCAGGGTCGGGCCTTGTTAGTACTTGGAAGGGAGACCGCCTGGGAATACCAGGTGCTGTAAGCTTTTTCATGTCGGCATACTGAATGAGCAACGGTCATTCATGAATGGCGATGCAAAACACTGGATCATTGTGCACCACTAACTTTTTGCACCCCAAATCGCATAGGCCACACCTTCATCATTAAACCACCCCCCCAATCCGACAGGCCCCGCTTTCGACCCGGACACCCGCTCTTAGCCACCCACCCAAGACGCCCTAAACCCAGCCGCGGGAGCACAGAGCCACCTCTGACTGTGAAATAACGCACGTGCTGCGTCGCGGGGCTGCCCACGCCAAGTGTGTGCGTGCACGCGCGCCGTCAAGCGCTTGACCGGCGTGGCTAGAGGCTTCGCTGGCCGCCGTGGCAAGCGGGTAGAATTACTCGGGTCTCTCTTCATGACGAATAAGCCTTTCGCCTTTTACTAATGACTTCCGTGGAGAGGGACGTTGATGAGTTATGGCTATTTTTGGAAGGCCTTGCCCATCGGACAAGGCCAGCTCAGCTGTTGAAGAAAATGACAGGGAGCACAGTGGTGCGCTTGGTTGTCTGAGTGCAAATAGGTGTGAGCGCTTGAACTAATAGTGTCGAAGGTTTTCAAAATGTGTCAAAGTGTTAAGATCTACAAGCTCACATACTGCCACTGTGTCTTGTTATGTGTGCTTAAGACATGGCTGTTGGGTACCGCAAAGAGGCCATTGTTACGCCCACGTGGAGGGGACTAGTCGTCGTCTGACCGGCAGGGGACTGGTATGTGGATGAGTGCTTTCCTCTATGGCCAGCATGTACAATACATACCTGGCAGGGGAGACACCATGATCACGAAGGTCGGTTCACCCTCGGCGAGGCTCAGCCATTGCACGCCGTGCTTTGCTGACCCGGGCGAATTCCCCAAATGTGGGAATCTCGACTGCACAATTTCTGGTAGTGGGGGACTGCGTTCGCGCTCTCCCCTGATTAAGTGTTGAAAACATGCGTATAGTGCTGGAGAGGAGCCCTACGGGCTGCTGCTTACGACCATACCACCCTGGAAACGACCGATCTTGGAATATAGGCAGGGCAAGCGCATAGGCCGCGCCCACATCATCAAACCACAGCCCCAATTGCCCGGCTCTCCACTCGGACCCAGGAAGCCTCGGGCCCCCACCGGGGTGCCAGGCCCGACAGCCAGCTAAACCCACGACCCGGCTCTCCATCCGAACCCGGGTACCTTTTGCCCGGCTCTCCACTCGGACCCAGGAAGCCCTGGGCCCCCACCGGGGTGCCAGGCCCGAAGCCAGCTAAACCCACGACCCGGCTCTCCATCCGAACCCGGGCACCCACTCTTAAGCACCCCTCCCCCGGAACCTTCACAATGTAATACCAGGTGCTGTAAGCTTTTCATTAGCGCATTGGCTGCTGCCATCTGCTGTACATGGGCCGTACCGGCCACAGCTGCCTTTTCTTACGGCCATACCACCCTGAACACGCCCGATCTCGTCCGATCTCGGAAGCTAAGCAGGGTCGGGCCTGGTTAGTACTTGGATGGGAGACCGCCTGGGAATACCAGGTGCTGTAAGCTTTTTCATGTCGGCATACTGAATGAGCAACGGTCATTCATGAATGGCGATGCAAAACACTGGATCATTGTGCACCACTAACTTTTTGCACCCCAAATCGCATAGGCCACGCCTTCATCATTAAACCACCCCCCCAATCCGACAGGCCCCGCTTTCGACCCGGACACCCGCTCTTAGCCACCCACCCAAGACGCCCTAAACCCAGCCGCGGGAGCACAGAGCCACCTCGGACTGTGAAATAACGCACGTGCTGCGTCGCGGGGCTGCCCACGCCAAGTGTGTGCGTGCACGCGCGCCGTCAAGCGCTTGACCGGCGCGGCTAGAGGCTTCGCTGGCCGCCGTGGCAAGCGGGTAGAATTACTCGGGTCTCTCTTCATGACGAATAAGCCTTTCGCCTTTTACTAAAGACTTCCGTGGAGAGGGACGTTGATGAGTTATGGCTATTTTTGGAAGGCCTTGCCCATCGGACAAGGCCAGCTCAGCTGTTGAAGAAAATGACAGGGAGCACAGTGGTGCGCTTGGTTGTCTGAGTGCAAATAGGTGTGAGCGCTTGAACTAATAGTGTCGAAGGTTTTCAAAATGTGTCAAAGTGTTAAGATCTACAAGCTCACATACTGCCACTGTGTCTTGTTATGTGTGCTTAAGACATGGCTGTTGGGTACCGCAAAGAGGCCATTGTTACGCCCACGTGGAGGGGACTAGTCGTCGTCTGACCGGCAGGGGACTGGTATGTGGATGAGTGCTTTCCTCTATGGCCAGCATGTACAATTCATACTTACCTGGCAGGGGAGACATCATGATCACGAAGGTCGGTTCACCCTCGGCGAGGCTCAGCCATTGCACGCCGTGCTTTGCTGACCCGGGCGAATTCCCCAAATGTGGGAATCTCGACTGCACAATTTCTGGTAGTGGGGGACTGCGTTCGCGCTCTCCCCTGATTAAGTGTTGAAAACATGCGTATAGTGCTGGAGAGGAGCCCTACGGGCTGCTGCTTACGACCATACCACCCTGGAAACGACCGATCTTGGAATATAGGCAGGGCAAGCGCATAGGCCGCGCCCACATCATCAAACCACAGCCCCAATTGCCCGGCTCTCCACTCGGACCCAGGAAGCCTCGGGCCCCCACCGGGGTGCCAGGCCCGACAGCCAGCTAAACCCACGACCCGGCTCTCCATCCGAACCCGGGTACCTTTTGCCCGGCTCTCCACTCGGACCCAGGAAGCCCTGGGCCCCCACCGGGGTGCCAGGCCCGAAGCCAGCTAAACCCACGACCCGGCTCTCCATCCGAACCCGGGCACCCACTCTTAAGCACCCCTCCCCCGGAACCTTCACAATGTAATACCAGGTGCTGTAAGCTTTTCATTAGCGCATTGGCTGCTGCCATCTGCTGTACATGGGCCGTACCGGCCACAGCTGCCTTTGCTTACGGCCATACCACCCTGAACACGCCCGATCTCGTCCGATCTCGGAAGCTAAGCAGGGTCAGGCCTGGTTAGTACTTGGATGGGAGACCGCCTGGGAATACCAGGTGCTGTAAGCTTTTTCATGTCGGCATACTGAATGAGCAACGGTCATTCATGAATGGCGATGCAAAACACTGGATCATTGTGCACCACTAACTTTTTGCACCCCAAATCGCATAGGCCACGCCTTCATCATTAAACCACCCCCCCAATCCGACAGGCCCCGCTTTCGACCCGGACACCCGCTCTTAGCCACCCACCCAAGACGCCCTAAACCCAGCCGCGGGAGCACAGAGCCACCTCGGACTGTGAAATAACGCACGTGCTGCGTCGCGGGGCTGCCCACGGCAAGTGTGTGCGTGCACGCGCGCCGTCAAGCGCTTGCCCGGCGCGGCTAGAGGCTTCGCTGGCCGCCGTGGCAAGCGGGTAGAATTACTCGGGTCTCTCTTCATGACGAATAAGCCTTTCGCCTTTTACTAAAGACTTCCGTGGAGAGGGACGTTGATGAGTTATGGCTATTTTTGGAAGGCCTTGCCCATCGGACAAGGCCAGCTCAGCTGTTGAAGAAAATGACAGGGAGCACAGTGGTGCGCTTGGTTGTCTGAGTGCAAATAGGTGTGAGCGCTTGAACTAATAGTGTCGAAGGTTTTCAAAATGTGTCAAAGTGTTAAGATCTACAAGCTCACATACTGCCACTGTGTCTTGTTATGTGTGCTTAAGACATGGCTGTTGGGTACCGCAAAGAGGCCATTGTTACGCCCACGTGGAGGGGACTAGTCGTCGTCTGACCGGCAGGGGACTGGTATGTGGATGAGTGCTTTCCTCTATGGCCAGCATGTACAATTCATACTTACCTGGCAGGGGAGACACCATGATCACGAAGGTCGGTTCACCCTCGGCGAGGCTCAGCCATTGCACGCTGTGCTTTGCTGACCCGGGCGAATTCCCCAAATGTGGGAATCTCGACTGCACAATTTCTGGTAGTGGGGGACTGCGTTCGCGCTCTCCCCTGATTAAGTGTTGAAAACATGCGTATAGTGCTGGAGAGGAGCCCTACGGGCTGCTGCTTACGACCATACCACCCTGGAAACGACCGATCTTGGAATATAGGCAGGGCAAGCGCATAGGCCGCGCCCACATCATCAAACCACAGCCCCAATTGCCCGGCTCTCCACTCGGACCCAGGAAGCCTCGGGCCCCCACCGGGGTGCCAGGCCCGACAGCCAGCTAAACCCACGACCCGGCTCTCCATCCGAACCCGGGTACCTTTTGCCCGGCTCTCCACTCGGACCCAGGAAGCCCTGGGCCCCCACCGGGGTGCCAGGCCCGAAGCCAGCTAAACCCACGACCCGGCTCTCCATCCGAACCCCGGCACCCACTCTTAAGCACCCCTCCCCCGGAACCTTCACAATGTAATACCAGGTGCTGTAAGCTTTTCATTAGCGCATTGGCTGCTGCCATCTGCTGTACATGGGCCGTACCGGCCACAGCTGCCTTTGCTTACGGCCATACCACCCTGAACACGCCCGATCTCGTCCGATCTCGGAAGCTAAGCAGGGTCGGGCCTGGTTAGTACTTGGATGGGAGACCGCCTGGGAATACCAGGTGCTGTAAGCTTTTTCATGTCGGCATACTGAATGAGCAACGGTCATTCATGAATGGCGATGCAAAACACTGGATCATTGTGCACCACTAACTTTTTGCACCCCAAATCGCATAGGCCACGCCTTCATCATTAAACCACCCCCCCAATCCGACAGGCCCCGCTTTCGACCCGGACACCCGCTCTTAGCCACCCACCCAAGACGCCCTAAACCCAGCCGCGGGAGCACAGAGCCACCTCGGACTGTGAAATAACGCACGTGCTGCGTCGCGGGGCTGCCCACGCCAAGTGTGTGCGTGCACGCGCGCCGTCAAGCGCTTGACCGGCGCGGCTAGAGGCTTCGCTGGCCGCCGTGGCAAGCGGGTAGAATGACTCGGGTCTCTCTTCATGACGAATAAGCCTTTCGCCTTTTACTAAAGACTTCCGTGGAGAGGGACGTTGATGAGTTATGGCTATTTTTGGAAGGCCTTGCCCATCGGACAAGGCCAGCTCAGCTGTTGAAGAAACTGACAGGGAGCACAGTGGTGCGCTTGGTTGTCTGAGTGCAAATAGGTGTGAGCGCTTGAACTAATAGTGTCGAAGGTTTTCAAAATGTGTCAAAGTGTTAAGATCTACAAGCTCACATACTGCCACTGTGTCTTGTTATGTGTGCTTAAGACATGGCTGTTGGGTACCGCAAAGAGGCCATTGTTACGCCCACGTGGAGGGGACTAGTCGTCGTCTGACCGGCAGGGTACTGGTATGTGGATGAGTGCTTTCCTCTATGGCCAGCATGTACAATTCATACTTACCTGGCAGGGGAGACACCATGATCACGAAGGTCGGTTCACCCTCGGCGAGGCTCAGCCATTGCACGCCGTGCTTTGCTGACCCGGGCGAATTCCCCAAATGTGGGAATCTCGACTGCACAATTTCTGGTAGTGGGGGACTGCGTTCGCGCTCTCCCCTGATTAAGTGTTGAAAACATGCGTATAGTGCTGGAGAGGAGCCCTACGGGCTGCTGCTTACGACCATACCACCCTGGAAACGACCGATCTTGGAATATAGGCAGGGCAAGCGCATAGGCCGCGCCCACATCATCAAACCACAGCCCCAATTGCCCGGCTCTCCACTCGGACCCAGGAAGCCTCGGGCCCCCACCGGGGTGCCAGGCCCGACAGCCAGCTAAACCCACGACCCGGCTCTCCATCCGAACCCGGGTACCTTTTGCCCGGCTCTCCACTCGGACCCAGGAAGCCCTGGGCCCCCACCGGGGTGCCAGGCCCGAAGCCAGCTAAACCCACGACCCGGCTCTCCATCCGAACCCGGGCACCCACTCTTAAGCACCCCTCCCCCGGAACCTTCACAATGTAATACCAGGTGCTGTAAGCTTTTCATTAGCGCATTGGCTGCTGCCATCTGCTGTACATGGGCCGTACCGGCCACAGCTGCCTTTGCTTACGGCCATACCACCCTGAACACGCCCGATCTCGTCCGATCTCGGAAGCTAAGCAGGGTCGGGCCTGTTTAGTACTTGGATGGGAGACCGCCTGGGAATACCAGGTGCTGTAAGCTTTTTCATGTCGGCATACTGAATGAGCAACGGTCATTCATGAATGGCGATGCAAAACACTGGATCATTGTGCACCACTAACTTTTTGCACCCCAAATCGCATAGGCCAGGCCTTCATCATTAAACCACCCCCCCAATCCGACAGGCCCCGCTTTCGACCCGGACACCCGCTCTTAGCCACCCACCCAAGACGCCCTAAACCCAGCCGCGGGAGCACAGAGCCACCTCGGACTGTGAAATAACGCACGTGCTGCGTCGCGGGGCTGCCCACGCCAAGTGTGTGCGTGCACGCGCGCCGTCAAGCGCTTGACCGGCGCGGCTAGAGGCTTCGCTGGCCGCCGTGGCAAGCGGGTAGAATTACTCGGGTCTCTCTTCATGACGAATAAGCCTTTCGCCTTTTACTAAAGACTTCCGTGGAGAGGGACGTTGATGAGTTATGGCTATTTTTGGAAGGCCTTGCCCATCGGACAAGGCCAGCTCAGCTGTTGAAGAAAATGACAGGGAGCACAGTGGTGCGCTTGGTTGTCTGAGTGCAAATAGGTGTGAGGGCTTGAACTAATAGTGTCGAAGGTTTTCAAAATGTGTCAAAGTGTTAAGATCTACAAGCTCACATACTGCCACTGTGTCTTGTTATGTGTGCTTAAGACATGGCTGTTGGGTACCGCAAAGAGGCCATTGTTACGCCCACGTGGAGGGGACTAGTCGTCGTCTGACCGGCAGGGGACTGGTATGTGGATGAGTGCTTTCCTCTATGGCCAGCATGTACAATTCATACTTACCTGGCAGGGGAGACACCATGATCACGAAGGTCGGTTCACCCTCGGCGAGGCTCAGCCATTGCACGCCGTGCTTTGCTGACCCGGGCGAATTCCCCAAATGTGGGAATCTCGACTGCACAATTTCTGGTAGTGGGGGACTGCGTTCGCGCTCTCCCCTGATTAAGTGTTGAAAACATGCGTACAGTGCTGGAGAGGAGCCCTACGGGCTGCTGCTTACGACCATACCACCCTGGAAACGACCGATCTTGGAATATAGGCAGGGCAAGCGCATAGGCCGCGCCCACATCATCAAACCACAGCCCCAATTGCCCGGCTCTCCACTCGGACCCAGGAAGCCTCGGGCCCCCACCGGGGTGCCAGGCCCGACAGCCAGCTAAACCCACGACCCGGCTCTCCATCCGAACCCGGGTACCTTTTGCCCGGCTCTCCACTCGGACCCAGGAAGCCCTGGGCCCCCACCGGGGTGCCAGGCCCGAAGCCAGCTAAACCCACGACCCGGCTCTCCATCCGAACCCGGGCACCCACTCTTAAGCACCCCTCCCCCGGAACCTTCACAATGTAATACCAGGTGCTGTAAGCTTTTCATTAGCGCATTGGCTGCTGCCATCTGCTGTACATGGGCCGTACCGGCCACAGCTGCCTTTGCTTACGGCCATACCACCCTGAACACGCCTGATCTCGTCCGATCTCGGAAGCTAAGCAGGGTCGGGCCTGTTTAGTACTTGGATGGGAGACCGCCTGGGAATACCAGGTGCTGTAAGCTTTTTCATGTCGGCATACTGAATGAGCAACGGTCATTCATGAATGGCGATGCAAAACACTGGATCATTGTGCACCACTAACTTTTTGCACCCCAAATCGCATAGGCCAGGACTTCATCATTAAACCACCCCCCCAATCCGACAGGCCCCGCTTTCGACCCGGACACCCGCTCTTAGCCACCCACCCAAGACGCCCTAAACCCAGCCGCGGGAGCACAGAGCCACCTCGGACTGTGAAATAACGCACGTGCTGCGTCGCGGGGCTGCCCACGCCAAGTGTGTGCGTGCACGCGCGCCGTCAAGCGCTTGACCGGCGCGGCTAGAGGCTTCGCTGGCCGCCGTGGCAAGCGGGTAGAATTACTCGGGTCTCTCTTCATGACGAATAAGCCTTTCGCCTTTTACTAAAGACTTCCGTGGAGAGGGACGTTGATGAGTTATGGCTATTTTTGGAAGGCCTTGCCCATCGGACAAGGCCAGCTCAGCTGTTGAAGAAAATGACAGGGAGCACAGTGGTGCGCTTGGTTGTCTGAGTGCAAATAGGTGTGAGCGCTTGAACTAATAGTGTCGAAGGTTTTCAAAATGTGTCAAAGTGTTAAGATCTACAAGCTCACATACTGCCACTGTGTCTTGTTATGTGTGCTTAAGACATGGCTGTTGGGTACCGCAAAGAGGCCATTGTTACGCCCACGTGGAGGGGACTAGTCGTCGTCTGACCGGCAGGCGACTGGTATGTGGATGAGTGCTTTCCTCTATGGCCAGCATGTACAATTCATACTTACCTGGCAGGGGAGACACCATGATCACGAAGGTCGGTTCACCCTCGGCGAGGCTCAGCCATTGCACGCCGTGCTTTGCTGACCCGGGCGAATTCCCCAAATGTGGGAATCTCGACTGCACAATTTCTGGTAGTGGGGGACTGCGTTCGCGCTCTCCCCTGATTAAGTGTTGAAAACATGCGTACAGTGCTGGAGAGGAGCCCTACGGGCTGCTGCTTACGACCATACCACCCTGGAAACGACCGATCTTGGAATATAGGCAGGGCAAGCGCATAGGCCGCGCCCACATCATCAAACCACAGCCCCAATTGCCCGGCTCTCCACTCGGACCCAGGAAGCCTCGGGCCCCCACCGGGGTGCCAGGCCCGACAGCCAGCTAAACCCACGACCCGGCTCTCCATCCGAACCCGGGTACCTTTTGCCCGGCTCTCCACTCGGACCCAGGAAGCCCTGGGCCCCCACCGGGGTGCCAGGCCCGAAGCCAGCTAAACCCACGACCCGGCTCTCCATCCGAACCCGGGCACCCACTCTTAAGCACCCCTCCCCCGGAACCTTCACAATGTAATACCAGGTGCTGTAAGCTTTTCATTAGCGCATTGGCTGCTGCCATCTGCTGTACATGGGCCGTACCGGCCACAGCTGCCTTTGCTTACGGCCATACCACCCTGAACACGCCTGATCTCGTCCGATCTCGGAAGCTAAGCAGGGTCGGGCCTGTTTAGTACTTGGATGGGAGACCGCCTGGGAATACCAGGTGCTGTAAGCTTTTTCATGTCGGCATACTGAATGAGCAACGGTCATTCATGAATGGCGATGCAAAACACTGGATCATTGTGCACCACTAACTTTTTGCACCCCAAATCGCATAGGCCAGGACTTCATCATTAAACCACCCCCCCAATCCGACAGGCCCCGCTTTCGACCCGGACACCCGCTCTTAGCCACCCACCCAAGACGCCCTAAACCCAGCCGCGGGAGCACAGAGCCACCTCGGACTGTGAAATAACGCACGTGCTGCGTCGCGGGGCTGCCCACGCCAAGTGTGTGCGTGCACGCGCGCCGTCAAGCGCTTGACCGGCGCGGCTAGAGGCTTCGCTGGCCGCCGTGGCAAGCGGGTAGAATTACTCGGGTCTCTCTTCATGACGAATAAGCCTTTCGCCTTTTACTAAAGACTTCCGTGGAGAGGGACGTTGATGAGTTATGGCTATTTTTGGAAGGCCTTGCCCATCGGACAAGGCCAGCTCAGCTGTTGAAGAAAATGACAGGGAGCACAGTGGTGCGCTTGGTTGTCTGAGTGCAAATAGGTGTGAGCGCTTGAACTAATAGTGTCGAAGGTTTTCAAAATGTGTCAAAGTGTTAAGATCTACAAGCTCACATACTGCCACTGTGTCTTGTTATGTGTGCTTAAGACATGGCTGTTGGGTACCGCAAAGAGGCCATTGTTACGCCCACGTGGAGGGGACTAGTCGTCGTCTGACCGGCAGGCGACTGGTATGTGGATGAGTGCTTTCCTCTATGGCCAGCATGTACAATTCATACTTACCTGGCAGGGGAGACACCATGATCACGAAGGTCGGTTCACCCTCGGCGAGGCTCAGCCATTGCACGCCGTGCTTTGCTGACCCGGGCGAATTCCCCAAATGTGGGAATCTCGACTGCACAATTTCTGGTAGTGGGGGACTGCGTTCGCGCTCTCCCCTGATTAAGTGTTGAAAACATGCGTATAGTGCTGGAGAGGAGCCCTACGGGCTGCTGCTTACGACCATACCACCCTGGAAACGACCGATCTTGGAATATAGGCAGGGCAAGCGCATAGGCTGCGCCCACATCATCAAACCACAGCCCCAATTGCCCGGCTCTCCACTCGGACCCAGGAAGCCTCGGGCCCCCACCGGGGTGCCAGGCCCGACAGCCAGCTAAACCCACGACCCGGCTCTCCATCCGAACCCGGGTACCTTTTGCCCGGCTCTCCACTCGGACCCAGGAAGCCCTGGGCCCCCACCGGGGTGCCAGGCCCGAAGCCAGCTAAACCCACGACCCGGCTCTCCATCCGAACCCGGGCACCCACTCTTAAGCACCCCTCCCCCGGAACCTTCACAATGTAATACCAGGTGCTGTAAGCTTTTCATTAGCGCATTGGCTGCTGCCATCTGCTGTACATGGGCCGTACCGGCCACAGCTGCCTTTGCTTACGGCCATACCACCCTGAACACGCCCGATCTCGTCCGATCTCGGAAGCTAAGCAGGGTCGGGCCTGTTTAGTACTTGGATGGGAGACCGCCTGGGAATACCAGGTGCTGTAAGCTTTTTCATGTCGGCATACTGAATGAGCAACGGTCATTCATGAATGGCGATGCAAAACACTGGATCATTGTGCACCACTAACTTTTTGCACCCCAAATCGCATAGGCCAGGCCTTCATCATTAAACCACCCCCCCAATCCGACAGGCCCCGCTTTCGACCCGGACACCCGCTCTTAGCCACCCACCCAAGACGCCCTAAACCCAGCCGCGGGAGCACAGAGCCACCTCGGACTGTGAAATAACGCACGTGCTGCGTCGCGGGGCTGCCCACGCCAAGTGTGTGCGTGCACGCGCGCCGTCAAGCGCTTGACCGGCGCGGCTAGAGGCTTCGTTGGCCGCCGTGGCAAGCGGGTAGAATTACTCGGGTCTCTCTTCATGACGAATAAGCCTTTCGCCTTTTACTAAAGACTTCCGTGGAGAGGGACGTTGATGAGTTATGGCTATTTTTGGAAGGCCTTGCCCATCGGACAAGGCCAGCTCAGCTGTTGAAGAAAATGACAGGGAGCACAGTGGTGCGCTTGGTTGTCTGAGTGCAAATAGGTGTGAGCGCTTGAACTAATAGTGTCGAAGGTTTTCAAAATGTGTCAAAGTGTTAAGATCTACAAGCTCACATACTGCCACTGTGTCTTGTTATGTGTGCTTAAGACATGGCTGTTGGGTACCGCAAAGAGGCCATTGTTACGCCCACGTGGAGGGGACTAGTCGTCGTCTGACCGGCAGGCGACTGGTATGTGGATGAGTGCTTTCCTCTATGGCCAGCATGTACAATTCATACTTACCTGGCAGGGGAGACACCATGATCACGAAGGTCGGTTCACCCTCGGCGAGGCTCAGCCATTGCACGCCGTGCTTTGCTGACCCGGGCGAATTCCCCAAATGTGGGAATCTCGACTGCACAATTTCTGGTAGTGGGGGACTGCGTTCGCGCTCTCCCCTGATTAAGTGTTGAAAACATGCGTACAGTGCTGGAGAGGAGCCCTACGGGCTGCTGCTTACGACCATACCACCCTGGAAACGACCGATCTTGGAATATAGGCAGGGCAAGCGCATAGGCCGCGCCCACATCATCAAACCACAGCCCCAATTGCCCGGCTCTCCACTCGGACCCAGGAAGCCTCGGGCCCCCACCGGGGTGCCAGGCCCGACAGCCAGCTAAACCCACGACCCGGCTCTCCATCCGAACCCGGGTACCTTTTGCCCGGCTCTCCACTCGGACCCAGGAAGCCCTGGGCCCCCACCGGGGTGCCAGGCCCGAAGCCAGCTAAACCCACGACCCGGCTCTCCATCCGAACCCGGGCACCCACTCTTAAGCACCCCTCCCCCGGAACCTTCACAATGTAATACCAGGTGCTGTAAGCTTTTCATTAGCGCATTGGCTGCTGCCATCTGCTGTACATGGGCCGTACCGGCCACAGCTGCCTTTGCTTACGGCCATACCACCCTGAACACGCCTGATCTCGTCCGATCTCGGAAGCTAAGCAGGGTCGGGCCTGTTTAGTACTTGGATGGGAGACCGCCTGGGAATACCAGGTGCTGTAAGCTTTTTCATGTCGGCATACTGAATGAGCAACGGTCATTCATGAATGGCGATGCAAAACACTGGATCATTGTGCACCACTAACTTTTTGCACCCCAAATCGCATAGGCCAGGACTTCATCATTAAACCACCCCCCCAATCCGACAGGCCCCGCTTTCGACCCGGACACCCGCTCTTAGCCACCCACCCAAGACGCCCTAAACCCAGCCGCGGGAGCACAGAGCCACCTCGGACTGTGAAATAACGCACGTGCTGCGTCGCGGGGCTGCCCACGCCAAGTGTGTGCGTGCACGCGCGCCGTCAAGCGCTTGACCGGCGCGGCTAGAGGCTTCGCTGGCCGCCGTGGCAAGCGGGTAGAATTACTCGGGTCTCTCTTCATGACGAATAAGCCTTTCGCCTTTTACTAAAGACTTCCGTGGAGAGGGACGTTGATGAGTTATGGCTATTTTTGGAAGGCCTTGCCCATCGGACAAGGCCAGCTCAGCTGTTGAAGAAAATGACAGGGAGCACAGTGGTGCGCTTGGTTGTCTGAGTGCAAATAGGTGTGAGCGCTTGAACTAATAGTGTCGAAGGTTTTCAAAATGTGTCAAAGTGTTAAGATCTACAAGCTCACATACTGCCACTGTGTCTTGTTATGTGTGCTTAAGACATGGCTGTTGGGTACCGCAAAGAGGCCATTGTTACGCCCACGTGGAGGGGACTAGTCGTCGTCTGACCGGCAGGCGACTGGTATGTGGATGAGTGCTTTCCTCTATGGCCAGCATGTACAATTCATACTTACCTGGCAGGGGAGACACCATGATCACGAAGGTCGGTTCACCCTCGGCGAGGCTCAGCCATTGCACGCCGTGCTTTGCTGACCCGGGCGAATTCCCCAAATGTGGGAATCTCGACTGCACAATTTCTGGTAGTGGGGGACTGCGTTCGCGCTCTCCCCTGATTAAGTGTTGAAAACATGCGTATAGTGCTGGAGAGGAGCCCTACGGGCTGCTGCTTACGACCATACCACCCTGGAAACGACCGATCTTGGAATATAGGCAGGGCAAGCGCATAGGCCGCGCCCACATCATCAAACCACAGCCCCAATTGCCCGGCTCTCCACTCGGACCCAGGAAGCCTCGGGCCCCCACCGGGGTGCCAGGCCCGACAGCCAGCTAAACCCACGACCCGGCTCTCCATCCGAACCCGGGTACCTTTTGCCCGGCTCTCCACTCGGACCCAGGAAGCCCTGGGCCCCCACCGGGGTGCCAGGCCCGAAGCCAGCTAAACCCACGACCCGGCTCTCCATCCGAACCCGGGCACCCACTCTTAAGCACCCCTCCCCCGGAACCTTCACAATGTAATACCAGGTGCTGTAAGCTTTTCATTAGCGCATTGGCTGCTGCCATCTGCTGTACATGGGCCGTACCGGCCACAGCTGCCTTTGCTTACGGCCATACCACCCTGAACACGCCCGATCTCGTCCGATCTCGGAAGCTAAGCAGGGTCGGGCCTGTTTAGTACTTGGATGGGAGACCGCCTGGGAATACCAGGTGCTGTAAGCTTTTTCATGTCGGCATACTGAATGAGCAACGGTCATTCATGAATGGCGATGCAAAACACTGGATCATTGTGCACCACTAACTTTTTGCACCCCAAATCGCATAGGCCAGGCCTTCATCATTAAACCACCCCCCCAATCCGACAGGCCCCGCTTTCGACCCGGACACCCGCTCTTAGCCACCCACCCAAGACGCCCTAAACCCAGCCGCGGGAGCACAGAGCCACCTCGGACTGTGAAATAACGCACGTGCTGCGTCGCGGGGCTGCCCACGCCAAGTGTGTGCGTGCACGCGCGCCGTCAAGCGCTTGACCGGCGCGGCTAGAGGCTTCGTTGGCCGCCGTGGCAAGCGGGTAGAATTACTCGGGTCTCTCTTCATGACGAATAAGCCTTTCGCCTTTTACTAAAGACTTCCGTGGAGAGGGACGTTGATGAGTTATGGCTATTTTTGGAAGGCCTTGCCCATCGGACAAGGCCAGCTCAGCTGTTGAAGAAAATGACAGGGAGCACAGTGGTGCGCTTGGTTGTCTGAGTGCAAATAGGTGTGAGCGCTTGAACTAATAGTGTCGAAGGTTTTCAAAATGTGTCAAAGTGTTAAGATCTACAAGCTCACATACTGCCACTGTGTCTTGTTATGTGTGCTTAAGACATGGCTGTTGGGTACCGCAAAGAGGCCATTGTTACGCCCACGTGGAGGGGACTAGTCGTCGTCTGACCGGCAGGGGACTGGTATGTGGATGAGTGCTTTCCTCTATGGCCAGCATGTACAATTCATACTTACCTGGCAGGGGAGACACCATGATCACGAAGGTCGGTTCACCCTCGGCGAGGCTCAGCCATTGCACGCCGTGCTTTGCTGACCCGGGCGAATTCCCCAAATGTGGGAATCTCGACTGCACAATTTCTGGTAGTGGGGGACTGCGTTCGCGCTCTCCCCTGATTAAGTGTTGAAAACATGCGTATAGTGCTGGAGAGGAGCCCTACGGGCTGCTGCTTACGACCATACCACCCTGGAAACGACCGATCTTGGAATATAGGCAGGGCAAGCGCATAGGCCGCGCCCACATCATCAAACCACAGCCCCAATTGCCCGGCTCTCCACTCGGACCCAGGAAGCCTCGGGCCCCCACCGGGGTGCCAGGCCCGACAGCCAGCTAAACCCACGACCCGGCTCTCCATCCGAACCCGGGTACCTTTTGCCCGGCTCTCCACTCGGACCCAGGAAGCCCTGGGCCCCCACCGGGGTGCCAGGCCCGAAGCCAGCTAAACCCACGACCCGGCTCTCCATCCGAACCCGGGCACCCACTCTTAAGCACCCCTCCCCCGGAACCTTCACAATGTAATACCAGGTGCTGTAAGCTTTTCATTAGCGCATTGGCTGCTGCCATCTGCTGTACATGGGCCGTACCGGCCACAGCTGCCTTTGCTTACGGCCATACCACCCTGAACACGCCCGATCTCGTCCGATCTCGGAAGCTAAGCAGGGTCGGGCCTGGTTAGTACTTGGATGGGAGACCGCCTGGGAATACCAGGTGCTGTAAGCTTTTTCATGTCGGCATACTGAATGAGCAACGGTCATTCATGAATGGCGATGCAAAACACTGGATCATTGTGCACCACTAACTTTTTGCACCCCAAATCGCATAGGCCACGCCTTCATCATTAAACCACCCCCCCAATCCGACAGGCCCCGCTTTCGACCCGGACACCCACTCTTAGCCACCCACCCAAGACGCCCTAAACCCAGCCGCGGGAGCACAGAGCCACCTCGGACTGTGAAATAACGCACGTGCTGCGTCACGGGGCTGCCCACGCCAAGTGTGTGCGTGCACGCGCGCCGTCAAGCGCGGCTAGAGGCTTCGCTGGCCGCCGTGGCAAGCGGGTAGAATTACTCGGGTCTCTCTTCATGACGAATAAGCCTTTCGCCTTTTACTAAAGACTTCCGTGGAGAGGGACGTTGATGAGTTATGGCTATTTTTGGAAGGCCTTGCCCATCGGACAAGGCCAGCTCAGCTGTTGAAGAAAATGACAGGGAGCACAGTGGTGCGCTTGGTTGTCTGAGTGCAAATAGGTGTGAGCGCTTGAACTAATAGTATCGAAGGTTTTCAAAATGTGTCAAAGTGTTAAGATCTACAAGCTCACATACTGCCACTGTGTCTTGTTATGTGTGCTTAAGACATGGCTGTTGGGTACCGCAAAGAGGCCATTGTTACGCCCACGTGGAGGGGACTAGTCGTCGTCTGACCGGCAGGGGACTGGTATGTGGATGAGTGCTTTCCTCTATGGCCAGCATGTACAATCCATACTTACCTGGCAGGGGAGACACCATGATCACGAAGGTCGGTTCACCCTCGGCGAGGCTCAGCCATTGCACGCCGTGCTTTGCTGACCCGGGCGAATTCCCCAAATGTGGGAATCTCGACTGCACAATTTCTGGTAGTGGGGGACTGCGTTCGCGCTCTCCCCTGATTAAGTGTTGAAAACATGCGTATAGTGCTGGAGAGGAGCCCTACCGGCTGCTGCTTACGACCATACCACCCTGGAAACGACCGATCTTGGAATATAGGCAGGGCAAGCGCATAGGCCGCGCCCACATCATCAAACCACAGCCCCAATTGCCCGGCTCTCCACTCGGACCCAGGAAGCCTCGGGCCCCCACCGGGGTGCCAGGCCCGACAGCCAGCTAAACCCACGACCCGGCTCTCCATCCGAACCCGGGTACCTTTTGCCCGGCTCTCCACTCGGACCCAGGAAGCCCTGGGCCCCCACCGGGGTGCCAGGCCCGAAGCCAGCTAAACCCACGACCCGGCTCTCCATCCGAACCCGGGCACCCACTCTTAAGCACCCCTCCCCCGGAACCTTCACAATGTAATACCAGGTGCTGTAAGCTTTTCATTAGCGCATTGGCTGCTGCCATCTGCTGTACATGGGCCGTACCGGCCACAGCTGCCTTTGCTGACGGCCATACCACCCTGAACACGCCCGATCTCGTCCGATCTCGGAAGCTAAGCAGGGTCGGGCCTGGTTAGTACTTGGATGGGAGACCGCCTGGGAATACCAGGTGCTGTAAGCTTTTTCATGTCGGCATACTGAATGAGCAACGGTCATTCATGAATGGCGATGCAAAGCACTGGATCATTGTGCACCACTAACTTTTTGCACCCCAAAGCGCATAGGCCACGCCTTCATCATTAAACCACCCCCCCAATCCGACAGGCCCCGCTTTCGACCCGGACACCCGCTCTTAGCCACCCACCCAAGACGCCCTAAACCCAGCCGCGGGAGCACAGAGCCACCTCGGACTGTGAAATAACGCACGTGCTGCGTCGCGGGGCTGCCCACGCCAAGTGTGTGCGTGCACGCGCGCCGTCAAGCGCTTGACCGGCGCGGCTAGAGGCTTCGCTGGCCGCCGTGGCAAGCGGGTAGAATTACTCGGGTCTCTCTTCATGACGAATAAGCCTTTCGCCTTTTACTAAAGACTTCCGTGGAGAGGGACGTTGATGAGTTATGGCTATTTTTGGAAGGCCTTGCCCATCGGACAAGGCCAGCTCAGCTGTTGAAGAAAATGACAGGGAGCACAGTGGTGCGCTTGGTTGTCTGAGTGCAAATAGGTGTGAGCGCTTGAACTAATAGTATCGAAGGTTTTCAAAATGTGTCAAAGTGTTAAGATCTACAAGCTCACATACTGCCACTGTGTCTTGTTATGTGTGCTTAAGACATGGCTGTTGGGTACCGCAAAGAGGCCATTGTTACGCCCACGTGGAGGGGACTAGTCGTCGTCTGACCGGCAGGGGACTGGTATGTGGATGAGTGCTTTCCTCTATGGCCAGCATGTACAATCCATACTTACCTGGCAGGGGAGACACCATGATCACGAAGGTCGGTTCACCCTCGGCGAGGCTCAGCCATTGCACGCCGTGCTTTGCTGACCCGGGCGAATTCCCCAAATGTGGGAATCTCGACTGCACAATTTCTGGTAGTGGGGGACTGCGTTCGCGCTCTCCCCTGATTAAGTGTTGAAAACATGCGTATAGTGCTGGAGAGGAGCCCTACCGGCTGCTGCTTACGACCATACCACCCTGGAAACGACCGATCTTGGAATATAGGCAGGGCAAGCGCATAGGCCGCGCCCACATCATCAAACCACAGCCCCAATTGCCCGGCTCTCCACTCGGACCCAGGAAGCCTCGGGCCCCCACCGGGGTGCCAGGCCCGACAGCCAGCTAAACCCACGACCCGGCTCTCCATCCGAACCCGGGTACCTTTTGCCCGGCTCTCCACTCGGACCCAGGAAGCCCTGGGCCCCCACCGGGGTGCCAGGCCCGAAGCCAGCTAAACCCACGACCCGGCTCTCCATCCGAACCCGGGCACCCACTCTTAAGCACCCCTCCCCCGGAACCTTCACAATGTAATACCAGGTGCTGTAAGCTTTTCATTAGCGCGTTGGCTGCTGCCATCTGCTGTACATGGGCCGTACCGGCCACAGCTGCCTTTGCTTACGGCCATACCACCCTGAACACGCCCGATCTCGTCCGATCTCGGAAGCTAAGCAGGGTCGGGCCTGGTTAGTACTTGGACGGGAGACCGCCTGGGAATACCAGGTGCTGTAAGCTTTTTCATGTCGGCATACTGAATGAGCAACGGTCATTCATGAATGGCGATGCAAAGCACTGGATCATTGTGCACCACTAACTTTTTGCACCCCAAAGCGCATAGGCCACGCCTTCATCATTAAACCACCCCCCCAATCCGACAGGCCCCGCTTTCGACCCGGACACCCGCTCTTAGCCACCCACCCAAGACGCCCTAAACCCAGCCGCGGGAGCACAGAGCCACCTCGGACTGTGAAATAACGCACGTGCTGCGTCGCGGCGCTGCCCACGCCAAGTGTGTGCGTGCACGCGCGCCGTCAAGCGCTTGACCGGCGCGGCTAGAGGCTTCGCTGGCCGCCGTGGCAAGCGGGTAGAATTACTCGGGTCTCTCTTCATGACGAATAAGCCTTTCGCCTTTTACTAAAGACTTCCGTGGAGAGGGACGTTGATGAGTTATGGCTATTTTTGGAAGGCCTTGCCCATCGGACAAGGCCAGCTCAGCTGTTGAAGAAAATGACAGGGAGCACAGTGGTGCGCTTGGTTGTCTGAGTGCAAATAGGTGTGAGCGCTTGAACTAATAGTATCGAAGGTTTTCAAAATGTGTCAAAGTGTTAAGATCTACAAGCTCACATACTGCCACTGTGTCTTGTTATGTGTGCTTAAGACATGGCTGTTGGGTACCGCAAAGAGGCCATTGTTACGCCCACGTGGAGGGGACTAGTCGTCGTCTGACCGGCAGGGTACTGGTATGTGGATGAGTGCTTTCCTCTATGGCCAGCATGTACAATCCATACTTACCTGGCAGGGGAGACACCATGATCACGAAGGTCGGTTCACCCTCGGCGAGGCTCAGCCATTGCACGCCGTGCTTTGCTGACCCGGGCGAATTCCCCAAATGTGGGAATCTCGACTGCACAATTTCTGGTAGTGGGGGACTGCGTTCGCGCTCTCCCCCGATTAAGTGTTGAAAACATGCGTATAGTGCTGGAGAGGAGCTCTACCGGCTGCTGCTTACGACCATACCACCCTGGAAACGACCGATCTTGGAATATAGGCAGGGCAAGCGCATAGGCCGCGCCCACATCATCAAACCACAGCCCCAATTGCCCGGCTCTCCACTCGGACCCAGGAAGCCTCGGGCCCCCACCGGGGTGCCAGGCCCGACAGCCAGCTAAACCCACGACCCGGCTCTCCATCCGAACCCGGGTACCTTTTGCCCGGCTCTCCACTCGGACCCAGGAAGCCCTGGGCCCCCACCGGGGTGCCAGGCCCGAAGCCAGCTAAACCCACGACCCGGCTCTCCATCCGAACCCGGGCACCCACTCTTAAGCACCCCTCCCCCGGAACCTTCACAATGTAATACCAGGTGCTGTAAGCTTTTCATTAGCGCATTGGCTGCTGCCATCTGCTGTACATGGGCCGTACCGGCCACAGCTGCCTTTGCTTACGGCCATACCACCCTGAACACGCCCGATCTCGTCCGATCTCGGAAGCTAAGCAGGGTCGGGCCTGGTTAGTACTTGGACGGGAGACCGCCTGGGAATACCAGGTGCTGTAAGCTTTTTCATGTCGGCATACTGAATGAGCAACGGTCATTCATGAATGGCGATGCAAAGCACTGGATCATTGTGCACCACTAACTTTTTGCACCCCAAAGCGCATAGGCCACGCCTTCATCATTAAACCACCCCCCCAATCCGACAGGCCCCGCTTTCGACCCGGACACCCGCTCTTAGCCACCCACCCAAGACGCCCTAAACCCAGCCGCGGGAGCACAGAGCCACCTCGGACTGTGAAATAACGCACGTGCTGCGTCGCGGGGCTGCCCACGCCAAGTGTGTGCGTGCACGCGCGCCGTCAAGCGCTTGACCGGCGCGGCTAGAGGCTTCGCTGGCCGCCGTGGCAAGCGGGTAGAATTACTCGGGTCTCTCTTCATGACGAATAAGCCTTTCGCCTTTTACTAAAGACTTCCGTGGAGAGGGACGTTGATGAGTTATGGCTATTTTTGGAAGGCCTTGCCCATCGGACAAGGCCAGCTCAGCTGTTGAAGAAAATGACAGGGAGCACAGTGGTGCGCTTGGTTGTCTGAGTGCAAATAGGTGTGAGCGCTTGAACTAATAGTATCGAAGGTTTTCAAAATGTGTCAAAGTGTTAAGATCTACAAGCTCACATACTGCCACTGTGTCTTGTTATGTGTGCTTAAGACATGGCTGTTGGGTACCGCAAAGAGGCCATTGTTACGCCCACGTGGAGGGGACTAGTCGTCGTCTGACCGGCAGGGGACTGGTATGTGGATGAGTGCTTTCCTCTATGGCCAGCATGTACAATCCATACTTACCTGGCAGGGGAGACACCATGATCACGAAGGTCGGTTCACCCTCGGCGAGGCTCAGCCATTGCACGCCGTGCTTTGCTGACCCGGGCGAATTCCCCAAATGTGGGAATCTCGACTGCACAATTTCTGGTAGTGGGGGACTGCGTTCGCGCTCTCCCCTGATTAAGTGTTGAAAACATGCGTATAGTGCTGGAGAGGAGCCCTACCGGCTGCTGCTTACGACCATACCACCCTGGAAACGACCGATCTTGGAATATAGGCAGGGCAAGCGCATAGGCCGCGCCCACATCATCAAACCACAGCCCCAATTGCCCGGCTCTCCACTCGGACCCAGGAAGCCTCGGGCCCCCACCGGGGTGCCAGGCCCGACAGCCAGCTAAACCCACGACCCGGCTCTCCATCCGAACCCGGGGACCTTTTGCCCGGCTCTCCACTCGGACCCAGGAAGCCCTGGGCCCCCACCGGGGTGCCAGGCCCGAAGCCAGCTAAACCCACGACCCGGCTCTCCATCCGAACCCGGGCACCCACTCTTAAGCACCCCTCCCCCGGAACCTTCACAATGTAATACCAGGTGCTGTAAGCTTTTCATTAGCGCATTGGCTGCTGCCATCTGCTGTACATGGGCCGTACCGGCCACAGCTGCCTTTGCTTACGGCCATACCACCCTGAACACGCCCGATCTCGTCCGATCTCGGAAGCTAAGCAGGGTCGGGCCTGGTTAGTACTTGGACGGGAGACCGCCTGGGAATACCAGGTGCTGTAAGCTTTTTCATGTCGGCATACTGAATGAGCAACGGTCATTCATGAATGGCGATGCAAAGCACTGGATCATTGTGCACCACTAACTTTTTGGACCCCAAAGCGCATAGGCCACGCCTTCATCATTAAACCACCCCCCCAATCCGACAGGCCCCGCTTTCGACCCGGACACCCGCTCTTAGCCACCCACCCAAGACGCCCTAAACCCAGCCGCGGGAGCACAGAGCCACCTCGGACTGTGAAATAACGCACGTGCTGCGTCGCGGGGCTGCCCACGCCAAGTGTGTGCGTGCACGCGCGCCGTCAAGCGCTTGACCGGCGCGGCTAGAGGCTTCGCTGGCCGCCGTGGCAAGCGGGTAGAATTACTCGGGTCTCTCTTCATGACGAATAAGCCTTTCGCCTTTTACTAAAGACTTCCGTGGAGAGGGACGTTGATGAGTTATGGCTATTTTTGGAAGGCCTTGCCCATCGGACAAGGCCAGCTCAGCTGTTGAAGAAAATGACAGGGAGCACAGTGGTGCGCTTGGTTGTCTGAGTGCAAATAGGTGTGAGCGCTTGAACTAATAGTATCGAAGGTTTTCAAAATGTGTCAAAGTGTTAAGATCTACAAGCTCACATACTGCCACTGTGTCTTGTTATGTGTGCTTAAGACATGGCTGTTGGGTACCGCAAAGAGGCCATTGTTACGCCCACGTGGAGGGGACTAGTCGTCGTCTGACCGGCAGGGGACTGGTATGTGGATGAGTGCTTTCCTCTATGGCCAGCATGTACAATCCATACTTACCTGGCAGGGGAGACACCATGATCACGAAGGTCGGTTCACCCTCGGCGAGGCTCAGCCATTGCACGCCGTGCTTTGCTGACCCGGGCGAATTCCCCAAATGTGGGAATCTCGACTGCACAATTTCTGGTAGTGGGGGACTGCGTTCGCGCTCTCCCCTGATTAAGTGTTGAAAACATGCGTATAGTGCTGGAGAGGAGCCCTACCGGCTGCTGCTTACGACCATACCACCCTGGAAACGACCGATCTTGGAATATAGGCAGGGCAAGCGCATAGGCCGCGCCCACATCATCAAACCACAGCCCCAATTGCCCGGCTCTCCACTCGGACCCAGGAAGCCTCGGGCCCCCACCGGGGTGCCAGGCCCGACAGCCAGCTAAACCCACGACCCGGCTCTCCATCCGAACCCGGGTACCTTTTGCCCGGCTCTCCACTCGGATCCAGGAAGCCCTGGGCCCCCACCGGGGTGCCAGGCCCGAAGCCAGCTAAACCCACGACCCGGCTCTCCATCCGAACCCGGGCACCCACTCTTAAGCACCCCTCCCCCGGAACCTTCACAATGTAATACCAGGTGCTGTAAGCTTTTCATTAGCGCATTGGCTGCTGCCATCTGCTGTACATGGGCCGTACCGGCCACAGCTGCCTTTGCTTACGGCCATACCACCCTGAACACGCCCGATCTCGTCCGATCTCGGAAGCTAAGCAGGGTCGGGCCTGGTTAGTACTTGGACGGGAGACCGCCTGGGAATACCAGGTGCTGTAAGCTTTTTCATGTCGGCATACTGAATGAGCAACGGTCATTCATGAATGGCGATGCAAAGCACTGGATCATTGTGCAACACTAACTTTTTGCACCCCAAAGCGCATAGGCCACGCCTTCATCATTAAACCACCCCCCCAATCCGACAGGCCCCGCTTTCGACCCGGACACCCGCTCTTAGCCACCCACCCAAGACGCCCTAAACCCAGCCGCGGGAGCACAGAGCCACCTCGGACTGTGAAATAACGCACGTGCTGCGTCGCGGGGCTGCCCACGCCAAGTGTGTGCGTGCACGCGCGCCGTCAAGCGCTTGACCGGCGCGGCTAGAGGCTTCGCTGGCCGCCGTGGCAAGCGGGTAGAATTACTCGGGTCTCTCTTCATGACGAATAAGCCTTTCGCCTTTTACTAAAGACTTCCGTGGAGAGGGACGTTGATGAGTTATGGCTATTTTTGGAAGGCCTTGCCCATCGGACAAGGCCAGCTCAGCTGTTGAAGAAAATGACAGGGAGCACAGTGGTGCGCTTGGTTGTCTGAGTGCAAATAGGTGTGAGCGCTTGAACTAATAGTATCGAAGGTTTTCAAAATGTGTCAAAGTGTTAAGATCTACAAGCTCACATACTGCCACTGTGTCTTGTTATGTGTGCTTAAGACATGGCTGTTGGGTACCGCAAAGAGGCCATTGTTACGCCCACGTGGAGGGGACTAGTTGTCGTCTGACCGGCAGGGGACTGGTATGTGGATGAGTGCTTTCCTCTATGGCCAGCATGTACAATTCATACTTACCTGGCAGGGGAGACACCATGATCACGAAGGTCGGTTCACCCTCGGCGAGGCTCAGCCATTGCACGCCGTGCTTTGCTGACCCGGGTGAATTCCCCAAATGTGGGAATCTCGACTGCACAATTTCTGGTAGTGGGGGACTGCGTTCGCGCTCTCCCCTGATTAAGTGTTGAAAACATGCGTATAGTGCTGGAGAGGAGCCCTACGGGCTGCTGCTTACGACCATACCACCCTGGAAACGACCGATCTTGGAATATAGGCAGGGCAAGCGCATAGGCCGCGCCCACATCATCAAACCACAGCCCCAATTGCCCGGCTCTCCACTCGGACCCAGGAAGCCTCGGGCCCCCACCGGGGTGCCAGGCCCGACAGCCAGCTAAACCCACGACCCGGCTCTCCATCCGAACCCGGGTACCTTTTGCCCGGCTCTCCACTCGGACCCAGGAAAGCCCTGGGCCCCCCCGGGGTGCCAGGCCCGAAGCCAGCTAAACCCACGACCCGGCTATCCATCCGAACCCGGGCACCCACTCTTAAGCACCCCTCCCCCGGAACCTTCACAATGCAATACCAGGTGCTGTAAGCTTTTCATTAGCGCATTGGCTGCTGCCATCTGCTGTACATGGGCCGTACCGGCCACAGCTGCCTTTGCTTACGGCCATACCACCCTGAACACGCCCGATCTCGTCCGATCTCGGAAGCTAAGCAGGGTCGGGCCTGGTTAGTACTTGGACGGGAGACCGCCTGGGAATACCAGGTGCTGTAAGCTTTTTCATGTCGGCATACTGAATGAGCAACGGTCATTCATGAATGGCGATGCAAAGCACTGGATCATTGTGCACCACTAACTTTTTGGACCCCAAAGCGCATAGGCCACGCCTTCATCATTAAACCACCCCCCCAATCCGACAGGCCCCGCTTTCGACCCGGACACCCGCTCTTAGCCACCCACCCAAGACGCCCTAAACCCAGCCGCGGGAGCACAGAGCCACCTCGGACTGTGAAATAACGCACGTGCTGCGTCGCGGGGCTGCCCACGCCAAGTGTGTGCGTGCACGCGCGCCGTCAAGCGCTTGACCGGCGCGGCTAGAGGCTTCGCTGGCCGCCGTGGCAAGCGGGTAGAATTACTCGGGTCTCTCTTCATGACGAATAAGCCTTTCGCCTTTTACTAAAGACTTCCGTGGAGAGGGACGTTGATGAGTTATGGCTATTTTTGGAAGGCCTTGCCCATCGGACAAGGCCAGCTCAGCTGTTGAAGAAAATGACAGGGAGCACAGTGGTGCGCTTGGTTGTCTGAGTGCAAATAGATGTGAGCGCTTGAACTAATAGTATCGAAGGTTTTCAAAATGTGTCAAAGTGTTAAGATCTACAAGCTCACATACTGCCACTGTGTCTTGTTATGTGTGCTTAAGACATGGCTGTTGGGTACCGCAAAGAGGCCATTGTTACGCCCACGTGGAGGGGACTAGTCGTCGTCTGACCGGCAGGGGACTGGTATGTGGATGAGTGCTTTCCTCTATGGCCAGCATGTACAATTCATACTTACCTGGCAGGGGAGACACCATGATCACGAAGGTCGGTTCACCCTCGGCGAGGCTCAGCCATTGCACGCCGTGCTTTGCTGACCCGGGCGAATTCCCCAAATGTGGGAATCTCGACTGCACAATTTCTGGTAGTGGGGGACTGCGTTCGCGCTCTCCCCTGATTAAGTGTTGAAAACATGCGTATAGTGCTGGAGAGGAGCCCTACGGGCTGCTGCTTACGACCATACCACCCTGGAAACGACCGATCTTGGAATATAGGCAGGGCAAGCGCATAGGCCGCGCCCACATCATCAAACCACAGCCCCAATTGCCTGGCTCTCCACTCGGACCCAGGAAGCCTCGGGCCCCCACCGGGGTGCCAGGCCCGACAGCCAGCTAAACCCACGACCCGGCTCTCCATCCGAACCCGGGTACCTTTTGCCCGGCTCTCCACTCGGACCCAGGAAAGCCCTGGGCCCCCACCGGGGTGCCAGGCCCGAAGCCAGCTAAACCCACGACCCGGCTCTCCATCCGAACCCAGGCACCCACTCTTAAGCACCCCTCCCCCGGAACCTTCACAATGTAATACCAGGTGCTGTAAGCTTTTCATTAGCGCATTGGCTGCTGCCATCTGCTGTACATGGGCCGTACCGGCCACAGCTGCCTTTGCTTACGGCCATACCACCCTGAACACGCCCGATCTCGTCCGATCTCGGAAGCTAAGCAGGGTCGGGCCTGGTTAGTACTTGGATGGGAGACCGCCTGGGAATACCAGGTGCTGTAAGCTTTTTCATGTCGGCATACTGAATGAGCAACGGTCATTCATGAATGGCGATGCAAAGCACTGGATCATTGTGCACCACTAACTTTTTGCACCCCAAAGCGCATAGGCCACGCCTTCATCATTAAACCACCCCCCCAATCCGACAGGCCCCGCTTTCGACCCGGACACCCGCTCTTAGCCACCCACCCAAGACGCCCTAAACCCAGCCGCGGGAGCACAGAGCCACCTCGGACTGTGAAATAACGCACGTGCTGCGTCGCGGGGCTGCCCACGCCAAGTGTGTGCGTGCACGCGCGCCGTCAAATGCTTGACCGGCGCGGCTAGAGGCTTCGCTGGCCGCCGTGGCAAGCGGGTAGAATTACTCGGGTCTCTCTTCATGACGAATAAGCCTTTCGCCTTTTACTAAAGACTTCCGTGGTGAGGGACGTTGATGAGTTATGGCTATTTTTGGAAGGCCTTGCCCATCGGACAAGGCCAGCTCAGCTGTTGAAGAAAATGACAGGGAGCACAGTGGTGCGCTTGGTTGTCTGAGTGCAAATAGGTGTGAGCGCTTGAACTAATAGTATCGAAGGTTTTCAAAATGTGTCAAAGTGTTAAGATCTACAAGCTCACATACTGCCACTGTGTCTTGTTATGTGTGCTTAAGACATGGCTGTTGGGTACCGCAAAGAGGCCATTGTTACGCCCACGTGGAGGGGACTAGTCGTCGTCTGACCGGCAGGTGACTGGTATGTGGATGAGTGCTTTCCTCTATGGCCAGCATGTACAATTCATACTTACCTGGCAGGGGAGACACCATGATCACGAAGGTCGGTTCACCCTCGGCGAGGCTCAGCCATTGCACGCCGTGCTTTGCTGACCCGGGCGAATTCCCCAAATGTGGGAATCTCGACTGCACAATTTCTGGTAGTGGGGGACTGCGTTCGCGCTCTCCCCTGATTAAGTGTTGAAAACATGCGTATAGTGCTGGAGAGGAGCCCTACGGGCTGCTGCTTACGACCATACCACCCTGGAAACGACCGATCTTGGAATATAGGCAGGGCAAGCGCATAGGCCGCGCCCACATCATCAAACCACAGCCCCAATTGCCCGGCTCTCCACTCGGACCCAGGAAGCCTCGGGCCCCCACCGGGGTGCCAGGCCCGACAGCCAGCTAAACCAACGACCCGGCTCTCCATCCGAACCCGGGTACCTTTTGCCCGGCTCTCCACTCGGACCCAGGAAAGCCCTGGGCCCCCACCGGGGTGCCAGGCCCGAAGCCAGCTAAACCCACGACCCGGCTCTCCATCCGAACCCGGGCACCCACTCTTAAGCACCCCTCCCCCGGAACCTTCACAATGTAATACCAGGTGCTGTAAGCTTTTCATTAGCGCATTGGCTGCTGCCATCTGCTGTACATGGGCCGTACCGGCCACAGCTGCCTTTGCTTACGGCCATACCACCCTGAACACGCCCGATCTCGTCCGATCTCGGAAGCTAAGCAGGGTCGGGCCTGGTTAGTACTTGGATGGGAGACCGCCTGGGAATACCAGGTGCTGTAAGCTTTTTCATGTCGGCATACTGAATGAGCAACGGTCATTCATGAATGGCGATGCAAAGCACTGGATCATTGTGCACCACTAACTTTTTGCACCCCAAAGCGCATAGGCCACGCCTTCATCATTAAACCACCCCCCCAATCCGACAGGCCCCGCTTTCGACCCGGACACCCGCTCTTAGCCACCCACCCAAGACGCCCTAAACCCAGCCGCGGGAGCACAGAGCCACCTCGGACTGTGAAATAACGCACGTGCTGCGTCGCGGGGCTGCCCACGCCAAGTGTGTGCGTGCACGCGCGCCGTCAAGCGCTTGACCGGCGCGGCTAGAGGCTTCGCTGGCCGCCGTGGCAAGCGGGTAGAATTACTCGGGTCTCTCTTCATGACGAATAAGCCTTTCGCCTTTTACTAAAGACTTCCGTGGAGAGGGACGTTGATGAGTTATGGCTATTTTTGGAAGGCCTTGCCCATCGGACAAGGCCAGCTCAGCTGTTGAAGAAAATGACAGGGAGCACAGTGGTGCGCTTGGTTGTCTGAGTGCAAATAGGTGTGAGCGCTTGAACTAATAGTATCGAAGGTTTTCAAAATGTGTCAAAGTGTTAAGATCTACAAGCTCACATACTGCCACTGTGTCTTGTTATGTGTGCTTAAGACATGGCTGTTGGGTACCGCAAAGAGGCCATTGTTACGCCCACGTGGAGGGGACTAGTCGTCGTCTGACCGGCAGGGGACTGGTATGTGGATGAGTGCTTTCCTCTATGGCCAGCATGTACAATCCATACTTACCTGGCAGGGGAGACACCATGATCACGAAGGTCGGTTCACCCTCGGCGAGGCTCAGCCATTGCACGCCGTGCTTTGCTGACCCGGGCGAATTCCCCAAATGTGGGAATCTCGACTGCACAATTTCTGGTAGTGGGGGACTGCGTTCGCGCTCTCCCCTGATTAAGTGTTGAAAACATGCGTATAGTGCTGGAGAGGAGCCCTACCGGCTGCTGCTTACGACCATACCACCCTGGAAACGACCGATCTTGGAATATAGGCAGGGCAAGCGCATAGGCCGCGCCCACATCATCAAACCACAGCCCCAATTGCCCGGCTCTCCACTCGGACCCAGGAAGCCTCGGGCCCCCACCGGGGTGCCAGGCCCGACAGCCAGCTAAACCCACGACCCGGCTCTCCATCCGAACCCGGGTACCTTTTGCCCGGCTCTCCACTCGGACCCAGGAAAGCCCTGGGCCCCCACCGGGGTGCCAGGCCCGAAGCCAGCTAAACCCACGACCCGGCTCTCCATCCGAACCCGGGCACCCACTCTTAAGCACCCCTCCCCCGGAACCTTCACAATGTAATACCAGGTGCTGTAAGCTTTTCATTAGCGCATTGGCTGCTGCCATCTGCTGTACATGGGCCGTACCGGCCACAGCTGCCTTTGCTTACGGCCATACCACCCTGAACACGCCCGATCTCGTCCGATCTCGGAAGCTAAGCAGGGTCGGGCCTGGTTAGTACTTGGATGGGAGACCACCTGGGAATACCAGGTGCTGTAAGCTTTTTCATGTCGGCATACTGAATGAGCAACGGTCATTCATGAATGGCGATGCAAAGCACTGGATCATTGTGCACCACTAACTTTTTGCACCCCAAAGCGCATAGGCCACGCCTTCATCATTAAACCACCCCCCCAATCCGACAGGCCCCGCTTTCGACCCGGACACCCGCTCTTAGCCACCCACCCAAGACGCCCTAAACCCAGCCGCGGGAGCACAGAGCCACCTCGGACTGTGAAATAACGCACGTGCTGCGTCGCGGGGCTGCCCACGCCAAGTGTGTGCGTGCACGCGCGCCGTCAAGCGCTTGACCGGCGCGGCTAGAGGCTTCGCTGGCCGCCGTGGCAAGCGGGTAGAATTACTCGGGTCTCTCTTCATGACGAATAAGCCTTTCGCCTTTTACTAAAGACTTCCGTGGAGAGGGACGTTGATGAGTTATGGCTATTTTTGGAAGGCCTTGCCCATCGGACAAGGCCAGCTCAGCTGTTGAAGAAAATGACAGGGAGCACAGTGGTGCGCTTGGTTGTCTGAGTGCAAATAGGTGTGAGCGCTTGAACTAATAGTATCGAAGGTTTTCAAAATGTGTCAAAGTGTTAAGATCTACAAGCTCACATACTGCCACTGTGTCTTGTTATGTGTGCTTAAGACATGGCTGTTGGGTACCGCAAAGAGGCCATTGTTACGCCCACGTGGAGGGGACTAGTCGTCGTCTGACCGGCAGGGGACTGGTATGTGGATGAGTGCTTTCCTCTATGGCCAGCATGTACAATCCATACTTACCTGGCAGGGGAGACACCATGATCACGAAGGTCGGTTCACCCTCGGCGAGGCTCAGCCATTGCACGCCGTGCTTTGCTGACCCGGGCGAATTCCCCAAATGTGGGAATCTCGACTGCACAATTTCTGGTAGTGGGGGACTGCGTTCGCGCTCTCCCCTGATTAAGTGTTGAAAACATGCGTATAGTGCTGGAGAGGAGCCCTACCGGCTGCTGCTTACGACCATACCACCCTGGAAACGACCGATCTTGGAATATAGGCAGGGCAAGCGCATAGGCCGCGCCCACATCATCAAACCACAGCCCCAATTGCCCGGCTCTCCACTCGGACCCAGGAAGCCTCGGGCCCCCACCGGGGTGCCAGGCCCGACAGCCAGCTAAACCCACGACCCGGCTCTCCATCCGAACCCGGGTACCTTTTGCCCGGCTCTCCACTCGGACCCAGGAAAGCCCTGGGCCCCCACCGGGGTGCCAGGCCCGAAGCCAGCTAAACCCACGACCCGGCTCTCCATCCGAACCCGGGCACCCACTCTTAAGCACCCCTCCCCCGGAACCTTCACAATGTAATACCAGGTGCTGTAAGCTTTTCATTAGCGCATTGGCTGCTGCCATCTGCTGTACATGGGCCGTACCGGCCACAGCTGCCTTTGCTTACGGCCATACCACCCTGAACACGCCCGATCTCGTCCGATCTCGGAAGCTAAGCAGGGTCGGGCCTGGTTAGTACTTGGATGGGAGACCGCCGGGGAATACCAGGTGCTGTAAGCTTTTTCATGTCGGCATACTGAATGAGCAACGGTCATTCATGAATGGCGATGCAAAGCACTGGATCATTGTGCACCACTAACTTTTTGCACCCCAAAGCGCATAGGCCACGCCTTCATCATTAAACCACCCCCCCAATCCGACAGGCCCCGCTTTCGACCCGGACACCCGCTCTTAGCCACCCACCCAAGACGCCCTAAACCCAGCCGCGGGAGCACAGAGCCACCTCGGACTGTGAAATAACGCACGTGCTGCGTCGCGGGGCTGCCCACGCCAAGTGTGTGCGTGCACGCGCGCCGTCAAGCGCTTGACCGGCGCGGCTAGAGGCTTCGCTGGCCGCCGTGGCAAGCGGGTAGAATTACTCGGGTCTCTCTTCATGACGAATAAGCCTTTCGCCTTTTACTAAAGACTTCCGTGGAGAGGGACGTTGATGAGTTATGGCTATTTTTGGAAGGCCTTGCCCATCGGACAAGGCCAGCTCAGCTGTTGAAGAAAATGACAGGGAGCACAGTGGTGCGCTTGGTTGTCTGAGTGCAAATAGGTGTGAGCGCTTGAACTAATAGTATCGAAGGTTTTCAAAATGTGTCAAAGTGTTAAGATCTACAAGCTCACATACTGCCACTGTGTCTTGTTATGTGTGCTTAAGACATGGCTGTTGGGTACCGCAAAGAGGCCATTGTTACGCCCACGTGGAGGGGACTAGTCGTCGTCTGACCGGCAGGGGACTGGTATGTGGATGAGTGCTTTCCTCTATGGCCAGCATGTACAATCCATACTTACCTGGCAGGGGAGACACCATGATCACGAAGGTCGGTTCACCCTCGGCGAGGCTCAGCCATTGCACGCCGTGCTTTGCTGACCCGGGCGAATTCCCCAAATGTGGGAATCTCGACTGCACAATTTCTGGTAGTGGGGGACTGCGTTCGCGCTCTCCCCTGATTAAGTGTTGAAAACATGCGTATAGTGCTGGAGAGGAGCCCTACCGGCTGCTGCTTACGACCATACCACCCTGGAAACGACCGATCTTGGAATATAGGCAGGGCAAGCGCATAGGCCGCGCCCACATCATCAAACCACAGCCCCAATTGCCCGGCTCTCCACTCGGACCCAGGAAGCCTCGACAGCCAGCTAAACCCACGACCCGGCTCTCCATCCGAACCCGGGTACCTTTTGCCCGGCTCTCCACTCGGACCCAGGAAGCCCTGGGCCCCCACCGGGGTGCCAGGCCCGAAGCCAGCTAAACCCACGACCCGGCTCTCCATCCGAACCCGGGCACCCACTCTTAAGCACCCCTCCCCCGGAACCTTCACAATGTAATACCAGGTGCTGTAAGCTTTTCATTAGCGCATTGGCTGCTGCCATCTGCTGTACATGGGCCGTACCGGCCACAGCTGCCTTTGCTTACGGCCATACCACCCTGAACACGCCCGATCTCGTCCGATCTCGGAAGCTAAGCAGGGTCGGGCCTGGTTAGTACTTGGACGGGAGACCGCCTGGGAATACCAGGTGCTGTAAGCTTTTTCATGTCGGCATACTGAATGAGCAACGGTCATTCATGAATGGCGATGCAAAACACTGGATCATTGTGCACCACTAACTTTTTGCACCCCAAATCGCATAGGCCACACCTTCATCATTAAACCACCCCCCCAATCCGACAGGCCCCGCTTTCGACCCGGACACCCGCTCTTAGCCACCCACCCAAGACGCCCTAAACCCAGCCGCGGGAGCACAGAGCCACCTCGGACTGTGAAATAACGCACGTGCTGCGTCGCGGGGCTGCCCACGCCAAGTGTGTGCGTGCACGCGCGCCGTCAAGTGCTTGACCGGCGCGGCTAGAGGCTTCGCTGGCCGCCGTGGCAAGCGGGTAGAATTACTCGGGTCTCTCTTCATGACGAATAAGCCTTTCGCCTTTTACTAAAGACTTCCGTGGAGAGGGACGTTGATGAGTTATGGCTATTTTTGGAAGGCCTTGCCCATCGGACAAGGCCAGCTCAGCTGTTGAAGAAAATGACAGGGAGCACAGTGGTGCGCTTGGTTGTCTGAGTGCAAATAGGTGTGAGCGCTTGAACTAATAGTGTCGAAGGTTTTCAAAATGTGTCAAAGTGTTAAGATCTACAAGCTCACATACTGCCACTGTGTCTTGTTATGTGTGCTTAAGACATGGCTGTTGGGTACCGCAAAGAGGCCATTGTTACGCCCACGTGGAGGGGACTAGTCGTCGTCTGACCGGCAGGGGACTGGTATGTGGATGAGTGCTTTCCTCTATGGCCAGCATGTACAATTCATACTTACCTGGCAGGGGAGACACCATGATCACGAAGGTCGGTTCACCCTCGGCGAGGCTCAGCCATTGCACGCCGTGCTTTGCTGACCCGGGCGAATTCCCCAAATGTGGGAATCTCGACTGCACAATTTCTGGTAGTGGGGGACTGCGTTCGCGCTCTCCCCTGATTAAGTGTTGAAAACATGCGTATAGTGCTGGAGAGGAGCCCTACGGGCTGCTGCTAACGACCATACCACCCTGGAAACGACCGATCTTGGAATATAGGCAGGGCAAGCGCATAGGCCGCGCCCACATCATCAAACCACAGCCCCAATTGCCCGGCTCTCCACTCGGACCCAGGAAGCCTCGGGCCCCCACCGGGGTGCCAGGCCCGACAGCCAGCTAAACCCACGACCCGGCTCTCCATCCGAACCCGGGTACCTTTTGCCCGGCTCTCCACTCGGACCCAGGAAGCCCTGGGCCCCCACCGGGGTGCCAGGCCCGAAGCCAGCTAAACCCACGACCCGGCTCTCCATCCGAACCCGGGCACCCACTCTCAAGCACCCCTCCCCCGGAACCTTCACAATGTAATACCAGGTGCTGTAAGCTTTTCATTAGCGCATTGGCTGCTGCCATCTGCTGTACATGGGCCGTACCGGCCACAGCTGCCTTTGCTTACGGCCATACCACCCTGAACACGCCCGATCTCGTCCGATCTCGGAAGCTAAGCAGGGTCGGGCCTTGTTAGTACTTGGAAGGGAGACCGCCTGGGAATACCAGGTGCTGTAAGCTTTTTCATGTCGGCATACTGAATGAGCAACGGTCATTCATGAATGGCGATGCAAAACACTGGATCATTGTGCACCACTAACTTTTTGCACCCCAAATCGCATAGGCCACACCTTCATCATTAAACCACCCCCCCAATCCGACAGGCCCCGCTTTCGACCCGGACACCCGCTCTTAGCCACCCACCCAAGACGCCCTAAACCCAGCCGCGGGAGCACAGAGCCACCTCGGACTGTGAAATAACGCACGTGCTGCGTCGCGGGGCTGCCCACGCCAAGTGTGTGCGTGCACGCGCGCCGTCAAGCGCTTGACCGGCGCGGCTAGAGGCTTCGCTGGCCGCCGTGGCAAGCGGGTAGAATTACTCGGGTCTCTCTTCATGACGAATAAGCCTTTCGCCTTTTACTAAAGACTTCCGTGGAGAGGGACGTTGATGAGTTATGGCTATTTTTGGAAGGCCTTGCCCATCGGACAAGGCCAGCTCAGCTGTTGAAGAAAATGACAGGGAGCACAGTGGTGCGCTTGGTTGTCTGAGTGCAAATAGGTGTGAGCGCTTGAACTAATAGTGTCGAAGGTTTTCAAAATGTGTCAAAGTGTTAAGATCTACAAGCTCACATACTGCCACTGTGTCTTGTTATGTGTGCTTAAGACATGGCTGTTGGGTACCGCAAAGAGGCCATTGTTACGCCCAGGTGGAGGGGACTAGTCGTCGTCTGACCGGCACGGTACTGGTATGTGGATGAGTGCTTTCCTCTATGGCCAGCATGTACAATTCATACTTACCTGGCAGGGGAGACACCATGATCACGAAGGTCGGTTCACCCTCGGCGAGGCTCAGCCATTGCACGCCGTGCTTTGCTGACCCGGGCGAATTCCCCAAATGTGGGAATCTCGACTGCACAATTTCTGGTAGTGGGGGACTGCGTTCGCGCTCTCCCCTGATTAAGTGTTGAAAACATGCGTATAGTGCTGGAGAGGAGCCCTACGGGCTGCTGCTTACGACCATACCACCCTGGAAACGACCGATCTTGGAACATAGGCAGGGCAAGCGCATAGGCCGCGCCCACATCATCAAACCACAGCCCCAATTGCCCGGCTCTCCACTCGGACCCAGGAAGCCTCGGGCCCCCACCGGGGTGCCAGGCCCGACAGCCAGCTAAACCCACGACCCGGCTCTCCATCCGAACCCGGGTACCTTTTGCCCGGCTCTCCACTCGGACCCAGGAAGCCCTGGGCCCCCACCGGGGTGCCAGGCCCGAAGCCAGCTAAACCCACGACCCGGCTCTCCATCCGAACCCGGGCACCCACTCTTAAGCACCCCTCCCCCGGAACCTTCACAATGTAATACCAGGTGCTGTAAGCTTTTCATTAGCGCATTGGCTGCTGCCATCAGCTGTACATGGGCCGTACCGGCCACAGCTGCCTTTGCTTACGGCCATACCACCCTGAACACGCCCGATCTCGGAAGCTAAGCAGGGTCGGGCCTGGTTAGTACTTGGATGGGAGACCGCCTGGGAATACCAGGTGCTGTAAGCTTTTTCATGTCGGCATACTGAATGAGCAACGGTCATTCATGAATGGCGATGCAAAACACTGGATCATTGTGCACCACTAACTTTTTGCACCCCAAATCGCATAGGCCACGCCTTCATCATTAAACCACCCCCCCAATCCGACAGGCCCCGCTTTCGACCCGGACACCCGCTCTTAGCCACCCACCCAAGACGCCCTAAACCCAGCCGCGGGAGCACAGAGCCACCTCTGACTGTGAAATAACGCACGTGCTGCGTCGCGGGGCTGCCCACGCCAAGTGTGTGCGTGCACGCGCGCCGTCAAGCGCTTGACCGGCGTGGCTAGAGGCTTCGCTGGCCGCCGTGGCAAGCGGGTAGAATTACTCGGGTCTCTCCTCATGACGAATAAGCCTTTCGCCTTTTACTAATGACTTCCGTGGAGAGGGACGTTGATGAGTTATGGCTATTTTTGGAAGGCCTTGCCCATCGGACAAGGCCAGCTCAGCTGTTGAAGAAAATGACAGGGAGCACAGTGGTGCGCTTGGTTGTCTGAGTGCAAATAGGTGTGAGCGCTTGAACTAATAGTGTCGAAGGTTTTCAAAATGTGTCAAAGTGTTAAGATCTACAAGCTCACATACTGCCACTGTGTCTTGTTATGTGTGCTTAAGACATGGCTGTTGGGTACCGCAAAGAGGCCATTGTTACGCCCACGTGGAGGGGACTAGTCGTCGTCTGACCGGCAGGGGACTGGTATGTGGATGAGTGCTTTCCTCTATGGCCAGCATGTACAATACATACCTGGCAGGGAGACACCATGATCACGAAGGTCGGTTCACCCTCGGCGAGGCTCAGCCATTGCACGCCGTGCTTTGCTGACCCGGGCGAATTCCCCAAATGTGGGAATCTCGACTGCACAATTTCTGGTAGTGGGGGACTGCGTTCGCGCTCTCCCCTGATTAAGTGTTGAAAACATGCGTATAGTGCTGGAGAGGAGCCCTACGGGCTGCTGCTTACGACCATACCACCCTGGAAACGACCGATCTTGGAATATAGGCAGGGCAAGCGCATAGGCCGCGCCCACATCATCAAACCACAGCCCCAATTGCCCGGCTCTCCACTCGGACCCAGGAAGCCTCGGGCCCCCACCGGGGTGCCAGGCCCGACAGCCAGCTAAACCCACGACCCGGCTCTCCATCCGAACCCGGGTACCTTTTGCCCGGCTCTCCACTCGGACCCAGGAAGCCCTGGGCCCCCACCGGGGTGCCAGGCCCGAAGCCAGCTAAACCCACGACCCGGCTCTCCATCCGAACCCGGGCACCCACTCTTAAGCACCCCTCCCCCGGAACCTTCACAATGTAATACCAGGTGCTGTAAGCTTTTCATTAGCGCATTGGCTGCTGCCATCTGCTGTACATGGGCCGTACCGGCCACAGCTGCCTTTTCTTACGGCCATACCAACCTGAACACGCCCGATCTCGTCCGATCTCGGAAGCTAAGCAGGGTCGGGCCTGGTTAGTACTTGGATGGGAGACCGCCTGGGAATACCAGGTGCTGTAAGCTTTTTCATGTCGGCATACTGAATGAGCAACGGTCATTCATGAATGGCGATGCAAAACACTGGATCATTGTGCACCACTAACTTTTTGCACCCCAAATCGCATAGGCCACGCCTTCATCATTAAACCACCCCCCCAATCCGACAGGCCCCGCTTTCGACCCGGACACCCGCTCTTAGCCACCCACCCAAGACGCCCTAAACCCAGCCGCGGGAGCACAGAGCCACCTCGGACTGTGAAATAACGCACGTGCTGCGTCGCGGGGCAGCCCACGCCAAGTGTGTGCGTGCACGCGCGCCGTCAAGCGCTTGACCGGCGCGGCTAGAGGCTTCGCTGGCCGCCGTGGCAAGCGGGTAGAATTACTCGGGTCTCTCTTCATGACGAAAAAGCCTTTTGCCTTTTACTAAAGACTTCCGTGGAGAGGGACGTTGATGAGTTATGGCTATTTTTGGAAGGCCTTGCCCATCGGACAAGGCCAGCTCAGCTGTTGAAGAAAATGACAGGGAGCACAGTGGTGCGCTTGGTTGTCTGAGTGCAAATAGGTGTGAGCGCTTGAACTAATAGTGTCGAAGGTTTTCAAAATGTGTCAAAGTGTTAAGATCTACAAGCTCACATACTGCCACTGTGTCTTGTTATGTGTGCTTAAGACATGGCTGTTGGGTACCGCAAAGAGGCCATTGTTACGCCCACGTGGAGGGGACTAGTCGTCGTCTGACCGGCAGGGGACTGGTATGTGGATGAGTGCTTTCCTCTATGGCCAGCATGTACAATTCATACTTACCTGGCAGGGGAGACATCATGATCACGAAGGTCGGTTCACCCTCGGCGAGGCTCAGCCATTGCACGCCGTGCTTTGCTGACCCGGGCGAATTCCCCAAATGTGGGAATCTCGACTGCACAATTTCTGGTAGTGGGGGACTGCGTTCGCGCTCTCCCCTGATTAAGTGTTGAAAACATGCGTATAGTGCTGGAGAGGAGCCCTACGGGCTGCTGCTTACGACCATACCACCCTGGAAACGACCGATCTTGGAATATAGGCAGGGCAAGCGCATAGGCCGCGCCCACATCATCAAACCACAGCCCCAATTGCCCGGCTCTCCACTCGGACCCAGGAAGCCTCGGGCCCCCACCGGGGTGCCAGGCCCGACAGCCAGCTAAACCCACGACCCGGCTCTCCATCCGAACCCGGGTACCTTTTGCCCGGCTCTCCACTTGGACCCAGGAAGCCCTGGGCCCCCACCGGGGTGCCAGGCCCGAAGCCAGCTAAACCCACGACCCGGCTCTCCATCCGAACCCGGGCACCCACTCTTAAGCACCCCTCCCCCGGAACCTTCACAATGTAATACCAGGTGCTGTAAGCTTTTCATTAGCGCATTGGCTGCTGCCATCTGCTGTACATGGGCCGTACCGGCCACAGCTGCCTTTGCTTACGGCCATACCACCCTGAACACGCCCGATCTCGTCCGATCTCGGAAGCTAAGCAGGGTCGGGCCTGGTTAGTACTTGGATGGGAGACCGCCTGGGAATACCAGGTGCTGTAAGCTTTTTCATGTCGGCATACTGAATGAGCAACGGTCATTCATGAATGGCGATGCAAAACACTGGATCATTGTGCACCACTAACTTTTTGCACCCCAAATCGCATAGGCCACGCCTTCATCATTAAACCACCCCCCCAATCCGACAGGCCCCGCTTTCGACCCGGACACCCGCTCTTAGCCACCCACCCAAGACGCCCTAAACCCAGCCGCGGGAGCACAGAGCCACCTCGGACTGTGAAATAACGCACGTGCTGCGTCGCGGGGCTGCCCACGCCAAGTGTGTGCGTGCACGCGCGCCGTCAAGCGCTTGACCGGCGCGGCTAGAGGCTTCGCTGGCCGCCGTGGCAAGCGGGTAGAATTACTCGGGTCTCTCTTCATGACGAATAAGCCTTTCGCCTTTTACTAGTGATGGGCCAATGAAGCTTTTATGAACCTCTGAACCACTTGAACCAATCGGTTAAAAAATGGGTTAAGCTTCGAAGCTTCAGTGAATAGTGACATCTGCTGGCGAAATGTTAGACTGCAGTCTATTAGGCTGGCCTTAGAGTAGAGGCTTTTAGACAGGTTTGTGTATAGGCTGTACACAGACTGAATATCTTGTTCATGCAAATAAAGATTGATGTGTATTGTGTCATTATATAAATAAAATATACAAAGACTGATTATCTTGTTCATGCAAATAAAGATTGATGTGTATTGTGTCATCATTATATAAATAAAATATCCAAAGACTGAATATCTTGTTCTTTATACAAATAAAGATTGATGTGTATTGTGTCATTATATAAATAAAATATACAAAGACTGAATATCTTGTTCTTTATACAAATAAAGATTGATGTGTATTGTGCTATGGCAAAGTGTGCATGGGAAACAGGATGTGGTGGGGGGGAAAATTGCATAGGGTATGCTTGTGTAAGTCAAAGATTTTTATTTAGAAAAATTATTTTCTCAACATTTTTTGGCTTTAGCCGGTTTCTTTTTTTACTGACAACTTCTCCACATTTTGAGAAGACACGTTCACTGGGTACTGATGTGGCTGGCGTGGACAGAAATTTCATTGCCAGTACATACAAGTTTGGATAGACAAGTTTATGGTCAGCCCAGTAATTCATCGGGTCTTCTTTTCTTTCCAGTGGTGGATCTGTCATGTATCGCTGCACCTCCACTGTTGCATCTGCTGTGATGTTCCTGGACATCCTTGCTTCAGAAGCATCCCGGTCCATAAGTGCCCACAGGCCATCACCTGAAAGACAAAACACAACAGTAATTAGTACTAATTACTGACTGAAAGTTTACAATTTTATCAATACCTATTCATGAGTCTGCTAATGCAGTTGAATTGAATATTACCTGTGGCTGCATCTGCTGTTTGTGTAGATGGCCGTTCTGGTGGTGATGCACTTATGACAGATGCACATTCTCCAATTAGTCTTCTGACTTGGCTCTGGGCACGACCCTGACTAATGAACCCTAGGCATTTGAACCTAGGGTCCAGCAGTGTCGCAAGGCTCATTTGTGTCTGGGTCTCCAGGCCTTCAAACTTGGTTTTCATCAGGTTCATCAGGTTATCTCCCAGTGGTTTTGCTGTGGCATGCGGCTGAGCCGAGCTCGTGATTTGATACAGATTGTGAAGCAACATTTTTACCATTGGGATGACCATTGATCCGGAGACTCTCTTTTCTGTCGACAGTTCAACTGTTGCCATATAAAATGGGCGAAGGACTGTTAAGCATGCAGCCATGCTTTCGTAATCCTCCGAGGACAGCGGCGGCACATCATTTGTGATCGTGGAAAGAGTGGCCCCCACTGCCTGCCTCTCATCATACAGACGCTGGAACATGAGGTAGGTGCTGTTCCAGCGAGTGTCCACCTCCTGCATCAGCTTCAGGACTGGCTTTTTATTGGTCTTCTGCACTAGTTCCAGCATCTCCTTAGCTCTAGTGCTGGTCTTAAAGTAGGTCACAACTTTTCGTGACCTGGTGCGCAGGTCTTCCAGGCCAGGCGTTGACACTAGTGCCTTCTTCACGACTAAGTTCAGCCCATGTGCAAAGCAAATTGAATTCCGTTTTGCTAACAGTCTGACAGCTGCAACCATGTTAGCCCCTGCATCTGTCACAATGGCTGCCACCTTATCATAGATGCCCCATTCCACCATGAGAATCCTGAACTCACTGGCGATATTCTCAGCAGTATGAGCTGCTGGGAAAGGCACCACTGCCAAAACCACTGTGGCCAGTTTAGCAGAGTCATCCACATAATGGGCTGTCACTGCCAGATATGCATCCATATTCATGGAGGTCCACATATCACTGGTCAGGCTCACAGCCGCTACGCTCTCCATCACAGCCGTGGCCTTGGCCTTCTCCTCCTCAAACATGGTCAAAATCATCTGCTTCAGAGTCTTTCTGGATGGAAGAATATATGTGGGATCAAGCTTTCCCACAAGCTTCTTGAATCCAGAGTCCTCCACGATGGAAAAAGGCTGGCAGTCTTTCACCACCATGTACACAAGAGCCTCATCCAGCTCTTGCTTCCGGTTAGTTACTAAGACAGACAGAAATATATACATTAGGCCTACAATATGTAAGATTTATCAGACATTTCATTTAAATGAAGCAGGGCTTGTGTCATGGAATATAGTCAATGTATAAGTGCAGTGTGATAAATCAATTATAATATAATAGCCTACCTCGACTACCCTCGGCCTCCTGGTGAACAGGAACTCCATGATTCGCATGCTTCGTAGTGAAGTGCCTCTTCATGCCGGACGTATTCCCATGATACGCCAGCTGCTGTGCACACACCAAGCACTGAACCTTAAGAGAAAGGCATAAGGCATTTGATAAAAATTAAACCCAATCCAATACTGTTCATCATTTAACAACTTTACTTCTATGCTTGCATATAGCTCTGCTGTCAGGAAATGAAAAATAAACATGCAGGAAATTAAGAAAACCTTATTTTTTTAAACACACGGACCAGACTTAAAGGGTGTTCAATAGCACTGATTCATGCAAAAAGTAATAATCTAAAACTAAAACAATGAAGCTAGATGGTTTCCTCCAAACAGCAAAGATATTAAACAGCCATGATGAGTTGTAATAACACACTAGCCTACCTTCGACGGAGAGATAATATCGAAATGTTGCCACATCTCAGATCGAGCAGAAGCTGGCTTCTTCCTCGCTGGCTCCATGACGACGATCGACGATCAATACAACAAGCAAACGCAATGTAATAATGATCATATAACAACAACTCAACAACAACTACTATGCAAACGCCTACTACTGCAACCCACATATTGTGCATTGTTTGAGACGGTTATAAAGACGGGAAGGCGCTAAAAACCAAACTGTCTCAACCTGTCAGAATCGAGGGGTGGGCTCAGCTGGCACAGGTGGGTGGCACCGGGTGGCATGGCACCCATCAGGTGATTCATTCACAGAACGAACCGGTATGAGGTGGGCGTGAACCCGTGAACCTGTCTGCTGATTCAGTGGGAGGAATGAAGCAGTTACTGGTTCGGACGTCATGGTCACGTGATTTTTTCCCCCCAGTGAAGCAAGCTCCGAAGCACTGGTTCATATGCAAATTAAGTTCCGTATCGGAGCGTGTGTCGAAGCTTCAGCACAAGACGCCAATCACTACCTTTTACTAAAGACTTCCGTGGAGAGGGACGTTGATGAGTTATGGCTATTTTTGGAAGGCCTTGCCCATCGGACAAGGCCAGCTCAACTGTTGAAGAAAATGACAGGGAGCACAGTGGTGCGCTTGGTTGTCTGAGTGCAAATAGGTGTGAGCGCTTGAACTAATAGTGTCGAAGGTTTTCAAAATGTGTCAAAGTGTTAAGATCTACAAGCTCACATACTGCCACTGTGTCTTGATATGTGTGCTTAAGACATGGCTGTTGGGTACCGCAAAGAGGCCATTGTTACGCCCACGTGGAGGGGACTAGTCGTCGTCTGACCGGCAGGGTACTGGTATGTGGATGAGTGCTTTCCTCTATGGCCAGCATGTACAATTCATACTTACCTGGCAGGGGAGACACCATGATCACGAAGGTCGGTTCACCCTCGGCGAGGCTCAGCCATTGCACGCCGTGCTTTGCTGACCCGGGCGAATTCCCCAAATGTGGGAATCTCGACTGCACAATTTCTGGTAGTGGGGGACTGCGTTCGCGCTCTCCCCTGATTAAGTGTTGAAAACATGCGTATAGTGCTGGAGAGGAGCCCTATGGGCTGCTGCTTACGACCATACCACCCTGGAAACGACCGATCTTGGAATATAGGCAGGGCAAGCGCATAGGCCGCGCCCACATCATCAAACCACAGCCCCAATTGCCCGGCTCTCCACTCGGACCCAGGAAGCCTCGGGGCCCCACCGGGGTGCCAGGCCCGACAGCCAGCTAAACCCACGACCCGGCTCTCCATCCGAACCCGGGTACCTTGTGCCCGGCTCTCCACTCGGACCCAGGAAGCCCTGGGCCCCCACCGGGGTGCCAGGCCCGAAGCCAGCTAAACCCACGACCCGGCTCTCCATCCGAACCCGGGCACCCACTCTTAAGCACCCCTCCCCCGGAACCTTCACAATGTAATACCAGGTGCTGTAAGCTTTTCATTAGCGCATTGGCTGCTGCCATCTGCTGTACATGGGCCGTACCGGCCACAGCTGCCTTTGCTTACGGCCATACCACCCTGAACAGGCCCGATCTCGTCCGATCTCGGAAGCTAAGCAGGGTCGGGCCTGGTTAGTACTTGGATGGGAGACCGCCTGGGAATACCAGGTGCTGTAAGCTTTTTCATGTCGGCATACTGAATGAGCAACGGTCATTCATGAATGGCGATGCAAAACACTGGATCATTGTGCACCACTAACTTTTTGCACCCCAAAGCGCATAGGCCACGCCTTCATCATTAAACCACCCCCCCAATCCGACAGGCCCCGCTTTCGACCCGGACACCCGCTCTTAGCCACCCACCCAAGACGCCCTAAACCCAGCCGCGGGAGCACAGAGCCAACTCGGACTGTGAAATAACGCACGTGCTGCGTCGCGGGGCTGCCCACGCCAAGTGTGTGCGTGCACGCGCGCCGTCAAGCGCTTGACCGGCGCGGCTAGAGGCTTCGCTGGCCGCCATGGCAAGCGGGTAGAATTACTCGGGTCTCTCTTCATGACGAAAAAGCCTTTCGCCTTTTACTAAAGACTTCCGTGGAGAGGGACGTTGATGAGTTATGGCTATTTTTGGAAGGCCTTGCCCATCGGACAAGGCCAGCTCAGCTGTTGAAGAAAATGACAGGGAGCACAGTGGTGCGCTTGGTTGTCTGAGTGCAAATAGGTGTGAGCGCTTGAACTAATAGTGTCGAAGGTTTTCAAAATGTTTTAAAGTGTTAAGATCTACAAGCTCACATACTGCCACTGTGTCTTGTTATGTGTGCTTAAGACATGGCTGTTGGGTACCGCAAAGAGGCCATTGTTACGCCCACGTGGAGGGGACTAGTCGTCGTCTGACCGGCAGGGGACTGGTATGTGGATGAGTGCTTTCCTCTATGGCCAGCATGTACAATTCATACTTACCTGGCAGGGGAGACACCATGATCACGAAGGTCGGTTCACCCTCGGCGAGGCTCAGCCATTGCACGCCGTGCTTTGCTGACCCGGGCGAATTCCCCAAATGTGGGAATCTCGACTGCACAATTTCTGGTAGTGGGGGACTGCGTTCGCGCTCTCCCCTGATTAAGTGTTGAAAACATGTGTATAGTGCTGGAGAGGAGCCCTACGGGCTGCTGCTTACGACCATACCACCCTGGAAACGACCGATCTTGGAATATAGGCAGGGCAAGCGCATAGGCCGCGCCCACATCATCAAACCACAGCCCCAATTGCCCGGCTCTCCACTCGGACCCAGGAAGCCTCGGGCCCCCACCGGGGTGCCAGGCCCGACAGCCAGCTAAACCCACGACCCGGCTCTCCATCCGAACCCGGGTACCTTTTGCCCGGCTCTCCACTCGGACCCAGGAAGCCCTGGGCCCCCACCGGGGTGCCAGGCCCGAAGCCAGCTAAACCCACGACCCGGCTCTCCATCCGAACCCGGGCACCCACTCTTAAGCACCCCGCCCCCGGAACCTTCACAATGTAATACCAGGTGCTGTAAGCTTTTCATTAGCGCATTGGCTGCTGCCATCTGCTGTACATGGGCCGTACCGGCCACAGCTGCCTTTGCTTACGGCCATACCACCCTGAACACGCCCGATCTCGTCCGATCTCGGAAGCTAAGCAGGGTCGGGCCTGGTTAGTACTTGGATGGGAGACCGCCTGGGAATACCAGGTGCTGTAAGCTTTTTCATGTCGGCATACTGAATGAGCAACGGTCATTCATGAATGGCGATGCAAAACACTGGATCATTGTGCACCACTAACTTTTTGCACCCCAAATCGCATAGGCCACGCCTTCATCATTAAACCACCCCCCCAATCCGACAGGCCCCGCTTTCGACCCGGACACCCGCTCTTAGCCACCCACCCAAGACGCCCTAAACCCAGCCGCGGGAGCACAGAGCCACCTCGGACTGTGAAATAACGCACGTGCTGCGTCGCGGGGCTGCCCACGCCAAGTGTGTGCGTGCACGCGCGCCGTCAAGCGCTTGACGCGGCTAGAGGCTTCGCTGGCCGCCATGGCAAGAGGGTAGAATTACTCGGGTCTCTCTTCATGACGAATAAGCCTTTCGCCTTTTACTAAAGACTTCCGTGGAGAGGGACGTTGATGAGTTATGGCTATTTTTGGAAGGCCTTGCCCATCGGACAAGGCCAGCTCAGCTGTTGAAGAAAATGACAGGGAGCACAGTGGTGCGCTTGGTTGTCTGAGTGCAAATAGGTGTGAGCGCTTGAACTAATAGTGTCGAAGGTTTTCAAAATGTGTCAAAGTGTTAAGATCTACAAGCTCACATACTGCCACTGTGTCTTGTTATGTGTGCTTAAGACATGGCTGTTGGGTACCGCAAAGAGGCCATTGTTACGCCCACGTGGAGGGGACTAGTCGTCGTCTGACCGGCAGGGGACTGGTATGTGGATGAGTGCTTTCCACTATGGCCAGCATGTACAATTCATACTTACCTGGCAGGGGAGACACCATGATCACGAAGGTCGGTTCACCCTCGGCGAGGCTCAGCCATTGCACGCCGTGCTTTGCTGACCCGGGCGAATTCCCCAAATGTGGGAATCTCGACTGCACAATTTCTGGTAGTGGGGGACTGCGTTCGCGCTCTCCCCTGATTAAGTGTTGAAAACATGCGTATAGTGCTGGAGAGGAGCCCTACGGGCTGCTGCTTACGACCATACCACCCTGGAAACGACCGATCTTGGAATATAGGCAGGGCAAGCGCATAGGCCGCGCCCACATCATCAAACCACAGCCCCAATTGCCCGGCTCTCCACTCTGACCCAGGAAGCCTCGGGCCCCCACCGGGGTGCCAGGCCCGACAGCCAGCTAAACCCACGACCCGGCTCTCCATCCGAACCCGGGTACCTTTTGCCCGGCTCTCCACTCGGACCCAGGAAGCCCTGGGCCCCCACCGGGGTGCCAGGCCCGAAGCCAGCTAAACCCACGACCCGGCTCTCCATCCGAACCCGGGCACCCACTCTTAAGCACCCCTCCCCCGGAACCTTCACAATGTAATACCAGGTGCTGTAAGCTTTTCATTAGCGCATTGGCTGCTGCCATCTGCTGTACATGGGCCGTACCGGCCACAGCTGCCTTTGCTTACGGCCATACCACCCTGAACACGCCCGATCTCGTCCGATCTCGGAAGCTAAGCAGGGTCGGGCCTGGTTAGTACTTGCATGGGAGACCGCCTGGGAATACCAGGTGCTGTAAGCTTTTTCATGTCGGCATACTGAATGAGCAACGGTCATTCATGAATGGCGATGCAAAACACTGGATCATTGTGCACCGAGTCGGGTATAGCTGCAGCCTGCAGCTTCATAGTGGAGCGGGTGGGACCTCCTCTTCTCATGACCTCCACTCCGTTACAGTGGAGGTGGGCGTGTTCAACGGCAACTCTACAGGGACAAAAAGCTCAACTATACAAGCTATCTCAAACCCTCACCCTAACCCCCTTTCTGAAACCAGCTCCTCGCCCCTCGCCCTACACACTTTCCCTCGATATGCGCGTTCACGCGAGGCTGCGCCATATTAAGTGCCGTCCGAAACCAATCAGCCTTGAGTGGAAGTGGCTTATAAAGCCCTCAAGAGCGAGTCTGTGTCGATCTAGACTCGATTGGCGTGTGCTGCGCTACACACTGTCCGAATGGAAACCGCGACCTACAAATGTAAGTAGCCTACCACGACAAATAAATTACATTTGCGTTGTGTATTACTTTACTGCTCCTAAACAATCTGCATCTGATGTAGATCAACTAAGCTCCAATTAAGACACCTTGAAAAACTGTAAATTAAATCACAACACACCTTTTAACACAATGCATTATAAACACTATGAATTATGAAATGTCCCTTTTGACATAATTATAGTCTTTTTAAATGTCCATGAATTGTGGATAGGCTATTAATGAAATCCACATGTCACACAAACAAATACACAATGCAATATAACTTCAAACTATTTTTTTTTTATGCCTGCACAGATGATTTTAGGTGTTGAGTGAAGTTATTTTATTGTTTCCTTTTTATATTGTCTTATGTTGTGTATCAAATAGTCTACCATATCCAACACAGATTTATTGAAACTTTGGATATTCACAGGGACTGCCTCTGGCACCAGAGAACTCATCATGCTTAGGGGAAAATATGACCACATGTTCATATCAAACAAAAGAAATGCTTCATCAGAAGCTTGGGAGTAAGTATTATTTATTTCCATGTTGAACTTGCCATCCACAAACGGTCACCTTTGTACATGTCACACTCGACCAACAAGCAATTAGATTTTCATACTTGATGATAATTAAGGAGATGAATAAAACGCATGCTGTTTCCACACAAATGTCACCTATTTTAGGCTTATTGCTTCTAGGTCTTGACATGATGTATTTAGGCCAATAGCTACTGGTCCACAGAGTAGCATACCACATATATTGATTGATTTATTTTGAGCAAAACGTTTCAACTAACCCCTGGCATATTTCCTAACAGCTTCATCATTAAACAAATGGAGGGGTCCGAGGGGATGCCACTTCCAACTCCCAAACAGGCCTCAAAAAAATGGGAGAATCTGAAAACTAAATACAAGGTAAAGTTTATACATAACATTTACTTTCTATATTGACCTTTTATTCAACTTGAACGCTTGAGTTAACAAATAACACAACATGAATATAGCCCCTAGAAGATGTTGCAGAGATCTCATGTCCGTGTTTGTTTGTTGTAGAACCTGAAGACCCCCCCGACCGGCTCTGGGACGGACCAGGGGGAACAAACCCCAACAACATGGGCGTTTTGGGGGGACATGCATGATGCAATCGGGTCAAAACCATCTGTGAGCCCACCGGTTGTACTTGCATCATGCTGGTCCAAGTCAGCTCCCCCTGGTCCAGCGACCGCCACGACACCACCAGCAACACCTATAGCAACATCTGTATCACCTCATTCACCTGTATCAACACCAACACCTGTATCAACATCCTCCGTTGACCTCTCCCCCCCTGGCCCCCCACCTGCAAAGAAAAAGAAGTCTTTTGATGCTGTCCTGGATGTCCTGACCGAGGAGGCTGAGAAGGAGGAGAAAAGGCACGAGGAGCTGATGGGGGAGACTAAAAGATTTGTCAACCTCTTTGAGAAGATGGTGGACAAGATGTAGCCTATGTTATATATGTATATGTTTCTTTGTGGGAAATTTTATATCGTTATTATTATTTGCCTATTGTCTGTATGCATTCATGAATCCACTTGCTGAGTGGCTGTCGGTATTGAGCAAATTTGTTTGATAGGGGTTTATATGTCACCATACATTATCTTAAATCTTGCCTTATAGGATGTTAATGTATGGTCGCATATAAACCCCTATCAAACAAATTTGCTCAATACCGACACCAAGTGGATTCATGAGGTGTGTGCGTGTGTATACAAAATGTAGCGACTCCTGAGTCCTGAGTATTGTTTATTGACTGGATGCCCAGTAATGTTTTATTTAATTCTGTTTTCTAATCTGGGCCAAGAAATTTATTAAAAAAATATTGCAGGAACCCCTGTGTGACATGTCCTTAATACAGGATCTGGAAAGTATATTAATTGCCATTGACGTTAAGAGCCATGTGAAAGGATGTGCCCATAGATGTTGGTTTACCTTGTGTACAATCGAGATCCTTTAAAGTGCCAAATCGGAATCCTGCTATACTGATCATGATCTGCCATTTGGTTGGAGTGTATTTTCCAAAACTAGATAACATTTCCACTTTTGCTAGACAGGCCTGACTGCAGCTCTGACGGTTAACTTTGTACCAACAAATTCCCCATGGGGCATCAGATTCAGGCCAACTTCTAACTTGTGTTAAGTGAGGGGCACTCCTCTCTCATTCTGGCCATTCACATCCAAGACCAGCCTTTAATGTGTTTACACTATGATGTAAAAATGGTCATTCATTATCAATGGCATAGAATGTTTGCGTTAGGATAGTTTGTTTCCACGCACATTAAGAGCTGGATGGGGAAAAAACGGTTGTATTATAATCAGGGACTAGACTATTTGACATTCAATGTTATTTTTCCACAAATGAGTCTTGGAAAAATGGGGATCGTCTTGTATTCTGGACAATAAGGTAATGGCAATTTTTTATGTCGATGGGGAATGGATTCCAGGTTAAAAACATCTGTTCATCCTTAAATGGAAAGTGAAATATCAAATATATACAATGGTTCTCGTTTTGAAATACTTTTATTAACATATTGGTAGTATATCAACAAATGCAGAATAACAGAAATACAAAACCAGCTTGTTTCAAAACAAAGACAAACTTAAATCAGACCTTTTGATTTGGCTTAAAGAAAAAATCACATTATAAATAGTCGTGTTCATTCAACTGCTGGGGTAACTGGACAGGTGCAGACAACTGTGCAGCAATCCTGTCCCTGATGTGGAATCCATCATGCTCTGGGCCTCCGATGGGCGGATCATCCAGGACCTGGTCCTCATCCGAGTCATCGTTCTCCAGCTCCTCATCAAGCTCATCATTCATCTGGAGGCAAATGTTGTGGAGCATGGCACAGCAGACGATGATATCTGGGACGATGAGGATGTTGATTTCCAAGGCCTTGGAGAGTGTGGCCCTCCACCGCTGTTTCATCATTCCAAAGGCTCTCTCAATAATGTTCCGGGCTCTGGAATGTGCAATGTTGTACCTCTCCTGGATACAAGAAGATAAAAGATCAACGTCATTGTTCCCATCAGTGATTTGGTGAGGGTAGTCACCAATATTGCAACCTTAAAACTAGACAGGGAATAATCTATAATACAATTGAAAAGTTGTCAAATTGTTATGGTGCATCCATACAACTAACCTCAACTCTGTTACGAAGAGGCCTCTTGTATGGTGTCATGAGTCGGATGGGCCTTTCCAAACAAGGATAGGCTCCATCTCCAAGGATGCAGTATCCTGCTGGAGGGTACAGGGCCTGGTGGAATAGTGGACTGTTGCGCAGTATCCTGGCATCATTCACTGACCCAGGATACCCTGTGAACAAGTCCAGGAACTTGCCTCTGTGGTCACAGAGACCTTGCATCTGCACAGAGGTGAAGAGCTTGTAGTTACTGTAGTCGTCACGCTTCTCATCCCCTGGACACTGGACCCGAATGTGGCACCCATCAATGGCACCAACCACAGTGGAAAATACAGGACTATATGCCAGCTCACTGAAGCCTGCCGCAATGGCAGCGAGCTCATGGGGTGGTGGAAAACATATTATGGTGGAGATGTGCACCTTCATCTCCCGGGTGATTCTGTGGACCATGTTGTGCACAGTGCTCTTTGGAATGTCAAAGGCATTGCACACTACATTGAGTGATAATGCATGGGCCAGGTAGTACAGGAACACAAGCAGCTGTGGATGATATACAGGATCAGGATTAGAATTCTTGATTACTCTTGTGCATTTACAGTTTGTCATGTATGCTTTTCATTGTAAACCCTCCCACATAGAGCAGATCTTTCTTTACCTCCATCTCCTGTCCCCAACCATGGTCCCTGGGTGAGGCAATTGTTTGCAGCAGGTGGTGTATTGTGGTCCTGTGCATTCTGAAGTTGTCTTTGAGGCAGGCTTCTGGGTCAGCATACAGCCTCATGATGCGGCTGGCAGTGTTCAGCTGCATGTATCGCCCCCTGCCCTGTGAGTGCACCTAGAAACAGTAATGAGGTTCTGTGAATTATTATTATCAATACATTTGTAATACACTTTACATCCATGGATCTTGGAGAGCTAACAAAACATGAGCAGCATTAACATCTAGGAAATTCCTTAAGCTTAGCCTATCAAACATCTTTTTGAAGGGTTTCAGGCCTAACATTAGATGAGTCCAGCCTCTATATACTGTAGAGGAGTCCATTGATGAGCCCTATACATGGACTCATATAATAGCTGGCAATACATAGACGAGGTTGCTGGTTTAACCTTAGAAGGCTGCAGATTAACATAAAATAAAATGGGGGGGGGGGGGGGGGGGGCAAAACTAGCATGGCGATTTACCTTTTGCAGACAAAACCTTTTACCTTTGATGAATTGAACAAGGTGGACCCTCTTGTAAACAAGTGTAATGCTTAATTGGGTCGTCCACTCACAGTTAACAGTCTTTGTATTGAGTTTGTGCTTGAAATGTACTGTAATTCTGTAAACTGTCAATAAATATTTATATTTATTTATTTATAAATAATTCAATCAATCAAACAACCAAGACAAAGGACATACCGGGTACCTTAAGTTGGTGCATAATCAGCAACATGCGTTGTAAACGTCTGCGCCTTCGGCCGGAACGTTTCAGCATCTGCAGCAGTTGGAGGAAAGCACGGCCAGCTGACGCAGCTACTACCGCTTGTATAGGCGGTGCCATGGCAACGTTTCCTGTTTCTGCACAAGGAGGGCGAGTGCCTTTCCAAACTGTTTTATACCCTGAGCACCCTAATCAGGGGAACTTGATTCAGCTGGAGGGGCACTTCCTGACGAGGGAACCTCCCGAGGGCACTTCAAGTCAAGGGAGTGGTTTCAGAAAGGGCCTAACCCTAACCTCCCACGGGCAGCACACCTAAACCTAACCTTAACGCAGTTAGACCAGTCATTAGTGCTACAAGTAGGACTAATGACTGGTCTAACTGCGTTAAGGTTAGGTTTAGGTGTAAAAACAGTGGCGGCAGTGGGGCACGAACCAGCGAAGCGAAGCAAAGCATATATTACAAGTGTGCATAGTAGTCCACTAGGCTAGCGAGGCAGCTGGCAAAATTGGGTTTGTGTTTATATTAGAAGGTGAGTCCTAAAGTTGATCACTAGACGGAGCCCTGTCTGCACGTACTACCGGGTTACGTGGGGGGATTTATTGGGAAACCAGCTCACCGCGCATGCTCAGAACATTTTTCTATTGCGTTACATATTTCTTATCGCCACCTACTGGCATGGCATGCTTGTTGGAGTAAAAATTTTTCGTTTTGGGTTGTATGTGTGGACACAGATATCTTTCTCGTATGGGCCCCTGCCCATACGACAACGGAGTACGAAAATATCCGTTTTATTAAAGATTGAGTACGTATAGCCCAGGCCTTAGCCACCCACCCAAGACGCCCTAAACCCAGCCGCGGGAGCACAGAGCCACCTCGGACTGTGAAATAACGCATGTGCTGCTTCGCGGGGCTGCCCACGCCAAGTGTGTGCGTGCACGCGCGCCGTCAAGCGCTTGACCGGCGCGGCTAGAGGCTTCGCTGGCCGCCGTGGCAAGCGGGTAGAATTACTCGGGTCTCTCTTCATGACGAATAAGCCTTTCGCCTTTTACTAAAGACTTCCGTGGAGAGGGACGTTGATGAGTTATGGCTATTTTTGGAAGGCCTTGCCCATCGGACAAGGCCAGCTCAGCTGTTGAAGAAAATGACAGGGAGCACAGTGGTGCGCTTGGTTGTCTGAGTGCAAATAGGTGTGAGCGCTTGAACTAATAGCAGGGCTCGAAATAGCGACCATTTTGGTCGCAAATGCGCCTGAATTTTAATCTGTGCGATCTCAAAATATAACTGGTCGCACCAGTGCTACTGCATATAATTACTGTAGTGCGACCAAAACGATCGCGACCGAAAGTGTCGCGGGCCGGTTCCCTCCCGCGAGATGATTTAAACTTGTAGAGCATAAAGATCTGAGCATGTAAAAAAAAAAAGTAAGTTCCTAGTCCATTCCTGTCCAGAGTTATGATTGTTTAAAGAAATATCTCCTTGGCTTCTTCTACTTCCTCTAACCTCCCGTCAGTCCGTGGACTGATTGGGTGATCAACATCAGCTGGACCTGAGGTCCTCAGCTGTGAGAGACAACAAAAGGGCTCAATTGAATGGAATGTGTGGAGTCACACACACACATTTATGATGACGTTATGAAAATAACTTCTCATAAATATATACAGTATATATACATATATATATATATATATATATATATATATTTTTTTTTTTACTTCAATCAAAAAGCAGGCCTACATAAAACAAAGGGTTTTGTAGCCATTTACAAATTCAGAAATTATAGCAGAGACAGTATTTAGAATTTAATTATATTTTCAACTGGTTTATTGCCACAAAAATAGCATCTCATACCAACTGGCTTGTAGGCCAGTGGTTCCCAAAGTGGGGTCCGGGGATCCCTAGGGGTCCTCGGTTAAATGATAGTTAGGAACCAAATGGACCCTTATGGGTCTGAAACTCTGAGAGTGTACTACATACTATGGGTAAACCAATTTCACTGTACATTTGTACACTCAGTTAAATTAACTTTGATTTTATGGGTCCCAGAGATAGAAATGGGGAACGGTAGCCTAATTCAGGTCAAACTGGGGGTCCTTGAAATGTAAATAACTGAAAATCACTGCTAGAGCCGTAAAAATCTTCTCATATGGGGGTCCCTGGCATATATTTTCAAATGGGGGTCCGTGGGCTAATGAGTGTCAATTTGAGGGTGCTTGACATGAAAAATGTTGGGAACCACTGTTGTAGGCTACAAGTGTAATAATAATGAATGTAAAAAATCGATTACATATTGGTGCTCGTAAAATTTTGGTGGGTGCTCCTAATTTTTTTCTGGTGCTCCTTCATTCTGAATTTGGGAGCACCAGTGCTACCAAGTAAAAAAGTTAATTTCGAGCCCTGAATAGTGTCGAAGGTTTTCAAAATGTGTCAAAGTGTTAAGATCTACAAGCTCACATACTGCCACTGTGTCTTGTTATGTGTGCTTAAGACATGGCTGTTGGGTACCGCAAAGAGGCCATTGTTACGCCCACGTGGAGTGGACTAGTCGTCGTCTGACCGCCAGGTACTGGTATGTGGATGAGTGCTTTTCTCTATGGCCAGCATGTACAATTCATACTTACCTGGCAGGGGAGACACCATGATCAAGAAGGTCGGTTCACCCTCGGCGAGGCTCAGCCATTGCACGCCGTGCTTTGCTGACCCGGGCGAATTCCCCAAATGTGGGAATCTCGACTGCACAATTTCTGGTAGTGGGGGACTGCGTTCGCGCTGATTAAGTGTTGAAAACATGCGTATAGTGCTGGAGAGGAGCCCTACGGGCTGCTGCTTACGACCATACCACCCTGGAAACGACCGATCTTGGAATATAGGCAGGGCAAGCGCATAGGCCGCGCCCACATCATCAAACCACAGCCCCAATTGCCCGGCTCTCCACTCGGACCCAGGAAGCCTCGGGCCCCCACCGGGGTGCCAGGCCCGACAGCCAGCTAAACCCACGACCCGGCTCTCCATCCGAACCCGGGTACCTTTTGCCCGGCTCTCCACTCGGACCCAGGAAGCCCTGGGCCCCCACCGGGGTGCCAGGCCCGAAGCCAGCTAAACCCACGACCCGGCTCTCCATCCGAACCCGGGCACCCACTCTTAAGCACCCCTCCCCCGGAACCTTCACAATGTAATACCAGGTGCTGTAAGCTTTTCATTAGCGCATTGGCTGCTGCCATCTGCTGTACATGGGCCGTACCGGCCACAGCTGCCTTTGCTTACGGCCATACCACCCTGAACACGCCCGATCTCGTCCGATCTTGGAAGCTAAGCAGGGTCGGGCCTGGTTAGTACTTGGATGGGAGACCGCCTGGGAATACCAGGTGCTGTAAGCTTTTTCATGTCGGCATACTGAATGAGCAACGGTCATTCATGAATGGCGATGCAAAACACTGGATCATTGTGCACCACTAACTTTTTGCACCCCAAATCGCATAGGCCACGCCTTCATCATTAAACCACCCCCCCAATCCGACAGGCCCCGCTTTCGACCCGGACACCCGCTCTTAGCCACCCACCCAAGACGCCCTAAACCCAGCCGCGGGAGCACAGAGCCACCTCGGACTGTGAAATAACGCACGTGCTGCGTCGCGGGGCTGCCCACGCCAAGTGTGTGCGTGCACGCGCGCCGTCAAGCGCTTGACCGGCGCGGCTAGAGGCTTCGCTGGCCGCCGTGGCAAGCGGGTAGAATTACTCGGGTCTCTCTTCATGACGAATAAGCCTTTCGCCTTTTACTAAAGACTTCCGTGGAGAGGGACGTTGATGAGTTATGGCTATTTTTGGAAGGCCTTGCCCATCGGACAAGGCCAGCTCAGCTGTTGAAGAAAATGACAGGGAGCACAGTGGTGCGCTTGGTTGAATGAGTGCAAATAGGTGTGAGCGCTTGAACTAATAGTGTCGAAGGTTTTCAAAATGTGTCAAAGTGTTAAGATCTACAAGCTCACATACTGCCACTGTGTCTTGTTATGTGTGCTTAAGACATGGCTGTTGGGTACCGCAAAGAGGCCATTGTTACGCCCACGTGGAGGGGACTAGTCGTCGTCTGACCGGCAGGGTACTGGTATGTGGATGAGTGCTTTCCTCTATGGCCAGCATGTACAATTCATACTTACCTGGCAGGGGAGACACCATGATCACGAAGGTCGGTTCACCCTCGGCGAGGCTCAGCCATTGCACGCCGTGCTTTGCTGACCCGGGCGAATTCCCCAAATGTGGGAATCTCGACTGCACAATTTCTGGTAGTGGGGGACTGCGTTCGCGCTCTCCCCTGATTAAGTGTTGAAAACATGCGTATAGTGCTGGAGAGGAGCCCTACGGGCTGCTGCTTACGACCATACCACCCTGGAAACGACCGATCTTGGAATATAGGCAGGGCAAGCGCATAGGCCGTGCCCACATCATCAAACCACAGCCCCAATTGCCCGGCTCTCCACTCGGACCCAGGAAGCCTCGGGCCCCCACCGGGGTGCCAGGCCCGACAGCCAGCTAAACCCACGACCCGGCTCTCCATCCGAACCCGGGTACCTTTTGCCCGGCTCTCCACTCGGACCCAGGAAGCCCTGGGCCCCCACCGGGGTGCCAGGCCCGAAGCCAGCTAAACCCACGACCCGGCTCTCCATCCGAACCCGGGCACCCACTCTTAAGCACCCCTCCCCCGGAACCTTCACAATGTAATACCAGGTGCTGTAAGCTTTTCATTAGCGCATTGGCTGCTGCCATCTGCTGTACATGGGCCGTACCGGCCACAGCTGCTTTTGCTTACGGCCATACCACCCTGAACACGCCCGATCTCGTCCGATCTCGGAAGCTAAGCAGGGTCGGGCCTGGTTAGTACTTGGATGGGAGACCGCCTGGGAATACCAGGTGCTGTAAGCTTTTTCATGTCGGCATACTGAATGAGCAACGGTCATTCATGAATGGCGATGCAAAACACTGGATCATTGTGCACCACTAACTTTTTGCACCCCAAATCGCATAGGCCACGCCTTCATCATTAAACCACCCCCCCAATCCGACAGGCCCCGCTTTCGACCCGGACACCCGCTCTTAGCCACCCACCCAAGACGCCCTAAACCCAGCCGCGGGAGCACAGAGCCACCTCGGACTGTGAAATAACGCACGTGCTGCGTCGCGGGGCTGCCCACGCCAAGTGTGTGCGTGCACGCGCGCCGTCAAGCGCTTGACCGGGGCGGCTAGAGGCTTCGCTGGCCGCCGTGGCAAGCGGGTAGAATTACTCGGGTCTCTCTTCATGACGAATAAGCCTTTCGCCTTTTACTAAAGACTTCCGTGGAGAGGGACGTTGATGAGTTATGGCTATTTTTGGAAGGCCTTGCCCATCGGACAAGGCCAGCTCAGCTGTTGAAGAAAATGACAGGGAGCACAGTGGTGCGCTTGGTTGTCTGAGTGCAAATAGGTGTGAGCGCTTGAACTAATAGTGTCGAAGGTTTTCAAAATGTGTCAAAGTGTTAAGATCTACAAGCTCACATACTGCCACTGTGTCTTGTTATGTGTGCTTAAGACATGGCTGTTGGGTACCGCAAAGAGGCCATTGTTACGCCCAGGTGGAGGGGACTAGTCGTCGTCTGACCGGCAGGGTACTGGTATGTGGATGAGTGCTTTCCTCTATGGCCAGCATGTACAATTCATACTTACCTGGCAGGGGAGACACCATGATCACGAAGGTCGGTTCACCCTCGGCGAGGCTCAGCCATTGCACGCCGTGCTTTGCTGACCCGGGCGAATTCCCCAAATGTGGGAATCTCGACTGCACAATTTCTGGTAGTGGGGGACTGCGTTCGCGCTCTCCCCTGATTAAGTGTTGAAAACATGCGTATAGTGCTGGAGAGGAGCCCTACGGGCTGCTGCTTACGACCATACCACCCTGGAAACGACCGATCTTGGAATATAGGCAGGGCAAGCGCATAGGCCGCGCCCACATCATCAAACCACAGCCCCAATTGCCCGGCTCTCCACTCGGACCCAGGAAGCCTCGGGCCCCCACCGGGGTGCCAGGCCCGACAGCCAGCTAAACCCACGACCCGGCTCTCCATCCGAACCCGGGTACCTTTTGCCCGGCTCTCCACTCGGACCCAGGAAGCCCTGGGCCCCCACCGGGGTGCCAGGCCCGAAACCAGCTAAACCCACGACCCGGCTCTCCATCCGAACCCGGGCACCCACTCTTAAGCACCCCTCCCCCGGAACCTTCACAATGTAATACCAGGTGCTGTAAGCTTTTCATTAGCGCATTGGCTGCTGCCATCAGCTGTACATGGGCCGTACCGGCCACAGCTGCCTTTGCTTACGGCCATACCACCCTGAACACGCCCGATCTCGGAAGCTAAGCAGGGTCGGGCCTGGTTAGTACTTGGATGGGAGACCGCCTGGGAATACCAGGTGCTGTAAGCTTTTTCATGTCGGCATACTGAATGAGCAACGGTCATTCATGAATGGCGATGCAAAACACTGGATCATTGTGCACCACTAACTTTTTGCACCCCAAATCGCATAGGCCACGCCTTCATCATTAAACCACCCCCCCAATCCGACAGGCCCCGCTTTCGACCCGGACACCCGCTCTTAGCCACCCACCCAAGACGCCCTAAACCCAGCCGCGGGAGCACAGAGCCACCTCTGACTGTGAAATAACGCACGTGCTGCGTCGCGGGGCTGCCCACGCCAAGTGTGTGCGTGCACGCGCGCCGTCAAGCGCTTGACCGGCGTGGCTAGAGGCTTCGCTGGCCGCCGTGGCAAGCGGGTAGAATTACTCGGGTCTCTCTTCATGACGAATAAGCCTTTCGCCTTTTACTAATGACTTCCGTGGAGAGGGACGTTGATGAGTTATGGCTATTTTTGGAAGGCCTTGCCCATCGGACAAGGCCAGCTCAGCTGTTGAAGAAAATGACAGGGAGCACAGTGGTGCGCTTGGTTGTCTGAGTGCAAATAGGTGTGAGCGCTTGAACTAATAGTGTCGAAGGTTTTCAAAATGTGTCAAAGTGTTAAGATCTACAAGCTCACATACTGCCACTGTGTCTTGTTATGTGTGCTTAAGACATGGCTGTTGGGTACCGCAAAGAGGCCATTGTTACGCCCACGTGGAGGGGACTAGTCGTCGTCTGACCGGCAGGGGACTGGTATGTGGATGAGTGCTTTCCTCTATGGCCAGCATGTACAATACATACCTGGCAGGGGAGACACCATGATCACGAAGGTCGGTTCACCCTCGGCGAGGCTCAGCCATTGCACGCCGTGCTTTGCTGACCCGGGCGAATTCCCCAAATGTGGGAATCTCGACTGCACAATTTCTGGTAGTGGGGGACTGCGTTCGCGCTCTCCCCTGATTAAGTGTTGAAAACATGCGTATAGTGCTGGAGAGGAGCCCTACGGGCTGCTGCTTACGACCATACCACCCTGGAAACGACCGATCTTGGAATATAGGCAGGGTAAGCGCATAGGCCGCGCCCACATCATCAAACCACAGCCCCAATTGCCCGGCTCTCCACTCGGACCCAGGAAGCCTCGGGCCCCCACCGGGGTGCCAGGCCCGACAGCCAGCTAAACCCACGACCCGGCTCTCCATCCGAACCCGGGTACCTTTTGCCCGGCTCTCCACTCGGACCCAGGAAGCCCTGGGCCCCCACCGGGGTGCCAGGCCCGAAGCCAGCTAAACCCACGACCCGGCTCTCCATCCGAACCCGGGCACCCACTCTTAAGCACCCCTCCCCCGGAACCTTCACAATGTAATACCAGGTGCTGTAAGCTTTTCATTAGCGCATTGGCTGCTGCCATCTGCTGTACATGGGCCGTACCGGCCACAGCTGCCTTTTCTTACGGCCATACCACCCTGAACACGCCCGATCTCGTCCGATCTCGGAAGCTAAGCAGGGTCGGGCCTGGTTAGTACTTGGATGGGAGACCGCCTGGGAATACCAGGTGCTGTAAGCTTTTTCATGGCGGCATACTGAATGAGCAACGGTCATTCATGAATGGCGATGCAAAACACTGGATCATTGTGCACCACTAACTTTTTGCACCCCAAATCGCATAGGCCACGCCTTCATCATTAAACCACCCCCCCAATCCGACAGGCCCCGCTTTCGACCCGGACACCCGCTCTTAGCCACCCACCCAAGACGCCCTAAACCCAGCCGCGGGAGCACAGAGCCACCTCGGACTGTGAAATAACGCACGTGCTGCGTCGCGGGGCTGCCCACGCCAAGTGTGTGCGTGCACGCGCGCCGTCAAGCGCTTGACCGGCGCGGCTAGAGGCTTCGCTGGCCGCCGTGGCAAGCGGGTAGAATTACTCGGGTCTCTCTTCATGACGAATAAGCTTTTCGCCTTTTACTAAAGACTTCCGTGGAGAGGGACGTTGATGAGTTATGGCTATTTTTGGAAGGCCTTGCCCATCGGACAAGGCCAGCTCAGCTGTTGAAGAAAATGACAGGGAGCACAGTGGTGCGCTTGGTTGTCTGAGTGCAAATAGGTGTGAGCGCTTGAACTAATAGTGTCGAAGGTTTTCAAAATGTGTCAAAGTGTTAAGATCTACAAGCTCACATACTGCCACTGTGTCTTGTTATGTGTGCTTAAGACATGGCTGTTGGGTACCGCAAAGAGGCCATTGTTACGCCCACGTGGAGGGGACTAGTCGTCGTCTGACCGGCAGGGGACTGGTATGTGGATGAGTGCTTTCCTCTATGGCCAGCATGTACAATTCATACTTACCTGGCAGGGGAGACACCATGATCACAAAGGTCGGTTCACCCTCGGCGAGGCTCAGCCATTGCACGCCGTGCTTTGCTGACCCGGGCGAATTCCCCAAATGTGGGAATCTCGACTGCACAATTTCTGGTAGTGTAGGACTGCGTTCGCGCTCTCCCCTGATTAAGTGTTGAAAACATGCGTATAGTGCTGGAGAGGAGCCCTACGGGCTGCTGCTTACGACCATACCACCCTGGAAACGACCGATCTTGGAATATAGGCAGGGCAAGCGCATAGGCCGCGCCCACATCATCAAACCACAGCCCCAATTGCCCGGCTCTCCACTCGGACCCAGGAAGCCTCGGGCCCCCACCGGGGTGCCAGGCCCGACAGCCAGCTAAACCCACGACCCGGCTCTCCATCCGAACCCGGGTACCTTTTGCCCGGCTCTCCACTCGGACCCAGGAAGCCCTGGGCCCCCACCGGGGTGCCAGGCCCGAAGCCAGCTAAACCCACGACCCGGCTCTCCATCCGAACCCGGGCACCCACTCTTAAGCACCCCTCCCCCGGAACCTTCACAATGTAATACCAGGTGCTGTAAGCTTTTCATTAGCGCATTGGCTGCTGCCATCTGCTGTACATGGGCCGTACCGGCCACAGCTGCCTTTGCTTACGGCCATACCTCCCTGAACACGCCCGATCTCGTCCGATCTCGGAAGCTAAGCAGGGTCGGGCCTGGTTAGTACTTGGATGGGAGACCGCCTGGGAATACCAGGTGCTGTAAGCTTTTTCATGTCGGCATACTGAATGAGCAACGGTCATTCATGAATGGCGATGCAAAACACTGGATCATTGTGCACCACTAACTTTTTGCACCCCAAATCGCATAGGCCACGCCTTCATCATTAAACCACCCCCCCAATCCGACAGGCCCCGCTTTCGACCCGGACACCCGCTCTTAGCCACCCACCCAAGACGCCCTAAACCCAGCCGCGGGAGCACAGAGCCACCTCGGACTGTGAAATAACGCACGTGCTGCGTCGCGGGGCTGCCCACGCCAAGTGTGTGCGGCACGCGCGCCGTCAAGCGCTTGCCTGGCGCGGCTAGAGGCTTCGCTGGCCGCCGTGGCAAGCGGGTAGAATTACTCGGGTCTCTCTTCATGACGAATAAGCCTTTCGCCTTTTACTAAAGACTTCCGTGGAGAGGGACGTTGATGAGTTATGGCTATTTTTGGAAGGCCTTGCCCATCGGACAAGGCCAGCTCAGCTGTTGAAGAAAATGACAGGGAGCACAGTGGTGCGCTTGGTTGTCTGAGTGCAAATAGGTGTGAGCGCTTGAACTAATAGTGTCGAAGGTTTTCAAAATGTGTCAAAGTGTTAAGATCTACAAGCTCACATACTGCCACTGTGTCTTGTTATGTGTGCTTAAGACATGGCTGTTGGGTACCGCAAAGAGGCCATTGTTACGCCCACGTGGAGGGGACTAGTCGTCGTCTGACCGGCAGGGGACTGGTATGTGGATGAGTGCTTTCCTCTATGGCCAGCATGTACAATTCATACTTACCTGGCAGGGGAGACACCATGATCACGAAGGTCGGTTCACCCTCGGCGAGGCTCAGCCATTGCACGCCGTGCTTTGCTGACCCGGGCGAATTCCCCAAATGTGGGAATCTCGACTGCACAATTTCTGGTAGTGGGGGACTGCGTTCGCGCTCTCCCCTGATTAAGTGTTGAAAACATGCGTATAGTGCTGGAGAGGAGCCCTACGGGCTGCTGCTTACGACCATACCACCCTGGAAACGACCGATCTTGGAATATAGGCAGGGCAAGCGCATAGGCCGCACCCACATCATCAAACCACAGCCCCAATTGCCCGGCTCTCCACTCGGACCCAGGAAGCCTCGGGCCCCCACCGGGGTGCTAGGCCCGACAGCCAGCTAAACCCACGACCCGGCTCTCCATCCGAACCCGGGTACCTTTTGCCCGGCTCTCCACTCGGACCCAGGAAGCCCTGGGCCCCCACCGGGGTGCCAGGCCCGAAGCCAGCTAAACCCACGACCCGGCTCTCCATCCGAACCCGGGCACCCACTCTTAAGCACCCCTCCCCCGGAACCTTCACAATGTAATACCAGGTGCTGTAAGCTTTTCATTAGCGCATTGGCTGCTGCCATCTGCTGTACATGGGCCGTACCGGCCACAGCTGCCTTTGCTTACGGCCATACCACCCTGAACACGCCCGATCTCGTCCGATCTCGGAAGCTAAGCAGGGTCGGGCCTGGTTAGTACTTGGATGGGAGACCGCCTGGGAATACCAGGTGCTGTAAGCTTTTTCATGTCGGCATACTGAATGAGCAACGGTCATTCATGAATGGCGATGCAAAACACTGGATCATTGTGCACCACTAACTTTTTGCACCCCAAATCGCATAGGCCACGCCTTCATCATTAAACCACCCCCCCAATCCGACAGGCCCCGCTTTCGACCCGGACACCCGCTCTTAGCCACCCACCCAAGACGCCCTAAACCCAGCCGCGGGAGCACAGAGCCACCTCGGACTGTGAAATAACGCACGTGCTGCGTCGCGGGGCTGCCCACGCCAAGTGTGTGCGTGCACGCGCGCCGTCAAGCCCTTGACCGGCGCGGCTAGAGGCTTCGCTGGCCGCCGTGGCAAGCGGGTAGAATTACTCGGGTCTCTCTTCATGACGAATAAGCCTTTCGCCTTTTACTAAAGACTTCCGTGGAGAGGGACGTTGATGAGTTATGGCTATTTTTGGAAGGCCTTGCCCATCGGACAAGGCCAGCTCAGCTGTTGAAGAAAATGACAGGGCTCGCAGAGCCGGAGTCTACGGTCGTGCAAAAGAGTCTCCGCTCGGTCTCCGTTCGGGACCACGCCCACAGCACGCCCACAGTCTCTGCTCGCCCCCGTCCGCTCCCATTCTAAAGCCCCCTGTCTCCGTTCAGTCTCCGCTCGCCGGGCCCTCCCCCTCGAGTCTCCGTTCGGCTACCCTCATTGACTCCAATGCATTCCCAGTCTCCGTTCGCCCCCTCCTCACCCCTCATCTCATTATGCAGGTTCCCGCCCCCCTCCACAGCTCTGAGAAACTGAACGGCGGCCATTGTTGCTGCCTGTCAGTGCGGACCGGAGAAGCTGCGTTGAAAACAATATTATACTTTGGGAATTAATTTGCAGGCACTTTGATGAAACAATTACGGTATAGATGTGTCGGTGGGGTCCCAACAACATCCCGATTTTTATGTTTTATAAGTTTGGACGAAATTATGTACGGGCGGACGGAAATAAAACGACAGCATCACAGCAGCAGGTTTGAGAATTAATTTACAGGCACTTTGATAAAAGAATCACGGTGTCAATGTGCAGGTCGTGCCCCGACAACATCCCGATGTTTATTTTAATTTATTTGATTACATTATGGCCTGGATTTGTATATCTGTGTCACTGCTTTTCACACAGCAGCAGCGGTGGTGGTGGTGACAGCAGAGTGAGCAGACCGAAGCATACAGCCTGCCTGGTAAAGTGCCTTTTTAATGCCAACAGAAGCCAGTAACTATTAATCACATTAACATTGCACGTTTAAATCGTCAGATGTTTATCTTGCTAACTGAATTAGCGCCTTGGCAACGCACCAGATCCTGGTAGATATGAAAATTTGCACTCACCCATTAAATAATTCCAAAGACGTGGAGTGAAATATGGTCCTCTAGTTTTATATCCATGTGAAAGTTCTGGCACAAAACGTGTATTTAGTCAATTATCTCCACTTTTTCAAGAGATGCACACAGACATCTCTCTCTCCGGGCGAGGGGGGCCAACAATCGATGAACTGATTTTACAAATACGTCCTGTTTACCGCAGACGTCATCACCAATTGACCAGGGAAACACAAAAGTTTGCAGTCACACAATTGGCAGGTGGTGAGATTAATATTACCCAGCACCTATCAATTGTGTGACCGCAAACTTTTGTGTTTGTTGTACAAACGGAGCATTTAGGCAGCGTATGTACAAATAAAGGAGGGTGTAATTTTATTATTGAGGACATATTGTGTCAACATGGCAAAAACACTGGTAACGGTACTCCTGGTGTTCTGCCCCGGGAACAGGGTTCGAGTCCCTGCAGTGTGTGCTTAATGTTTCACATTTTGTCCTGTATATCTTTACATATAATGTTAGTTAGCAATCCGGTTCCCCACATACAAACAAGTTTGACACAAGGGCTTGAGAAAGTTCCCCCAACCACAAGGAGGTGTTTTATTAACCTTAAAGTGAAACACTTTATATTTATTAAATTGAATTATGCAGATGTTTATCAGTAAATTAAAAGTCTGGGCAAAGCTCAGTGTTTTAAAAAGAAAGAATGAATGATGCTCTGAAATAACTTTTCAAGAAACCCTACAACACAGGGTTGTGAGCTTGTAGATTGGTTTCTTGTCTTATAATGTGATTCAAATTGGATGCTGTTGTGATATCTACAATGGTTTGATTTTGAAAGACAGAAGTATCCTTAATGAAACGGCTCTATTAATGAGAACAGGTCGCTGTGAGTGACATTAGTTAAGGCAGTCATTTGTGTTAGAAGCAGCTAAGACAGTGCATCCATTTCTTCTCTGTGTGCATTGTGATGTTTTCTCCTCACCTTATACAGAAATGTATAACAAGTTAGATTTCATATGGAAGTAATAATGTATTTATGTGTTTGTTTGTTTATGCAAGGAGACAGATTGCAGGTCACAGTCACACATCATGTCGATGCCAGTCATCCGGGTGGTGAACAGTGATGCACCTTTGAGTCGCCAAGAGGCCATTTTACATCCTTCAAGGGACTGCCAGCAGTACAAGGAGCGGGAATACCCAGCGTCCTTTCCCAAACCTCCGCCAGAGCTGCTGCTGGAGTCCACAGCCATCCCCTATGCTGTGCAACGTCTCCAGGCTGAAGGCATCACAGCACCCACGCGCCTGCAATGCCTGGGGAAGATGGTTCTTCAAGTTGGACAGTACATGCACGCCTCCTTCCACTGGCTTGTTTAGAACGACGTGGGATACATTCAGTTGTGAGTGTACATTTTATTTCAAATACAAATAAGTAAGTGCTTAGTGTCTTTCAAATTAGATTGGTTCTAGATACAATTATATGTATGGTAATCATCTTCTCTATAGAAATGTCTATGCAAAGGTAACAATAACACAGACACTACACCATACAAGCAACAGTCTGTTCAATCCAAATATGTTCCATAGATCATAATCAGTTAATCACTGATCACTTACTCATTAGAACTCCCAAATGACTCGATATTTTTATTATATTTAGCTTGGTTCATTATGTAGCAGATTGAGGGGATGAGCTGTTAGCTCAGTTTTTGTGAACTTTATTATCATCATAACTACAGTTGTTTGATTTGTTGAAAATAGCCGATCTGCAAGCTTGTAGATTGGCCTTTTCTGACCAAGGAAGCTGTGGCAAAACAGTGGATGCTGTCAATACATGTTTGTCATCCATCTGGGTGTCTGAGTTGTGTAAAGTGCTCAGCGTAACATGAATTATATTATTTATGCTGAAATGGTAAGATTGACTGTTGCAGCTCTTGTCTGTATCTGAGATGAATATTTATTTACTAGTGCTCTGGGTTCTCACATTTGGCTTTGAGTCTGTGGACTTTAGAGCTGTATCTGTCTTCATCAGTGTCTGTAGTACATCAGTGTCAGTGACTATATCTGTCTTCATCCCAAAAGAGATGATCTGCACTGTATGACATCATTCTCATATCCCCTAAAGCACTGGTTCCCAAACACTGCGTCTGTTATGGTTGTTTCCTAAATTAGCTTTTATTATTTAAAAACATTTTCCAAAAAATGAATTAAACCAAAATGCAGTGATTTGTTTGCAGTAACCTTTATGAATACATAAAAGAAAAAGCTAAGAAATAAGCTCATTAGGACTGGAGTCCAACTAGTACTAGTGGTTCTCAGATGTTTTATTTGTGAGGACCCTCAACTCTGAAGTAGTGAAATCAGCTGATCTACAAGCTCACAACGCCAATGTGAGCTTGTAGATCTGCTGTTTTCACAGCAGGTGTGTGTGTGTGTGTGTGTGTGTGTGTGTGTGTGTGTGTGTGTGTGTGTGTATATATATATATATATATATATATATATATATATATATATATATATATATATATATATAAAATAAAATACCTCAACTTAACTCCTACAATTCCAAGTGCTTCTCAGGGTGGACCAGTTTAAACGTGATTATTTTGGGGGTTCCAGCCTGAAAAGGTTGCACTAGGCTGTACGATAAAATAAAATAAACCTACACAGTAGCTATGAATGACTATGGGTTAACACTTGATATTTTATCATGTTAAGTGTAGCAACAGCACGTCAGGTAAACAGTGCTCTTATTTTTATTTCACAGATCCGAGCGCAGAGTGCTATGGCCACATTCAGGTGTTTTATATTTTGTGTTGTATTCATATATGGTTGCCTCTATTTGGCCTTGAACCCCCATCTGAAAATATGTTGTTCCAGGCACCCCCCAGTTTTCAAAAACAGCAGATCTACAAGCTCCTAGCGCGGCACTATGAGCTTGTAGATCTGCTATTCTTCAATAGCTAAAATATAATATGATGCTTAAAACACCAAAAGGGGTCCAGATTGTGTTAAATGAGCATTTGTATAGCAACACAAATTGATATTAATAAAACATTACCCTCAGTTAAGTTGAAATATTCTAGTGAGGGGGGGGGGGGGGGGGGGGGGTGCTGGCTATGTACCTTTGCACCTCTACACCAGCATGCCTGTTAGAGCATGAATCAGACCAGACAGTATTGACATTGAGAGTTTATTCAGTCTTTGCAGATACAGGTATGGCAGTGGATAATGACGGATGAGTGATGATTTGACAGGCAAGAGAAGGAAATATATAACAATCAATAATGGGGATAAGTCAGGCGTAATACACAGTAGGAAACATAGGCAATACAACGAGTAGGATATATAGGAAAGCAGACTTACATTAATTCATCATTCAGTATACAGGCACATAGGAGTTGTGGTGCTCAAGCACCTCTCAGTGAGACAAATGTTTGTATGCTGCCTAGTTAGGCCTATATATCCCTCAGGTGTGCAGATTATCAGCCCCGCCCACACCACCAACAGGCAACCTGCTACTGCTCCGCCCGCTTGTAGCGCGGCACTATGAGCTTGTAGATCTGCTATTTTTCAATAGTGCGGCACTATATGACCTTGTGGATCTGCTATTTTTCAATAGTGCAGCACTATGAGCTTGTGGATCTGCTATTTTTCAATAGCTAAAGTATAATTGATGCTTAAAACACCAAAAGGGGTCCAGAATAGGTTAAATGAGCATTTGTATAGCAACACAAATTTACATTAATATAACATTACCCTCAGTTAAGTATTGAATTAAAGCTGCAATGAATACACAGGCCATTCAGAAAAAGTTACATCCAACCAACTATGTTCAGAGAAACAGCAGGGACAGTTTTTAATGAGATGATAGAAAACATTAAAAGCATCTTAACACTGGTGAAATAGTGAATTTCATATTTAATGTAAACATACAGCAGCACGAAGGTGAGGCAGTCAGCAGGTTACAGCGCTGTAGGGCTTCGAACCCTATATCCAGGCAGAAGCTTGGATAGTACAATACCAGCGCTTTCTTTTGCTTTGCAACACCATGTCTTTACTTGCATGTGAATTCAGAAATATAAGATAGCCGATCTACAATATATCCTAATAATTAACCCTATAACCTTAACCCAATTTGCTATTGTACATGGTCATTACAGGTCAATCGGTAAACAATGAAGGAAAGCTGTGTGCTTGATCAAGGCAGGCTAGTCTTATCATATTTTATACCTTTTCACCCACAGCGCTTGGAGCATCCACTTGGACTCAAGCCGGTGTCTCATCAGCCAAGGTCGAGTCGCCTGGAGGACGGTGTCCTGTTGCGAGACGCAGAAACATCCAATGATTCAAGATTACAACATTGACAGTACAGGTTTGTGCATCAGCAGATGTTTTATTTTATCATGCAAGTAAGGACATGTTAGCATGGCCAAAACAATCACCGGTAGAAGGTACTTTCAGGTGTCTGAAATGGGGTTCAAGTCCCTGCGGTGATAGAAGGCTTAATGTTTTACAGCATGTCCTGCTTGTGTGTTTATTACATGAAATGTTATCATAAGTCATAATAGTACCCGAATGCACAAACTATTTGTAATTGCAACATATAACACTTGGTTCAGAGTTCTTTCACAGAACGCTTTGCACAATCCCAGGCGCGAACCCTGGACCTCTCGTGGATGTCAGATTTATGCTTTGCACAATCCCAGGCTCGAACCCTGGACCTCTCGTGGATGTCAGATTGAATGAGATGTAAATTTGAACACAGGTATGCAACTCTGACGACCTTGGACACTCCCATATGCTAATCTGGCCAACGGAGACCGAGCGGAGAACCTCCGCCAATCGCCTCGCGCGGGAAAAGCACTACTGTACGGCTCAACGTCGCCCGCCCGGGTCAGCAAAGCACGGCGTGCAATGGCTGAGCCTCACCGAGGGTGAACCGACCTTCGTGATCATGGTGTCTCCCCTGCCAGGTAAGTATGAATTGTACATGCTGGCCATAGAGGAAAGCACTCATCCACATACCAGTACCCTGCCGGTCAGACGACGACTAGTCCCCTCCACCTGGGCGTAACAATGGCCTCTTTGCGGTACCCAACAGCCATGTCTTAAGCACACATAACAAGACACAGTGGCAGTATGTGAGCTTGTAGATCTTAACACTTTGACACATTTTGAAAACCTTCGACACTATTAGTTCAAGCGCTCACACCTATTTGCACTCAGACAACCAAGCGCACCACTGTGCTCCCTGTCATTTTCTTCAACAGCTGAGCTGGCCTTGTCCGATGGGCAAGGCCTTCCAAAAATAGCCATAACTCATCAACGTCCCTCTCCACGGAAGTCTTTAGTAAAAGGCGAAAGGCTTATTCGTCATGAAGAGAGACCCGAGTAATTCTACCCGCTTGCCACGGCGGCCAGCGAAGCCTCTAGCCGCCCCGGTCAAGCGCTTGACGGCGCGCGTGCACGCACACACTTGGCGTGGGCAGCCCCGCGACGCAGCACGTGCGTTATTTCACAGTCCGAGGTGGCTCTGTGCTCCCGCGGCTGGGTTTAGGGCGTCTTGGGTGGGTGGCTAAGAGCGGGTGTCCGGGTCGAAAGCGGGGCCTGTCGGATTGGGGGGGTGGTTTAATGATGAAGGCGTGGCCTATGCGATTTGGGGTGCAAAAAGTTAGTGGTGCACAATGATCCAGTGTTTTGCATCGCCATTCATGAATGACCGTTGCTCATTCAGTATGCCGACATGAAAAAGCTTACAGCACCTGGTATTCCCAGGCGGTCTCCCATCCAAGTACTAACCAGGCCCGACCCTGCTTAGCTTCCGAGATCGGACGAGATCGGGCGTGTTCAGGGTGGTATGGCCGTAAGCAAAAGCAGCTGTGGCCGGTACGGCCCATGTACAGCAGATGGCAGCAGCCAATGCGCTAATGAAAAGCTTACAGCACCTGGTATTACATTGTGAAGGTTCCGGGGGAGGGGTGCTTAAGAGTGGGTGCCCGGGTTCGGATGGAGAGCCGGGTCGTGGGTTTAGCTGGCTTCGGGCCTGGCACCCCGGTGGGGGCCCAGGGCTTCCTGGGTCCGAGTGGAGAGCCGGGCAAAAGGTACCCGGGTTCGGATGGAGAGCCGGGTCGTGGGTTTAGCTGGCTGTCGGGCCTGGCACCCCGGTGGGGGCCCGAGGCTTCCTGGGTCCGAGTGGAGAGCCGGGCAATTGGGGCTGTGGTTTGATGATGTGGGCACGGCCAATGCGCTTGCCCTGCCTATATTCCAAGATCGGTCGTTTCCAGGGTGGTATGGTCGTAAGCAGCAGCCCGTAGGGCTCCTCTCCAGCACTATACGCATGTTTTCAACACTTAATCAGGGGAGAGCGCGAACGCAGTCCCCCACTACCAGAAATTGTGCAGTCGAGATTCCCACATTTGGGGAATTCGCCCGGGTCAGCAAAGCACGGCGTGCAATGGCTGAGCCTCGCCGAGGGTGAACCGACCTTCGTGATCATGGTGTCTCCCCTGCCAGGTAAGTATGAATTGTACATGCTGGCCATAGAGGAAAGCACTCATCCACATACCAGTCCCCTGCCGGTCAGACGACGACTAGTCCCCTCCACGTGGGCGTAACAATGGCCTCTTTGCGGTACCCAACAGCCATGTCTTAAGCACACATAACAAGACACAGTGGCAGTATGTGAGCTTGTAGATCTTAACACTTTGACACATTTTGAAAACCTTCGACACTATTAGTTCAAGAGCTCACACCTATTTGCACTCATTCAACCAAGCGCACCACTGTGCTCCCTGTCATTTTCTTCAACAGCTGAGCTGGCCTTGTCCGATGGGCAAGGCCTTCCAAAAATAGCCATAACTCATCAACGTCCCTCTCCACGGAAGTCTTTAGTAAAAGGCGAAAGGCTTATTCGTCATGAAGAGAGACCCGAGTAATTCTACCCGCTTGCCACGGCGGCCAGCGAAGCCTCTAGCCGCGCCGGTCAAGCGCTTGACGGCGCGCGTGCACGCACACACTTGGCGTGGGCAGCCCCGCGACGCAGCACGTGCGTTATTTCACAGTCCGAGGTGGCTCTGTGCTCCCGCGGCTGGGTTTAGGGCGTCTTGGGTGGGTGGCTAAGAGCGGGTGTCCGGGTCGAAAGCGGGGCCTGTCGGATTGGGGGGGTGGTTTAATGATGAAGGCGTGGCCTATGCGATTTGGGGTGCAAAAAGTTAGTGGTGCACAATGATCCAGTGTTTTGCATCGCCATTCATGAATGACCGTTGCTCATTCAGTATGCCGACATGAAAAAGCTTACAGCACCTGGTATTCCCAGGCGGTCTCCCATCCAAGTACTAACCAGGCCCGACCCTGCTTAGCTTCCAAGATCGGACGAGATCGGGCGTGTTCAGGGTGGTATGGCCGTAAGCAAAGGCAGCTGTGGCCGGTACGGCCCATGTACAGCAGATGGCAGCAGCCAATGCGCTAATGAAAAGCTTACAGCACCTGGTATTACATTGTGAAGGTTCCGGGGGAGGGGTGCTTAAGAGTGGGTGCCCGGGTTCGGATGGAGAGCCGGGTCGTGGGTTTAGCTGGCTTCGGGCCTGGCACCCCGGTGGGGGCCCAGGGCTTCCTGGGTCCGAGTGGAGAGCCGGGCAAAAGGTACCCGGGTTCGGATGGAGAGCCGGGTCGTGGGTTTAGCTGGCTGTCGGGCCTGGCACCCCGGTGGGGGCCCGAGGCTTCCTGGGTCCGAGTGGAGAGCCGGGCAATTGGGGCTGTGGTTTGATGATGTGGGCGCGGCCTATGCGCTTGCCCTGCCTATATTCCAAGATCGGTCGTTTCCAGGGTGGTATGGTCGTAAGCAGCAGCCCGTAGGGCTCCTCTCCAGCACTATACGCATGTTTTCAACACTTAATCAGGGGAGAGCGCGAACGCAGTCCCCCACTACCAGAAATTGTGCAGTCGAGATTCCCACATTTGGGGAATTCGCCCGGGTCAGCAAAGCACGGCGTGCAATGGCTGAGCCTCGCCGAGGGTGAACCGACCTTCGTGATCATGGTGTCTCCCCTGCCAGGTAAGTATGAATTGTACATGCTGGCCATAGAGGAAAGCACTCATCCACATACCAGTCCCCTGCCGGTCAGACGACGACTAGTCCCCTCCACGTGGGCGTAACAATGGCCTCTTTGCGGTACCCAACAGCCATGTCTTAAGCACACATAACAAGACACAGTGGCAGTATGTGAGCTTGTAGATCTTAACACTTTGACACATTTTGAAAACCTTCGACACTATTAGTTCAAGCGCTCACACCTATTTGCACTCAGACAACCAAGCGCACCACTGTGCTCCCTGTCATTTTCTTCAACAGCTGAGCTGGCCTTGTCCGATGGGCAAGGCCTTCCAAAAATAGCCATAACTCATCAACGTCCCTCTCCACGGAAGTCTTTAGTAAAAGGCGAAAGGCTTATTCGTCATGAAGAGAGACCCGAGTAATTGTACCCGCTTGCCACGGCGGCCAGCGAAGCCTCTAGCCGCGCCGGTCAAGCGCTTGACGGCGCGCGTGCACGCACACACTTGGCGTGGGCAGCCCCGCGACGCAGCGCGTGCGTTATTTCACAGTCCGAGGTGGCTCTGTGCTCCCGCGGCTGGGTTTAGGGCGTCTTGGGTGGGTGGCTAAGAGCGGGTGTCCGGGTCGAAAGCGGGGCCTGTCGGATTGGGGGGGTGGTTTAATGATGAAGGCGTGGCCTATGCGATTTGGGGTGCAAAAAGTTAGTGGTGCACAATGATCCAGTGTTTTGCATCGCCATTCATGAATGACCGTTGCTCATTCAGTATGCCGACATGAAAAAGCTTACAGCACCTGGTATTCCCAGGCGGTCTCCCATCCAAGTACTAACCAGGCCCGACCCTGCTTAGCTTCCGAGATCGGACGAGATCGGGCGTGTTCAGGGTGGTATGGCCGTAAGCAAAGGCAGCTGTGGCCGGTACGGCCCATGTACAGCAGATGGCAGCAGCCAATGCGCTAATGAAAAGCTTACAGCACCTGGTATTACATTGTGAAGGTTCCGGGGGAGGGGTGCTTAAGAGTGGGTGCCCGGGTTCGGATGGAGAGCCGGGTCGTGGGTTTAGCTGGCTTCGGGCCTGGCACCCCGGTGGGGGCCCAGGGCTTCCTGGGTCCGAGTGGAGAGCCGGGCAAAAGGTACCTGGGTTCGGATGGAGAGCCGGGTCGTGGGTTTAGCTGGCTGTCGGGCCTGGCACCCCGGTGGGGGCCCGAGGCTTCCTGGGTCCGAGTGGAGAGCCGGGCAATTGGGGCTGTGGTTTGATGATGTGGGCGCGGCCTATGCGCTTGCCCTGCCTATATTCCAAGATCGGTCGTTTCCAGGGTGGTATGGTCGTAAGCAGCAGCCCGTAGGGCTCCTCTCCAGCACTATACGCATGTTTTCAACACTTAATCAGGGGAGAGCGCGAACGCAGTCCCCCACTACCAGAAATTGTGCAGTTGAGATTCCCACATTTGGGGAATTCGCCCGGGTCAGCAAAGCACGGCGTGCAATGGCTGAGCCTCGCCGAGGGTGAACCGACCTTCGTGATCATGGTGTCTCCCCTGCCAGGTAAGTATGAATTGTACATGCTGGCCATAGAGGAAAGCACTCATCCACATACCAGTCCCCTGCCGGTCAGACGACGACTAGTCCCCTCCACGTGGGCGTAACAATGGCCTCTTTGCGGTACCCAACAGCCATGTCTTAAGCACACATAACAAGACACAGTGGCAGTATGTGAGCTTGTAGATCTTAACACTTTGACACATTTTGAAAACCTTCGACACTATTAGTTCAAGCGCTCACACCTATTTGCACTCAGACAACCAAGCGCACCACTGTGCTCCCTGTCATTTTCTTCAACAGCTGAGCTGGCCTTGTCCGATGGGCAAGGCCTTCCAAAAATAGCCATAACTCATCAACGTCCCTCTCCACGGAAGTCTTTAGTAAAAGGCGAAAGGCTTATTCGTCATGAAGAGAGACCCGAGTAATTCTACCCGCTTGCCACGGCGGCCAGCGAAGCCTCTAGCCGCGCCGGTCAAGCGCTTGACGGCGCGCGTGCACGCACACACTTGGCGTGGGCAGCCCCGCGACGCAGCACATGCGTTATTTCTAGGGCTGTCACGATTCGCCTAGTCCACGATTCAATTCAATTTTCGATTTGCAGCTCACGATTCGATTCGATGTTCGATTCGCTATCACGATTCGCCTAGTCCACGATTCAATTCAATTTTCGATTTGAAGCTCACGATTTGCTTCAATATTTGATTCAATTTTTTCAATCAATTTTTTAAAAACCTCCTTTTTCAGCATTGAGGGCTATATTCATTATAATTTAGGCCACTATCTTGGTTTGTAAAGAAAAACACTTGTTTCCCAATAAGTCACATTTATTTTCTATAAATAACAAATCAGAATGAGAATAATAAAAGGTTTAACAACTTTGGGTTGTATGCCCTAACATTTTTTTAATGTTTCTTTAAGATGAGATGACTTGTAACATTCTTGTTAAGCTCTAAGTAAGTAAAAGAAAGGGAAAAAAAAGACAAATAGTATATAGACCCATCTGTTGTTAGTGCAATTTGATCTGCATGGCTCAGCCCTTCAGTGATTTGTGCCCTCACTTTATCATACATGCCAGGCAACTCACGCGTGGTCATATGCGACCTGCATGGCATTTTGTAACGTGGTTCTGCTGTTCTGCAACTCTCATTAAATATTGAAAGCCAGAGTTTTCCACCATTGAAAGTGCTCGCATGTCTGCAGCTATGCAGACCGCAACTCTGTGCGTTAATTGTTTTGCACGGGGCGAATTAGCTGAGAGCTTTTCTCTATAATAATCTAGAATATAGTTGGCTGTGTTGTTGTCTTTGGGAGGCACACTATTTTCCGACAGCATTCTAGCCGACGGGGCAACGGTCCGCTCCGCAGCGGGGGGACCGTCGCTGCGATGCGAAAAAGCGATGGTCCGACATGCGCTGCTCCCGTGCTTGCGGTTAGGGTTGTGATGTCTGCTAAGATGCTGGCCCATATTTGACGTGTTGCCTTTGGGATACGGCACTCAACAGCACTGGCCATGTGAAACGCAACAGCGGTCTCGTTCTCTCACTTCTGTCAACTCATCCGTCCGTCCGTCCGTGTGTGTGTGTGTGTGTGTGTGTGTGTGTGAGACTGACTGTGTGTGTGTGTGTGTGTGTGTGTGTGTGTGTGTGTGGCACGGCTCCGAAACAGCTGGCTTTTCGTCTCTTTTTTTTCTCCATGCATTCGCATGGGCGGAATGGCCCGGCCGCTCGCGGAAGTAAAACATAAAAAATCGCGATTCGGAGCCTCATTTCGATACATTGAATCGAACGTCAATTTCGATTCAATTTCGATTCGTATCGAGAATCGTGACAGCCTTAGTTATTTCACAGTCCGAGGTGGCTCTGTGCTCCCGCGGCTGGGTTTAGGGCGTCTTGGGTGGGTGGCTAAGAGCGGGTGTCCGGGTCGAAAGCGGGGCCTGTCGGATTGGGGGGGTGGTTTAATGATGAAGGCGTGGCCTATGCGATTTGGGGTGCAAAAAGTTAGTGGTGCACACAAGACTGTATCTCTGCAGCCTGCAGACAGACCTTTCGAGGAGGTCGGTGGGCGTACCTCTCAACCGGACCAGTTCCCCCAAGCCTCGAAATTTCACAATAAAAGCTCTCGGAAAATCTTGCCCGTGGGAGGTTATGGGTTAGGGTGAGGGTTTGAGATAGCTTGTATAGTTGACAACTATACAAGCTATCTCAAACCCTCACCCTAACCCTAACCTCCCACGGGCAGCACACCTAAACCTAACCTTAACGCAGTTAGACCAGTCATTAGTCCTACTTGTAGCACTAATGACTGGTCTGGACAGTCATTAGTCCTACAAGTAGGACTAATGACTGGTCTAACTGCGTTAAGGTTAGGTTTAGGTGTGCTGCCCGTGGGAGGTTAGGGTTAGGGTGAGGGTTTGAGATAGCTTGTATAGTTGATCTTTTTGTCCCTGTAGAGTTGCCGTTGAACACGCCCACCTCCACTGTAACGGAGTGGAGGTCATGAGAAGAGGAGGTCCCACCCGCTCCACTATGAAGCTGCAGGCTGCAGCTATACCCGACTCGGTGCACAATGATCCAGTGTTTTGCATCGCCATTCATGAATGACCGTTGCTCATTCAGTATGCCGACATGAAAAAGCTTACAGCACCTGGTATTCCCAGGCGGTCTCCCATGCAAGTACTAACCAGGCCCGACCCTGCTTAGCTTCCGAGATCGGACGAGATCGGGCGTGTTCAGGGTGGTATGGCCGTAAGCAAAGGCAGCTGTGGCCGGTACGGCCCATGTACAGCAGATGGCAGCAGCCAATGCGCTAATGAAAAGCTTACAGCACCTGGTATTACATTGTGAAGGTTCCGGGGGAGGGGTGCTTAAGAGTGGGTGCCCGGGTTCGGATGGAGAGCCGGGTCGTGGGTTTAGCTGGCTTCGGGCCTGGCACCCCGGTGGGGGCCCAGGGCTTCCTGGGTCCGAGTGGAGAGCCGGGCAAAAGGTACCCGGGTTCGGATGGAGAGCCGGGTCGTGGGTTTAGCTGGCTGTCGGGCCTGGCACCCCGGTGGGGGCCCGAGGCTTCCTGGGTCCGAGTGGAGAGCCGGGCAATTGGGGCTGTGGTTTGATGATGTGGGCGCGGCCTATGCGCTTGCCCTGCCTATATTCCAAGATCGGTCGTTTCCAGGGTGGTATGGTCGTAAGCAGCAGCCCGTAGGGCTCCTCTCCAGCACTATACGCATGTTTTCAACACTTAATCAGGGGAGAGCGCGAACGCAGTCCCCCACTACCAGAAATTGTGCAGTCGAGATTCCCACATTTGGGGAATTCGCCCGGGTCAGCAAAGCACGGCGTGCAATGGCTGAGCCTCGCCGAGGGTGAACCGACCTTCGTGATCATGGTGTCTCCCCTGCCAGGTAAGTATGAATTGTACATGCTGGCCATAGAGGAAAGCACTCATCCACATACCAGTCCCCTGCCGGTCAGACGACGACTAGTCCCCTGCACGTGGGCGTAACAATGGCCTCTTTGCGGTACCCAACAGCCATGTCTTAAGCACACATAACAAGACACAGTGGCAGTATGTGAGCTTGTAGATCTTAACACTTTGACACATTTTGAAAACCTTCGACACTATTAGTTCAAGCGCTCACACCTATTTGCACTCAGACAACCAAGCGCACCACTGTGCTCCCTGTCATTTTCTTCAACAGCTGAGCTGGCCTTGTCCGATGGGCAAGGCCTTCCAAAAATAGCCATAACTCATCAACGTCCCTCTCCACGGAAGTCTTTAGTAAAAGGCGAAAGGCTTATTCGTCATGAAGAGAGACCCGAGTAATTCTACCCGCTTGCCACGGCGGCCAGCGAAGCCTCTAGCCGCGCCGGTCAAGCGCTTGACGGCGCGCGTGCACGCACACACTTGGCGTGGGCAGCCCCGCGACGCAGCACGTGCGTTATTTCACAGTCCGAGGTGGCTCTGTGCTCCCGCGGCTGGGTTTAGGGCGTCTTGGGTGGGTGGCTAAGAGCGGGTGTCCGGGTCGAAAGCGGGGCCTGTCGGATTGGGGGGGTGGTTTAATGATGAAGGCGTGGCCTATGCGATTTGGGGTGCAAAAAGTTAGTGGTGCACAATGATCCAGTGTTTTGCATCGCCATTCATGAATGACCGTTGCTCATTCAGTATACCGACATGAAAAAGCTTACAGCACCTGGTATTCCCAGGCGGTCTCCCATCCAAGTACTAACCAGACCCGACCCTGCTTAGCTTCCGAGATCGGACGAGATCGGGCGTGTTCAGGGTGTTATGGCCGTAAGCAAAGGCAGCTGTGGCCGGTACGGCCCATGTACAGCAGATGGCAGCAGCCAATGCGCTAATGAAAAGCTTACAGCACCTGGTATTACATTGTGAAGGTTCCGGGGGAGGGGTGCTTAAGAGTGGGTGCCCGGGTTCGGATGGAGAGCCGGGTCGTGGGTTTAGCTGGCTTCGGGCCTGGCACCCCGGTGGGGGCCCAGGGCTTCCTGGGTCCGAGTGGAGAGCCGGGCAAAAGGTACCCGGGTTCGGATGGAGAGCCGGGTCGTGGGTTTAGCTGGCTGTCGGGCCTGGCACCCCGGTGGGGGCCCGAGGCTTCCTGGGTCCGAGTGGAGAGCCGGGCAATTGGGGCTGTGGTTTGATGATGTGGGCGCGGCCTATGCGCTTGCCCTGCCTATATTCCAAGATCGGTCGTTTCCAGGGTGGTATGGTCGTAAGCAGCAGCCCGTAGGGCTCCTCTCCAGCACTATACGCATGTTTTCAACACTTAATCAGGGGAGAGCGCGAACGCAGTCCCCCACTACCAGAAATTGTGCAGTCGAGATTCCCACATTTGGGGAATTCGCCCGGGTCAGCAAAGCACGGCGTGCAATGGCTGAGCCTCGCCGAGGGTGAACCGACCTTCGTGATCATGGTGTCTCCCCTGCCAGGTAAGTATGAATTGTACATGCTGGCCATAGAGGAAAGCACTCATCCACATACCAGTCCCCTGCCGGTCAGACGACGACTAGTCCCCTCCACGTGGGCGTAACAATGGCCTCTTTGCGGTACCCAACAGCCATGTCTTAAGCACACATAACAAGACACAGTGGCAGTATGTGAGCTTGTAGATCTTAACACTTTGACACATTTTGAAAACCTTCGACACTATTAGTTCAAGCGCTCACACCTATTTGCACTCAGACAACCAAGCGCACCACTGTGCTCCCTGTCATTTTCTTCAACAGCTGAGCTGGCCTTGTCCGATGGGCAAGGCCTTCCAAAAATAGCCATAACTCATCAACGTCCCTCTCCACGGAAGTCTTTAGTAAAAGGCGAAAGGCTTATTCGTCATGAAGAGAGACCCGAGTAATTCTACCCGCTTGCCACGGCGGCCAGCGAAGCCTCTAGCCGCGCCGGTCAAGCGCTTGACGGCGCGCGTGCACGCACACACTTGGCGTGGGAGCCCCGCGACGCAGCACGTGCGTTATTTCACAGTCCGAGGTGGCTCTGTGCTCCCGCGGCTGGGTTTAGGGCGTCTTGGGTGGGTGGCTAAGAGCGGGTGTCCGGGTCGAAAGCGGGGCCTGTCGGATTGGGGGGGTGGTTTAATGATGAAGGCGTGGCCTATGCGATTTGGGGTGCAAAAAGTTAGTGGTGCACAATGATCCAGTGTTTTGCATCGCCATTCATGAATGACCGTTGCTCATTCAGTATGCCGACATGAAAAAGCTTACAGCACCTGGTATTCCCAGGCGGTCTCCCATCCAAGTACTAACCAGGCCCGACCCTGCTTAGCTTCCGAGATCAGACGAGATCGGGCGTGTTCAGGGTGGTATGGCCGTAAGCAAAGGCAGCTGTGGCCGGTACGGCCCATGTACAGCAGATGGCAGCAGCCAATGCGCTAATGAAAAGCTTACAGCACCTGGTATTACATTGTGAAGGTTCCGGGGGAGGGGTGCTTAAGAGTGGGTGCCCGGGATCGGATGGAGAGCCGGGTCGTGGGTTTAGCTTGCTTCGGGCCTGGCACCCCGGTGGGGGCCCAGGGCTTCCTGGGTCCGAGTGGAGAGCCGGGCAAAAGGAACCCGGGTTCGGATGGAGAGCCGGGTCGTGGGTTTAGCTGGCTGTCGGGCCTGGCACCCCGGTGGGGGCCCGAGGCTTCCTGGGTCCGAGTGGAGAGCCGGGCAATTGGGGCTGTGGTTTGATGATGTGGGCGCGGCCTATGCGCTTGCCCTGCCTATATTCCAAGATCGGTCGTTTCCAGGGTGGTATGGTCGTAAGCAGCAGCCCGTAGGGCTCCTCTCCAGCACTATACGCATGTTTTCAACACTTAATCAGCGCGAACGCAGTCCCCCACTACCAGAAATTGTGCAGTCGAGATTCCCACATTTGGGGAATTCGCCCGGGTCAGCAAAGCACGGCGTGCAATGGCTGAGCCTCGCCGAGGGTGAACCGACCTTCTTGATCATGGTGTCTCCCCTGCCAGGTAAGTATGAATTGTACATGCTGGCCATAGAGAAAAGCACTCATCCACATACCAGTACCTGGCGGTCAGACGACGACTAGTCCACTCCACGTGGGCGTAACAATGGCCTCTTTGCGGTACCCAACAGCCATGTCTTAAGCACACATAACAAGACACAGTGGCAGTATGTGAGCTTGTAGATCTTAACACTTTGACACATTTTGAAAACCTTCGACACTATTCAGGGCTCGAAATTAACTTTTTTACTTGGTAGCACTGGTGCTCCCAAATTCAGAATGAAGGAGCACCAGAAAAAAATTAGGAGCACCCACCAAAATTTTACGAGCACCAATATGTAATCGATTTTTTACATTCATTATTATTACACTTGTAGCCTACAACAGTGGTTCCCAACATTTTTCATGTCAAGCACCCTCAAATTGACACTCATTAGCCCACGGACCCCCATTTGAAAATATATGCCAGGGACCCCCATATGAGAAGATTTTTACGGCTCTAGCAGTGATTTTCAGTTATTTACATTTCAAGGACCCCCAGTTTGACCTGAATTAGGCTACCGTTCCCCATTTCTATCTCTGGGACCCATAAAATCAAAGTTAATTTAACTGAGTGTACAAATGTACAGTGAAATTGGTTTACCCATAGTATGTAGTACACTCTCAGAGTTTCAGACCCATAAGGGTCCATTTGGTTCCTAACTATCATTTAACCGAGGACCCCTAGGGATCCCCGGACCCCACTTTGGGAACCACTGGCCTACAAGCCAGTTGGTATGAGATGCTATTTTTGTGGCAATAAACCAGTTGAAAATATAATTAAATTCTAAATACTGTCTCTGCTATAATTTCTGAATTTGTAAATGGCTACAAAACCCTTTGTTTTATGTAGGCCTGCTTTTTGATTGAAGTAAAAAAAAAAAAATATATATATATATATATATATATATATATATATATATATATGTATATATACTGTATATATTTATGAGAAGTTATTTTCATAACGTCATCATAAATGTGTGTGTGTGACTCCACACATTCCATTCAATTGAGCCCTTTTGTTGTCTCTCACAGCTGAGGACCTCAGGTCCAGCTGATGTTGATCACCCAATCAGTCCACGGACTGACGGGAGGTTAGAGGAAGTAGAAGAAGCCAAGGAGATATTTCTTTAAACAATCATAACTCTGGACAGGAATGGACTAGGAACTTACTTTTTTTTTTTACATGCTCAGATCTTTATGCTCTACAAGTTTAAATCATCTCGCGGGAGGGAACCGGCCCGCGACACTTTCGGTCGCGATCGTTTTGGTCGCACTACAGTAATTATATGCAGTAGCACTGGTGCGACCAGTTATATTTTGAGATCGCACAGATTAAAATTCAGGCGCATTTGCGACCAAAATGGTCGCTATTTCGAGCCCTGCTATTAGTTCAAGCGCTCACACCTATTTGCACTCAGACAACCAAGCGCACCACTGTGCTCCCTGTCATTTTCTTCAACAGCTGAGCTGGCCTTGTCCGATGGGCAAGGCCTTCCAAAAATAGCCATAACTCATCAACGTCCCTCTCCACGGAAGTCTTTAGTAAAAGGCGAAAGGCTTATTCGTCATGAAGAGAGACCCGAGTAATTCTACCCGCTTGCCACGGCGGCCAGCGAAGCCTCTAGCCGCGCCGGTCAAGCGCTTGACGGCGCGCGTGCACGCACACACTTGGCGTGGGCAGCCCCGCGAAGCAGCACATGCGTTATTTCACAGTCCGAGGTGGCTCTGTGCTCCCGCGGCTGGGTTTAGGGCGTCTTGGGTGGGTGGCTAAGGCCTGGGCTATACGTACTCAATCTTTAATAAAACGGATATTTTCGTACTCCGTTGTCGTATGGGCAGGGGCCCATACGAGAAAGATATCTGTGTCCACACATACAACCCAAAACGATAATTTTTTACTCCAACAAGCATGCCATGCCAGTAGGTGGCGATAAGAAATATGTAACGCAATAGAAAAATGTTCTGAGCATGCGCGGTGAGCTGGTTTCCCAATAAATCCCCCCACGTAACCCGGTAGTACGTGCAGACAGGGCTCCGTCTAGTGATCAACTTTAGGACTCACCTTCTAATATAAACACAAACCCAATTTTGCCAGCTGCCTCGCTAGCCTAGTGGACTACTATGCACACTTGTAATATATGCTTTGCGTCGCTTCGCTGGTTCGTGCCCCACTGCCGCCACTGTTTTTACACCTAAACCTAACCTTAACGCAGTTAGACCAGTCATTAGTCCTACTTGTAGCACTAATGACTGGTCTAACTGCGTTAAGGTTAGGTTTAGGTGTGCTGCCCGTGGGAGGTTAGGGTTAGGCCCTTTCTGAAACCACTCCCTTGACTTGAAGTGCCCTCGGGAGGTTCCCTCGTCAGGAAGTGCCCCTCCAGCTGAATCAAGTTCCCCTGATTAGGGTGCTCAGGGTATAAAACAGTTTGGAAAGGCACTCGCCCTCCTTGTGCAGAAACAGGAAACGTTGCCATGGCACCGCCTATACAAGCGGTAGTAGCTGCGTCAGCTGGCCGTGCTTTCCTCCAACTGCTGCAGATGCTGAAACGTTCCGGCCGAAGGCGCAGACGTTTACAACGCATGTTGCTGATTATGCACCAACTTAAGGTACCCGGTATGTCCTTTGTCTTGGTTGTTTGATTGATTGAATTATTTATAAATAAATAAATATAAATATTTATTGACAGTTTACAGAATTACAGTACATTTCAAGCACAAACTCAATACAAAGACTGTTAACTGTGAGTGGACGACCCAATTAAGCATTACACTTGTTTACAAGAGGGTCCACCTTGTTCAATTCATCAAAGGTAAAAGGTTTTGTCTGCAAAAGGTAAATCGCCATGCTAGTTTTGCCCCCCCCCCCCCCCACATTTTATTTTATGTTAATCTGCAGCCTTCTAAGGTTAAACCAGCAACCTCGTCTATGTATTGCCAGCTATTATATGAGTCCATGTATAGGGCTCATCAATGGACTCCTCTACAGTATATAGAGGCTGGACTCATCTAATGTTAGGCCTGAAACCCTTCAAAAAGATGTTTGATAGGCTAAGCTTAAGGAATTTCCTAGATGTTAATGCTGCTCATGTTTTGTTAGCTCTCCAAGATCCATGGATGTAAAGTGTATTACAAATGTATTGATAATAATAATTCACAGAACCTCATTACTGTTTCTAGGTGCACTCACAGGGCAGGGGGCGATACATGCAGCTGAACACTGCCAGCCGCATCATGAGGCTGTATGCTGACCCAGAAGCCTGCCTCAAAGACAACTTCAGAATGCACAGGACCACAATACACCACCTGCTGCAAACAATTGCCTCACCCAGGGACCATGGTTGGGGACAGGAGATGGAGGTAAAGAAAGATCTGCTCTATGTGGGAGGGTTTACAATGAAAAGCATACATGACACACTGTAAATGCACAAGAGTAATCAAGAATTCTAATCCTGATCCTGTATATCATCCACAGCTGCTTGTGTTCCTGTACTACCTGGCCCATGCATTATCACTCAATGTAGTGTGCAATGCCTTTGACATTCCAAAGAGCACTGTGCACAACATGGTCCACAGAATCACCCGGGAGATGAAGGTGCACATCTCCACCATAATATGTTTTCCACCACCCCATGAGCTCGCTGCCATTGCGGCAGGCTTCAGTGAGCTGGCATATAGTCCTGTATTTTCCACTGTGGTTGGTGCCATTGATGGGTGCCACATTCGGGTCCAGTGTCCAGGGGATGAGAAGCGTGACGACTACAGTAACTACAAGCTCTTCACCTCTGTGCAGATGCAAGGTCTCTGTGACCACAGAGGCAAGTTCCTGGACTTGTTCACAGGGTATCCTGGGTCAGTGAATGATGCCAGGATACTGCGCAACAGTCCACTATTCCACCAGGCCCTGTACCCTCCAGCAGGATACTGCATCCTTGGAGATGGAGCCTATCCTTGTTTGGAAAGGCCCATCCGACTCATGACACCATACAAGAGGCCTCTTCGTAACAGAGTTGAGGTTAGTTGTATGGATGCACCATAACAATTTGACAACTTTTCAATTGTATTATAGATTATTCCCTGTCTAGTTTTAAGGTTGCAATATTGGTGACTACCCTCACCAAATCACTGATGGGAACAATGACGTTGATCTTTTATCTTCTTGTATCCAGGAGAGGTACAACATTGCACATTCCAGAGCCCGGAACATTATTGAGAGAGCCTTTGGAATGATGAAACAGCGGTGGAGGGCCACACTCTCCAAGGCCTTGGAAATCAACATCCTCATCGTCCCAGATATCATCGTCTGCTGTGCCATGCTCCACAACATTTGCCTCCAGATGAATGATGAGCTTGATGAGGAGCTGGAGAACGATGACTCGGATGAGGACCAGGTCCTGGATGATCCGCCCATCGGAGGCCCAGAGCATGATGGATTCCACATCAGGGACAGGATTGCTGCACAGTTGTCTGCACCTGTCCAGTTACCCCAGCAGTTGAATGAACACGACTATTTATAATGTGATTTTTTCTTTAAGCCAAATCAAAAGGTCTGATTTAAGTTTGTCTTTGTTTTGAAACAAGCTGGTTTTGTATTTCTGTTATTCTGCATTTGTTGATATACTACCAATATGTTAATAAAAGTATTTCAAAACGAGAACCATTGTATATATTTGATATTTCACTTTCCATTTAAGGATGAACAGATGTTTTTAACCTGGAATCCATTCCCCATCGACATAAAAAATTGCCATTACCTTATTGTCCAGAATACAAGACGATCCCCATTTTTCCAAGACTCATTTGTGGAAAAATAACATTGAATGTCAAATAGTCTAGTCCCTGATTATAATACAACCGTTTTTTCCCCATCCAGCTCTTAATGTGCGTGGAAACAAACTATCCTAACGCAAACATTCTATGCCATTGATAATGAATGACCATTTTTACATCATAGTGTAAACACATTAAAGGCTGGTCTTGGATGTGAATGGCCAGAATGAGAGAGGAGTGCCCCTCACTTAACACAAGTTAGAAGTTGGCCTGAATCTGATGCCCCATGGGGAATTTGTTGGTACAAAGTTAACCGTCAGAGCTGCAGTCAGGCCTGTCTAGCAAAAGTGGAAATGTTATCTAGTTTTGGAAAATACACTCCAACCAAATGGCAGATCATGATCAGTATAGCAGGATTCCGATTTGGCACTTTAAAGGATCTCGATTGTACACAAGGTAAACCAACATCTATGGGCACATCCTTTCACATGGCTCTTAACGTCAATGGCAATTAATATACTTTCCAGATCCTGTATTAAGGACATGTCACACAGGGGTTCCTGCAATATTTTTTTAATACATTTCTTGGCCCAGATTAGAAAACAGAATTAAATAAAACATTACTGGGCATCCAGTCAATAAACAATACTCAGGACTCAGGAGTCGCTACATTTTGTATACACACGCACACACCTCATGAATCCACTTGGTGTCGGTATTGAGCAAATTTGTTTGATAGGGGTTTATATGCGACCATACATTAACATCCTATAAGGCAAGATTTAAGATAATGTATGGTGACATATAAACCCCTATCAAACAAATTTGCTCAATACCGACAGCCACTCAGCAAGTGGATTCATGAATGCATACAGACAATAGGCAAATAATAATAACGATATAAAATTTCCCACAAAGAAACATATACATATATAACATAGGCTACATCTTGTCCACCATCTTCTCAAAGAGGTTGACAAATCTTTTAGTCTCCCCCATCAGCTCCTCGTGCCTTTTCTCCTCCTTCTCAGCCTCCTCGGTCAGGACATCCAGGACAGCATCAAAAGACTTCTTTTTCTTTGCAGGTGGGGGGCCAGGGGGGGAGAGGTCAACGGAGGATGTTGATACAGGTGTTGGTGTTGATACAGGTGAATGAGGTGATACAGATGTTGCTATAGGTGTTGCTGGTGGTGTCGTGGCGGTCGCTGGACCAGGGGGAGCTGACTTGGACCAGCATGATGCAAGTACAACCGGTGGGCTCACAGATGGTTTTGACCCGATTGCATCATGCATGTCCCCCCAAAACGCCCATGTTGTTGGGGTTTGTTCCCCCTGGTCCGTCCCAGAGCCGGTCGGGGGGGTCTTCAGGTTCTACAACAAACAAACACGGACATGAGATCTCTGCAACATCTTCTAGGGGCTATATTCATGTTGTGTTATTTGTTAACTCAAGCGTTCAAGTTGAATAAAAGGTCAATATAGAAAGTAAATGTTATGTATAAACTTTACCTTGTATTTAGTTTTCAGATTCTCCCATTTTTTTGAGGCCTGTTTGGGAGTTGGAAGTGGCATCCCCTCGGACCCCTCCATTTGTTTAATGATGAAGCTGTTAGGAAATATGCCAGGGGTTAGTTGAAACGTTTTGCTCAAAATAAATCAATCAATATATGTGGTATGCTACTCTGTGGACCAGTAGCTATTGGCCTAAATACATCATGTCAAGACCTAGAAGCAATAAGCCTAAAATAGGTGACATTTGTGTGGAAACAGCATGCGTTTTATTCATCTCCTTAATTATCATCAAGTATGAAAATCTAATTGCTTGTTGGTCGAGTGTGACATGTACAAAGGTGACCGTTTGTGGATGGCAAGTTCAACATGGAAATAAATAATACTTACTCCCAAGCTTCTGATGAAGCATTTCTTTATGTGGTCATATTTTCCCCTAAGCATGATGAGTTCTCTGGTGCCAGAGGCAGTCCCTGTGAATATCCAAAGTTTCAATAAATCTGTGTTGGATATGGTAGACTATTTGATACACAACATAAGACAATATAAAAAGGAAACAATAAAATAACTTCACTCAACACCTAAAATCATCTGTGCAGGCATAAAAAAAAAATAGTTTGAAGTTATATTGCATTGTGTATTTGTTTGTGTGACATGTGGATTTCATTAATAGCCTATCCACAATTCATGGACATTTAAAAAGACTATAATTATGTCAAAAGGGACATTTCATAATTCATAGTGTTTATAATGCATTGTGTTAAAAGGTGTGTTGTGATTTAATTTACAGTTTTTCAAGGTGTCTTAATTGGAGCTTAGTTGATCTACATCAGATGCAGATTGTTTAGGAGCAGTAAAGTAATACACAACGCAAATGTAATTTATTTGTCGTGGTAGGCTACTTACATTTGTAGGTCGCGGTTTCCATTCGGACAGTGTGTAGCGCAGCACACGCCAATCGAGTCTAGATCGACACAGACTCGCTCTTGAGGGCTTTATAAGCCACTTCCACTCAAGGCTGATTGGTTTCGGACGGCACTTAATATGGCGCAGCCTCGCGTGAACGCGCATATCGAGGGAAAGTGTGTAGGGCGAGGGGCGAGGAGCTGGTTTCAGAAAGGGGGTTAGGGTGAGGGTTTGAGATAGCTTGTATAGTTGAGCTTTTTGTCCCTGTAGAGTTGCCGTTGAACACGCCCACCTCCACTGTAACGGAGTGGAGGTCATGAGAAGAGGAGGTCCCACCCGCTCCACTATGAAGCTGCAGGCTGCAGCTATACCCGACTCGGTGCACAATGATCCAGTGTTTTGCATCGCCATTCATGAATGACCGTTGCTCATTCAGTATGCCGACATGAAAAAGCTTACAGCACCTGGTATTCCCAGGCGGTCTCCCATGCAAGTACTAACCAGGCCCGACCCTGCTTAGCTTCCGAGATCGGACGAGATCGGGCGTGTTCAGGGTGGTATGGCCGTAAGCAAAGGCAGCTGTGGCCGGTACGGCCCATGTACAGCAGATGGCAGCAGCCAATGCGCTAATGAAAAGCTTACAGCACCTGGTATTACATTGTGAAGGTTCCGGGGGAGGGGTGCTTAAGAGTGGGTGCCCGGGTTCGGATGGAGAGCCGGGTCGTGGGTTTAGCTGGCTTCGGGCCTGGCACCCCGGTGGGGGCCCAGGGCTTCCTGGGTCCGAGTGGAGAGCCGGGCAAAAGGTACCCGGGTTCGGATGGAGAGCCGGGTCGTGGGTTTAGCTGGCTGTCGGGCCTGGCACCCCGGTGGGGGCCCGAGGCTTCCTGGGTCCGAGTGGAGAGCCGGGCAATTGGGGCTGTGGTTTGAAGAGCGCGAACGCAGTCCCCCACTACCAGAAATTGTGCAGTCGAGATTCCCACATTTGGGGAATTCGCCCGGGTCAGCAAAGCACGGCGTGCAATGGCTGAGCCTCGCCGAGGGTGAACCGACCTTCGTGATCATGGTGTCTCCCCTGCCAGGTAAGTATGAATTGTACATGCTGGCCATAGAGGAAAGCACTCATCCACATACCAGTCCCCTGCCGGTCAGACGACGACTAGTCCCCTCCACGTGGGCGTAACAATGGCCTCTTTGCGGTACCCAACAGCCATGTCTTAAGCACACATAACAAGACACAGTGGCAGTATGTGAGCTTGTAGATCTTAACACTTTAAAACATTTTGAAAACCTTCGACACTATTAGTTCAAGCGCTCACACCTATTTGCACTCAGACAACCAAGCGCACCACTGTGCTCCCTGTCATTTTCTTCAACAGCTGAGCTGGCCTTGTCCGATGGGCAAGGCCTTCCAAAAATAGCCATAACTCATCAACGTCCCTCTCCACGGAAGTCTTTAGTAAAAGGCGAAAGGCTTTTTCGTCATGAAGAGAGACCCGAGTAATTCTACCCGCTTGCCATGGCGGCCAGCGAAGCCTCTAGCCGCGCCGGTCAAGCGCTTGACGGCGCGCGTGCACGCACACACTTGGCGTGGGCAGCCCCGCGACGCAGCACGTGCGTTATTTCACAGTCCGAGTTGGCTCTGTGCTCCCGCGGCTGGGTTTAGGGCGTCTTGGGTGGGTGGCTAAGAGCGGGTGTCCGGGTCGAAAGCGGGGCCTGTCGGATTGGGGGGGTGGTTTAATGATGAAGGCGTGGCCTATGCGCTTTGGGGTGCAAAAAGTTAGTGGTGCACAATGATCCAGTGTTTTGCATCGCCATTCATGAATGACCGTTGCTCATTCAGTATGCCGACATGAAAAAGCTTACAGCACCTGGTATTCCCAGGCGGTCTCCCATCCAAGTACTAACCAGGCCCGACCCTGCTTAGCTTCCGAGATCGGACGAGATCGGGCCTGTTCAGGGTGGTATGGCCGTAAGCAAAGGCAGCTGTGGCCGGTACGGCCCATGTACAGCAGATGGCAGCAGCCAATGCGCTAATGAAAAGCTTACAGCACCTGGTATTACATTGTGAAGGTTCCGGGGGAGGGGTGCTTAAGAGTGGGTGCCCGGGTTCGGATGGAGAGCCGGGTCGTGGGTTTAGCTGGCTTCGGGCCTGGCACCCCGGTGGGGGCCCAGGGCTTCCTGGGTCCGAGTGGAGAGCCGGGCACAAGGTACCCGGGTTCGGATGGAGAGCCGGGTCGTGGGTTTAGCTGGCTGTCGGGCCTGGCACCCCGGTGGGGCCCCGAGGCTTCCTGGGTCCGAGTGGAGAGCCGGGCAATTGGGGCTGTGGTTTGATGATGTGGGCGCGGCCTATGCGCTTGCCCTGCCTATATTCCAAGATCGGTCGTTTCCAGGGTGGTATGGTCGTAAGCAGCAGCCCGTAGGGCTCCTCTCCAGCACTATACGCATGTTTTCAACACTTAATCAGGGGAGAGCGCGAACGCAGTCCCCCACTACCAGAAATTGTGCAGTCGAGATTCCCACATTTGGGGAATTCGCCCGGGTCAGCAAAGCACGGCGTGCAATGGCTGAGCCTCGCCGAGGGTGAACCGACCTTCGTGATCATGGTGTCTCCCCTGCCAGGTAAGTATGAATTGTACATGCTGGCCATAGAGGAAAGCACTCATCCACATACCAGTCCCTTGCCGGTCAGACGACGACTAGTCCCCTCCACGTGGGCGTAACAATGGCCTCTTTGCGGTACCCAACAGCCATGTCTTAAGCACACATATCAAGACACAGTGGCAGTATGTGAGCTTGTAGATCTTAACACTTTGACACATTTTGAAAACCTTCGACACTATTAGTTCAAGCGCTCACACCTATTTGCACTCAGACAACCAAGCGCACCACTGTGCTCCCTGTCATTTTCTTCAACAGTTGAGCTGGCCTTGTCCGATGGGCAAGGCCTTCCAAAAATAGCCATAACTCATCAACGTCCCTCTCCACGGAAGTCTTTAGTAAAAGGTAGTGATTGGCGTCTTGTGCTGAAGCTTCGACACACGCTCCGATACGGAACTTAATTTGCATATGAACCAGTGCTTCGGAGCTTGCTTCACTGGGGGAAAAAAATCACGTGACCATGACGTCCGAACCAGTAACTGCTTCATTCCTCCCACTGAATCAGCAGACAGGTTCACGGGTTCACGCCCACCTCATACCGGTTCGTTCTGTGAATGAATCACCTGATGGGTGCCATGCCACCCGGTGCCACCCACCTGTGCCAGCTGAGCCCACCCCTCGATTCTGACAGGTTGAGACAGTTTGGTTTTTAGCGCCTTCCCGTCTTTATAACCGTCTCAAACAATGCACAATATGTGGGTTGCAGTAGTAGGCGTTTGCATAGTAGTTGTTGTTGAGTTGTTGTTATATGATCATTATTACATTGCGTTTGCTTGTTGTATTGATCGTCGATCGTCGTCATGGAGCCAGCGAGGAAGAAGCCAGCTTCTGCTCGATCTGAGATGTGGCAACATTTCGATATTATCTCTCCGTCGAAGGTAGGCTAGTGTGTTATTACAACTCATCATGGCTGTTTAATATCTTTGCTGTTTGGAGGAAACCATCTAGCTTCATTGTTTTAGTTTTAGATTATTACTTTTTGCATGAATCAGTGCTATTGAACACCCTTTAAGTCTGGTCCGTGTGTTTAAAAAAATAAGGTTTTCTTAATTTCCTGCATGTTTATTTTTCATTTCCTGACAGCAGAGCTATATGCAAGCATAGAAGTAAAGTTGTTAAATGATGAACAGTATTGGATTGGGTTTAATTTTTATCAAATGCCTTATGCCTTTCTCTTAAGGTTCAGTGCTTGGTGTGTGCACAGCAGCTGGCGTATCATGGGAATACGTCCGGCATGAAGAGGCACTTCACTACGAAGCATGCGAATCATGGAGTTCCTGTTCACCAGGAGGCCGAGGGTAGTCGAGGTAGGCTATTATATTATAATTGATTTATCACACTGCACTTATACATTGACTATATTCCATGACACAAGCCCTGCTTCATTTAAATGAAATGTCTGATAAATCTTACATATTGTAGGCCTAATGTATATATTTCTGTCTGTCTTAGTAACTAACCGGAAGCAAGAGCTGGATGAGGCTCTTGTGTACATGGTGGTGAAAGACTGCCAGCCTTTTTCCATCGTGGAGGACTCTGGATTCAAGAAGCTTGTGGGAAAGCTTGATCCCACATATATTCTTCCATCCAGAAAGACTCTGAAGCAGATGATTTTGACCATGTTTGAGGAGGAGAAGGCCAAGGCCACGGCTGTGATGGAGAGCGTAGCGGCTGTGAGCCTGACCAGTGATATGTGGACCTCCATGAATATGGATGCATATCTGGCAGTGACAGCCCATTATGTGGATGACTCTGCTAAACTGGCCACAGTGGTTTTGGCAGTGGTGCCTTTCCCAGCAGCTCATACTGCTGAGAATATCGCCAGTGAGTTCAGGATTCTCATGGTGGAATGGGGCATCTATGATAAGGTGGCAGCCATTGTGACAGATGCAGGGGCTAACATGGTTGCAGCTGTCAGACTGTTAGCAAAACGGAATTCAATTTGCTTTGCACATGGGCTGAACTTAGTCGTGAAGAAGGCACTAGTGTCAACGCCTGGCCTGGAAGACCTGCGCACCAGGTCACGAAAAGTTGTGACCTACTTTAAGACCAGCACTAGAGCTAAGGAGATGCTGGAACTAGTGCAGAAGACCAATAAAAAGCCAGTCCTGAAGCTGATGCAGGAGGTGGACACTCGCTGGAACAGCACCTACCTCATGTTCCAGCGTCTGTATGATGAGAGGCAGGCAGTGGGGGCCACTCTTTCCACGATCACAAATGATGTGCCGCCGCTGTCCTCGGAGGATTACGAAAGCATGGCTGCATGCTTAACAGTCCTTCGCCCATTTTATATGGCAACAGTTGAACTGTCGACAGAAAAGAGAGTCTCCGGATCAATGGTCATCCCAATGGTAAAAATGTTGCTTCACAATCTGTATCAAATCACGAGCTCGGCTCAGCCGCATGCCACAGCAAAACCACTGGGAGATAACCTGATGAACCTGATGAAAACCAAGTTTGAAGGCCTGGAGACCCAGACACAAATGAGCCTTGCGACACTGCTGGACCCTAGGTTCAAATGCCTAGGGTTCATTAGTCAGGGTCGTGCCCAGAGCCAAGTCAGAAGACTAATTGGAGAATGTGCATCTGTCATAAGTGCATCACCACCAGAACGGCCATCTACACAAACAGCAGATGCAGCCACAGGTAATATTCAATTCAACTGCATTAGCAGACTCATGAATAGGTATTGATAAAATTGTAAACTTTCAGTCAGTAATTAGTACTAATTACTGTTGTGTTTTGTCTTTCAGGTGATGGCCTGTGGGCACTTATGGACCGGGATGCTTCTGAAGCAAGGATGTCCAGGAACATCACAGCAGATGCAACAGTGGAGGTGCAGCGATACATGACAGATCCACCACTGGAAAGAAAAGAAGACCCGATGAATTACTGGGCTGACCATAAACTTGTCTATCCAAACTTGTATGTACTGGCAATGAAATTTCTGTCCACGCCAGCCACATCAGTACCCAGTGAACGTGTCTTCTCAAAATGTGGAGAAGTTGTCAGTAAAAAAAGAAACCGGCTAAAGCCAAAAAATGTTGAGAAAATAATTTTTCTAAATAAAAATCTTTGACTTACACAAGCATACCCTATGCAATTTTCCCCCCCACCACATCCTGTTTCCCATGCACACTTTGCCATAGCACAATACACATCAATCTTTATTTGTATAAAGAACAAGATATTCAGTCTTTGTATATTTTATTTATATAATGACACAATACACATCAATCTTTATTTGTATAAAGAACAAGATATTCAGTCTTTGGATATTTTATTTATATAATGATGACACAATACACATCAATCTTTATTTGCATGAACAAGATAATCAGTCTTTGTATATTTTATTTATATAATGACACAATACACATCAATCTTTATTTGCATGAACAAGATATTCAGTCTGTGTACAGCCTATACACAAACCTGTCTAAAAGCCTCTACTCTAAGGCCAGCCTAATAGACTGCAGTCTAACATTTCGCCAGCAGATGTCACTATTCACTGAAGCTTCGAAGCTTAACCCATTTTTTAACCGATTGGTTCAAGTGGTTCAGAGGTTCATAAAAGCTTCATTGGCCCATCACTAGTAAAAGGCGAAAGGCTTATTCGTCATGAAGAGAGACCCGAGTAATTCTACCCGCTTGCCACGGCGGCCAGCGAAGCCTCTAGCCGCGCCGGTCAAGCCCTTGACGGCGCGCGTGCACGCACACACTTGGCGTGGGCAGCCCCGCGACGCAGCACGTACGTTATTTCACAGTCCGAGGTGGCTCTGTGCTCCCGCGGCTGGGTTTAGGGCGTCTTGGGTGGGTGGCTAAGAGCGGGTGTCCGGGACGAAAGCGGGGCCTGTCGGATTGGGGGGGTGGTTTAATGATGAAGGCGTGGCCTATGCGATTTGGGGTGCAAAAAGTTAGTGGTGCACAATGATCCAGTGTTTTGCATCGCCATTCATGAATGACCGTTGCAAATTCAGTATGCCGACATGAAAAAGCTTACAGCACCTGGTATTCCCAGGCGGTCTCCCATCCAAGTACTAACCAGGCCCGACCCTGCTTAGCTTCCGAGATCGGACGAGATCGGGCGTGTTCAGGGTGGTATGGCCGTAAGCAAAGGCAGCTGTGGCCGGTACGGCCCATGTACAGCAGATGGCAGCAGCCAATGCGCTAATGAAAAGCTTACAGCACCTGGTATTACATTGTGAAGGTTCCGGGGGAGGGGTGCTTAAGAGTGGGTGCCCGGGTTCGGATGGAGAGCCGGGTCGTGGGTTTAGCTGGCTTCGGGCCTGGCACCCCGGTGGGGGCCCAGGGCTTCCTGGGTCCGAGTGGAGAGCCGGGCAAAAGGTACCCGGGTTCGGATGGAGAGCCGGGTCGTGGGTTTAGCTGGCTGTCGGGCCTGGCACCCCGGTGGGGGCCCGAGGCTTCCTGGGTCCGAGTGGAGAGCCGGGCAATTGGGGCTGTGGTTTGATGATGTGGGCGCGGCCTATGCGCTTGCCCTGCCTATATTCCAAGATAGGTCGTTTCCAGGGTGGTATGGTCGTAAGCAGCAGCCCGTAGGGCTCCTCTCCAGCACTATACGCATGTTTTCAACACTTAATCAGGGGAGAGCGCGAACGCAGTCCCCCACTACCAGAAATTGTGCAGTCGAGATTCCCACATTTGGGGAATTCGCCCGGGTCAGCAAAGCACGGCGTGCAATGGCTGAGCCTCGCCGAGGGTGAACCGACCTTCGTGATCATGGTGTCTCCACTGCCAGGTAAGTATGAATTGTACATGCTGGCCATAGAGGAAAGCACTCATCCACATACCAGTCCCCTGCCGGTCAGACGACGACTAGTCCCCTCCACGTGGGCGTAACAATGGCCTCTTTGCGGTACCCAACAGCCATGTCTTAAGCACACATAACAAGACACAGTGGCAGTATGTGAGCTTGTAGATCTTAACACTTTGACACATTTTGAAAACCTTCGACACTATTAGTTCAAGCGCTCACACCTATTTGCACTCAGACAACCAAGCGCACCACTGTGCTCCCTGTCATTTTCTTCAACAGCTGAGCTGGCCTTGTCCGATGGGCAAGGCCTTCCAAAAATAGCCATAACTGATCAACATCCCTCTCCACGGAAGTCTTTAGTAAAAGGCGAAAGGCTTTTTCGTCATGAAGAGAGACCCGAGTAATTCTACCCGCTTGCCACGGCGGCCAGCGAAGCCTCTAGCCGCGCCGGTCAAGCGCTTGACGGCGCGCGTGCACGCACACACTTGGCGTGGGCAGCCCTGCGACGCAGCACGTGCGTTATTTCACAGTCCGAGGTGGCTCTGTGCTCCCGCGGCTGGGTTTAGGGCGTCTTGGGTGGGTGGCTAAGAGCGGGTGTCCGGGTCGAAAGCGGGGCCTGTCGGATTGGGGGGGTGGTTTAATGATGAAGGCGTGGCCTATGCGCTTTGGGGTGCAAAAAGTTAGTGGTGCACAATGATCCAGTGTTTTGCATCGCCATTCATGAATGACCGTTGCTCATTCAGTATGCCGACATGAAAAAGCTTACAGCACCTGGTATTCCCAGGCGGTCTCCCATCCAAGTACTAACCAGGCCCGACCCTGCTTAGCTTCCGAGATCGGGCGTGTTCAGGGTGGTATGGCCGTAAGCAAAGGCAGCTGTGGCCGGTACGGCCCATGTACAGCAGATGGCAGCAGCCAATGCGCTAATGAAAAGCTTACAGCACCTGGTATTACATTGTGAAGGTTCCGGGGGAGGGGTGTTTAAGAGTGGGTGCCCGGGTTCGGATGGAGAGCCGGGTCGTGGGTTTAGCTGGCTTCGGGCCTGGCACCCCGGTGGGGGCCCAGGGCTTCCTGGGTCCGAGTGGAGAGCCGGGCAAAAGGTACCCGGGTTCGGATGGAGAGCCGGGTCGTGGGTTTAGCTGGCTGTCGGGCCTGGCACCCCGGTGGGGGCCCGAGGCTTCCTGGGTCCGAGTGGAGAGCCGGGCAATTGGGGCTGTGGTTTGATGATGTGGGCGTGGCCTATGCGCTTGCCCTGCCTATATTCCAAGATCTGTCGTTTCCAGGGTGGTATGGTCGTAAGCAGCAGCCCGTAGGGCTCCTCTCCAGCACTATACGCATGTTTTCAACACTTAATCAGGGGAGAGCGCGAACGCAGTCCCCCACTACCAGAAATTGTGCAGTCGAGATTCCCACATTTGGGGAATTCGCCCGGGTCAGCAAAGCACGGCGTGCAATGGCTGAGCCTCGCCGAGGGTGAACCGACCTTCGTGATCATGGTGTCTCCCCTGCCAGGTAAGTATGAATTGTACATGCTGGCCATAGAGGAAAGCACTCATCCACATACCAGTCCCCTGCCGGTCAGACGACGACTAGTCCCCTCCACGTGGGCGTAACAATGGCCTCTTTGCGGTACCCAACAGCCATGTCTTAAGCACACATAACAAGACACAGTGGCAGTATGTGAGCTTGTAGATCTTAACACTTTGACACATTTTGAAAACCGTCGACACTATTAGTTCAAGCGCTCACACCTATTTGCACTCAAACAACCAAGCGCACCACTGTGCTCCCTGTCAGTTTCTTCAACAGCTGAGCTGGCCTTGTCCGATGGGCAAGGCCTTCGAAAAATAGCCATAACTCATCAACGTCCCTCTCCACGGAAGTCTTTAGTAAAAGGCGAAAGGCTTATTCGTCATGAAGAGAGACCCGAGTAATTCTACCCGCTTGCCACGGCGGCCAGCGAAGCCTCTAGCCGCGCCGGTCAAGCGCTTGACGGCGCGCGTGCACGCACACACTTGGCGTGGGCAGCCCTGCGACGCAGCACGTGCGTTATTTCACAGTCCGAGGTGGCTCTGTGCTCCCGCGGCTGGGTTTAGGGCGTCTTGGGTGGGTGGCTAAGAGCGGGTGTCCGGGTCGAAAGCGGGGCCTGTCGGATTGGGGGGGTGGTTTAATGATGAAGGCGTGGCCTATGCGCTTTGGGGTGCAAAAAGTTAGTGGCGCACAATGATCCAGTGTTTTGCATCGCCATTCATGAATGACCGTTGCTCATTCAGTATGCCGACATGAAAAAGCTTACAGCACCTGGTATTCCCAGGCGGTCTCCCATCCAAGTACTAACCAGGCCCGACCCTGCTTAGCTTCCGAGATCGGACGAGATCGGGCGTGTTCAGGGTGGTATGGCCGTAAGCAAAGGCAGCTGTGGCCGGTACGGCCCATGTACAGCAGATGGCAGCAGCCAATGCGCTAATGAAAAGCTTACAGCACCTGGTATTACATTGTGAAGGTTCCGGGGGAGGGGTGCTTAAGAGTGGGTGCCCGGGTTCGGATGGAGAGCCGGGTCGTGGGTTTAGCTGGCTTCGGGCCTGGCACCCCGGTGGGGGCCCAGGGCTTCCTGGGTCCGAGTGGAGAGCCGGGCAAAAGGTACCCGGGTTCGGATGGAGAGCCGGGTCGTGGGTTTAGCTGGCTGTCGGGCCTGGCACCCCGGTGGGGGCCCGAGGCTTCCTGGGTCCGAGTGGAGAGCCGGGCAATTGGGGCTGTGGTTTGATGATGTGGGCGCGGCCTATGCGCTTGCCCTGCCTATATTCCAAGATCGGTCGTTTCCAGGGTGGTATGGTCGTAAGCAGCAGCCCGTAGGGCTCCTCTCCAGCACTATACGCATGTTTTCAACACTTAATCAGGGGAGAGCGCGAACGCAGTCCCCCACTACCAGAAATTGTGCAGTCGAGATTCCCACATTTGGGGAATTCGCCCGGGTCAGCAAAGCACGGCGTGCAATGGCTGAGCCTCGCCGAGGGTGAACCGACCTTCGTGATCATGGTGTCTCCCCTGCCAGGTAAGTATGAATTGTACATGCTGGCCATAGAGGAAAGCACTCATCCACATACCAGTCCCCTGCCGGTCAGACGACGACTAGTCCCCTCCACGTGGGCGTAACAATGGCCTCTTTGCGGTACCCAACAGCCATGTCTTAAGCACACATAACAAGACACAGTGGCAGTATGTGAGCTTGTAGATCTTAACACTTTGACACATTTTGAAAACCTTCGACACTATTAGTTCAAGCGCTCACACCTATTTGCACTCAGACAACCAAGCGCACCACTGTGCTCCCTGTCATTTTCTTCAACAGCTGAGCTGGCCTTGTCCGATGGGCAAGGCCTTCCAAAAATAGCCATAACTCATCAACGTCCCTCTCCACGGAAGTCTTTAGTAAAAGGCGAAAGGCTTATTCGTCATGAAGAGAGACCCGAGTAATTCTACCCGCTTGCCACGGCGGCCAGCGAAGCCTCTAGCCGCGCCGGTCAAGCGCTTGACGGCGCGCGTGCACGCACACACTTGGCGTGGGCAGCCCCGCGACGCAGCACGTACGTTATTTCACAGTCCGAGGTGGCTCTGTGCTCCCGCGGCTGGGTTTAGGGCGTCTTGGGTGGGTGGCTAAGAGCGGGTGTCCGGGACGAAAGCGGGGCCTGTCGGATTGGGGGGGTGGTTTAATGATGAAGGCGTGGCCTATGCGATTTGGGGTGCAAAAAGTTAGTGGTGCACAATGATCCAGTGTTTTGCATCGCCATTCATGAATGACCGTTGCTCATTCAGTATGCCGACATGAAAAAGCTTACAGCACCTGGTATTCCCAGGCGGTCTCCCATCCAAGTACTAACCAGGCCCGACCCTGCTTAGCTTCCGAGATCGGACGAGATCGGGCGTGTTCAGGGTGGTATGGCCGTAAGCAAAGGCAGCTGTGGCCGGTACGGCCCATGTACAGCAGATGGCAGCAGCCAATGCGCTAATGAAAAGCTTACAGCACCTGGTATTACATTGTGAAGGTTCCGGGGGAGGGGTGCTTAAGAGTGGGTGCCCGGGTTCGGATGGAGAGCCGGGTCGTGGGTTTAGCTGGCTTCGGGCCTGGCACCCCGGTGGGGGCCCAGGGCTTCCTGGGTCCGAGTGGAGAGCCGGGCAAAAGGTACCCGGGTTCGGATGGAGAGCCGGGTCGTGGGTTTAGCTGGCTGTCGGGCCTGGCACCCCGGTGGGGGCCCGAGGCTTCCTGGGTCCGAGTGGAGAGCCGGGCAATTGGGGCTGTGGTTTGATGATGTGGGCGCGGCCTATGCGCTTGCCCTGCCTATATTCCAAGATCGGTCGTTTCCAGGGTGGTATGGTCGTAAGCAGCAGCCCGTAGGGCTCCTCTCCAGCACTATACGCATGTTTTCAACACTTAATCAGGGGAGAGCGCGAACGCAGTCCCCCACTACCAGAAATTGTGCAGTCGAGATTCCCACATTTGGGGAATTCGCCCGGGTCAGCAAAGCACGGCGTGCAATGGCTGAGCCTCGCCGAGGGTGAACCGACCTTCGTGATCATGGTGTCTCCCCTGCCAGGTAAGTATGAATTGTACATGCTGGCCATAGAGGAAAGCACTCATCCACATACCAGTACCCTGCCGGTCAGACGACGACTAGTCCCCTCCACGTGGGCGTAACAATGGCCTCTTTGCGGTACCCAACAGCCATGTCTTAAGCACACATAACAAGACACAGTGGCAGTATGTGAGCTTGTAGATCTTAACACTTTGACACATTTTGAAAACCTTCGACACTATTAGTTCAAGCGCTCACACCTATTTGCACTCAGACAACCAAGCGCACCACTGTGCTCCCTGTCATTTTCTTCAACAGCTGAGCTGGCCTTGTCCGATGGGCAAGGCCTTCCAAAAATAGCCATAACTCATCAACGTCCCTCTCCACGGAAGTCTTTAGTAAAAGGCGAAAGGCTTATTCGTCATGAAGAGAGACCCGAGTAATTCTACCCGCTTGCCACGGCGGCCAGCGAAGCCTCTAGCCGCGCCGGTCAAGCGCTTGACGGCGCGCGTGCACGCACACACTTGGCGTGGGCAGCCCCGCGACGCAGCACGTACGTTATTTCACAGTCCGAGGTGGCTCTGTGCTCCCGCGGCTGGGTTTAGGGCGTCTTGGGTGGGTGGCTAAGAGCGGGTGTCCGGGACGAAAGCGGGGCCTGTCGGATTGGGGGGGTGGTTTAATGATGAAGGCGTGGCCTATGCGATTTGGGGTGCAAAAAGTTAGTGGTGCACAATGATCCAGTGTTTTGCATCGCCATTCATGAATGACCGTTGCTCATTCAGTATGCCGACATGAAAAAGCTTACAGCACCTGGTATTCCCAGGCGGTCTCCCATCCAAGTACTAACCAGGCCCGACCCTGCTTAGCTTCCGAGATCGGACGAGATCGGGCGTGTTCAGGGTGGTATGGCCGTAAGCAAAGGCAGCTGTGGCCGGTACGGCCCATGTACAGCAGATGGCAGCAGCCAATGCGCTAATGAAAAGCTTACAGCACCTGGTATTACATTGTGAAGGTTCCGGGGGAGGGGTGCTTAAGAGTGGGTGCCCGGGTTCGGATGGAGAGCCGGGTCGTGGGTTTAGCTGGCTTCGGGCCTGGCACCCCGGTGGGGGCCCAGGGCTTCCTGGGTCCGAGTGGAGAGCCGGGCAAAAGGTACCCGGGTTCGGATGGAGAGCCGGGTCGTGGGTTTAGCTGGCTGTCGGGCCTGGCACCCCGGTGGGGGCCCGAGGCTTCCTGGGTCCGAGTGGAGAGCCGGGCAATTGGGGCTGTGGTTTGATGATGTGGGCGCGGCCTATGCGCTTGCCCTGCCTATATTCCAAGATCGGTCATTTCCAGGGTGGTATGGTCGTAAGCAGCAGCCCGTAGGGCTCCTCTCCAGCACTATACACATGTTTTCAACACTTAATCAGGGGAGAGCGCGAACGCAGCCCCCCACTACCAGAAATTGTGCAGTCGAGATTCCCACATTTGGGGAATTCGCCCGGGTCAGCAAAGCACGGCGTGCAATGGCTGAGCCTCGCCGAGGGTGAACCGACCTTCGTGATCATGGTGTCTCCCCTGCCAGGTAAGTATGAATTGTACATGCTGGCCATAGAGGAAAGCACTCATCCACATACCAGTCCCCTGCCGGTCAGACGACGACTAGTCCCCTCCACGTGGGCGTAACAATAGCCTCTTTGCGGTACCCAACAGCCATGTCTTAAGCACACATAACAAGACACAGTGGCAGTATGTGAGCTTGTAGATCTTAAAACTTTGACACATTTTGAAAACCTTCGACACTATTAGTTCAAGCCCTCACCCCTATTTGCACTCAGACAACCAAGCGCACCACTGTGCTCCCTGTCATTTTCTTCAACAGCTGAGCTGGCCTTGTCCGATGGGCAAGGCCTTCCAAAAATAGCCATAACTCATCAACGTCCCTCTCCACGGAAGTCTTTAGTAAAAGGCGAAAGGCTTATTCGTCATGAAGAGAGACCCGAGTAATTCTACCCGCTTGCCACGGCGGCCAGCGAAGCCTCTAGCCGCGCCGGTCAAGCGCTTGACGGCGCGCGTGCACGCACACACTTGGCGTGGGCAGCCCCGCGACGCAGCACGTGCGTTATTTCACAGTCCGAGGTGGCTCTGTGCTCCCGCGGCTGGGTTTAGGGCGTCTTGGGTGGGTGGCTAAGAGCGGGTGTCCGGGTCGAAAGCGGGGCCTGTCGGATTGGGGGGGTGGTTTAATGATGAAGGCGTGGCCTATGCGCTTTGGGGTGCAAAAAGTTAGTGGTGCACAATGATCCAGTGTTTTGCATCGCCATTCATGAATGACCGTTGCTCATTCAGTATGCCGACATGAAAAAGCTTACAGCACCTGGTATTCCCAGGCGGTCTCCCATCCAAGTACTAACCAGGCCCGACCCTGCTTAGCTTCCGAGATCGGACGAGATCAGGCGTGTTCAGGGTGGTATGGCCGTAAGCAAAGGCAGCTGTGGCCGGTACGGCCCATGTACAGCAGATGGCAGCAGCCAATGCGCTAATGAAAAGCTTACAGCACCTGGTATTACATTGTGAAGGTTCCGGGGGAGGGGTGCTTAAGAGTGGGTGCCCGGGTTCGGATGGAGAGCCGGGTCGTGGGTTTAGCTGGCTTCGGGCCTGGCACCCCGGTGGGGGCCCAGGGCTTCCTGGGTCCGAGTGGAGAGCCGGGCAAAAGGTACCCGGGTTCGGATGGAGAGCCGGGTCGTGGGTTTAGCTGGCTGTCGGGCCTGGCACCCCGGTGGGGGCCCGAGGCTTCCTGGGTCCGAGTGGAGAGCCGGGCAATTGGGGCTGTGGTTTGATGATGTGGGCGCGGCCTATGCGCTTGCCCTGCCTATATTCCAAGATCGGTCGTTTCCAGGGTGGTATGGTCGTAAGCAGCAGCCCGTAGGGCTCCTCTCCAGCACTATACGCATGTTTTCAACACTTAATCAGGGGAGAGCGCGAACGCAGTCCCCCACTACCAGAAATTGTGCAGTCATTTTCTTCAACAGCTGAGCTGGCCTTGTGCGATGGGCAAGGCCTTCCAAAAATAGCCATAACTCATCAACGTCCCTCTCCACGGAAGTCTTTAGTAAAAGGCGAAAGGCTTATTCGTCATGAAGAGAGACCCGAGTAATTCTACCCGCTTGCCACGGCGGCCAGCGAAGCCTCTAGCCGCGCCGGTCAAGCGCTTGACGGCGCGCGTGCACGCACACACTTGGCGTGGGCAGCCCCGCGACGCAGCACGTGCGTTATTTCACAGTCCGAGGTGGCTCTGTGCTCCCGCGGCTGGGTTTAGGGCGTCTTGGGTGGGTGGCTAAGAGCGGGTGTCCGGGTCGAAAGCGGGGCCTGTCGGATTGGGGGGGTGGTTTAATGATGAAGGCGTGGCCTATGCGATTTGGGGTGCAAAAAGTTAGTGGTGCACAATGATCCAGTGTTTTGCATCGCCATTCATGAATGACCGTTGCTCATTCAGTATGCCGACATGAAAAAGCTTACAGCACCTGGTATTCCCAGGCGGTCTCCCATCCAAGTACTAACCAGGCCCGACCCTGCTTAGCTTCCGAGATCGGACGAGATCGGGCGTGTTCAGGGTGGTATGGCCGTAAGCAAAGGCAGCTGTGGCCGGTACGGCCCATGTACAGCAGATGGCAGCAGCCAATGCGCTAATGAAAAGCTTACAGCACCTGGTATTACATTGTGAAGGTTCCGGGGGAGGGGTGCTTAAGAGTGGGTGCCCGGGTTCGGATGGAGAGCCGGGTCGTGGGTTTAGCTGGCTTCGGGCCTGGCACCCCGGTGGGGGCCCAGGGCTTCCTGGGTCCGAGTGGAGAGCCGGGCAAAAGGTACCCGGGTTCGGATGGAGAGCCGGGTCGTGGGTTTAGCTGGCTGTCGGGCCTGGCACCCCGGTGGGGGCCCGAGGCTTCCTGGGTCCGAGTGGAGAGCCGGGCAATTGGGGCTGTGGTTTGATGATGTGGGCGCGGCCTATGCGCTTGCCCTGCCTATATTCCAAGATCGGTCGTTTCCAGGGTGGTATGGTCGTAAGCAGCAGCCCGTAGGGCTCCTCTCCAGCACTATACGCATGTTTTCAACACTTAATCAGGGGAGAGCGCGAACGCAGTCCCCCACTACCAGAAATTGTGCAGTCGAGATTCCCACATTTGGGGAATTCGCCCGGGTCAGCAAAGCACGGCGTGCAATGGCTGAGCCTCGCCGAGGGTGAACCGACCTTCGTGATCATGGTGTCTCCCCTGCCAGGTAAGTATGAATTGTACATGCTGGCCATAGAGGAAAGCACTCATCCACATACCAGTCCCCTGCCGGTCAGACGACGACTAGTCCCCTCCACGTGGGCGTAACAATGGCCTCTTTGCGGTACCCAACAGCCATGTCTTAAGCACACATAACAAGACACAGTGGCAGTATGTGAGCTTGTAGATCTTAACACTTTGACACATTTTGAAAACCTTCGACACTATTAGTTCAAGCGCTCACACCTATTTGCACTCAGACAACCAAGCGCACCACTGTGCTCCCTGTCATTTTCTTCAACAGCTGAGCTGGCCTTGTCCGATGGGCAAGGCCTTCCAAAAATAGCCATAACTCATCAACGTCCCTCTCCACGGAAGTCTTTAGTAAAAGGCGAAAGGCTTATTCGTCATGAAGAGAGACCCGAGTAATTCTACCCGCTTGCCACGGCAGCCAGCGAAGCCTCTAGCCGCGCCGGTCAAGCGCTTGACGGCGCGCGTGCACGCACACACTTGGCGTGGGCAGCCCCGCGACGCAGCACGTGTGTTATTTCACAGTCCGAGGTGGCTCTGTGCTCCCGCGGCTGGGTTTAGGGCGTCTTGGGTGGGTGGCTAAGAGCGGGTGTCCGGGTCGAAAGCGGGGCCTGTCGGATTGGGGGGGTGGTTTAATGATGAAGGCGTGGCCTATGCGATTTGGGGTGCAAAAAGTTAGTGGTGCACAATGATCCAGTGTTTTGCATCGCCATTCATGAATGACCGTTGCTCATTCAGTATGCCGACATGAAAAAGCTTACAGCACCTGGTATTCCTAGGCGGTCTCCCATCCAAGTACTAACCAGGCCCGACCCTGCTTAGCTTCCGAGATCGGACGAGATCGGGCGTGTTCAGGGTGGTATGGCCGTAAGCAAAGGCAGCTGTGGCCGGTACGGCCCATGTACAGCAGATGGCAGCAGCCAATGCGCTAATGAAAAGCTTACAGCACCTGGTATTACATTGTGAAGGTTCCGGGGGAGGGGTGCTTAAGAGTGGGTGCCCGGGTTCGGATGGAGAGCCGGGTCGTGGGTTTAGCTGGCTTCGGGCCTGGCACCCCGGTGGGGGCCCAGGGCTTCCTGGGTCCGAGTGGAGAGCCGGCCAAAAGGTACCCGGGTTCAGATGGAGAGCCGGGTCGTGGGTTTAGCTGGCTGTCGGGCCTGGCACCCCGGTGGGGGCCCGAGGCTTCCTGGGTCCGAGTGGAGAGCCGGGCAATTGGGGCTGTGGTTTGATGATGTGGGCGCGGCCTATGCGCTTGCCCTGCCTATATTCCAAGATCGGTCGTTTCCAGGGTGGTATGGTCGTAAGCAGCAGCCCGTAGGGCTCCTCTCCAGCACTATACGCATGTTTTCAACACTTAATCAGGGGAGAGCGCGAACGCAGTCCCCCACTACCAGAAATTGTGCAGTCGAGATTCCCACATTTGGGGAATTCGCCCGGGTCAGCAAAGCACGGCGTGCAATGGCTGAGCCTCGCCGAGGGTGAACCGACCTTCGTGATCATGGTGTCTCCCCTGCCAGGTAAGTATGAATTGTACATGCTGGCCATAGAGGAAAGCACTCATCCACATACCAGTCCCCTGCCGGTCAGACGACGACTAGTCCCCTCCACGTGGGCGTAACAATGGCCTCTTTGCGGTACCCAACAGCCATGTCTTAAGCACACATAACAAGACACAGTGGCAGTATGTGAGCTTGTAGATCTTAACACTTTGACACATTTTGAAAACCTTCGACACTATTAGTTCAAGCGCTCACACCTATTTGCACTCAGACAACCAAGCGCACCACTGTGCTCCCTGTCATTTTCTTCAACAGCTGAGCTGGCCTTGTCCGATGGGCAAGGCCTTCCAAAAATAGCCATAACTCATCAACGTCCCTCTCCACGGAAGTCTTTAGTAAAAGGCGAAAGGCTTATTCGTCATGAAGAGAGACCCGAGTAATTCTACCCGCTTGCCATGGCAGCCAGCGAAGCCTCTAGCCGCGCCGGTCAAGCGCTTGACGGCGCGCGTGCACGCACACACTTGGCGTGGGCAGCCCCGCGACGCAGCACGTGTGTTATTTCACAGTCCGAGGTGGCTCTGTGCTCCCGCGGCTGGGTTTAGGGCGTCTTGGGTGGGTGGCTAAGAGCGGGTGTCCGGGTCGAAAGCGGGGCCTGTCGGATTGGGGGGGTGGCTTAATGATGAAGGCGTGGCCTATGCGCTTTGGGGTGCAAAAAGTTAGTGGTGCACAATGATCCAGTGTTTTGCATCGCCATTCATGAATGACCGTTGCTCATTCAGTATGCCGACATGAAAAAGCTTACAGCACCTGGTATTCCCAGGCGGTCTCCCATCCAAGTACTAACCAGGCCCGACCCTGCTTAGCTTCCGAGATCGGACGAGATCGGGCGTGTTCAGGGTGGTATAGCCGTAAGCAAAGGCAGCTGTGGCCGGTACGGCCCATGTACAGCAGATGGCAGCAGCCAATGCGCTAATGAAAAGCTTACAGCACCTGGTATTACATTGTGAAGGTTCCGGGGGAGGGGTGCTTAAGAGTGGGTGCCCGGGTTCGGATGGAGAGCCGGGTCGTGGGTTTAGCTGGCTTCGGGCCTGGCACCCCGGTGGGGGCCCAGGGCTTCCTGGGTCCGAGTGGAGAGCCGGGCAAAAGGTACCCGGGTTCGGATGGAGAGCCGGGTCGTGGGTTTAGCTGGCTGTCGGGCCTGGCACCCCGGTGGGGGCCCGAGGCTTCCTGGGTCCGAGTGGAGAGCCGGGCAATTGGGGCTGTGGTTTGATGATGTGGGCGCGGCCTATGCGCTTGCCCTGCCTATATTCCAAGATCGGTCGTTTCCAGGGTGGTATGGTCGTAAGCAGCAGCCCGTAGGGCTCCTCTCCAGCACTATACGCATGTTTTCAACACTTAATCAGGGGAGAGCGCGAACGCAGTCCCCCACTACCAGAAATTGTGCAGTCGAGATTTCCACATTTGGGGAATTCGCCCGGGTCAGCAAAGCACGGCGTGCAATGGCTGAGCCTCGCCGAGGGTGAACCGACCTTCGTGATCATGGTGTCTCCCCTGCCAGGTAAGTATGAATTGTACATGCTGGCCATAGAGGAAAGCACTCATCCACATACCAGTACCCTGCCGGTCAGACGACGACTAGTCCCCTCCACGTGGGCGTAACAATGGCCTCTTTGCGGTACCCAACAGCCATGTCTTAAGCACACATAACAAGACACAGTGGCAGTATGTGAGCTTGTAGATCTTAACACTTTGACACATTTTGAAAACCTTCGACACTATTAGTTCAAGCGCTCACACCTATTTGCACTCAGACAACCAAGCGCACCACTGTGCTCCCTGTCATTTTCTTCAACAGCTGAGCTGGCCTTGTCCGATGGGCAAGGCCTTCCAAAAATAGCCATAACTCATCAACGTCCCTCTCCACGGAAGTCTTTAGTAAAAGGCGAAAGGCTTATTCGTCATGAAGAGAGACCCGAGTAATTCTACCCGCTTGCCACGGCAGCCAGCGAAGCCTCTAGCCGCGCCGGTCAAGCGCTTGACGGCGCGCGTGCACGCACACACTTGGCGTGGGCAGCCCCGCGACGCAGCACGTGTGTTATTTCACAGTCCGAGGTGGCTCTGTGCTCCCGCGGCTGGGTTTAGGGCGTCTTGGGTGGGTGGCTAAGAGCGGGTGTCCGGGTCGAAAGCGGGGCCTGTCGGATTGGGGGGGTGGTTTAATGATGAAGGCGTGGCCTATGCGATTTGGGGTGCAAAAAGTTAGTGGTGCACAATGATCCAGTGTTTTGCATCGCCATTCATGAATGACCGTTGCTCATTCAGTATGCCGACATGAAAAAGCTTACAGCACCTGGTATTCCCAGGCGGTCTCCCATCCAAGTACTAACCAGGCCCGACCCTGCTTAGCTTCCGAGATCGGACGAGATCGGGTGTGTTCAGGGTGGTATGGCCGTAAGCAAAGGCAGCTGTGGCCGGTACGGCCCATGTACAGCAGATGGCAGCAGCCAATGCGCTAATGAAAAGCTTACAGCACCTGGTATTACATTGTGAAGGTTCCGGGGGAGGGGTGCTTAAGAGTGGGTGCCCGGGTTCGGATGGAGAGCCGGGTCGTGGGTTTAGCTGGCTTCGGGCCTGGCACCCCGGTGGGGGCCCAGGGCTTCCTGGGTCCGAGTGGAGAGCCGGGCAAAAGGTACCCGGGTTCGGATGGAGAGCCGGGTCGTGGGTTTAGCTGGCTGTCGGGCCTGGCACCCCGGTGGGGGCCCGAGGCTTCCTGGGTCCGAGTGGAGAGCCGGGCAATTGGGGCTGTGGTTTGATGATGTGGGCGCGGCCTATGCGCTTGCCCTGCCTATATTCCAAGATCGGTCGTTTCCAGGGTGGTATGGTCGTAAGCAGCAGCCCGTAGGGCTCCTCTCCAGCACTATACGCATGTTTTCAACACTTAATCAGGGGAGAGCGCGAACGCAGTCCCCCACTACCAGAAATTGTGCAGTCGAGATTCCCACATTTGGGGAATTCGCCCGGGTCAGCAAAGCACGGCGTGCAATGGCTGAGCCTCGCCGAGGGTGAACCGACCTTCGTGATCATGGTGTCTCCCCTGCCAGGTAAGTATGAATTGTACATGCTGGCCATAGAGGAAAGCACTCATCCACATACCAGTCCCTTGCCGGTCAGACGACGACTAGTCCCCTCCACGTGGGCGTAACAATGGCCTCTTTGCGGTACCCAACAGCCATGTCTTAAGCACACATAACAAGACACAGTGGCAGTATGTGAGCTTGTAGATCTTAACACTTTGACACATTTTGAAAACCTTCGACACTATTAGTTCAAGCGCTCACACCTATTTGCACTCAGACAACCAAGCGCACCACTGTGCTCCCTGTCATTTTCTTCAACAGCTGAGCTGGCCTTGTCCGATGGGCAAGGCCTTCCAAAAATAGCCATAACTCATCAACGTCCCTCTCCACGGAAGTCTTTAGTAAAAGGCGAAAGGCTTATTCGTCATGAAGAGAGACCCGAGTAATTCTACCCGCTTGCCACGGCGGCCAGCGAAGCCTCTAGCCGCGCCGGTCAAGCGCTTGACGGCGCGCGTGCACGCACACACTTGGCGTGGGCAGCCCCGCGACGCAGCACGTGCGTTATTTCACAGTCCGAGGTGGCTCTGTGCTCCCGCGGCTGGGTTTAGGGCGTCTTGGGTGGGTGGCTAAGAGCGGGTGTCCGGGTCGAAAGCGGGGCCTGTCGGATTGGGGGGGTGGTTTAATGATGAAGGCGTGGCCTATGCGCTTTGGGGTGCAAAAAGTTAGTGGTGCACAATGATCCAGTGTTTTGCATCGCCATTCATGAATGACCGTTGCTCATTCAGTATGCCGACATGAAAAAGCTTACAGCACCTGGTATTCCCAGGCGGTCTCCCATCCAAGTACTAACCAGGCCCGACCCTGCTTAGCTTCCGAGATCGGACGAGATCGGGCGTGTTCAGGGTGGTATGGCCGTAAGCAAAGGCAGCTGTGGCCGGTACGGCCCATGTACAGCAGATGGCAGCAGCCAATGCGCTAATGAAAAGCTTACAGCACCTGGTATTACATTGTGAAGGTTCCGGGGGAGGGGTGCTTAAGAGTGGGTGCCCGGGTTCGGATGGAGAGCCGGGTCGTGGGTTTAGCTGGCTTCGGGCCTGGCACCCCGGTGGGGGCCCAGGGCTTCCTGGGTCCGAGTGGAGAGCCGGGCAAAAGGTACCCGGGTTCGGATGGAGAGCCGGGTCGTGGGTTTAGCTGGCTGTCGGGCCTGGCACCCCGGTGGGGGCCCGAGGCTTCCTGGGTCCGAGTGGAGAGCCGGGCAATTGGGGCTGTGGTTTGATGATGTGGGCGCGGCCTATGCGCTTGCCCTGCCTATATTCCAAGATCGGTCGTTTCCAGGGTGGTATGGTCGTAAGCAGCAGCCCGTAGGGCTCCTCTCCAGCACTATACGCATGTTTTCAACACTTAATCAGGGGAGAGCGCGAACGCAGTCCCCCACTACCAGAAATTGTGCAGTCGAGATTCCCACATTTGGGGAATTCGCCCGGGTCAGCAAAGCACGGCGTGCAATGGCTGAGCCTCGCCGAGGGTGAACCGACCTTCGTGATCATGGTGTCTCCCCTGCCAGGTAAGTATGAATTGTACATGCTGGCCATAGAGGAAAGCACTCATCCACATACCAGTCCCCTGCCGGTCAGACGACGACTAGTCCCCTCCACGTGGGTGTAACAATGGCCTCTTTGCGGTACCCAACAGCCATGTCTTAAGCACACATAACAAGACACAGTGGCAGTATGTGAGCTTGTAGATCTTAACACTTTGACACATTTTGAAAACCTTCGACACTATTAGTTCAAGCGCTCACACCTATTTGCACTCAGACAACCAAGCGCACCACTGTGCTCCCTGTCATTTTCTTCAACAGCTGAGCTGGCCTTGTCCGATGGGCAAGGCCTTCCAAAAATAGCCATAACTCATCAACGTCCCTCTCCACGGAAGTCTTTAGTAAAAGGCGAAAGGCTTATTCGTCATGAAGAGAGACCCGAGTAATTCTACCCGCTTGCCACGGCGGCCAGCGAAGCCTCTAGCCGCGCCGGTCAAGCGCTTGACGGCGCGCGTGCACGCACACACTTGGCGTGGGCAGCCCCGCGACGCAGCACGTGCGTTATTTCACAGTCCGAGGTGGCTCTGTGCTCCCGCGGCTGGGTTTAGGGCGTCTTGGGTGGGTGGCTAAGAGCGGGTGTCCGGGTCGAAAGCGGGGCCTGTCGGATTGGGGGGGTGGTTTAATGATGAAGGCGTGGCCTATGCGCTTTGGGGTGCAAAAAGTTAGTGGTGCACAATGATCCAGTGTTTTGCATCGCCATTCATGAATGACCGTTGCCCATTCAGTATGCCGACATGAAAAAGCTTACAGCACCTGGTATTCCCAGGCGGTCTCCCATCCAAGTACTAACCAGGCCCGACCCTGCTTAGCTTCCGAGATCGGACGAGATCGGGCGTGTTCAGGGTGGTATGGCCGTAAGCAAAGGCAGCTGTGGCCGGTACGGCCCATGTACATCAGATGGCAGCAGCCAATGCGCTAATGAAAAGCTTACAGCACCTGGTATTACATTGTGAAGGTTCCGGGGGAGGGGTGCTTAAGAGTGGGTGCCCGGGTTCGGATGGAGAGCCGGGTCGTGGGTTTAGCTGGCTTCGGGCCTGGCACCCCGGTGGGGGCCCAGGGCTTCCTGGGTCCGAGTGGAGAGCCGGGCAAAAGGTACCCGGGTTCGGATGGAGAGCCGGGTCGTGGGTTTAGCTGGCTGTCGGGCCTGGCACCCCGGTGGGGGCCCGAGGCTTCCTGGGTCCGAGTGGAGAGCCGGGCAATTGGGGCTGTGGTTTGATGATGTGGGCGCGGCCTATGCGCTTGCCCTGCCTATATTCCAAGATCGGTCGTTTCCAGGGTGGTATGGTCGTAAGCAGTAGCCCGTAGGGCTCCTCTCCAGCACTATACGCATGTTTTCAACACTTAATCAGGGGAGAGCGCGAACGCAGTCCCCCACTACCAGAAATTGTGCAGTCGAGATTCCCACATTTGGGGAATTCGCCCGGGTCAGCAAAGCACGGCGTGCAATGGCTGAGCCTCGCCGAGGGTGAACCGACCTTCGTGATCATGGTGTCTCCCCTGCCAGGTAAGTATGAATTGTACATGCTGGCCATGGAGGAAAGCACTCATCCACATACCAGTCCCCTGCCGGTCAGACGACGACTAGTCCCCTTCACGTGGGCGTAACAATGGCCTCTTTGCGGTACCCAACAGCCATGTCTTAAGCACACATAACAAGACACAGTGGCAGTATGTGAGCTTGTAGATCTTAACACTTTGAGACATTTTGAAAACCTTCGACACTATTAGTTCAAGCGCTCACACCTATTTGCACTCAGACAACCAAGCGCACCACTGTGCTCCCTGTCATTTTCTTCAACAGCTGAGCTGGCCTTGTCCGATGGGCAAGGCCTTCCAAAAATAGCCATAACTCATCAACGTCCCTCTCCACGGAAGTCTTTAGTAAAAGGCGAAAGGCTTATTCGTCATGAAGAGAGACCCGAGTAATTCTACCCACTTGCCACGGCGGCCAGCGAAGCCTCTAGCCGCGCCGGTCAAGCGCTTGACGGCGCGCGTGCACGCACACACTTGGCGTGGGCAGCCCCGCGACGCAGCACGTGCGTTATTTCACAGTCCGAGGTGGCTCTGTGCTCCCGCGGCTGGGTTTAGGGCGTCTTGGGTGGGTGGCTAAGAGCGGGTGTCCGGGTCGAAAGCGGGGCCTGTCGGATTGGGGGGGTGGTTTAATGATGAAGGCGTGGCCTATGCGCTTTGGGGTGCAAAAAGTTAGTGGTGCACAATGATCCAGTGTTTTGCATCGCCATTCATGAATGACCGTTGCTCATTCAGTATGCCGACATGAAAAAGCTTACAGCACCTGGTATTCCCAGGCGGTCTCCCATCCAAGTACTAACCAGGCCCGACCCTGCTTAGCTTCCGAGATCGGACGAGATCGGGCGTGTTAAGGGTGGTATGGCCGTAAGCAAAGGCAGCTGTGGCCGGTACGGCCCATGTACAGCAGATGGCAGCAGCCAATGCGCTAATGAAAAGCTTACAGCACCTGGTATTACATTGTGAAGGTTCCGGGGGAGGGGTGCTTAAGAGTGGGTGCCCGGGTTCGGATGGAGAGCCGGGTCGTGGGTTTAGCTGGCTTCCTGGGTCCGAGTGGAGAGCCGGGCAAAAGGTACCCGGGTTCGGATGGAGAGCCGGGTCGTGGGTTTAGCTGGCTGTCGGGCCTGGCACCCCGGTGGGGGCCCGAGGCTTCCTGGGTCCGAGTGGAGAGCCGGGCAATTGGGGCTGTGGTTTGATGATGTGGGCGCGGCCTATGCGCTTGCCCTGCCTATATTCCAAGATCGGTCGTTTCCAGGGTGGTATGGTCGTAAGCAGCAGCCCGTAGGGCTCCTCTCCAGCACTATACACATGTTTTCAACACTTAATCAGGGGAGAGCGCGAACGCAGTCCCCCACTACCAGAAATTGTGCAGTCGAGATTCCCACATTTGGGGAATTCGCCCGGGTCAGCAAAGCACGGCGTGCAATGGCTGAGCCTCGCCGAGGGTGAACCGACCTTCGTGATCATGGTGTCTCCCCTGCCAGGTAAGTATGAATTGTACATGCTGGCCATAGAGGAAAGCACTCATCCACATACCAGTCCCCTGCCGGTCAGACGACGACTAGTCCCCTCCACGTGGGCGTAACAATGGCCTCTTTGCGGTACCCAACAGCCATGTCTTAAGCACACATAACAAGACACAGTGGCAGTATGTGAGCTTGTAGATCTTAACACTTTGACACATTTTGAAAACCTTCGACACTATTAGTTCAAGCGCTCACACCTATTTGCACTCAGACAACGAAGCGCACCACTGTGCTCCCTGTCATTTTCTTCAACAGCTGAGCTGGCCTTGTCCGATGGGCAAGGCCTTCCAAAAATAGCCATAACTCATCAACGTCCCTCTCCACGGAAGTCTTTAGTAAAAGGCGAAAGGCTTATTCGTCATGAAGAGAGACCCGAGTAATTCTACCCGCTTGCCACGGCGGCCAGCGAAGCCTCTAGCCGCGCCGGTCAAACGCTTGACGGCGCGCGTGCACGCACACACTTGGCGTGGGCAGCCCCGCGACGCAGCACGTGCGTTATTTCACAGTCCGAGGTGGCTCTGTGCTCCCGCGGCTGGGTTTATGGCGTCTTGGGTGGGTGGCTAAGAGCGGGTGTCCGGGTCGAAAGCGGGGCCTGTCGGATTGGGGGTTGGTTTAATGATGAAGGCGTGGCCTATGCGCTTTGGGGTGCAAAAAGTTAGTCGTGCACAATGATCCAGTGTTTTGCATCGCCATTCATGAATGACCGTTGCTCATTCAGTATGCCGACATGAAAAAGCTTACAGCACCTGGTATTCCCAGGCGGTCTCCCATCCAAGTACTAACCAGGCCCGACCCTGCTTAGCTTCCGAGATCGGACGAGATCGGGCGTGTTCAGGGTGGTATGGCCGTAAGCAAAGGCAGCTGTGGCCGGTACGGCCCATGTACAGCAGATGGCAGCAGCCAATGCGCTAATGAAAAGCTTACAGCACCTGGTATTACATTGTGAAGGTTCCGGGGGAGGGGTGCTTAAGAGTGGGTGCCCGGGTTCGGATGGAGAGCCGGGTCGTGGGTTTAGCTGGCTTCGGGCCTGGCACCCCGGTGGGGGCCCAGGGCTTCCTGGGTCCGAGTGGAGAGCCGGGCAAAAGGTACCCGGGTTCGGATGGAGAGCCGGGTCGTGGGTTTAGCTGGCTGTCGGGCCTGGCACCCCGGTGGGGGACCGAGGCTTCCTGGGTCCGAGTGGAGAGCCGGGCAATTGGGGCTGTGGTTTGATGATGTGGGCGCGGCCTATGCGCTTGCCCTGCCTATATTCCAAGATCGGTCGTTTCCAGGGTGGTATGGTCGTAAGCAGCAGCCCGTAGGGGTCCTCTCCAGCACTATACGCATGTTTTCAACACTTACTCAGGGGAGAGCGCGAACGCAGTCCCCCACTACCAGAAATTGTGCAGTCGAGATTCCCACATTTGGGGAATTCGCCCGGGTCAGCAAAGCACGGCGTGCAATGGCTGAGCCTCGCCGAGGGTGAACCGACCTTCGTGATCATGGTGTCTCCCCTGCCAGGTAAGTATGAATTGTACATGCTGGCCATAGAGGAAAGCACTCATCCACATACCAGTCCCCTGCCGGTCAGACGACGACTAGTCCCCTCCACGTGGGCGTAACAATGGCCTCTTTGCGGTACCCAACAGCCATGTCTTAAGCACACATAACAAGACACAGTGGCAGTATGTGAGCTTGTAGATCTTAACACTTTGACACATTTTGAAAACCTTCGACACTATTAGTTCAAGCGCTCACACCTATTTGCACTCAGACAACGAAGCGCACCACTGTGCTCCCTGTCATTTTCTTCAACAGCTGAGCTGGCCTTGTCCGATGGGCAAGGCCTTCCAAAAATAGCCATAACTCATCAACGTCCCTCTCCACGGAAGTCTTTAGTAAAAGGCGAAAGGCTTATTCGTCATGAAGAGAGACCCGAGTAATTCTACCCGCTTGCCAAGGCGGCCAGCGAAGCCTCTAGCCGCGCCGGTCAAGCGCTTGACGGCGCGCGTGCACGCACACACTTGGCGTGGGCAGCCCCGCGACGCAGCACGTGCGTTATTTCACAGTCCGAGGTGGCTCTGTGCTCCCGCGGCTGGGTTTATGGCGTCTTGGGTGGGTGGCTAAGAGCGGGTGTCCGGGTCGAAAGCGGGGCCTGTCGGATTGGGGGGGTGGTTTAATGATGAAGGCGTGGCCTATGCGCTTTGGGGTGCAAAAAGTTAGTCGTGCACAATGATCCAGTGTTTTGCATCGCCATTCATGAATGACCGTTGCTCATTCAGTATGCCGACATGAAAAAGCTTACAGCACCTGGTATTCCCAGGCGGTCTCCCATCCAAGTACTAACCAGGCCCGACCCTGCTTAGCTTCCGAGATCGGACGAGATCGGGCGTGTTCAGGGTGGTATGGCCGTAAGCAAAGGCAGCTGTGGCCGGTACGGCCCATGTACAGCAGATGGCAGCAGCCAATGCGCTAATGAAAAGCTTACAGCACCTGGTATTACATTGTGAAGGTTCCGGGGGAGGGGTGCTTAAGAGTGGGTGCCCGGGTTCGGATGGAGAGCCGGGTCGTGGGTTTAGCTGGCTTCGGGCCTGGCACCCCGGTGGGGGCCCAGGGCTTCCTGGGTCCGAGTGGAGAGCCGGGCAAAAGGTACCCGGGTTCGGATAGAGAGCCGGGTCGTGGGTTTAGCTGGCTGTCGGGCCTGGCACCCCGGTGGGGGCCCGAGGCTTCCTGGGTCCGAGTGGAGAGCCGGGCAATTGGGGCTGTGGTTTGATGATGTGGGCGCGGCCTATGCGCTTGCCCTGCCTATATTCCAAGATCGGTCGTTTCCAGGGTGGTATGGTCGTAAGCAGCAGCCCGTAGGGCTCCTCTCCAGCACTATACGCATGTTTTCAACACTTAATCAGGGGAGAGCGCGAACGCAGTCCCCCACTACCAGAAATTGTGCAGTCGAGATTCCCACATTTGGGGACTTCGCCCGGGTCAGCAAAGCACGGCGTGCAATGGCTGAGCCTCGCCGAGGGTGAACCGACCTTCGTGATCATGGTGTCTCCCCTGCCAGGTAAGTATGAATTGTACATGCTGGCCATAGAGGAAAGCACTCATCCACATACCAGTCCCCTGCCGGTCAGACGACGACTAGTCCCCTCCACGTGGGCGTAACAATGGCCTCTTTGCGGTACCCAACAGCCATGTCTTAAGCACACATAACAAGACACAGTGGCAGTATGTGAGCTTGTAGATCTTAACACTTTGACACATTTTGAAAACCTTCGACACTATTAGTTCAAGCGCTCACACCTATTTGCACTCAGACAACGAAGCGCACCACTGTGCTCCCTGTCATTTTCTTCAACAGCTGAGCTGGCCTTGTCCGATGGGCAAGGCCTTCCAAAAATAGCCATAACTCATCAACGTCCCTCTCCACGGAAGTCTTTAGTAAAAGGCGAAAGGCTTATTCGTCATGAAGAGAGACCCGAGTAATTCTACCCGCTTGCCACGGCGGCCAGCGAAGCCTCTAGCCGCGCCGGTCAAGCGCTTGACGGCGCGCGTGCACGCACACACTTGGCGTGGGCAGCCCCGCGACGCAGCACGTGCGTTATTTCACAGTCCGAGGTGGCTCTGTGCTCCCGCGGCTGGGTTTAGGGCGTCTTGGGTGGGTGGCTAAGAGCGGGTGTCCGGGTCGAAAGCGGGGCCTGTCGGATTGGGGGGGTGGTTTAATGATGAAGGCGTGGCCTATGCGCTTTGGGGTGCAAAAAGTTAGTCGTGCACAATGATCCAGTGTTTTGCATCGCCATTCATGAATGACCGTTGCTCATTCAGTATGCCGACATGAAAAAGCTTACAGCACCTGGTATTCCCAGGCGGTCTCCCATCCAAGTACTAACCAGGCCCGACCCTGCTTAGCTTCCGAGATCGGACGAGATCGGGCGTGTTCAGGGTGGTATGGCCGTAAGCAAAGGCAGCTGTGGCCGGTACGGCCCATGTACAGCAGATGGCAGCAGCCAATGCGCTAATGAAAAGCTTACAGCACCTGGTATTACATTGTGAAGGTTCCGGGGGAGGGGTGCTTAAGAGTGGGTGCCCGGGTTCGGATGGAGAGCCGGGTCGTGGGTTTAGCTGGCTTCGGGCCTGGCACCCCGGTGGGGGCCCAGGGCTTCCTGGGTCCGAGTGGAGAGCCGGGCAAAAGGTACCCGGGTTCGGATGGAGAGCCGGGTCGTGGGTTTAGCTGGCTGTCGGGCCTGGCACCCCGGTGGGGGCCCGAGGCTTCCTGGGTCCGAGTGGAGAGCCGGGCAATTGGGGCTGTGGTTTGATGATGTGGGCGCGGCCTATGCGCTTGCCCTGCCTATATTCCAAGATCGGTCGTTTCCAGGGTGGTATGGTCGTAAGCAGCAGCCCGTAGGGCTCCTCTCCAGCACTATACGCAAGTTTTCAACACTTAATCAGGGGAGAGCGCGAACGCAGTCCCCCACTACCAGAAATTGTGCAGTCGAGATTCCCACATTTGGGGAATTCGCCCGGGTCAGCAAAGCACGGCGTGCAATGGCTGAGCCTCGCCGAGGGTGAACCGACCTTCGTGATCATGGTGTCTCCCCTGCCAGGTAAGTATGAATTGTACATGCTGGCCATAGAGGAAAGCACTCATCCACATACCAGTCCCCTGCCGGTCAGACGACGACTAGTCCCCTCCACGTGGGCGTAACAATGGCCTCTTTGCGGTACCCAACAGCCATGTCTTAAGCACACATAACAAGACACAGTGGCAGTATGTGAGCTTGTAGATCTTAACACTTTGACACATTTTGAAAACCTTCGACACTATTAGTTCAAGCGCTCACACCTATTTGCACTCAGACAACCAAGCGCACCACTGTGCTCCCTGTCATTTTCTTCAACAGCTGAGCTGGCCTTGTCCGATGGGCAAGGCCTTCCAAAAATAGCCATAACTCATCAACGTCCCTCTCCACGGAAGTCTTTAGTAAAAGGCGAAAGGCTTATTCGTCATGAAGAGAGACCCGAGTAATTCTACCCGCTTGCCACGGCGGCCAGCGAAGCCTCTAGCCGCGCCGGTAAAGCGCTTGACGGCGCGCGTGCACGCACACACTTGGCGTGGGCAGCCCCGCGACGCAGCACGTGCGTTATTTCACAGTCCGAGGTGGCTCTGTGCTCCCGCGGCTGGGTTTAGGGCGTCTTGGGTGGGTGGCTAAGAGCGGGTGTCCGGGTCGAAAGCGGGGCCTGTCGGATTGGGGGGGTGGTTTAATGATGAAGGCGTGGCCTATGCGCTTTGGGGTGCAAAAAGTTAGTGGTGCACAATGATCCAGTGTTTTGCATCGCCATTCATGAATGACCGTTGCTCATTCAGTATGCCGACATGAAAAAGCTTACAGCACCTGGTATTCCCAGGCGGTCTCCCATCCAAGTACTAACCAGGCCCGACCCTGCTTAGCTTCCGAGATCGGACGAGATCGGGCGTGTTCAGGGTGGTATGGCCGTAAGCAAAGGCAGCTGTGGCCGGTACGGCCCATGTACATCAGATGGCAGCAGCCAATGCGTTATGAAAAGCTTACAGCACCTGGTATTACATTGTGAAGGTTCCGGGGGAGGGGTGCTTAAGAGTGGGTGCCCGGGTTCGGATGGAGAGCCGGGTCGTGGGTTTAGCTGGCTGTCGGGCCTGGCACCCCGGTGGGGGCCCGAGGCTTCCTGGGTCCGAGTGGAGAGCCGGGCAATTGGGGCTGTGGTTTGATGATGTGGGCGCGGCCTATGCGCTTGCCCTGCCTATATTCCAAGATCGGTCGTTTCCAGGGTGGTATGGTCGTAAGCAGCAGCCCGTAGGGCTCCTCTCCAGCACTATACGCATGTTTTCAACACTTAATCAGGGGAGAGCGCGAACGCAGTCCCCCACTACCAGAAATTGTGCAGTCGAGATTCCCACATTTGGGGAATTCGCCCGGGTCAGCAAAGCACGGCGTGCAATGGCTGAGCCTCGCCGAGGGTGAACCGACCTTCGTGATCATGGTGTCTCCCCTGCCAGGTAAGTATGAATTGTACATGCTGGCCATAGAGGAAAGCACTCATCCACATACCAGTCCCTTGCCGGTCAGACGACGACTAGTCCCCTCCACGTGGGCGTAACAATGGCCTCTTTGCGGTACCCAACAGCCATGTCTTAAGCACACATAACAAGACACAGTGGCAGTATGTGAGCTTGTAGATCTTAACACTTTGACACATTTTGAAAACCTTCGACATTATTAGTTCAAGCGCTCACACCTATTTGCACTCAGACAACCAAGCGCACCACTGTGCTCCCTGTAATTTTCTTCAACAGCTGAGCTGGCCTTGTCCGATGGGCAAGGCCTTCCAAAAATAGCCATAACTCATCAACGTCCCTCTCCACGGAAGTCTTTAGTAAAAGGCGAAAGGCTTATTCGTCATGAAGAGAGACCCGAGTAATTCTACCCGCTTGCCACGGCGGCCAGCGAAGCCTCTAGCCGCGCCGGTCAAGCGCTTGACGGCGCGCGTGCACGCACACACTTGGCGTGGGCAGCCCCGCGACGCAGCACGTGCGTTATTTCACAGTCCGAGGTGGCTCTGTGCTCCCGCGGCTGGGTTTAGGGCGTCTTGGGTGGGTGGCTAAGAGCGGGTGTCCGGGTCGAAAGCGGGGCCTGTCGGATTGGGGGGGTGGTTTAATGATGAAGGCGTGGCCTATGCGCTTTGGGGTGCAAAAAGTTAGTGGTGCACAATGATCCAGTGTTTTGCATCGCCATTCATGAATGACCGTTGCTCATTCAGTATGCCGACATGAAAAAGCTTACAGCACCTGGTATTCCCAGGCGGTCTCCCATCCAAGTACTACCAGGCCCGACCCTGCTTAGCTTCCGAGATCGGACGAGATCGGGCGTGTTCAGGGTGGTATGGCCGTAAGCAAAGGCAGCTGTGGCCGGTACGGCCCATGTACAGCAGATGGCAGCAGCCAATGCGCTAATGAAAAGCTTACAGCACCTGGTATTACATTGTGAAGGTTCCGGGGGAGGGGTGCTTAAGAGTGGGTGCCCGGGTTCGGATGGAGAGCCGGGTCGTGGGTTTAGCTGGCTTCGGGCCTGGCACCCCGTTGGGGGCCCAGGGCTTCCTGGGTCCGAGTGGAGAGCCGGGCAAAAGGTACCCGGGTTCGGATGGAGAGCCGGGTCGTGGGTTTAGCTGGCTGTCGGGCCTGGCACCCCGGTGGGGGCCCGAGGCTTCCTGGGTCCGAGTGGAGAGCCGGGCAATTGGGGCTGTGGTTTGATGATGTGGGCGCGGCCTATGCGCTTGCCCTGCCTATATTCCAAGATCGGTCGTTTCCAGGGTGGTATGGTCGTAAGCAGCAGCCCGTAGGGCTCCTCTCCAGCACTATACGCATGTTTTCAACACTTAATCAGGGGAGAGCGCGAACGCAGTCCCCCACTACCAGAAATTGTGCAGTCGAGATTTCCACATTTGGGGAATTCGCCCGGGTCAGCAAAGCACGGCGTGCAATGCTGAGCCTCGCCGAGGGTGAACCGACCTTCGTGATCATGGTGTCTCCCCTGCCAGGTAAGTATGAATTGTACATGCTGGCCATAGAGGAAAGCACTCATCCACATACCTGTCCCCTGCCGGTCAGACGACGACTAGTCCCCTCCACGTGGGCGTAACAATGGCCTCTTTGCGGTACCCAACAGCCATGTCTTAAGCACACATAACAAGACACAGTGGCAGTACACTGTTAGCCCGGATTTTGTGTCATGTAGTATCAATGTAACTAAAAAAAGTACAATGTAAATACACTATTTACGTTTTATTGCATAACTAATAAAACAACAGTATATTCAGCAACTTAGTACTTAGAATTGTATAGTAATGTGATGGGTAAATAAGTTTTAGTTCAAATACTTTAACATGTTTTGGTTTACTTTTAAACTAACTTAACATCCATAAGTTAAAGACTGCATTCACTGCAATGCATTGTGGGAAGAAGGAGAGGGAGGGAAAGCACTAAAGAAAGCAGAAGAACGCCATTATTAGCACAGTGACTCAGTGGTCAGAGAAGTTTTACAAGTTGGCCAACTTTTATGTAGGTTTATTAGAGATATCTGTTCGGCATCGTTTGTGTTAAGTCACAGAGGCACTTGTGGCCCAGCGCCGGTGCACGTTATTATCTCGGGAGTCGGGACGCAGTCAAACCACGGTCCATGTTGTGCTGTTGTTAAGCACATGTTGACGTGCATGCGGGGCGGGTGCATGGTGACGGTCAGATAACAAGAGGTTACGTTTCTTTTTGTTACTTTCATTTGTTCGTGGAGCTTTCTATTTTCACGGAGGTGCTTACTGCTGGGCCGGCGGTGCATATTATAAGTAGGAATCATTCAAACCACGACATTGACAACATTTCGGACGTGCATTCAGGAGGACCCCATGTTCCGACGGTGGTGACTGATCTATTGTGGTGACTCGTGAGTATTCATTATGCAATCTGTTTAAACATCGGAAAACTAAATAGAACTACATTTGGCTTAACCTCGCGTGACCAAACGTTCCACCTACATTTTGGCTAAATCAAATGATATACACATAATGCCTCGTAAGCAGGCAAATGCATGATATGCGGTCGGGAGCATAATTTGCATGTGATTCATTTGAACTACATTTGGCTTAACCTCGCGTGACCAAACGTTCCACCTACATTTTGTCTAAATCAAATGATATACACATAATGCCTCGTAAGCAGGCAAATGCATGATATGCGGTCGGGAGCATAATTTGCATGTGATTCATTTGAACTACATTTGGCTTAACCTCGCGTGACCAAACGTTCCACCTACATTTTGGCTAAATCAAATGATATACACATAATGCCTCGTAAGCAGGCAAATGCATGATATGCGGTCGGGAGCATAATTTGCATGTGATTCATTTGAACTACATTTGGCTTAACCTCGCGTGACCAAACGTTCCACCTACATTTTGTCTAAATCAAATATACACAATGCTTCGTAAGAAGGGAAATGCAATGGTGTAAACGGGTCGGGAGCATATTGCATGCGATTATAATTTAAACTACATTTGGCTTAACCTCGCGTCATCAAACTTTCCACCTACATTTTGGCTAAATCAAATATACACAGTGCTTCGTATAAGAAGGGAAATGCAATGATGTAAACGGGTCAGGAGCATTGCATGCGATTAATTTGAATTAATTTGAACTCCCTCGTTTGTTTTCTGTTGTGTTGGTCACTGATTAGAGATGTGGAATTGTAAGTATTGCCGTTTTAAATGTGACAAGAGAACACAGCTTTTTAATCATTATAGACTAAAACATGGAAGCTTTACAAGAACCGAGCCGTTACCTTGCTTGTATCAGAAATGTTTATGTACATTTCCATCATTCAATGCACTAAAAGTGCACTTATCCCGTTTTCACACCAAACGAGATAAACAACCATCATGTGTAGATGTACCAGTTAAGTTTTCCTGCCTGTCATGTGATTTTTCTGAGTGTTGTTCTGAGACAAAATACTTTTCTCACCTGTATAATATACACTTAAAAGTAAATCATAAAGTCAGGTGCCCTTATAAAGACTGTGACTATGAATGCAGTGTCTACAGCACTTTCAAAGGACACAAAAGTAGAAATCACAGAGAACATAACTGGAAGATGTTCAATTCAGACATAATTGGTTATATTAATATTAACAATGACAGTGGTGCTGAACAAGAGCTGTCAAATGATAATGATATTGATATGGAGGTGTTTGAAGAGGTGACTGCAGACTCTGAGGCTAGTGAGAATGAACTTGGTGATTTAAGAAACCAGCTTGAGCACAATTTAGCATCACTTCTGTTAAAGATGCAAGCGGTTCTGCACATACCTGAGAGTTCTGTGCAAGAAGTAATAGAACAACTTTGTGAAATCAACAAACTGTCAGAGCCACTTCTGCATAACAGAGTGAAGGCTATATTGAAGAGTTGTTATGCAGACATGGATGAAACCATTGTGAGGGAGATTACTAGTGCTGTGTCCGAAAGTAACATGATGACACTTTGTGCTAAAGATGGACCCCTAGGAACTACAAAAAAGAGAGCGGCCTATGTACGCAGAGAGTTTCCACTGGTAAACCCAATAGAATATGTTGTGGAAAGAGGCACAAAACCACTTGCTTATGTCCCCATTGTTCCCATGCTCCAGCATTTGCTTAATAGAAGTGACGTGTTGGACAAAGCCATGTCAGAAAAACCTCAAGTGCAAGGGGAATACAGATCATATGAAGATGGGCAGTACTTTAAGGAAAATGCTCTTCTTACAACAGATGAGTTCACAATTGCTCTGGCGTTTTATATTGACGACTTCGAGCTTTCGAATCCGTTAGGGACATCAAGGCTGAAACATAAGCTGTGTGCAGTATACTGGGTCATTCTGAACATGCCTGCAAAATATAGGTCAACCCTTGACTCAATCCAGCTTGCTCTACTGTGTAATACAACCACAGTCAAAGAGCTTGGTGGTTATGATAAAGTTCTGCAACCTCTTATTTTTGATCTAAAGTTATTGGAGCAGGACGGTGTTTACTTGGAGAAACTAGGTAAAAGTGTGAAAGCCACAGTCTTATTTGTTGCTGCTGATAATCTTGGTGCCCACTCTCTTGCAGGATTCTTCGAGTGCTTCAATGTTGATAAGTTCTGCAGATTCTGTTTGGCAAGCAGTCGTGACGCTCAACAACAAACGGTACGTGATGGATTTTTTCAACTCAGAGACAAAGACTCCCATGATAGGCAGGTGCAGATGGTGAGAGAGGACCCAACATTGAAAGGGATTTATGGTGTTAAAAGGGCGTGTCCATTAACTGAAAATCTTGAGCACTTTCATGTGGTAACTGGTTACCCTCCTGACATTTTACACGACCTCTTTGAAGGCATTGTTCCAGCCGAGTTATCCCTGTGTCTTACAGACCTGATACGCAAGGGCTATTTCACACTAGAATTGTTGAATAAGGAAATCAGGTGCTTTAAATACACATTTACTGACAAAACAAACAGACCACAGATAATTGCAAAGGGATTTTCCACCAAAGGGACTATTGGTGGAAATGGCCATGAAAATTGGTGTCTAATAAGGCTCCTTCCATTATTTATTGGTCACTGTGTCCCTGAGGGTGACGACACTTGGGAAATTCTCATGCTTCTCAAAGACATTGTTGAGCTGTCTGTGACACCAAGGCATACTGAAGAGACAGTTGATTTCCTGGACAGTAAGATAACAGAGCACAGACAGCTGCTGCAGTCAACGTTTCCTGATTTCCGATTAAAGCCAAAGCATCACTATGTGGAACATTACCCTGAACATATAAGGAAATTTGGCCCCCTGTCTGACGTGTGGACTTTTCGTTTCGAAGGGAAACACAAATTTTTCAAAAGGGCAATTCGCAATTCTCAAAACTTCAAAAATGTTGCCATGTCACTTGCTACAAAGCACCAGAAAGCAGCCAGTTACCATCTTGACTGTAACTCATATTTCAGACCATCAGTTGAGATGACGAAAGTTACCCCAATGTTGCTTGCCTCTTTCCCTGAGAATGTTCAGAGTGTAATTGCTCAAAACATTACAAATCCTGGTTCAGCTCTTGGTGTGTCATCTGTCTGTGTAGATGGAGTCAAGTATGATCCAGGTATGATCGTCTCTATTGGCTCATGCTCAGGTCTCCCTGAATTTGTCCAGATTGAAAATATTGTTGCAGCTAACACAGACATTATGTTTGTCTGCAAAAAAATGACATCATGGTACTCTGAGCATTTAAGATCTTACCAACTTTACCACAGTCATCTGCCCTGTGTGGTGAGAGTGTCAGAGTTGAATGATATTTTCCCATTATCTGCATACATGGTGCAAGAACAACTCGTGGTAACACTGAAACGATTTGTTATTTGCTGAATCATTTTTAATCATTATAGACGAATATGTCACGGATGTATTTGGGTGCGGACTGTACAAATTTGTGTACACATTTATTTTGTAAATTATTACAAGTCAATCTAGAAGCTCAGTGACACATTGTGAGCTGGTAGATCTTCTACTTTTGAATATCCCAAATAGAAAATTAGGTTAAACTGAGTGTGCCGTTATATTAAATGTTTTGTTGAAATCCCAGCACCCCCTGTGCTAAATTATTATTATTTTCCTCTCCTGCAGATGGCTGTACAAGAGAATTTAACCATGAGGGTATATCTCTCGCCTGGAGATATACGGAAGCTGACAATGACACCACGACCTTACACAGTTGAAGATTTAATTGGCTGGCTCAAAGACATTCTCCAATTAACCAACAACTTCTCCTTACAATATGATGATCCTGATTGGGGACTGTGCAACCTTTATGATCTCAAAGAGCTCCCAGAGAAGCCAACCATCCATGTCATCCCTGTGCTTGTGTTGGAAACAATACCAATACCAACCAGTGAAGAACCTGTCTTCCAAACAACCACTGCAGAAGGTAATTCCACTGACACAGACAGCCAGGCAGACACCGATATCCTGTCCAACACCTCTCTTAGAAGCTTGCCATGGCCAGAGGTATTTAAGGTTCCCCATTTTGGTAATGATGTTGAGTATAGACTCAATGAAGGTAACCTGAAGTACATGCAGGATCTAACCTACCTCACAGTGAATAAAGAGCTTAAACATAAAATCCTGCATAAACTGGCTGAGACCATTTATGAGTTTGATCCATACCCTGGCCAAAAAGATCGTGAGGAAGTTGCAAAAGCCTTACTAGAAAAACACCCATGTCTTGGAAGGTCTAGCTGGATGTCATGGAAGAAAAGTCTGGATTTTAAGATGGGAAATTACAGAGGAGACATGCAACGGTTAGGTCGACTTGAAGTCTGTGTCAATGGTGGTAAACGTGCAAGAGGCGGTGGAGATGACCGTGAACCTCCCAACAAAGGCATCAAGAAGGCAAGGAAAGGGGAGCTCAATTTCCTGCCTCACTATGAAGAGAAGCATGACCCCAAAATGGAAGAAGCTCGTCAGACTCTGTTCAATGAAATGATGAAGAAAACCCCAAATGGATCCCTCATTAAGAAACAGATGGACATGACATTTGCTTTTAGGAGAAAAGAAATCGTAAATAAGAAGCCTGATGTCAGCGTGGTGTTAGAGCGATGGCCAGCGCTCTTCACAGAAAGCCAGGTAAAATATGACTGTGGCCTGTTTTTGAAATTGTTCAAAAATCTAAATGCATTCATGCATGGCACAAAATACAAGTATTGTTTTTTTTTTTGCTTTTGCCAAATTACTATCAGATGTAAATATCGTAGCTGAGGGTCATATATTTTTATTTTTTTTATGTTTCAGGTTTGGTGCGAGTTCCACAGGGTGGTAGGGACAAATCTCAGAGACCACTTCTTAGGAGCGCTGGACAAGCTGTCCTCGAGGCTGATTGACCTCTTCAGGATGAAGAAAGGTGTCGCTGGAAAACATCTGGCTGAGCTTTTACTTCAGACCAAGGTGAGTTGTCTACACTAGTTTACTACTGTACTTTGCCCTTGATCACTGCTTTCCTTTTTTGTTTGAAAACTTCAAACTTCTCATGTAATCTATTCTCATATCTCTATTCATTATAATGTCCACTTCTGTATATTCATGTTGTCACCTTCTTAAAATTATGGCCATATTGTCACCTTAAAATAAATAATTCATTTTGAGGAAAAATCTTATTTTTGCCTAAATCCGCACATGCCACTGTCAATCTGCGTCGATCTCTGGTAAACATCTTAAATCCTAATTGAAAAGCATTATGCTGTTCCTGCCATTTTAGTACAATGGCATCAGAGTGTGACATTTATTCACATTGGTCTTGTGACTTTGGCCCGCTAAAAAAAGCCTAATTCGGTAGTAAGTCAGTTATTCCACAAACAATTTCCTCAGGTTTATTGCCTCAAGTCATTTCATTCTCATGTTACATAAATATGTTATTTTACATATATTATATTATTTTTGGGTGAAGTTTGTATCGGGTTGTTATGGCTCAGTTTTCTTTGTTTTGTGAAAATCCTGTCTGTCTCCCTGACCACTGCCTGCCCTGCCTCCTGCCTGCAATGCCTGACCTGCCCTGCCTACTGCCTGCCTTCCAGACCACAGAGCCAACAGCTGTAAGAACTGTTTGTCTTCGCGGACTGCCAATCATCTTGGGGGACGATCCGACTGCCTTCTTCAAGTCTTGCTCCGTAAGTAACATAATTTGTTGTAAATGATGCAGGTGTAGTTTTTTTTTTTAACAGAAGAAATTGCTGTTTATATTGTGCTATTGTACATTTGTACTATGAAAAAGATATAAAATAAAATAAAAGACAAAAAAATACATAAAACGATAGAATAGATTAGATAGATTAAAAAAAAAAAAAAAAAAAAAAAAATGCAGCCTCAACAGGGCACAAGCCAGTGTCCTATTTGTGCCGGTCCCAAGCCCGGGTTAATGCAGAGGGTAGTGTAGATAGATGTAGATGAACTGATATGATAGCATAGTTTTCTATGCATTTGGGGGGATTTGACAAAATATATAGATTTTAGATATATATTTTCACAGCATTATATATTTGCACAACATTATCTAATGGTATGGTTATGTCCTGTTCTGTGTTTCTGTTAGGATGTAAATGAATCTTCCCAATACAACGAGATGCCAGTGGGAATCCTCTACATCAATTCGGAAAGTCCTCAGCCCAGCCCATCCAAAGTGGGGATTATCTTGGAAGGGAGGGTGGCGATGGAAGTGGCCGACCTGCCTCAGGCCGTCTGTGTTCTTTTTGGTCTGATTTATGCCCTGCACCTGGACTACCCAAAGTGCATGAAACATACATGCCACTTCATTCAACAGGTAATGCTCAATGTGGGTAGAGGTGCGCTGCCACACAAGGTTCAAACTTTGAAGGAGCAGCTGGAACTCTAAAAAACATGTCTGTACTGACACACACACACACACACACACACACTTCAGGCTTTTCTCTACTACCTCTATAAATGTTGTTCAATGATCAGCTGACCATGTAAAAAGGGTTCCAATGGTTTATATGCACCTTATCTTTAGCCTTAAAAAGTGTTATTCAGGGATCAGTTTGACCATGTAAAAGGGCTTATAAATAGTTCTGATTGAAGCACCTTATCTTTAGCCTTAAAAAGTGTTATTCAGGGATCAGCTTGACCATGTAAAAGGGCTTATAAATAGTTCTGATTGAAGCACTTTATCTTTAGCCTTAAAAGCGTTATTCAGTGATCAGCTGACCATGTAAAATGGCTTGTAAATAGTTCTAAATGAAGCACTTTATCTTTAGCAGTAGTATACTGTTAAAGGGTAAGACCACTTTTTTGAGGTTTGGGTTGTGTAGTTACTTTGCCATGATGTGGACAAGAAATAAAAAACTGCTCCAGTGATTAGAAATTGATAATTCAAAATATGCTCCTCATTGACTTACATTGTAGCACATTTGGAGTTGCATCATGGCAAAGTAACTACACAACCCAAACCTTTAAGTGTTTATAATATTTGCTTTACTGTCGGTGTGCTTTATTTTATATACTTTATATAAACAGTGACACACTGTTTATACACCAAGTACAAACAAAGTGTATATACTCATACAGATTCCTGTAGACTCTTACAGTAGGTGGAGCATAGTCTGCAGCATACTGTATGTGTATAAAAGTGTTTGTATTTGGTCCAACTTTTAAGCTTTGTGCCTTTTAGCCTTAGGATTGTTCCATTTTAAGTCACTGGTCTGCTGAGCAGTCAGTCTGTTTATATCTAACCTATTGTTGCTGTCGGGCAGAATCCTTGTATCCTCATTTTATGTTTTTAGGCCATTTTCATAAAGTGTCACACACGTAGTGAAAATAGCCGATCTACAAGCTCACAACTTGTCACATCCACGCTGTGAGCTTGTATCAGAAATTTTCACTATTTTAAATGCTTTTTAAAAGCAACAGCTTTATAATAAAAATGTATCATTTTGGATATATATGAGGCTTCTACCCGATGGCAACCATATAAAACCAATGCTGTATTTAGTTTTTGTCTATTAAGGTCAATGAATCACATACACTCCAACTCCATGGTTTGATATTCTTAGATCCGATTTAGCAACAACAATGTCATCAAACCATGGAGTGTACAGTATGTGATTCATTGAAATATTTATAATACTGTTCATGTTCAATGCGTTTTGTTAAACGATGTGATGTACCTTGTCATGTTTATGTGAAAAAAATGTAATGTCCCAGAATGAGTAGGTGCTTGTAATTACTCATTATAGGGGCATTCTGGGGCATACTGTTTGGTTCAAACTGTTACCGAATACGGTTCCCTGGTACCCGCTGGCCAAGATTTACATTGGCCTTGATTTTCCACACCCGAGTACACTTAATTCAAATGTATTCAAGGCAAGTTGAATACATTTGAATGAAGTGTACTCTGTAAATATTGGCCAGCGGGTACCAGGGAACCGTATTCGGTAACAGTTTGAACCAAACCGTATGCCCCTATAATGAGTAATTACAAGCACCTACTCATTCTGGGACATTACATTACAGCGATCCGTATTTGTGTACGCAGCATTCACACTACCATATCTGCCAAGTGATCCCGAGAGCGCATCCGGGACCATAGTGTGAATCTCCCAATAGTCACAAATGTTATGAAAGGGGAAAAAATGTTCCAGAAAAAGAAAAACGATTTCTGTAAAGTTGCTTAAGTGGTTATTGGTTATTTACATGGTTGAATAAATTTACAAAAAGTAATATGGTGTGTTTTCTTATATTTATTTTATGCAAATGTTTTGAAATTGAATGATTTAAATAATATTTTAATTATATTTATAATTAAAATATTAAGTTAAATCAACCTTGCAACGTAAGTGCAATGAACGTAACATTTTTAGTTATAGTACAAAGAATTTAAGTTAAATCAACCTTGCAACGTAAGTGCAATGAACATAACATTTTTAGTTATAGTACAAAGAATTTAAGTTAAATCAACCTTGCAACGTAAGTGCAATGAACGTAACATTCTTAGTTGTAGTACAAAGGATTTTAGTTTATTTCACTTAACTGCTTCTATTCAGGAATTTGTATTTTTCAGTTAACATCACTCAAGTTTTTTAATTATATAACTTAACAATTGTTCGTGCAACCAGTTTCCATGAAAATATTAAGTTTATTGAACTTATCGGGGCTAACAGTGTATGTGAGCTTGTAGATCTTAACACTTTGACACATTTTGAAAACCTTCGACACTATTAGTTCAAGCGCTCACACCTATTTGCACTCAGACAACCAAGCGCACCACTGTGCTCCCTGTCATTTTCTTCAACAGCTGAGCTGGCCTTGTCCGATGGGCAAGGCCTTCCAAAAATAGCCATAACTCATCAACGTCCCTCTCCACGGAAGTCTTTAGTAAAAGGCGAAAGGCTTATTCGTCATGAAGAGAGACCCGAGTAATTCTACCCGCTTGCCACGGCGGCCAGCGAAGCCTCTAGCCGCGCCGGTCAAGCGCTTGACGGCGCGCGTGCACGCACACACTTGGCGTGGGCAGCCCCGCGACGCAGCACGTGCGTTATTTCACAGTCCGAGGTGGCTCTGTGCTCCCGCGGCTGGGTTTAGGGCGTCTTGGGTGGGTGGCTAAGAGCGGGTGTCCGGGTCGAAAGCGGGGCCTGTCGGATTGGGGGGGTGGTTTAATGATGAAGGCGTGGCCTATGCGCTTTGAGGTGCAAAAAGTTAGTGGTGCACAATGATCCAGTGTTTTGCATCGCCATTCATGAATGACCGTTGCTCATTCAGTATGCCGACATGAAAAAGCTTACAGCACCTGGTATTCCCAGGCGGTCTCCCATCCAAGTACTAACCAGGCCCGACCCTGCTTAGCTTCCGAGATCGGACGAGATCGGGCGTGTTCAGGGTGGTATGGCCGTAAGCAAAGGCAGCTGTGGCCGGTACGGCCCATGTACAGCAGATGGCAGCAGCCAATGCGCTAATGAAAAGCTTACAGCACAACTGCCCTCTATCCTCGTGTCGACTCAAGGAAGAAAAGCGTTCTTGAAAAGGCCGTAAAATGATAAATGTATTGCTTTCTACTCACACACTTCAAAAAAGCTATGTTCTAGTAAAAAATGCGGGAAAGATATCAGAAATGCGACCTCTATTATGAACATAATAGAAAACAATACTAACTAATTTAATTCAATATTCCAAACACTCAGACACACACACGCACATAGAGCAGACGCTCCACAATGGAAACCTCATAACAAGCGACTTCCCGGACAGAGACAGAGAGGAATAAATCCTCTTGGGTACAGCGCTTCACACACACACACACTCAGGGACTGGGAGGGTGGGGTGGTGGGGTGGTGGGGTGGTGGGGTGGTGGGGGGAAATACACACAGAGAGAGGAGGAACATGAGACTGAGAGGAGAAGGCGTTCGCCCCCCCCCTCCCCCTTTCACACCCAGACAGACAGAGAGCTAGACTCCTCACGCATTCCACAGATAAGAACCCTCAAACTTCTGATAGTGGCCGAAATGAAAAAGAAATAAGACCTTTTGTGGTAAAAAGAAATCAAAGAAATAGAATGAACGCCTGCAGGTATCAGGGACTCCTCTGGCGATCTCCTACTTTTTTGTAACTTTAAAACAATTTGATGAGACATGAACTAGAGTTAAGCCCTAGACATGAATTACAGATCCAATTATTAACAGATTAAACGAGATTGATGAATAGAGGAATTACTTAACTTTAGGGAAAGAGCAGAAGACAGAGACGGTCGCTTCGACCAGGCAGCCAAGACAGTGCAGAGCAGATCCTTTGATGTCCGTGGAGGCGAAAGGCCAGACGAGGCTTCTCGTATCCACAGACTTGAAGCTGGCATGTCTCCAAAAGGACATAATCTAAGATCTTTGGATCAGACAAATGACGACCAGACCCCGGTCCGAGTGGAACTTTATTGATAATTAATTTTGAGGGTTTGTCCCCCAAAATAGAAAATGTAATTAATTAATGTCCAATAGCCTTATGGGCTCTTAATGTTTGGATGAGCAGGCTGACTATGCTGCTTTGGGAAGCATACGGCATACCGGGTTATGAATTACAACTTCCCAGATAACCTCCGTACTAGAAGCTAATAAATCTTTAGACTCCGGTGGAGGAGATGCTAGCTAAAAATAGCCAGACAGGCAAATAGACCGCATGGTGCAGACTTTTGTTGTTAGAGCAGCTAACAGAAATTAGACTTAAACTCTGTAAAAAAGAACGGCTCGAGGATCAATTTTGATAGATATAAATCTGTAAAATATATCTAGAGACTGACAAGGACTGTATAATTACTGTAGACTGATAAGACTTCGATAGCTCGAGCTGCGGGGCTCCGGCCATAATACCGGAGCCGTCTAAATACTTATTTTGGAAAGTACTCGAATTACAATATATATATTTAGTTTAGCTTTGACAGAATACTTTCCGGGTGAATGTAATGTAGACAATGATACTTTAAGAGTATAACCTGTTAAATACCAAAATGTTACCTTATATGAAAGCAAAGATTAAAAGAAGTTCCACCAGAAAGAATAGGATGTCCAGACCAGATGTGGTTTTAGTCATTTCATTTGTTTGTTCCGAGAGAGACAAGAAATTAGATTTAACATGCAGCAATAATTATTATTTACAATTTGATCGGACCGGTCCTAAATGTTTCTCTCTCCCTCGCCCCAAGATGGGCGAGAGTATATATAGCTTGTTACTCAAAATGGGGTAGCAAGTACGTGGCACACTGACTGTCGTGGTAACAAATCAATATGGGATATGTAGTCTAAGAATTATTTGTAGTTACTTAACTATATTCCGGGACGACTCAGAGGCAAAGAAGAGACAGCAACAGAAAAGCTCTGCTTGCTGTCGTTGCCATGGCAACAATCTACTTTTCTAGAAGGCCAAATTCCTGTACAGAGGTCTTAACTCAAAACAACGCTTACAGTATGGGGTTATTTACCAGCTATGGGTGGCAGGGCCACAATTACAGTGAGACTATGGCGATTATCATATCGAGGATCACATGACATCTCCTCCACCAAACAACAAATCAAAATTATCAATCACATGAGTTAGACCAACTATACAATTACACATTTAGAGTCTGAATGTTTTCCAAGGCATCACATCACACAAAACAATTACAATAGAATTAGGCAACACAGATAAGGGTATATGATGCTACACATGGCCACCTCTCCAAGGAGCTTGATGACAGTCAATTAATGGAAGCATCTGTGCAGTGTGTGTTTGTCATGACCAGTTTTATATTGTGGAGTCTTCTAGTCTCAGATGTCTTACTTCAATAAATGTAGCAATAACACAATGTAGAAAATATTCAGTCACAAGTAAAAGTCATGTTTCCACAGCCTGAGTAAAGTTTTAGTAGCTGCTTTAGGCCTACTTGGCTTCCAAATATACATGTATTATAGTACTAAGTAAGAGTACTCAAATGTATTTGACAATACAAGCGTGTCGCTTTACAGCACAGTAGCCTTGCTATTTTCCAAGGATGAAGCCATAAAATAGGTTTAAATTGGTCAATGTATTTCTTGTTATAATATACTTATAGAGGCGAGAGTCTAAGTGGTAAACGTACTGGCCACTTAGAAGATTTTCATTATTATAACAAGAAATGCATTAACCAATTGAAACCTAAAAACAGATTCCTAGTTGCAACTATACTACAGCTCCATCTCAATGAAATAGAATAGGCTAATGTGTAAAAGTTCAACCTGTGGTACTGTTGAGGTGTTATGGAAGCCCAGGTTTGTTTGATAACAGCCGTACATTAATTTGTATATTGTTGAGTCTCATGTCTCACACCTTCCTCTTGACAATACAACCAAGATTCTTTGTGGAGTTCAGGTCAGGCCAGTTGGCTGGCCAGTTAGCACAGTAATGCCATGGTCAGTAAACCAGTTACTAGTAGTTTTGGCTCTGTAGGCAGGTGCTAAGTGCTGCCTGAAAAGGAAGATCAGCATCAACATAAAGATTGTCAATGTACGGAGGCACACAGTGCTGTAAAATATCATAATAGATGGTTGTGTTGGGACTCTGGACATGACAAAACATAGTGATGATTTTGGCCATGTTATCTGCTGGTGTTGAGCCACTGATTAACAATGGTTTCAACACAGCCATCTTTTTAGAGTGCTTCAGTATGTTGACAAGCTTCATGGAGATGCTAATTTTCCTTTCCAGCTCGATTTGGCACCTGCCCACAGAGCCAAAACTACTGGTAAATGGTGTACTGACCATGGTATTACTGTGCTTAACTGACCAGCCAACTGGCCTGACCTGAACTCCACAGAGAATCTAGGTTGTATTGTCAAGAGGAAGGTGTGAGACTCAACAATACAAGGTTACATATCACCTCCATGCCACACCCCATTGATGAAATAATTTGTTCAAAAGTAGCCCAGACAAAGTATTGATGGCATACATTAATGTACTTTTCAGATGGTCGACATTTCTCACATTTCTCTCGTAAAATGTTCTTATTTGTTGAGATGGGATTTTTTTGATTTTCATGAGCTGTACACCATAATCATCAAGATTAAAACAAAAAAAGGTTTTAAATACTTAACTTTATGCACAATGAATTGAGAATATATAAAAGTTTCACTTTTTGAATTATATTACGGAAGAAAAATACGTTTTACACAATATTCAAATTCATTGAGATGGAGCTGTATATTGCATTCTTTTATCCCCTCTACACCATATGTCTTTGCTGCAAATGGCCATTATCCAAACTCGCACCACGTGACATTGCTACTAGAGTTCTCATCGGGCCCAAAATTTGAAGCCCTGCATGGCCCGGCCCTAACTGGATGGGCCCGAGGCCCGGCCCGGCCCTATTAATTACCGCAACGTTAGACCCGAAAGCCCGAAAAAAGCCAGAAAAAAAAAAAGAAGAATATCGCCACTAGATGGCATAGGCGCATAGGCGCCAATGCCATTTCTAGAGTGGTGAGTCAAGAACAGACTTAATTATATTAGCCTACTAATTATAATCGGCGAAATGGAAACTCTTTCACATCATGTCCAATGATAACATTACAGTCAGGCAGAGACCAATAGACCATAATACACAACACAAGTAGGCTACTGATTTTTTACTGTGACTTAACTTCATAGTGTGTTACTGTTTTGTACTGTCACTGTGCGTGTAACTGTGGAATGTGAGGCTTGAGCCGTGGCCCGTGGGGCTGCGTGCCACTGCCTGCATCTTAAATGCGATGAGGCGGAGCGCGGACGGTTATGCTAATGTTGTTAATGCTTTCTTGCTTTGTTTCCTTTGTCTATTCCTAAACAGTAAACACATGAAGTCATGAACTAACACCTCTCTCACCTCCTCATGTCATGATTCTGGCCAGGCAGGAACTCTGTTCTGTTGTTGTCGACACAGTGCAGGGCAGGCACTTAATTAAATCATCATCATTTTGAAAAATAAACTTTAAAGCCTTTGAGTTTGAATCTTTGTTTTTTCTATCATTATCATTGATTGACCATTACTATTTGGCTACCATATTTATAAAATATCACACAGCAAACGCTACTTTAACTCCACAATCAAACACTTTATTAAAAATAATAACAGGCAGGAGGCAGCAGCCGCAGCACTAGTCGTGCACTTAACAAACCAACATTAATAATCATTGCACACGCGTCGCGTTTCTGTTTGCTTAAAAAACAGCAGCAAAAAAATAAAATAAAAAATACTAACTATAAACTCGTAGTGCAATAACTAAAGTAAACGGAATAAGAAATGAAATAACAGTTAAAACAGCAGCGATAAAGTGAAACATAGTGTCAGTGATAAATAAAAGGGCTATAGGCAGAAACCGAGTTTCTTGCACACAATAAAATAAAAAATAGCCAATTTGAACACCTAAAATATAAATACAAAGAGCACTTCAAACTTTAACATTTTAAATAAAAGAAATATATAAAAAACACACAAAGCGCAACACAGCAAATCGATCTTTCCTCCTAATGGCCAAAGGCCTATTGCGCATGGAGAAAGAGAAGTGCGTCGACCGTTTCAGGAGCAAGTCGTGTTCGCCTCTCCTCGATAGTGCGGCCTGCTGCACTGAACACTCTCTCGCTGCTGCTGCTGCTGGCTGGCACACATAGAATCTGTCTTGCCAACTGAGAGAGTTTTGGATATGTTTTGCAGTTTGAGTTCCACCAGCCCAGCACATCCTTCTCGTCGCTCATAGTTGGCCTCTGTCTGATGTAGCTCTCCACCTCATCATCTTCCTCTTCCTCTGAGAACACATTCTCCCATGCATCAAATGCAGGACGGGCGCGCTTAGGAGCGGGCGCAGCAGCCGCTGCATCAGATTCATCACCACTCGCAGTCGCAATGCCAGCGGCATCCTCCCCTTCCTCCTCCTCAACAACCACCGCTGCTGCTGGCAGACCTGCTGCTAAACGCAACTTGACATAGTCGTGCAAATTGTCCCTTTCGTGCCTTTCCATCATGCGCAGCTGATTGTATTTGGGCCACAGAAAGGTTGCAGCCTTGTGGAGATCATGCAATATTATTTTTTTGTCCATCCACTCCGCATGGCGCTGACGCACAAAAGCCTGCTGTGCCGTGTCGAGTGGGTTTGGCCGACAATGAGCCTTCAGCTTTGTTGACCAAAGACAGACGAGCTGAATAGTGGGGTATTTGTCCCCCTCCAGCTCGCGCTGTGCGTCCCGAAAGGGCTCGAGGAAGGCCACAAGAAAGGCCAGCATGTCGGGGGCAACTTTATCCACCTTATCAGCCTCGCCACGAGCCTCCATCTTCTCGTGCAGCTCTGTATGTATGTCCTGGATAGAACGCAGTGACATATGTACAGAGCTGAACCTCGTGTCCACCATCTGCAGCAGGGTCTTGGAAAGAGACGCTTGCAACCCCGACTGCTTGGCATATCTATTGATTAATAATAAAATAATAAGTATTAAAACCAAAGCATGGACAAATTACAATTGGACATTACGCAAACTATATGCTTTTATAAACGTTTAGGTATATTAGGTTACACATAATTATAACCGACATGACAAAGTATAATAGCCTAATTATAGTATCATAATCATAATATCCATCAAAGTGTTATGTATTGTATAGGCCAGGGGTAAACAAAGCTTACCTCACAAGGACTTTCGCTGCGGTTATTGTTTCCGCTATGTCGGAGGCCTTCGCTTTAAGAGCGTCATCAACGTTCAGCCCATGCTTCAGTACAGTATTCAGAACGTGATCCTGACAGTCAAGTCTGACGTAGGGCTCTAGGGCCTTGACAATGTTCGAGCCCTGGTCAGTGACCCAAACGATTTTGGACAGGGAAAGCGGATCAAGACCAAATCTCGTCACGAGGATCTTAACGAGCTCTCTCCTGATGTTTTCCCCGGTTTTTTTTTCCTCCAGTGGAAACATCATTGTGGCCAGGTTCTTCCCAACCAAACTAAAATCCTCCGCCACATAATGGCATGTAATGGCCATGTAGTGAAGTTTCCTGTAATCATCGGTCCACATGTCAGTTGTCATTGCAACCGTGCCTCCTTTTTTCAGGTGGATTTTTAACTGCGATATTAAGGCCCCCCTTTTCTCCTCAGCCATGGCCTTGCAGTGCTTTTGAATAGTGTTCGGGGCAGGGATAACGGAGCTTGCAGGCACTTTTCCGTGCGTAGCCCCGACGTTTATCAGCTCCTGGGCCAATTCGAGAAAGCCTTCCCCTTCCACAATTAAAAACGGCCTCATGTCCTTTGCGCAGAATTTGACGCATTTCTTTGTCACTGCCTGCTTGACCCGCAGAGGGACAGTTTCAGCACTCTTTACAACAAATGCTTGTAAGTTTGTCTGCGAGGCTCCTGGCGCTGGTGCCCCTGGGCAAACTTTTTCAGCATGACGACTCAATGATGATGTCCCAGTCTTCTTGCTGTCATAAGATAGTAGTGCCTTGCAACTACTACACTGTGCATACATTAACGTGTTACCTTCTGCGTCCAAGACCAATTTGAAGGTCTTCCACACGCTTGCCTTCCCCTTCTTGTTTTCAATCACAGTGTATTCTCCCGTTTCGATTTTCTTTTTTATCACATCCATCTTCTTTATTGTAGTAGTGCACTCTGTTTTTTTTTTTAGACTGACCTGTTGTTAACCTAGGTGGCTGACACGCCCACGGCCATCGCAGATCGCATACCCTGCCTCTTGTCTGATTTATGGCCCTGTTAGGAACCGATCTCCATACTAAAGGTGTTAGATCGTGAATGCATTGTGTGACTTCAGAGGGCTTGTAGATCGAATGGCTATTCGATGCGCAACACCAGCCTGCAATTAGAGCCCCAGGCCATTGGCAGTGGCACTCGGCAGGCAGCGCGCGCACGCCTGTCTGTCTGTGCAATTGCAGCCAGGCACTCTCTCTCTTACAAAGTGAAAGTGCCAAGTGCGCTACTGCGCTACTGCGCTTCACCCCACAATAGTAAAAATGAATCGCCAAGATTCAGCAGCGCAACCCTCTTCATAATAAATAAATAAACATTACACAAACAAATTTATTTTAATTTTTATAATAATAATAAAAAATTAAAAAATCACGGAAAATCACAGAGCCCGAGGCCCGGCCCGGGTTCGGGCAGAAAATGAGAACTCTAATTGCTACGCATTGTGAGTGAGCTTGTAGATCAACTCTTTTTGGAAAACCTTTTTTCTCTGAATTGGGATGCTGGGGTTCAAGTGGTTAACTTGTAAAATAATTGTATAGTGGATCAAAAAGTACATTATTTGCCTCAGATGTAGTGGAGTTGTGGGTCATTAACCTTAATCCCATTACCAACCACACTTGTAACATGTGAGTTTAGCTTGTGTTATAACATGATGATTGTTGTCTATACCTCTATTTCAGATACCTTACGCATGGGGATTCTCTTGCCACCATTGCTTACAATTTCCGTGTAGGCAAATCCACTGTGATCAAGATTGTGCCTACTGTTGCTGAAGCCATCTGGGAGTGTTTGGTACCAGAGTTGATGCCCGTGCCGACGAAGGACGAGTGGAAAGCTGTAGCCAATGTTTTTGAGCAGAAGTGGAACTTCCCTCACTGTGTGGGTGCACTGGATGGCAAACATGTTGTCATACAGGCACCCATACATTCGGGGGCCCGTTTCTACAACTACAAAGGCCAGTATTCCATCGTCCTTCTGGCTGTCGTGGATGCCAATTACCTGTTCCGCATGGTCGATGTGGGAGGTTATGGCGGTTCCAACGACAGCGGCATCCTCTGGGCATCAGCGTTTGGTGAAGCTCTAAGGGACGGAACACTGAACCTCCCTGAGGATGAACCACTCCCAAACGCTGAGGACCTGGGACCGGTCCCATATGTTTTCGTGGCAGATGAAGCCTTTCCTCTGCGGCGGGACATGATGCGGCCAGTCCCTGGAAGGTACCTCCAGACCTACTCCCAGAGCATTTTCAACTATCGTCTGTCCCGTGCACGGATGATGGTGGAGATGACCTTTGGTGTGATGGCTTCACAATTCCGCGTCTTGCACACAGTGATCCAGCTGAATCCTCAGAATGCAGAGAAGGTTGTGAGAGCCATCACTGTCCTGCACAACCTCCTCAGATGGCACCTTCAGTCATCTGCTTCCGACGTGGCAGAGGAGACTCCCGCTTCCCTCCGCCCAATGGTGATTGATGAGAACAATCCAGGTCAAGTTGCTCGGGCTGTGAGAGAGACCTTTGTTGAGTTCTTTAACTCACCAGCCGGTGCTGTGTCGTGGCAGGACGACCATGTGTAATCCTCACCTACCCATTACCCTAATTTAATTTTCCTTCTCCATTTAAGTTTTCTTCTCCTCGGGTCGCCACCTTGTAGTGGTGGAGAAGCTTGTGCGTTCCAATGAACCTGAGAGCTATGCCGTCTGGAGCTTTGCTCCTGGTAGGGTCACCCATGGCGGAAAGCTCAAGGGGGAGGTTCCAGACTAAGTGCGATCCAACTAAGGCAAATTAAAGCTGCAGCATACTTCAGCAGTGAGCAAATAGCATCCTGCATCCTTAAGCCCCATTCAGACCGAAGAAGCAGAAGCTAGCTTCTGCTTCTTCGTCCCATGTTATCTCTATGCTGAACAGCTTCTGCGTTTAAAAGCTGGAACAATAGCTTTTTTTTGTTTTTGCTTTTTTTTTTGCTCACCGGAGCTTAACTTTAAAGCAGCTTTTAAAAGCTGGAGCTTTAAAAATCTGCGTGTAGCCAATCAGAGCACAGCGTGGTTTGAGGAGGCGGAGTTGAGCTCATTTTACAAAACCGAAAACCCTCTGGAAAGCTGTCCGACCCAATTGTCCGCATTAAAAAAGAAACTTTTTGAATATGGGCTGTATATGAAATATGAATGGATATTTGGCAAGACCATAGCATATTTTGTGATAGAAATTAAAGTTTATATGAGAAACAAGTTGTCGAAGCGGTGAAAACAGGTTGTGTTCCGTGTGCCGTCGCGAGTGTCACGTTTCTGGGGACAAGTCATCGTGCATTCACCCCCCCCTCCGGTTCTCATCGAAGCTATGGATGGACTATTGAACTGAACTCTCCAGAACGCTATCCGTCGCTTGTGGACTGTTTGTGGACTAAACAGTGCACGCACACACACACGGTTGATAAATTAGCAGATATAGATAGATAGACAAACAACTAAACAATAGTTGTGTCGGAGTTTTCGCCAAAACCTTCCCCGAGAAGAGGGGATGAGCAGCCCGCTCATCCCCCCCGCTCAACGCCGAGGAGAGCTGTGCTCGTAGACGATTTGCGGGACGTTTCATCGCACTAAAATTAATTGCCCTTGTCGCGGGACCTCGCCCTGAGCACAGGGCGTTGACCACTGGTGTACGCTCCTCGACACCCAGTCTCAACTTAGGGGGTCCTCCGCGGGCCGGGCCACAGGGTCCAGAAGTCGGTCCACTTTCGTGTGTGTGTGTGTGTGTCGCTGCATTGTATGTTGATTGTTGAAACGTGGGCACCGTGAATCATACCTTTAAAAAAAATTAATAGCCTTTATATCAGTTGTATGTACCCCCTCTATTTATGCAATATGTTGCCCATGTTTTGTGATTGGTTTGCTGCGTTCTGAATCGATAAACCAATCGCATATATTTATTTGAGGGAATCATTTCAGACAGCGCCGAGATAGGAGCTCCCTTCCACGGGAGACTTGGGACTGAATGTCCGGAAATCGCACGTAAACATAAGCTGTTTTAATTGCTTTTACGACGTGCTGGATATATACAATTGTATGCTTTTGCTAAATCAACATTAACATTACATACAGAGCCGCCATTTAAAAAAAACCCCGGAGTGTTTCGCTCGTGGCCTAGGGGGGAGAGGAGAGCGGAGTGTGGGGGGGAGACATGAGCGCTGAAGACGGGGAGGATTGAGATCCGGTCCGTTCGGTTATTTACAAACAAGTTTACCAAGATTATATTCTTTATTCATCCATACATAGGTTATGATGTAACTAAATATATCATTATTTCTCCTCTACAGTCGCTATTTTACGTTTTAGACTTTCAAATGCGCATCTGCTCAAACTGCCCGTCTCTCGTCTCAAAGCCAGACAGCCAGTCCAGGCAGCTTGAGTGACAGGTACCTTGTACACGCCCACTTTCTCAAAAAAAAGCTGCGTCTTTCTGAGTTCTGCTTCTGCTTTTTAAAGCAGCTTCTTCAATGTGAACGGAGCTTTAAGCTCCGTTCAGACCGAAGAAGCTGCTTTAAAAAGCAGAAGCAGAAATCTAAAAGACGCAGCTTTTTTTTGAGAAAGTGGGCGTGTACAAGGTACCTGTCACTCAAGCTGCCTGGACTGGCTGTCTGGCTTTGAGACGAGAGACAGGCAGTTTGAGCAGATGCGCATTTGAAAGTCTAAAATGTAAAATAGCGACTGTAGAGGAGACATACTTATATATTTAGTTACATCATAACCTATGTATGGATGAATAAATAATATAATCTTGGTAAACTTGTTTGTAAATAACCGAACGGACCGGATCTCAATCCTCCCCGTCTTCAGCGCTCATGTCTCCCCCCCACTCCGCTCTCCTCTCCCCCAGCTGGCCACGAGCGAAACCCTCCGGGCATTTTTTTAAATGGCGGCTCTGTATGTAATGTTAATGTTGATTTAGAAAGAGCATACCGTAGAAATACAATTGTATATATCCAGCACGTCGTAAAAGCAATTAAAACAGCTTATGTTTACGTGCGATTTCCGGACATTCAGTCCCAAGTCTCCCGTGGAAGGGAGCCCCCATCTCGGCGCTGTCTGTCTGTCACTGACCTCGGCTGGCTATATGTGGCAGTAGCCTAGAGTCAGATCGCTCCTCCACCACCCCCACGGACCCTCACCGTTTACACTGACTACAGCATCAGCACATTTAAAGTTTGCTTTTAATTAGCAGATGATGTGAAACATTGTGCCAACTAGTAGTAGGCTATGCATACTTTAATTACTTAATTAATAATCAATATCACGGTGATATTATCACCGGAACGGAGTCCAGTGCAACGGACATGTGCACATGCATATCATACAACTGATATAAACTTTATATCAGTTGTATGATATGCATGTGCATAGAGAGATCAATAATTAATAGCCTTTATAATAAAGGCTATTAATTATTGATCTCTCTCGCGCACACACACACACACGCGGTGCATACGACGCGCTGGGGACTCTGGACTTTAGTTCTTTGTCTATAGACTATATATATATATATATGCTCATTTATAAACCGTGTGTGTGTTTAGTCCACGGTCAGAGACAGCTACGGGGTTCAGTTGTTCACCTCGGTGGGAACCGGGAGGGGGTAATTACTGCAGGGGCACTGAGAGAGAACTGGCTCGCAAGTGAGCCCCGTGTCGGCTCCTCCACCGTCCACGGTGCTCAATATCTCACACACACACACACACACACACACACACACACACACACGTGTTCTATCTATCTATAAATATAGGCTATCTACTATCTTTCAACTTTTGGTATGAGGTTCATCGATAGGCCTACATGAACGCAATAGACCAATTTAAATGATTCCCTCAAATAAATCTTATATGCGATTGGTTTATCGATTCAGAACGCAGCAAACCAATCACAAAACATGGGCAACATATTGCATAAATAGAGGGGGTACATACAACTGATATAAGGATGATCAAGGCCCCACTCCTGTAGTACGTACATTACTAGCGCCACTGTACCACGCCACGGTGATAGTGCCTCGGGTGACCTGCGGCCAGACCCCGTCGTCGAGGAGAAACCTCGAGCGAAAGTGGACCGACTTCTGGACCCTGTGGCCCGGCCCGCGGAGGACCCCCTAAATTGAGACTGGGTGTCGAGGAGCGTACACCAGTGGTCAACTCCCTGTGCTCAGGGCGAGGTCCCGCGACAAGGGCAATTAATTTTAGTGCGAGGAAACGTCCAGCAAAACACACGAGGACCGGCACAGAAACGCGCTGAGAGCGGCAGCGGCTGCTCCTCCCCTCTTCTCGGGGAAGGTTTTGGGGAAAACTCCGACACAACTATTATTGTTTAGTTGTTTGTCTATCTATCTATATCTGCTAATTTATCAACCGTGTGTGTGTGCGTGCACTGTTTAGTCCACAAACAGTCCACAAGCGACGGATAGCGTTCTGGAGAGTTCAGTTCAGTAGTCCATCCATAGCTTCGATGAGAACCGGAGGGGGGGGTGAATGCACGATGACTTGTCCCCAGAAACGTGACACTCGCGACGGCACACGGAACACAACCTGTTTTCACCGCTTCGACAACTTGTTTCTCATATAAACTTTAATTTCTATCACAAAATATGCTATGGTCTTGCCAAATATCCATTCATATTTCATATACAGCCCATATTTAAAAAGTTTATTTTTTAATGCGGACAATTGGCTCGGACAGCTTTTCCAAGGCTTTTTGGTTTCGTAAAATGAGCTCAACTCCGCCTCCTCAAACCACGCTGTGCTCTGATTGGCTACACGCAGATTTTTAAAGCTCCAGCTTTTAAAAGCTGCTTTAAAGTTAAAGGGCCACTTCACCCCTGACACAACCTGATCTTATTTTAATTATACCTATATTTATAGTGGGAAAAAGTAGAAACGTTTGAAATTAGTGTTCCATAACTGGAGAACAAAAATAGTCTGTCGGTCTGACTGATCATAGTGTATCACTGCCTATTACTTCAACTACCAGAATGCTTTGCGCTCTCAACCTCCCCGATGGGGCGCGGTCCTCAGAACGCATCCACCCTGATCCACTATGGAACCGCCCCATGATCCACCCAGATTGCATATAATTATATCACCTAGGCGACACAGCTGGGCATGAACATGGCCAGGTGTTCCACATCAAATCTATGCCCAGGTGTTTGTATAAAAACCCATGAGTGCCATATTCACTTTGTAGAGTAGGAGTTCAGAGCAGTCTTGAGGTATATTATCAGACTTGTTTCTTGAGAGTATTTGTGATTTTGCGACGTTATTGTGTAAGCATGCCTGTGTGTAATTGCGCAGTGCCCCAGTGCACGGCTTGGAAGAGGAGGAATCATCCTGGTATGGTTAGCGCCTTCTCCTTTCCAGTCAATGATACAGAACGTTGCAAGATGTGGGTCAGGGCCATCAAGAACCCGAGGTTCAACGACAGCACACCGCTTGAGCAGCTACGGCGCGAGACAGTGTGCAGTCTGCACTTCAAACCGGAGGAGATAAACCGCTCCGATGTGAAGCACAGCCTCATGGGAGGTAGAGCGCCTCGCGCAGTGTTATTGCTCACCGCGGTTCCATCCATCCACTTGGAGGAAGAAGTTGAAGAACCCGAGTCAGTGGGACCACCGCCAGCGAAAAGGAGTCGGGTACAGGTACGAATCTGTCCGATAGTGATAGTATTGTTTTGTTTAGCCATGCTTTACATGACGCTCGTCAGCGTCAGTCACGAGTCAACATTATTTCAGTGTAGCCCTGGCCTGGAACATGTACGAGCGGCGCGTCAGATGTGAAGTAAAGTTTCAGCGTTATATTTTGTTTTGGTCACAGCCGTCGTGTGATCCATGTCTCATTGAGAAAACGTATAATGGGTATAAACGGCTTTCGTTATTATTGCATGTGTAGAGACGTTGCCTCATGGTGTAGATATTATTTATTTCTGTGTCGCGCACCAAAGGTGCCCATGGCCACATGCAATTCATTGGCGTAATGAATTGTTTTTAAAACAAACGTGTTTTTAAAACAAACATTGAACTAAAAACAAACTAACTAACTAACTAACACAAATTATACCTGTGTGTGTATAGGAGGGGCTATAGCGCCCCTCAAAATGTATACCTAAACCCCTAGCTCTGGTCCATAGCTCGAGCTACAATCCCCCGTCCAATTCAATACATACACGTTGTCAAAAAACAAATGTAAACCTTTGTACCACTTGATATCCATGGGAACATGTCTGACTGCAAGATGTTCCACAACACTAAAATGATTGTATTTGCAGTATGTCTCTATGTGCAGACTAGTGTATGCTCTTCATAGCAGAAGCAACATGATCGTGATCAGTGTGTCAGGAAAAGGAAATACAAGTCAAACTTATATAATACCAAAATATATAAAGTATATGTCTTGGACAACAGGATGTCTGAAACAGTTTGAATTGGGTCGCTAAACCGTTCCTCACACTTTTTTTTCTTGCTTTCTACTCATCCAGGCAGAGGAACAGTCGTTGCTGAATATTGTTCCAGTGGCAGTGCCAGGACCAAGTCAATCTGTAAGTTAGCGTAGCTGTTTGAAAAAACACTTTACTCTGGTGTCATCCATTTCTTGCCGCATAGAAAATATGCAATTAAAAGTTGTTTTTAAATTAAATGTTGAAGTGGACATCTGGAATTTTCTCATTTGAATACAATCATAAGTTCCATATGAAAGAGATTGCTACAGTATCAAGTTCTGTTTTTCATTCAGACCACAGGACATCTTGCCAGTGACCTCTTCTGGTCTGAGACTTCTTCTCAGACCAGTGTGGAGGCAGATGATCCGGGGGATGAGAGCTTCCAGCCCGAGACGACAACATCATCAGAGGAGGAGGAGGAGGAGGAGGAGGAGGAGGATGTGGGATCCAATGGCAAGGTCCTTGTGGATGAGGAGAGAATTATGTCCCTGTTCAAGTTCTGCCAAACATGTGGGAAAGCAATCATTTATATCAAAAAGTACTATGTTGGGGCACAGTTGAATATAAAGTGGAATTGCACTGACGGGCATAAAGATACATGGAGGTCATCGCCAGATGTCAGGGGAATGCCAGAGGTCCATCTGCAAGCTGCTGCATCTGTGGTGTTCACGGGGGGCACCTTCACAGATTTTTCAGCGTGGTCTAAGGCCATGAAACTACATATGTTTGGTAGCACTACATTCCATGAACTCCAAAAGGCATATCTATACCCAGTCATCGAGGAACTTTACCAGGAACAGAGGCATGAACTCCTGGCAAAGGTCTTCCTAAAGCAGTCACCAGACAATGACGAGTGGCCCAAAGAACGGCCCCAACTCTTGGGTGATGCTCGATGTGACTCTCCTGGATTCAGTGCCAAATTCTGCCATTATTCATTTATGCTGGACGACACAAAGGAGATCATTCACACTGAAATATTACAGGTAATTCTGATGTTTTTAAATGTTGTTCACAGCAGGATGGTCTGTTTGTAACATTTAGTGTAGTATCATGTGGTTATTGAAATAACTTTAGACTGCTGCGTTTTGTTTCTTGCTCCTCCTTCCAGGTCACCGAAGCATCCAGCTCCGTTATGATGGAACCAGGGGGTTTCAAGCGTGGACTGACAGGTCCTCATTATGCTTTATTGCTGTTATGTTGCCTTGTTTACTTTGAACTCTATAGTTTCATTTTCATAATTGTACAGCACCTTATAACTATGTTTTGTAAGGCACTTCATAAATAAGGTTTCCATACTTGCAGCGCTGCTTGGTATGGGGCTTGATGTGGAGGTGATAGCCACAGACCGCTCTCCCTCAATCAGAAAGATTATGAGGATTGAATACCCGGAGATCAAACATGAGTTTGACATATGGCACACTGCTAAAGGTTGGTTTTTATTTATGGAGTTGTACTTGTAGAACACTGGCAGTGTTGCATCAGTATGCATCAGGTTCAAAGCTGTTTACAGTATATACTATTCAAGTATTCATGTTATAATCGGCGTGCAATAAAAGGCATCTGTGTGTGTTTACAGGTTTCCTGAAAAAATTGAAAACCAGAAGCAGGAAGAAAGGCATGGAGATATTGCACGGGTGGACAATGTGAGTGTTTTGGCAAAGAAGGCACATATTTCAAACGTCATTTGTTCAGGTTGTCTAATCACTTTTTCTTGATCGATGTTCTACAAAGGTCCATTTATAACCACATGTGGTTCTCATGTGGAACATGTGAGGGTGACACAGAGGTGAGGGATCTGCATCTGTAATATTCTGGATTGTTCTCAGAGAGTTGTAATTTATTTCCATTGATATTCACAATTTCACACTACTGTAGCTACTGCAGCAGCGCTGGCTGTCCATCCTGCACCACGTGTGTGATGAGCACACGTGGGCAGAGGATGGCAATACACACCGGTGCAGTCATCTTCAAATAAGTGCAGAAAACCAGAGGAAGAAGATGTGGATGAAGAGGGACTCTGCATCCTTCAGGACACTGTCCTCACTTGTACAGGACAATAGACTTCTCAAGGACCTTGCCCAAATGGGGCTCTTCAAGCATACTGGTAATAATAATGAATTGCATTTTTATAGTAAGGATTTAGCACGATGAGAAATCATTGTCGAGTTGACACCTTTTCAAATGATACATACAATTGATTTTGTTTATGCTTTTATAAACTCTGGCACAGGTGAGCTGGAGGTGTTCCATAGCGCCCTGCTGAAATATCTCCCCAAGCGTCACTCATTCTCATATATTGGGATGAAGGAGAGGGCTCATCTAGCCATTATGGAGCACAATGAAAACATTGTGAAGAGGAGGCAAGCCACTACTAAAACAGGTGTGTTTTTAGAGCAGTTATGTCTAAAGTTTATTTGTTCCACTTGCAGCATAATTTCAATGGCGAGTCCTTCTCGAAACTTTTCTCTCCTTCATTTCAGGTGCACTGCGTTACAAAAGGGCTGTCTGCAGGCGCTCAGGGAAATGGGTGGTGAAAATAATTTATGAGCCTCACACCACCAACTTTAGGCGCAGGCTCATGGAGATGGTATTTGAGCGTCGCCAGAATCCACAAATACGCTACAAAGCCCCGACATCCTCCCTTGCACAGCCTCAACCTATTCTACCACCCAACATTGGCCCTTCACCTGCTCCTACAATGCAGGAATTACTGGCCAGGCATACAAGTCGGTTCTAACGGGTAATAGTATTCTCCTTGATGTTGCCAAATATTGTTATAGCTACATTCTGATGCAGATCCCGTTCAGGGTGGGACCATGCAGATGACTCAACGTTGATGGCCCTCATCAGTGATGGCAAGACTGCCTACAGGAATATGGTGAATTCACTGACACAATTTCAAGTTCTTGTTGTGCTGTATATACATTTGATCTGCTCATATTGGGAACATTTCATGTATCTGACCATTTTCCTTGTCTTCTTTCTATGGCTATTTTCTCATTAGCAAGAAACTGAAAATGGCAGCTTTGTTCAAGTACACATCACCGAAGACCTCCACTGTGGTCCACAAAACGCATGTGCTGAAAAGGCAGAACACTTTCCATCATCAGGCTGAGTGCTGAGTCTTGCTGCTATGTCACTCTGGCTACATGGCACATCAAACGTGCATTATCACTTCTATTATATTTTGTAACTGCTAATCATTTCACACATTGTTTCAATCCTGTAAACTTGTGGTGTGACAATAACAGTCCTTAGCAGTAGCCATGGAAGTTGACCAGATATGTATGTATAGTTGGAGTACAAAGTGGTTGTTTGATACCCATACACTGTTGCGGCAGAACATTGTGTTCATTCATGCTTATTCTGCAGCCAGGCATTGTACAGTTTATTATTGCTGCTACAATTTGAGGAACCAAAATCATAGAATGCTAATATGTATTTCAAGGTGTGACAATTAAAATATAGAATCCAGCAGCAATGCAAATTGTTTACCTGTATCTCATTGTTTATAATTTGAGTGGATGGTTGGTAATGAATTTTGCATACTAGCTTTAGGCAACATCCTTGTACTGTGTGTCGATGTGGAAATAAAAACGGCAAAAGAAAATTCTCATGTTTCACTGAGTCCCCTTCCATTGTTTACATATACAGTATAGTATACCAAGCTGTAAGGTGCAACCAATGTTATTTGTCATCCTGTGAAGTTGATAATGGTATTTATATTGAACGCAAACTAGACTTGTATGCTTTGTAATAGTTTTTTTTACTCATCATATACATATTTCACTGTTATCTCTGATAAACACTGTTTTGTATCAGGCATGCCATGATAAAGGAATCCTGTGCCAAATGAGACTATATCAGACCATTTCTAATGAGACCTTTCGCATTACAGTGACACAGCTGACTTACTGTTCAAGTCATGAAATGTACAGTGCTTATTATAGGCATATCTTCAATTAATAATTGAAAACCAAATGTGAAGCTCAAGGTTTTATTTACAAAAAAATAAACATTTCAACTGCAGTAGTCTGTTAGAGTTGTCCAAAAGCGGCACGGACTTCCTGGAATCCACGGTACTGTCCCGTTGGAGATGGAAATTTGGACCGGATGGCTTTTATGACACAGGCCGGTAAAACAATACGTGTGCCAGCACCAAGTTTTTCGCCTTGAAGAATCCACTCCAAAAAGTGTCTGTAGGCTACCAAGCGATATTGACTGAAAGAATTGACAACAGAGTAGACGTGATTAGATCGATGTCACATAGCCTATACCAGAATATTCCACTAATATTCAGACAGCTCAAAGAAAAACGTCCAGAAACGCATTGCTTACAGTATTTATACTGCATTTGCATCTGCTTGTATTAAACTACGTTAAACTCATCAACATTGCAGCTGTACTGTAGGCCAAGCTTGAATTATCCACTTTCAATCTGCAAAGCTTTTGTTTCATAACAATCCACGACATGTTATGATACTTTCTGACAAGAAAATTCCATGCTGTGTTTGTGGTGTTGGAAGTGTTGTGGTTTGGAAGCACTCGTTTTTATTTACGGGCCGTGCTGCTGCCGCCTCCATTATGTGAAAATTCGAAACAGGTGGTACGGGGCCGTTCAGGTATACTTTGACAAGTGCTTCCAAAATCCAACACTTAGAAAAAGTATCGCCTGCACAGAAATTCTTGACAGAAAGTAGCTCATAACATTACAACATAACGTAGAAGTTGACACATTCTAGCAATACTTACTCGTGAGACAATAATTGTCCACCCACACCCGCTGGTTCTGGCTGCTCCTCCCAGTTTTTTTTGGGGATCCTGAAATAAGTTTCCAGGGCATGTCTGTCTACGTGATATCCAAAGCTGTAGTGGAGAGTTACACATATCGGCAGCTCTGGTTGTGCACCCCCCCTGGCATCTCGCTCGTCCAGCAGTTCATCCAGTATGAATTGTGCACGGGGAAACTCGTGGCAACAGAGCGAGTCTCGTTCAGTCTCCATGGGCATGCAGTTTGTACACATGCACCAGGAATCATTGCCGATGCGCTGCTCCTCCACGTCCGCCCCAGCAACTACTGCTGCCTGCCTGGCTGCATCAGCGGCAGCCGCTGCTGCCTCCTCTTCGTCTCTGTGCCGGAGTTGCTCATCTGTGTACTCGGGTTCAAATAAATAGCCCTGCTGCCCTTCTGCCTCAACAATAACTTGGAAATAGTCCTCTTCGTCCATTGAGTGCTGCTCAGTATCACTCTCCGGTGTCCCTGCAGATGCCATGATAGTAGCCTACACAAACTATCTGAGGAATGCAGCGGTGCGTGGTGGGTGGGTCAAATAAGGTTGTAGGTGGAACGGACACCCCTCGGGGGGCTGTCTTCAGGTGTAGGTGTTGCCGTGTGTAGGTGACGCGCATACTCTACGGTGACGCGAGGTTAGACTGTTGTAGTCCGGAGGGGAGGGGCCATCATGTTTGTGACGTACATAACATGAAGAATTTACCAGGATATCTGAAAACAGAGATTGCGCACAGAAAAACCCAGAAAAAGTGTTTCTAGTGCCCTAAACATCATTAAAATAAGATCAGGTTGTGTCAGGGGTGAAGTGGCCCTTTAAGGTCCGGTGAGAAAAAAAAAAAGCAAAAACAAAAAAAAGCTATTCTTCCAGCTTTTAAACGCAGAAGCTGTTCAGCATAGAGATAACATGGGACGAAGAAGCAGAAGCTAGCTTCTGCTTCTTCAATGTGAATGGGGCTTTTGACTCACTAAAATGAGAAAGGACCCAAACCTGTCAGCCTCCGCGGGACCTGGGATGCAATACTGTACTCGGCACTGTACTCTAATGTTGTTGAAGTAGGACTCCATAACATGTCTTTGGGACCCATTTAAAAGACCACCCCTGGGTCCTGGATCCTCCTGACCCACATCTGTTAAGGACAGTGTCTCCCCACATTACACAAATGCACAGACTTGTCCTCCATGAAGGGAATCTAGCCACCATGACATCCCTCATTTATTTTTACAGCCATATTTGTCTGTGTATAGAGTACTAGGGCTGTCAATCGATAAACATATTTAATCTGATTAATCACAAATTAACCGCATATTCTTATCTGTTGTAATTCTACCATAAACAGATCTTTATCAATGATAAGCGATATTAAGGCCCGATAGCTCTATCACAATGTTCGATATATTGCAATATTGCAAAAACGTTAAGAAAGAAGAAGGCAGGAGTCACGTGATGTACCTGAACAAGATGGCTGCGTGAGAGAGAGCTCGTCTTCCACCAGGCCACTATCCGCTTAAATATATAGTAAAGAACTTAAACTGAGCAGATTTTTTTGGCAGAAAGTGAATATTAAGAAGTAGTGATGTCGAAAAATCTTAGAAGCTCCACACAAGTGTCTGAAACAAGCTCCACTGGTACACGTGGTGGTGCGAGTATGCCGGCTAGCACCAGTGCTAACGCTAATGAGGAGCAGAGGGGGCCGCCTTCATCTACACCGCCCGGAGAAGACCACGAAAGCAGAGTCACAACACCGGTGTCTGGTGAAGTGGGCAAGGAGTTTGCTAAACTTACGGCACTAATTCTGGCAAAGTCAGACTCCCATGACAAGAAGCTGGAGGCTATTGGAGCGACGACGAGAGCTACTGATGGCAAACTAGCAGACATCGCCAACCGCATAACACAGGTGGAGAGCCGCGTTGATTTTTTGGAGACAGTGATTTCAGAAATGCAGGCTAGGCCCATGGCTGCGATGGCTGAAGTAGAAGCCCTTCAGTTGAAACTCGACAGCTTGGAAAATAGAGAGAGAAGATTAAACCTACGTTTCGTTGGGTTCCCACCGGACTGTGAACGTGGAGATGCCGTTAAATTCCTGTGTGATGTCCTTCCAACTATCCTGAATGTTGACTTCCCCATGCCATTGGAATTCCAACGAGCGCACAGGATGGGGCCCGTGCGTAATGGAGATGGAGACGGCAGATCCACGGCTGGGAGAACCATCATCGCCAGGTTTCTGAGGTTCCAGGACCGGACCCGGGTCGCCGACGCTGCGCGCAAGCTGGGCAAGGTTACTTGGAACAACCACCCAATAATGGTGTTCGCAGATTATTCCAAGCTGGTCAACGAAAAGCGCTTGAAATTCAAGGAATGCAAGAAACGCCTGCACGAGAAACATGTACGGTTCTCTTTGGAGTATCCCGCGGTCCTCGTCATCCGCGCACAGCAGGGGACCCGCCGCTACGAGGACCCCGAAAGAGCCATGGAGTTCATTCGTTCTCTGGGGTAATCTCTGGCTAGCCTGCCACGGCAGTGTGAGCTGGAGTTTAGTTTTATCTGCTTAGTCATCTTAATGCCTTGATTTGTCCTCTTTTGTTTTTCTTTTTTATCACTAAGGTAACTAGGTTACTGTTGAGTTATATATAAATACGAGGCAATGGGACTACTGAACTTTGCTTGCGAAATTGCTTAATTGCATTGATTTGTTTTGTTGTCGCTTTGGGATGTCTGCGGTATCGCTATCCAAATGAATCCGTCACCCACTATAACATGATCCGCCGCCAGAATTTTGTTGCGCATTTAGTGGGATAATTACGGTAATTGCTGCAGGTTGGTGCCGCAGTTTGAAACGGATGTTTTTATTTTCTCTGGTTAATACGAAGATATTATTAGGTAGGCCTGACGTCATGCTCAATTCGTGTGTGTGTGTGTGTGTGTGTGTGTGTGTGTGTGTGTGTGTTGCGCGGATTCAAGCTCTCATTGCGGGTTGGGACACCACTGAGTGACATAATGGCGAGGCGGTCGTTCGATTGGACGGGGGCGCCGCCATGTGGGGGGAGAGTGTATGTACATGTAATGATGTATGCAAAGAGAAGGCTTAATTAATTATGAGTGCTGTGGTGCGTGCGTGTGACTGTATGGAAGGGGGTATGTACACAGGTTTATTTGAAGGCTAATGTTTGTTCTTTGATAATAAGTTGGGGTTGAATGCTAGAGTGTTATTCTTTATATTTTATTTTTTACCGAATGGGGGAATGTGAATCACAAATTGTAGTAAGGTCTCAAATTGTTTCTAATCTGTTTTTTACTGGGATTTTTCATTTACTTTTTCTTTTCTCCTGTTTAATATTTACAAATCCCCCATATGAGTCTACTTTAGGGAGTTTATGATCATTTTCCAAAAACAAAAGTTATTTATTTAATAAATATATATATTATGAAGGGGTTGAGGGTATTTTGTCCTCATCCCAGTCCGTTAGGTCTAGGATAGCGGAGGGTGGGGAGGGTGTGGGGGGGGTTTAGTTCTCAGCAGCTGTTAGTTAGAGAGTCACGGACCAAGCTAAGGGTTTGGGGACTGTCTGTTTTTTCAGACAGGGTTTAGTTTGTTTTTGTTGTTTGTTGTTTGTTTTTCGTGTCTTTTATAGTATGTTTAAGCACAGGATAAGGAGCTGCAGTCTGGCCTTGGCCCTATACGACAGATACCATTACAGGTAGTAGCTCAACGGGGCTGAAGCTCATGAGCTGGAATGTCAGGGGTCTTAATAATGTTGTTAAAAGAAAGAAAGTTTTGACCTTCATTAAATCAAAAAAGTGTGACATTGTTTTTATGCAGGAGACTCACCTGTTGTTACAGGAAGCTAAGAAACTCTGTAAAGATTGGGTGGGCTTTATGGGGGCTGCCTGTGGTAGTAGTAGTAGCAGAGGGGTGGTGACTTTAATTAGTAAATACCTGCAATTTAAATGCCTTAAAGAAAGTATGGATGAGGAGGGGAGAATTTTGCTGATGCTTTGTCAGATTCAGGGTAATAATGTAATTCTAGCAAATGTCTATGCTCCAAATGTCGAGGACCCCTCATTCTTTGGTGTCCTTGAGAGGATGTTAGGTGAAATGGGGGATTATCCCATCTTGCTGGGTTCGGATATTAATGAAGTTATGGACAGTGTTCTAGATCGTAGTTCTGCGTTGGTCCGCTCATCCAGGGCACAGGCTGCATTAAAGGACATGACGAAGGAGATGGGCCTGATAGATATTTGGCGTATACAGAACCCAACAGCTAGAGACTACACTTATTATAGCCCCCGACATGGCTCATTTAGCAGAATTGATTACTTATTTGTATCACAATCATTAGTATCATCTGTACTCTCAACGGACATTGGCAACAGAATCATTTCTGACCACAGTCCAATTTACTTGAACATAACATCGTTTCGCAAACCTGAAAGATCAACCAGGTGGAGACTCAATTCTAGCCTACTAATGGATGAGACCTTTAAAGAGTCATTAAGAGCACAAATAACTCTTTATACCGAAACCAACCTACCAACAGCACCATCGGCAGGGATTGCTTGGGAGGCCCTGAAAGCTTTTTTGAGGGGTCATATAATTCAACATGCGTCTTTCAAAAAAAAAGAAAATATTGCTAAGCTACAGGAGCTCGAAAACAAAATTGGAATCGCTGAAGAGAAATTCAAAGCTAACACATCTTCTGAGAATTTGAGGACTTTGACTAAACTGAAATATGATTTTAATCTAATCATTACACAGAAAGCAAAGTTTGCTCTCTTCCGGGCTAGGCAGAAATATTTTGAGGAAGGGGATAAGGCTGGGAGATTACTTGCCAGATACATTAAACAGAGGGAGGCAATGAGTGCGATTCCCGCTATTAGAGACGGCGAGGGGTGCCTTGTGTCTGACCCGAAGGGGATTAATTCTGCGTTTCGAGGCTTTTATAACCATCTCTATACTTCTGAATCGGTAGCAGAACAGGGAGATATTACTTCTTTTCTGGCTGACCTTGATTTACCAAAACTCTCTTTGGACCAGATTAAACGCCTTGATTTGCCCATAACCGTGAGTTAAATAACAGACGTTATAGGACTGTTACCCACGAGTAAAGCCCCTGGTTTAGACGGTTTCACAGCAGAGTTTTATAAGGCCTACGCAGAGGAGCTAGCCCCATTACTTTTAGGAACATATAACGAGGCTTTAAAAACTGGTAGTCTTCCCCCTTCTCTGACTGAAGCAGTCATCACTCTTATTCCTAAGGATGGGCGGGACCCATTGGAATGTAAGAATTACAGGCCAATTAGTCTGACCTCATGCGACAGTAAAATTTTCTCTAAAATATTAGCGAACCGGATAGATAAAGTCATAACGTCACTGATTCACGCAGATCAGGTGGGCTTTATACACTCTCGCTCGTCGTCGGATAATATTAGACGACTGGTTGACATTATGTGGGCTACTCAGGACGACTCACCTGACTCCTCCCCCTTGGCGGCCATTTCTCTTGATGCCGAAAAGGCGTTTGATAGGGTGGAGTGGCGGTACTTGTTCTCCACCCTGGAATGCTTTGGTTTTAGTAAGAAATTCATTGGCTGGATTAAACTCATTTACACTCGTCCTATTGCATCAGTACTGACCAATGGCATTATATCGTCTCCGTTCCAACTGGGAAGGGGGACTAGGCAAGGTGATCCGGCCTCACCTCTGTTATTCGCCATTGCCCTTGAACCCCTAGCGGCTGCAATTCGCAAGGACCAGGCGTTTCCGGGCATTACAATTGACAATAAATGCCACAAATTAATGTTGTACGCGGACGACATACTTTTATTTGTCTCAGATCCGGAGCATTCCCTTCCGTCTCTATTTAAAACTATTGATAGGTTCTCATCCATATCAGGCTATAAGATAAACTGGTCAAAATCCGAGGCTCTACCACTCACTTCATACTGTCCTAAATCATTGTTTCAGGCGGGCTCATTTGACTGGCCTAAAAAGGGCATAAAGTATTTAGGCATAATCTTCCCTTCTAAATTGGACGAGTTAGTAAAAAACAACTTTGAACCGCTCCTGGATAAAATACGGACTGATGTAGAACGATGGTCTCCTTTGTTTCTTTCTATGTGGGGTAAGGCAAACATTATTAAGATGAACTGTGCTCCAAGACTCAACTATCTGCTACAGGCCCTCCCAGTTAAGATTCCATTACAGTATTTCAAACAATTTGACCAAATTTGCAATAAGTTCTTATGGAACAACAAACGACCAAGAATGAACTTAAAAAAACTGCAGAAGCCGGTGGATAAAGGGGGTCTGGGTATACCCAATCTCTTGCTCTATACCACTATGCGTTCACCATGAGGCATATGGTACAATGGTCCCTTCAACCGGAAAGGGCCCCGCCGTGGTTTAGTCTTGAGAGTGCACTTTGTGCTCCTCTAACGCCAATTGAATGTCTCACAACTAAACTGGACGCAATTAGCAAATCACACCCGATTATGTCTCACATTCACTGGGTATGGGGGAAAATAACTCGTATGTTTAAGTTCAATCCCCATCTCCATTGGTCAGCTGGCATCTGGCAAAATCCCAAACTCTGTATAGGTAAAAAGCCCTTCCTCTGGGACCCATGGTATCAACGGGGTGTGAAGATTTTGGGAGATCTATACCAAGAAAACAATTTGAAATCATTTGAAGAATTAAAAACGGAATTTGGCCTACCACATAATCACTTCTGGCAGTACTTACAACTGAGGCACCTATTGGAGAAAACCTTTGGTTCTCTCACATCACCCCCCCCTAAAATTGACACAGTGGAGAGTATCTTTAAAATATTTGGATTGGGACATGAGGCTTCTACATACTATACCATGTTGCTAGATGCCTCTGACCAGTGTAAATGCACACCCAAGTTGCCATGGGAAAAGGATTTAGGGATCACAATATCAGATGGTGATTGGGCTAGAATTATTAGGAATGGAAGGACAATGTCAAGAGAACTACGCACAAGGTTGATTCAATTCAAAATTATAAATAGAATTTATTGGACACCATCGAGACTGTTTAGGGTCGGCTTGACTGATGGTCCTGAATGCTGGAGGTGTCAGGATAGAGACGGCACACTTGTACACATGCTTTGGGGCTGTCCCAAAATTCAGGAATACTGGACCGCTATACATGAGAGACTGGAGAGAATAGCGGGCCTACACATTCCTTTTTCACCCAGTCTGTTCATTCTGGGGGATCCTGCCACATTGAGGCACGTTGCTCCTCCTTTAGCTGAATGGATACAAACGGCCATCATGTCAGGTAGGAGGCTGCTGGTCAAGGACTGGAAGGCCCCATCTGCACCGGCACCGTCCCTTTGGGACGCCTCAATGGGACTAGTGGCCGCTTACGAGCGACTGTCATACAGGCTGCTCAATAGAATGGACGACTATGACTCAAAATGGGGCTTTTACCATATGCATGTATCAGGACTCTAGCTCTGAGTGAGCTCTGAACGAGCTGCAATGTTGGAAAAATATATATTGAAGAACTATGTCTGGAATTGGGGCTGGGGTGGACTGCGGGATATCTCTATGCATCTGTAGTATTGTATTGTTTTATTTATTTTGTTATGTGTTTGTTATGTTTCGTTTTTTGTGCATCTGTAGTATTGTATTGTTTTGTCTATTTCTTTGGTTGTGTCTTGTCAATGTTTACATATTGAAGAAAATAAATAAAATACAAATTGTAAAAAAAAAGAAAGAAGAAGGCAAACAAATGTGGAATTATGTATTTATTCCAAAATCGTACAAAATATTTTGCGTCACAAACTGGCCAATAAGTACATGAATCTTGCCTCCTCCAAACAGTAAATCACTGACCGCAACCTGTCCACAACTTGTCTGTCCACAATGGGTACTACTCGTACTAACTAATCAATCCATCACTAAAATACTGTAGGTAGTGACAATGTAATTGACAAGCAACAAAATAAGATGGACACATTGAAATAATAACGTGCAATGAACCTGGACCGATTTCATGAACGATACATCACAATATCTGTAACGGTGTATTGATTGAGGAAGTATTGCGATATATTGATATATTGGCACACCTGTATTATCAACATGGGGGTAGGGAGGCAAATGCTTTGCTTAATTGCTTGCTGTTTATTATTGGAACAATGACAAATACTGTCTAGAAAGTAACATGGGAAAAAGAAAATATATATGTTCCATTCCAATAGGACCACAATTGAAACAAGGACTTTTTTATTATCCTTTTAGCTACATTTCTGTCTATTAACAATAGGCTGATTATACTGTTAAGATCTGATCATGGAAATCCACAACAAATACCAGCCAAACATAACTCGGCAAGCCAAATTACGATATTTTAGTCATTTCCAGGACGTCTTCACCAGTTGAAATAATATAGCTTATTCTGGGCTAGATCTGACTAGTTTCATCTGGCCTCTATCAGACTCTTTCTGATTCATCCAGAGATGTCTGTGGGCAGAATTTATGTTGGTTGAAAACCGGTTGATCTATTCTGGGCCAGATGGACTTGGTTTGACTTAATCTGGCCCCAATCGAGATGTCACTAATTTGTCCAGGTCCTGACCGTGCTTGCTGACGGACATGGAGAGCTGTGTCCTAAACTATATGTAGGCTATAGCTCAAATAAATAATTATGCGATTAAAATAATTTATCTAGATTAACATAACCATGAGTTAATGGCGATTAATCAAGTTAACTTTGACAGCCCTAGTACATTGGTGACCCTGCACCGGTCTAAATCCCTTTAATTGACAGTGAGTAGTGTCACCGTGAGCAACTAACACATTTGGGAGGCTCCACACTATTCATCCTAGTTCCACAACCCACTGAGCAATCATCCTCACCCCAACCCCCAGAAGGAATCGTCTGAGCGACAGGCATTTGCCCTCCCCACCTGGCTTCCCTCCTGCAAGTCAATGTTCTGTTCAAGACTACAATCATACAGCACCATTCCGAACCCTTCAAAGGGCTGTCCATTAAAAACTGACCAATGCAACACATTTGGATTCCCATGACTGCGGTGGGTTTGGCTATTTACTCCCACTGTAACAATTATTCTGTCATCTTCTTAGTCATGTCACAGTGTGAATTTATCTACCTTAAAGTACCAACGACACCATGGAAATGGTTTGAACTATGGAAAAGCTACCCTGGGAAAAATGTTGTTTAGAAACCGATAAGCTACACAGAAGAAATAGTTCAAAGCTTGTTACAAATGCTCTCACATCACCTTGATGGTTTGTCAGGTTATCATACTTACCTGCCAAGTTACTACAACTGACATCATCAATTCTATATTACTTGGATCGCCATATATGGAGCTGACTAACCTCGACATTACTGACTGTTCATCACCTGAATCTCCATATATGGAGCGAAACCAACACATCCATCATCAGCTGGATCTCCATACATAGAGAAGACGACACCTCTCACATCAACAGGATGACTAAACCAGTTCAGCAGAATAGTATAAAAGGAGCAGACCTCCCCAGATTTCAACCAACGCACTCAAGACACAGGATACAGGACAAAGACCTCTTCAAGACTACATTCAAGACCCTTGACCTTCAGTAGAGGATCACGATCAAGCACACCTCAACCCATACGAGCCAAGGTACTGACCATATACGACTCCTACAGTCCAAGGTACCTTTAACTAGCTTCCTTAGACCATCTTTCCAATGACGTGGCTCAAGTTCTAATCGGACACCACTGTGGCGGGTCCTATCCTAGCCTTTGAATAACAGTCCTTTCCTTTTTAAAGTCCTTTTTTCTTCTACAAGTCTACAAGTTTGCAATGCAACGCATTGTGAGCTTGTAGAACGGCTATTTTTTGCCAAGACTAGACTAGGGTTTAAGTGGTTAAGCACTAAGTTGAGCAACAAACATGACATGAGTATTGAAATAGTTGACACCCACTATATAATTCAAGGCTAAATTTCTGTTAGAAACAAATCTGGGTTCTTCTGGGTTTTAGTTAGCAGACAAACGGTAAAGACCTGAGGCATACAAAAGAACGTTTAAAAATGATCTATTACCCATCTGTTCTGTCAATCTTCACACAAACAAATCACAACTGAATGAACTGATTTGACAGTCTAGTCTTCAACATTTATTTCGTCCAAAAACAAAAATGCAAAAAAGGGTCAATCACAAACAAAATGTTACAGCCACTAATTTCTGGCCTGATATTTCACTTGGAAGATACGGTTCATGATGTCGATCTCCAACGCCAGCCTTGTTTGGGGATCCATGTCCCGGAGCTCGCTGGCCACAAATAAAGAAAAATAGGTTGACCCATCAGGTCTATTGTGGAGCTCCGCCATCACCCCCCTCTCAAATTCATCGTCTAGTAGCTGGGGAGCCTCCTGTTCCCCCACAGCGTTCCTGGCCCTCCTTCGACTGGATGCTATTTAGAAAGGTTCAAGCATTGAACATTGAGCTATATTGAGCTGCACTGGATTTTGTATTGTATTACATATTTGTATGGTATTACATAACTTTCATGTAAAATCTGAATATCTTACCACTTGTAGAAGAGGGAGGTCCTGACACAGGAGGAGCAGGTGGTGGTGGCGGACCGTGGGGTCCCCGCGCCGTTACCCCCATGTTGGAGTTGCGGTTTACTATGAAGTAAGATTGAATTATGTGTTATATTGAGCTGTACTGGATTGTATTTCAGAACTTCCATGTCAAATCTGAATATCGTACCATTTGCAGAAGAGGGAGGTCCTGACACAGGAGGAGGAGCAGCAGGTGCTGGTGGCGGACCGCGGGGTCCCTGCACTGTTACCCCCAAGTTGGAGTTGCGGTTGACTATGAAGTAAGATTGAATAATGTGTTATATTGAGCTGTACTGGATTTGTATTGTATTTCAGAACTTCCATGTCAAATCTGAATATCTTACCACTTGTGGAAGTTGTTGGGGAAGGGCGTGGGGTAATTATCCTCCCCCCGGGTGCCACCGACAGCGCAGCGTTAGGCATCACTATTACTATTGGGTAATATTCAAACATGTCTCACATTGGGATCAATTGTTAAATTTGTAAACTTTAAAGCACAACTAGACTTAAGTAGAGGTTTTGGTTGTGTAGTTTACCTTCCCCTCTTTCTTTGTGCTGTGTAAATGGGGAGACTATTCTGGATTATCTAGCAACAGCACAACTGTTGAACATATCTCAAAAAGGTTTGGAGTTGCATCATGACTACATTACTACAAAACACAAACCTCTACCAAAGAGTAATTTGGCTTGAGTGAGTCATCAGAATATCTTACAATATGTCGGGCGAACAGTCCTGGCCTCCTGTGTCCCACGTCCTCCTGTGTACCGTGTTATGGCCTGCTGTGTGCGGTCTATGAAGCAAAGTTTAAACATTGTGTTAGTGTACATCTTTAGAGTTTTCTGTTGTATTTGTAAACAGTCTGACTAATATGTATCTCTTACCACTTTCAGCAGCAGTGCCAAATGGGGCAAAAAGACCCTGGCTTGGCTGGAAGGAGCAGCTGGGCTGCTGGCTGCTCTCTATAAAGTAAGATAATTTAATGTGTACAGCTTTAATTATGATTGTATTTGTAAACTGTCATGACTGATATGTATCTCTTACCACTTTCAGCAGCAATGCCAAATGGGGCAGAAAGACCCTGGCTTGGCTGGAAGGAGCAGCTGGGCTGCTGGCTGCTCTCTATAAAAGTTCAAACAATTATTAGGTACAGAAATGTCAACTGAATGTTCCCCACGATGCCAATGACAATGTCATTCAATCTATCTTTCAGTAAGCACATGCTGACCTGCAGTTGGAGTCAGCCGGTGGAAATTCGACGTTGTAAACTTGTAGCCCTGGGCTCCATGTATGGATCCATGAACTTCATGATCCCCCAGTAAGGCCACTTTGATTTGCGTCCCCCTGAGCTCCCGCTTGGCTTCAATTTCTCTCTGATCTTCAGCCTTCGGTAGTAGTCCCGGATGGACTTCCACCGGTCTTTGCACTTTTGAACTGCATGTGGTTGACACCAAAAGTACAAATGGTTTGTTTTCTGTCCTGTTCATTTATGGGCTATGGCAATAGGCCTACCATGGAGATTCTTAGATTGAGATTCTATTTTGGGACACCTGAACCCTTCAACAGCAACCATCTCTGCTTCATATATTGACGGGATGAAGTCTACCTGACTTCACATGTTTGTTGTTTTCAAGCTACACTGCAGTGTATGTTGACAGTATTCTTTATGGAATACGTGTATAGTGGCCACAAATATTTCGTCCAATATTTTATGTCTGTATAATGTATTATCTTTGGTCAGTCTTTGACTACATACAGTATAAATTAACTGGTGGTATTTAGGATTCATCATATGTTGTGATGCAGCTGCTGTATTGAAAATAAAAGTCTTCATGTCATTGTCATGTGTGTATTCTGGTTTAATGAGTAGGAAGAACATTGACAGCACATGATAGTTGTGTACTTGCAACTTTGTAATGCTGAGTATATTGTTCCATGTTTCACTCCTTGACATTGCAGCAATGACAATTACCAAACAATAGCAATATAGTTGCCTACATGACCGGGATTGGGAGGTTAGACGAGAATAGCACATTCAACCAACAAGTGTAGCCACAATATCTACATAATCTATAATCTATGTGTCACAGCCCTGGCCACAGTCTGTGCCACACCCACTCATCCACTGCCCTGATGACTACCTGGACCCACCTGTGTGTCTCACCTCACCTGCTCCCTGATTAACCTAGTCTATATATAGCCCTTGATGCCCTGATGTGTTTGTTGGATTATCAGTTTGCTCTGCCTTATGAATACGTTTATTCTTGCCTTGTATGGTGTACCTTATTTTCTAAGTAAAATACTTTAAGTTATTCCTGGTGTCCTGTGTTCTGCATTTTGGATCCTTATCTGGGAGAGAAGCCTGACAGTATAATCCAACCAAAAAGATGGATCCAGCGGAACTCGCCCGGCTTCAAACTGCTGTCACTTCACAAGGAGTGCTTTTGGGCCAGCACGAAGCTATTCTGGTTCAGATGAATGACCGACTCGCTCAGCTGGTCACCGCCGTTCAGACGCTCACCGCTGCGCCTCCCCCCCCCCGTCCCAGAATCCAGCTTCACTACATTGCATCTAATGTCATATTTACTGTACAAATATTACTTTTGTCAGACACACTGTTATTGCGCAACATTTAGCTGTGACGCAAATGACATCACAACTTTCTCATTCCCTGGCACCTCCCCTTTTTACGGCACACACGCACGTGCGCACACACATACACAAGGCACAGCAGCACGGTACAGCACAGTATGCTACAGTACTGTACTGTACAGTATGGTAAGGCACAGCACAGTACAGTATGGAATAGTGCAGTAGCGTACAGTACAGAAGAGAAGAGAGCAGTAGAGGAGTACAGCACAGTGGAGTACAGTACAGTACAGCACAGTGGAGTACAGTACAGCACAGTTGAGTACAGTACAGTACAGTGGAGTACAGCACAGTGGAGTGCAGTACAGTGGAGTCCAGTCCAGTACAGTACAGAGGAGTACAGTATACTATTCCCGCTAGGTTGCCACATTTTCGACATCCAAGCAACTTGGTATATAGAAACATTGCCACTTGCCATGCTTGCTTTTAGACGGAAATAAAAACAAGCAAACAAACAATAGGGCCACTCAGCCAGGTTGCCAACAAGCAACTGGATATATGAAAACATCATCGTTTGCTTTTCCAAGTAAAAAAACAAAGGACTAGAGGTGGATGGAGGTGGGTGGAGGAGACTAGAGGTGGGTGGAGGTTGTAGAGGTGGGTGGAGGTGGGTGGAGGAGACTAGAGGTGGATGGAGGTGGGTGGAGGTTGTAGAGGTGGGTGGAGGAGCGGAGTCTAGAGGTGGGTGGATGTGGGTGGAGGAGTCTAGAGGTGGGTGGAGGTTGTAGAGGTGGGTAGAGGTGGGTGGAGGTTGTAGAGGTGGGTGGAGGAGCGGAGTCTAGAGGTGGGTGGAGGTTGTAGAGGTGGGTGGAGGAGACTAGAGGTGGATGGAGGTGGGTGGAGGTTGTAGAGGTGGGTGGGTGGAGGAGCGGAGTCTAGAGGTGGGTGGATGTGGGTGGAGGAGTCTAGAGGTGGGTGGAGGTTGTAGAGGTGGGTAGAGGTGGGTGGAGGTGGGTGGAGGTTGTAGAGGTGGGTGGAGGAGCAGAGTCTAGAGGTGGGTGGAGGTTGTAGAGGTGGGTGGAGGTGGGTGGAGGTTGTAGAGGTGGGTGGAGGTGGGTGGAGGTTGTAGAGGTGGGTGGAGGTGGGTGGAGGTGGGTGGAGGAGTATATTTTTCGGAATGGCAATGTTTCGGAATGGTGGGGTTTCGGAATGGTGGTGCTTTTTAAGCATCACCATTCCGAAAAATATTTTTCGGAATGGCAATGTTTCGGAATGGTGGGGTTTCGGAATGGTGGGGTTTCGGAATGGTGGGGTTTCGGAATGGAGAGATGACCCCACGTTCAGCACCCTGAGAGGTACAGTGGAGATCCCGGCTCCTGCCGTGGGTTCTTATCTCAGTGTTCCCTAGTGTTTGCTCTCCAGCCTTCCGCTTTTACCACGGATGGTTCAAGGGTGGCTTACATAATGACTTTATTATCGGGCCGAGCGCTCGCCTGGGCGAATGCGCTGCTAGAGAGACAATCACCATTGTGTCATGACTTTGATCAGTTTATTCAGGAAATGAAGAGAGTCTTTCATTGCCCAGTGAGAGGCAGAGACGCGGCTACGCGCCTGCTGTATCTTCGACAAGGACGCAGCAGTGTAGCTAGTTATTCAATCGACTTCCGCGTCTTGGCTGTAGAAAGTGAGTGGACCGAGGCGGCTTTAATTCCCACTTTTCTGCACGGCCTCTCGGATGAAGTTAAAGATGAACTGTGTTCCCGTGAGATGAGTGATGGGCTAGATTCGCTCATTACACTCGCCACCCAGGTGGACAATCGCATCCGCGAGCATAGAAGAACCAGACAGCTGACCAAAGCACCAGCCCCAGCCGAACGTCCCCGAGGGGGGCCGAATGCCTCCGACTATTCCCGAATGGTCCCGACGTACCCTGAGACAGCCGAGTCTTCCCCCCCTGAGGAAGCTATGCAACTGGGCCGCACCAAGCTGTCAATCAAAGAGAGAGAGAGAAGGATAGCCGAGAGACTGTGCATGTATTGTGGCAAGCCTGGCCATTTCCGGATTTCATGCCCAGAGAGAGAGGGAAAAGAGGAGGCTCAGCAGCAATTGGGGAATTCCTGGTGAGCCATATTGTTTCTTCCTCCCCATCGTCTTCTTGCTTTAAAATCCCTGCCGTTTTGTCCTGGGAGAGCCAAAGGCAGCCTGTCACAGCGCTTATTGACTCTGGGGCAGCAGGATGTTTTTTGGACATTTCCTTTGCCCGCCGTCTGAAGATCCCTTATTTTAAATTAAATCATCCCCAGAGAATTACTGCATTGGATGGGCGCCCACTTGGGAGGGGCGTGGTCAATTACCTCACTGAACCACTAGGCCTACGCTTGTCTGGGAACCACTGTGAGCACATTCAGCTTCACCTGATTGATTCTCCTGAATTGTCTCTCATTTTGGGACATCCTTGGCTTGTGCACCACAACCCCCACATAGACTGGCCATCTGGGACCATATTAGAGTGGGGCCGTTCCTGTCACTCCCAGTGTCTACACTCTGCCTCTGGGGCTCCTAGGTCCCCTGGCCCTGACTCCGCCCCTGACTCCGCCCCTGGGGGCCCTGAACCCCCGGCACCCGCCAATGTTCCGCCAGAGTACTCTGACCTCAGTCTGGTCTTCTCCAAGCAACGTGTGATGTCCACCTTGCCCCCTCATAGGCCCTATGACTGTGGCATTGACTTGCTGCCGGGGACGTCTCCACCCCGTGGGAGGCTCTATTCACTCTCCGGTCCGGAGGTGGCTGCCATGGAGAGCTACATTGACGAGGCCCTTTCTGCAGGATTCATCAGACCGTCCACTTCTCCAGCAGGCGCTGGCTTCTTCTTCGTCGGGAAGAGAGATGGCGGCTTGAGGCCCTGCATTGACTACAGAGGTCTCAATAGTATTACGGTGAGAAACCGCTACCCCTTACCTCTTATGTCATCCTCTTTTGATTGTTTGCGAGGGGCTACGATATTCTCTAAGCTTGACCTCAGGAACGCTTACAATCTCATACGCATAAGAGAGGGGGATGAATGGAAGACGGCCTTCAACACTCCTAATGGCCATTATGAGTATTTGGTCATGCCATTCGGCCTCACTAATGCCCCTGCCGTCTTCCAGGCGCTTGTGAATGATGTTCTGAGGGACATGTTGAATCGTTTTGTCTTCATTTATCTTGATGACATCCTGATTTTTTCCAGAACGCTCGGGGAACATGTCCAGCATGTCCAGCTGGTCCTGGGCCGCCTCCTGGAGAACCAGCTCTACGTCAAGGCGGAGAAGTGCGACTTCCATGTGTCCACCATTGCCTTCCTAGGCTACATCATCACCACTAATGGTGTTACCATGGATCCGGCCAAAGTCAACGCGGTGGCTGACTGGCCCCGCCCCTCCACTCCTAAACAACTGCAGAGGTTCCTGGGCTTCACAAACTTCTACAGATGTTTTATCCGGGACTACAGCAAGGTGACGTCGCCACTCCATGCCCTCACTTCCTGTTCGGTCAACCGTTTCCGCTGGACCCCCGAAGCGGACAAGGCCTTCAGGGAGCTTAAGCGGCGCTTCTCCTCCGCCCCAATTCTGACCCACCCAGACCCTTCGTTACCTTTTGTGGTAGAGGTTGACGCGTCTGATGTGGGCGTTGGTGCGGTGCTCTCCCAGGCTTCCCCCGAGGATAAGAAGCTCCATCCTTGTGCCTTTTTCTCTAAGAAGCTCGACTCGGCGGAGCGCAACTATGACATTGGCAACCGGGAGCTGTTGGCAGTCAAGGTGGCGTTAGAGGAATGGCGACACTGGTTAGAGGGGGCGGAGCTCCCTTTTGTGATCTGGACTGACCACAAGAATTTGGCCTATATCCAGTCGGCCAAGAGACTCAATTCCAGACAGGCCCGGTGGGCTCTGTTTTTTGACCGTTTCCGTTTCACCCTTTCCTACCGTCCGGGGTCCAAGAATCTGAAGCCAGACGCGCTCTCCCGCCAGTTTGACCCCTCAGAGAAGGACCCAGACCCAGGTCCCATTATCCCTGGTGCCCTTGTCATAGCACCCGTGACATGGGGGATAGAGACCATTGTTAGGCAGGCTCTTCAGCAGGATCCTGATCCGGGCGGCGGCCCACCTTCCTGCCTGTTCGTGCCCGGCACCGCTCGCTCCGAGGTCCTCCAGTGGGCCCACTCTTCCAACCTGGCCTGCCACCCCGGCGTTCGGCGCACCCTGGCCCTCCTTCGGCAACGCTTCTGGTGGCCGTCCGTGGAGGCTGACACTCGCTCTTTTGTCCGGGCGTGCCCGGTCTGTGCTCGGAACAAGACCCCCAACCTGAGACCTTCTGGGCTACTCCGACCCCTGCCGGTACCACACCGCCCCTGGTCCCATATCTCTATTGACTTTGTCTCGGGACTTCCCCCCTCTGAAGGAAAGACTGTCATCTTAACCATTGTGGATCGGTTCTCGAAGATGGCCCACTTTGTCCCGGCGCCTAAACTCCCCTCTGCCAAGGAGACGGCCCAGCTCATGATCGACCATGTCTTCCGGTTACATGGCCTGCCTCTGGATGTGGTTAGTGACAGGGGACCCCAGTTCTCCTCCAGGTTTTGGAAGGCATTTTGTTCTCTGTTGGGGGCTTCCGCCAGCCTCTCATCGGGCTTCCATCCCCAGTCTAATGGCCAGACAGAGCGTGTGAATCAGGACCTGGAGGTCGCGCTCCGCTGTCTGGTGTCGGATAACCCCTCCGCTTGGTGTAGCCAGCTCGCATGGGTGGAGTACTCCCACAACTCTCTTCCCAGCTCCTCTACGGGCCTGTCCCCGTTTGAGTGTGCGCTGGGCTATCAACCTCCGCTGTTTCCGGAGCAGGAGAGAGAAGTAGAGGTCCCTTCTGTTCAAGACTTTGTCCGTCGGTGCCGACGCACCTGGAAGAAGGCCCGGACCGCTCTCTTGCGTACGGCTACGAGGAACCGGAAACAGGCTGACCAGCACAGAAGGCCTGCCCCTGACTATCAACTAGGACAGGAAGTTTGGCTTTCTACCCGAGACCTGCCCTTGCGGGTCGAATCCCGGAAACTGTCCCCGCGCTACATTTGCCCGTTCAAGATCATACGCATCATCAACCCAGTGGCAGTTCGGCTCAAGCTCCCCAAGACCCTTCGGGTGCACCCCACCTTCCATGTGTCTCAGCTCAAGCCAGTGTCTTCCTCCCCGCTTGTGCCCCCTGCTAAGCCCCCCCCTCCCCCTCGCCTTCTGGACGGTCATCCCACCTACACTGTCCGGCGCCTATTGAAGATGCGCCGCTGGGGCAGGGGTCATCAATACCTCGTGGACTGGGAGGGATATGGTCCAGAGGAACGCTGATGGGTCTCGGCCCGGAACATCCTCGACCCCTCTCTGATCGCCGACTTCAACCGTCGGGCCCCTGGGGCAGCTAAGGGGACGTCAGGAGCCGTCCCTAGGAGGGGGGGTCCTGTCACAGCCCTGGCCACAGTCTGTGCCACACCCACTCATCCACTGCCCTGATGACTACCTGGACCCACCTGTGTGTCTCACCTCACCTGCTCCCTGATTAACCTAGTCTATATATAGCCCTTGATGCCCTGATGTGTTTGTTGGATTATCAGTTTGCTCTGCCTTATGAATACGTTTATTCTTGCCTTGTATGGTGTACCTTATTTTCTAAGTAAAATACTTTAAGTTATTCCTGGTGTCCTGTGTTCTGCATTTTGGATCCTTATCTGGGAGAGAAGCCTGACACTATGTATGGAATATGGATCAAAGGCTTTGGTACATATTACATTTTGATTTACTTACGTTGAAGGCCTGTAGCGAGACTTATTAGAGACGCCAGGCTCTGTCTCTATTAAGGGACTTTCTGTAGTCCTCATGACTTAAATCATAAATAATCGGATACTGGCTCACAGTCATAATTAATGCCTCATCCCCGGGATCCTCTCTTATTGTGTCCTGTGACATGCTTGCCTCCTCTCTCTGATATATATGTGCATTGAGCTGTTGTATATGCTTCATTTTCACGCTTGTGCGCGGCTTCCATTTGAGTCTGGGGCAAGCTGTTCCGGAAAGCTGTCCGTCGCGTCCGTCGGGCGCGGAGGTGGAGCTTCTTTTCCATCCACCAGCTGTCTAAAAACCCCACGAAGAAGAAAACTTGAGCTACTTCTGACGCCTTCACGCCTGCTAGTGTGCCCGCGGGGTGTGTCATTAAAGGGGAAGTCACTTCACCTGCCTGTCCCTTAAAGGGATGTTGTTGTTTTTTGTACATGTACAGTTTTACTGCTGACTCTAAACCATTTTAACCCTTATTTATCAATGATGCTGTCATGAATTACTTGTGCATTTCAATTACTTTTTTATTTAATATAGTACACCCTAATTTCACATGTGGGTTACATGTGCCTTCCCTTCACTCGCCTACAAGCAATCGCTGCTTTCTTGCGCTGCAAAGTAGAGGGATCAATCCAGTGGGCCGTCATTCCCATAAAACTCTTATTGCATGCTGTCTACAGGTCAGCTGTAGTGGAAACGTATTGTATGCCTTCAAACGTTGATTTCAGCTTTCTCCATGTCACAGTAAGCTTTGTCAAGGTAGCTGGAAAATGTTTTTCTGTCAGGCAAACTTCCCTCCTTGTTGCGTGCCACAGGGATTTTACTAATTATCTTACGGAAAGATGGAGACTCACAGTGGAAAGTGGTAGCATACGCTCCACCACGTAACCAGCTACAAGCTCATTGATTTCCTTTTGAGTGACTGTCACTGATGAAGTTAAATCCAATCGTTGCTGTTTAGGAACTGGTCCGCCGTCTGCATCATCATCATCATTGTTGTTTTCGTCGGGATTGTCGTTTTCTTTAACAGCCCTCGCCACCAATGTTGTGTTGTGGTGTATTTCTTCCAAGTGCTTCTTTAAGTTGGCTGTAGAAATCCGCGAAGAAGACAGCTTTTTACCCAGACACAGCTTGCATTTTACTTCAATGTTCTTTTCGTCTTTCATTCTGATAAAATTAAAATAATGCCTATATTTCCAGTTCCAAAAGGCTGACTCTGGTCTGTCACACTCGTTGTCGTTCGCCGCCATTTCACTTGAATATTTTGACTAAATTAATCAGCTGGCCGGGCAGCTTTTCTGCACATGTGCACAGGCTCACAGGCTGACAGTTTCTTGACAGCGCAGCTGCCACATATCAGGTGTAAGTGCACAGATCACACAGAAGGGAGGAGGAGGAATGGGAGTCGGGGCTTTGTTTATTATTTTAATCTTGCCAACAAAATTAACAGAGACACATACTTACACATTATAGTAACGGGATTACTTTGTTGGAAATGTAACTAAGGAACTAACTACTAAATTGCAAAACTAACAAGTTACTTTATTCCGTTACCAAAAAAGGCAGTCCCTTACATAACGCCGTTATTAATAGCGCCGTTACACCCAACACTGTTTGTCTCCCAGCAGTACTTGTAATATACACTATATAGGCTCCAGTAAGGCCTGCCACTAATCCAACATCCGGGGAATCTCTCCCCGGAGTCTCTTTTCGTCCTCCCCGTCGCAGTTCTGTGGACCTGTAATATTAACCCCCAACTGACTGCTGAGTGTGACCGTGGATCAGGCCTCTTCATGGAGCCCACCAGAAGTGTGACCTGGACCCGGCCTCACAGAGCTCGACCTGGACCAGATGTGGACCAGACCCCTCCATGGAGCCCACCTGCCTATTCTCTGTCACGGTCGAGGCAGATGGCCGCAGATAGCCGCCCACCCTAGAGTCGGGTTCTGCCTGACGTTTCTTCCTAAAGGGGAGTTTTTCGTTACCATTGTCGCAATATTGCTTGCTCTGGGTGGATCTTTGTTGGTTGTAAAGTGTCTTGAGACAACTTGTTGTGATTTGACACTATAATAAAATGTAATTGAATTGAATTGAACTAGTAGACCAAAGGGATAACCCTATGGACTGGGGGAGATATTAGACTATTAAGGCCTTAATAGGGTTTAACTTTGAATATAAGGTAGGCCTATACCCTATATCTGCCTCCAGCTATACCATGCAGTGCCAGTAGCTACAGGTGGGCTAGAGTTGTAGTCACGACAGGTGGTGGGGATTTTAACTAGTATAGTGCATGATACTTTTTAGTGTGAAACCAGTGAGTTGTGTGCATAACTTTCGTCTTGTCTTGCAGTGCGAGTGACTAGTGTGTTCTTTGAGGTGGGCGCTCTTTGGTGGAGGTGCAACCCTCCTCATTCCCTCACTCCCTGCCTTCCCCCTGTCAGCAAGGACACATTTGGTACCCCCTGGCTACTGGTATTTGTAGTATTTTTGTAATGTAGGCTATTGTCTTTTTAATCCTTCTGATATTGACCCCCATAATGAAGTCATTTTAATTAGTATCTTGAAATTGATAAATAAATTACATTTTCTAACCTGATGCTTTCTGACGATGAATTAAAGTCTTGTAGCAGCATTTAATTCTGCCTTGATTCATTCAATAAAACAATATATATTACTTTAAACTGGAACTGCACGTCTCTGCTCCCCTTGTTATCTCGGCCCAGTGGGCTTGAAATCTGTATTGTGTATTATATTCTCTGGGTGAAATTCCCATTGTGTAGTCTGGCTCTGTTTCCGGGCCTTAGTGCCCAGGTTGCACATAGACACTAATTGATACTGCAATCTCAATCTAGTTATAGCGGAGATGATGAAGATGATGCGAAGATGATGACCGCGGATATGGTCTAAAAGTGTAAAAAACGTATTTTTCATTTCACTACAACTTTAAGGCTAGTCCACAATCTTTTCACAAACTCCAGTTCAATAAGGAAGGATTAAGTATCTCTTCTGGTACACTGTATACTACTTACAGATAAAAGTAACTTATCGAAGTATTGTTCCATTTATGAATCTTTAAGCTACCATGATGAATCCTGTGATGGACCCTGCCTGCAGTGCTCTTGTTGGATGTCGCATCCAACAATGGATCCTCAATGACGGAAGCTGCCCCAAGTGTCAAGACCCCAGCTTTACTGGAATGGAAGACAGCCTTCGCATCCTCAGAAAGTTCTTCAGTGTTTTCATTCAATAAAGGAGAGATCACACCAATATGATATAATAATGTTTATTAAAAGGATTCTTTTGGCAGCATGGAGCGGGCAGGATAACACATTTATTGCAAGATTATTTTGGCGATTAGACTCCATGAGCATTTTAGCAGGTATATGAAATTGAAGGGAAAGAACCCCCCATGGAGTCTAGACGCTGATGGTGGTGGAGCAGATGCAAGGCCCACTTCCCCTTTGGCTCCTGGATTTTAGCAAGGTGGAGCTGGGGATGGAGGTGGGTTGGTCGCTGGCTGAAAGGAGAATGACAGGTTAGAGACAGGGCATTTTAAAGAACGAGCCTAATCGCTGGTTGGCTGCTGCGAAAAGTGCTCGCTTGGTTTTGTGAATGAACAAGCTTTGACAGCGTGGGAACGGAAGTGACGTAGACTATTATGATACTGAAGACGAAGGCCGAATGGAATGGTTAGGATTGAACCTTCCTTATTGAACCTACGCTAAAAGCTACATTTCAATAAAGGAGAGATCACACCAATATGATATAATAATGTTTATTAAAAGGATTCTTTTGGCAGCATGGAGCGGGCAGGATAACACATTTATTGCAAGATTATTTTGGCGATTAGACTCCATGAGCATTTTAGCAGGTATATGAAATTGAAGGGAAAGAATCCCAAAATATGAGGAGTTAAATTAGCGGTATGAATTTACGCCTGAGAAGGCCGATAAATGAAACTATACGTTTAGCAAGTTAAAGCAGAGGGCGGTCAAGACGGAGCGAGAAGACGGCATAACTTAGCCGCAGAGAAATAAGCAATTATGCAATATGCGACCAGCGTAGCAGCATGTAGACAGAGGACCACCATCAGCTATATGCAGATTAGAACTCACCGAGATCAGGGCTGAAATGATTTTTGAGCGGAGAGAATGGCATCGGCGTCTGGGCGGATGTAGGATGCGTAGGCAGACGAGGACCACCGTCCCAGCTGCTGGAGGGAAGCCGAGGAGATCCCTTGGCTAGCAGCAGAAGTAGCAGCGCCTATTCTAAATGAGTGGCCAGGGTAGAGCTGAGAAGATAGCCTACACTGGAGAAGAACTGGCCTTAAATGCCTGATGAACCAGGATTTGGACATGGGTTTAAACTCTGGCGTTAGAAAGAGGGGGCCTAACTGATAGGCTGGGTTTCTTAATTTGTGATACTTCAGAATGGCAACGAATGGGCAGAAAGGAGAGTTGATGCGAGCTATGATGATAGAGCAAGCGCCTTTTGATTTGGAATGTTTAAGCATTAGAGTGTAATAGTCAGGGTGGAAATTTAAGTCAGAAAGAGCCAAATCATTATCAGGATTGAAGAGGGAGCTTGAAGAGGTAAATTCGCCGCTTCTTAAAAACCTGTAAAAAGCGAGGAGGAAGGCACTTTGGGAACCCACATAGGGGGTAAACATGCCAGACCTTAATGCATTAATCATCTTGTGAATAATGGAAAGAGTAAAGGGGCGTCTTTTATCACGAGCCAGGGGGGACTCTTTAGCAATGCCTTTTAATATCAACTTTATTGAGGGATGGGAAAACAAGCTAGGAAATGAGGGATCATGACACCTGGCATTGAACTGAACCCCTGCGACCAAAATGCGAATGTAAGCTGGACTAAGCTTTTTCACATCCTTACAAAAGCAAATGAATGTACAGACGGTAGTGAAATTGACAGGCAAAATAGGCATGCTAACAGATAAGCAGAAAAAAGCAAAAGTCTTCCAAGCGAAATCATAGGTAGCGATAGTGCTAGCAGCTAAACCATTCCTCATATAAGATTTAGCTGATTTAAGCAAGCTGCTTAGGAGAGGATTAATGCCGAATAAGGGGGCGGAGCAGTGGGAGTCGAATCGGCCTCCGGGCATAGCCTGCGGAATACCTGAAATTTGAAGCGAGACAAAGAATCAGCAATTAGATTCACGTGGCCGGGGACATGCCGCGCCGTGATAATAAAATGAGTGACAGACAGCCATGTCAGACGCCGCATGAACAACATGATGTCGGGGATAGCAGAACGCCCTTTGTTAATAATTTCGACCACGGCTTGGTTGTCGCAGAGAACGGCTATGCGCTTACGGCTCCATAACGCGCCCCAGACTGAGCAAGCTACGACGATGGGGTACATTTCATGTAGAGCGGAGGAGGGCGAAAGATCAGCAAATTGAATTGGCCATTTACTGGCGAACCACTGACTTTGGAAATATCCCCCAAAACCCACGGATGGTGCTGCATCCGTGAAAAAATGCATAGAATCGGATGAATGCACAATGTCGTCGTAAAAGAACGAAACCCCATTCCACTCGTCTAGCAGAAGCGACCAAAAGCGCAAGTCGGATCTGCAGCCATCATCTAGAGACACGCGATCGAATAGATTTGGCACTGAGGAGGCCAGGCACAGTAGCCTAGAAATGAAAGACCGGCCTTGAGGGATGACGCGCATGGCAACATTTAGATGACCTAGCAGGGATAGCAGTTGGCGTTTAGAGATCGAGGCGCAAGAAGTGAAATATTGCGTAATCTCTCGAATGCGCAGCAACTTTTCCTCTGGCAAAGAGGCTTTCATGGCGCCGCTGTCCAGCATGATGCCTAGAAATTCGAGGCAGGTGGCAGGGCCGGTAGTTTTCTCCTCTGACAGAGGGATGCCCAAGTGCGCAAATGAGGCCTTTAATTTGGCTAGAGAAGCGCCCGAATTATCGCCAGGGGGGTCGACGAGGAGAAAGTCATCAAGCAGATGCAACACGGATGGCAAGTGAACCCTGTTAAGCAGGATCCAGCAAAGCGCTTCTGAGACCAAATAAAAAATGGCTGGGCTACTCCTGCAACCAAATGTTAATCTTACGGCAAAGTAGAACTGGGATTCCCATTTGATTTCCGAATAGATGCCACTGGGAGGGATGGATGGGCATTATTTTAAACGCATCCGTGATTTCTGCTTTAGAGAGCCAAGCGCCACGGCCGGCTAGTTTAATTAGCCTGATAGCGTTGTCGACCGTGGAGTAGTGCAGGGAAAAAGGTACGGGCGGAATTAAGCTATTAATGCTTGGCACGGGGCCTGAACGAGGGGCTGATAAATCAAAAATTAGCCGCTTCTTCCCTGAATACTTGCGGGTGGCGACGCCGACGGGGCTAGTGCGGAACGGGGAAAAAGGTGAACGAGTGAAGGGCCCGATTAAATACCCCTTTTTCAGCTCTTTTTCAATGAGCTGCGTAGCAATTTCGGGCTCTTTAAAAGCAGATTGCAAATTGTTAGGCACGAAATTCTCATGAACATCAGAAACAGTGCCTACTCTAAAACCTTGTGACAAGCCAGTGAGCAAATGATCGACGGAAACATGGTCTTGATGTTCAGCCAGTTCGCCGGCCAACGCGCTGATGTTTATTGGTGTAGATGGGTGGGAATGCAGCAATTCTTCAAACCATCCTATTTTTCTTTTCGGGGGCGGGATGGCATGCGGGGACACACTGACCTGGGATGAGCTTCCCTGCATTCGCTACAAATATGGAGAAAGTTGCAATTGGGATAGGTGCATACATGAAAATTGAAATTATTGCAGATTGGCTTGTTGTTGTAGAGGAGCACCTTTCGGCCACGGACATCGGCCTTGGTGCGGACCGTAGGGGGGGCGGTGAAGAGCCCTGGCGCATCTCCGGCAGCCGCCGGTGGGGGGGTTTGGTAATGGTACGGCACTCTGGGGCAAAGCGGGGCGGAGTGACCCAAATCGCCGCATGTGGCGCAGGAGAGGGCCTGTTGCCCCCCGGTTAGCAGCACGAGCAGCTCGGTGTCGAGGACGGACCAGTTGATGATGGTGTTGTACTGCGCAATGTATAGCGCAGACTTGCTGGACAGGGCCTTGTGATACTGGTAGAAAATGTTCCTCCCATATTTTAAATTAAGCTCGCCGATCAAGGCCAGGTAAATATCAAGCTCATGCCTTCTCTGCGGGTAAACCGAACACATTACGTCACAGTAAAGGCCGAAGGCCACCATGAATTCATCGATAGATAGATCCCTCGATAGGCGAGGGTCGGAGGCTTTCACGATAGCCGTGAAGTGATCACTTTCAGCGATTTTTTTGTCACACTCGGGAGAGGTGAGCAGGAGGCTGATCAGATTGATATCCTTGCCTTGGACAATTTTTGCTCTCAGGCGGGGGGAAACATTAGCAGCTTGAGGGATATAAGCTCTACCTTGACCGGTGGAGCTGACGGCAGAGGCCAGGGAGTACTGAGGCGGCTGGATGGGAACTGCGACAGCGGGGGCACTAGGCGCGGCAGGCTGGTACGCTGCGGGGTAGACTGGAGCCGGTGGAGGGAGCATGAAAGCCTGAGAATCTGGGCGCGCCGGGGGAGCAGTGGCTTTCTCCAGGGACGACAGGCGTGCATTGATGGCGTGGATGTTGGTGAGAATGCCCTGCATGTCGCTGGGCTTAGGCTGGAACTGGAGGCCGCTTCCGCTAGCGATGGGGTTGGGCTGTTTCGCTGCAGGTCGAGGATCTGGCTCAGAGGTCTTCTTGGACCTCTTCCTTCCGCGAGCGGCCACGGGAGGATGAGCTGTGGTGGCGGTGAAGAGAGCTGCGGGAGCAGAGGCGGTGAAGTCGGCAGCGATGGGAGCGGTGATGGTGTCGGCGAATGGAACCGCTACTGCTGCGGAGACGGGAGACGCAGCGAAGCCGGGTGGAAATGGAGCAGCTAGGGCTTGGTCGGCGACATTCATCAGGTTGAATACTTGGGCAGCAGACAGCCCTGGTGCTGGAAAAACGTTGGCGGCGGCCAGGGGCTGTAGTATATCGTTCGCCTCCTGCCTATGAGCTGGCTGTCTAGCTGACAGCCTGTGACTCCTCCTAGGAGTAGTGCCATCATCCTGGGTCTGGGAGTCGAAGACAATATCTCCGTTAAGAGATAAATCTTCTATTTCCCCGTCAGAATCGGACATGATGAGGCGAGCGAGCGCAAATAGCAAGAATGTACGACTGAGATGGTTAAATATCATGCCGGGAGCAATAGCAAGGTTGTTGCTTGGTCGCTGGCTGAAAGGAGAATGACAGGTTAGAGACAGGGCATTTTAAAGAACGAGCCTAATCGCTGGTTGGCTGCTGCGAAAAGTGCTCGCTTGGTTTTGTGAATGAACGAGCTTTGACAGCGTGGGAACGGAAGTGACGTAGACTATTATGATACTGAAGACGAAGGCCGAATGGAATGGTTAGGATCTTCCTTATTGAACCTACGCTAAAAGCTACATTATCCAAGTTTTCTTGGTTATAGCCTCTGTCTCTAAATCGATTAGTGAGGTCAGTAGCTTTTGATATGTAGTCCGTGGTGGAGCTACAGTTACGTCTAAGGCGTAAGTATTGGCCTTTAGGGATATTGCGGATGAGCTGTTTGGAGTGGTTACTATCTGCTCTGAGTAGGGTGTTCCTGCTGAGCGGTTTGCGGTAGATGGTGGTGTTAAATAAGCCATCTGCGCTCTTGAATATTGTCAAGTCTAAAAAGTTAATTCTGTCGTTGTCGAACTCCATGGTAAAAGTTAGGTATTTGGTAGTGGAGTTAATATATTGATGGAACAAGTGCAGCTCATCGGTGGTACCTTTCCATATCGTCAATGTATCTGCGCCAGAGTGTAATTTTGGGGAGGAAAACGTTGTTAACAGGGTTGTAAATAAACCGTTCTTCCCAAAAACCCATGACCAAACAAGCATAAGAAGGGGAAAATGCACTGCCCATGGCAGTCCCTTGACATTGTAGGTAGAAGTTACCAGAGTATTTGAAAAAGTTGTTAGAGAGAATAATCTCAGCTAGATCAGTCAGAAAGGCTGAGGGGGGCAATGTGTGTGCCGGGCGTGTACCTAAATAGTGGGAAATAGCTTCTAGGCCAGCATTAGGCGGTATACATGTGTATAGGCTCTGCACATCAAGTGTAGCTAAAATCACATCATCATGTTCACACTTCAAGTTGTTGATTAAATTAAGAACATCAGTCGTGTCGCCAAGGTAAGAAGGTAAGTTTGGAAACATGGTTTCTTAAAGAATAGTCAACATATTGAGACAGAGGTTCAGTTAAGCTGCCTATGGACGACACTATAGGGCGGAGGGGTGGGTTCACCAGGGTTTTGTGAATTTTGGGAACACCATAAATGACTGGGCACACTGGGTGATCTTTAACCAACATTTTCTTTTCCTTGTCTGTAATGAAGCCTCTCTTGTGAGACGCATCGAGGAAGGCATCGATCTTGGTTTTGACATTCATAGTGGGGTTAGAGGCTAAGGGAGAGTAGTGGTTAGTATCCAGAAGTTGGCTATTAATGCCTAGGTTATACTTTTCAAGGCTCATAACTATCACTGCTCCGCCTTTATCGGCTGGGCAAATGTAATTTTTTAATTCAAGATTGCGTAAGGCTTCCACTTCCATTTGTGTCATATTTGGTTTGCCTTTAATTTTAGGCAGTTTTTCGCCAGGTCATTTTCAACCAATTGGCCAAATGTGACAATAGAGGGGCATAGATTCGAAGCAGGGAGAAAGGATGACTCCTTTTTAAAAGGGGTGGGTTCTCTAGTATTCTCAGGTACAGGTTCATTTACAATGGGGTCACAGTTACTGGTACTGTTACTATTCGGAACAGCAGGTCTAGAGAAAAAATATTTAAGGTGTAGTATTCTAAGGAATTTAAAGGTGTCTACCTTAAGAACGAAGGGGTCAACAGTGTTAGTAGGTGAGTAGGAGAGTCCTTTGCTGAGGACGGCTTCTTCTTGTGCTGTGAGTTTGTAGTCAGATAGGTTGATCACTGTCTCTGAGACGTCCTGTGGCGTGGGGAGCGGCGTGTGGGAGTGGGTGGTTCTCAATCAACGTGCGTATTTCACAAATGGCTATCAACGTTACATCAACCAACAAGTTACTAGTTAAACAAATACAAATCAATCGTTGGTTAACGTTAGTTCGAAACTGTAACGTTATAAGTTACAACATTGTCAAGATCGAGGGCTTATGAGCTTATTATTACATTGCTGCTACGGGTCTGCATACCTCTAACTGCGCCACCAATACTCCCACATTTCGGATGAACCTTCGTCTTCTTGCTCCCGCTTGTTTCTCCGCCCTCAGCCTCAAAAAAATAGTCATCGCCCACGCTAAAGACACAATAATAGCCGGAGAAGGCATTATACCTGTTGCTTGTTGCTAAAGTTGCACTGTCTCAGTGTCTGTCTGAGAATCACTCTTGTACAGTAGGTGACGGTATGCACTTTTAGAAGAAGAAGAAACCGGTTGCTAAGTTACCCAATAAACACTGAAACGGGATGTTTACGTCCAAGGGTTTCCGTCGCACAATTGCGTCGCACAGCGATGACGTAGCAATCTATAAGGGACATTCCAATTCCTAGGGGGATGATTCATCTCCCTACCCCTTGACACTCATTATGTAGGGACAAGGGGAAGGGGCAAGGGCTGAGGGGTAGGGTTAAAAAACGAATTGGGAAAGGGCCTTGGGCTCAATCCCAATTCCTCCCTTCGTCCTGGCCCTTAGCCCTTGCCCTTGCTTATGCGCGTTCACGTGAGGGGAAGGGTTTTCTCAATTGTCTTTGGATGGAGGGGTAGGGCCAAGGGCGAGGGGTAGAATCCCCTTCGTTTGAAGGGATGTCGCGACGGGACTTAAAACGGAGCAACATCACTGAGGGCTGAAAGGCGGACGAGGTAAGAAGCCTTTTATGTCCTTTATTATGGAAAAATATTATAATAAACAATATTATTTGAATGTATTAACAATCTGCATCGCCAAAAATATCGCAATCTCTAGCAAAGGTTAACGTTACCTCACATGAACTAACGATATGACACGGCGTTGCATTCATACAACGTTACCCATTCATTTGGCGCTGCATCGGCGCTTTATTCTTTTTTATTTATCGCCGGTGCGCCAGTGATACAACTCGGATGCAAGCTAGCTTATTAGCAGGCATCAGTCCGACCCCCCAGACCACGATATGTCAACATTTGGAGCTCTTAAAAGCCGTGAAATAGCCTACTGTACCTACATAACGCTGTCGCTGCATAACGTTGGCTACTCGCTGCAGTGATAGCTATGGTTTTATCATGACCAATGTTAAGCTAATCCCCACAAGTTGCAAAACTTACATAACTAATTAGCAATGCTTGTTGTTTTTCCCCCCAGGCAAACCAGCTATGGAAACAGATTGCAAGCTGCTGTGCAGACTGTACATTGGATGGAGATGAATCACGATGGCATTTTCATTGATAGAAAGTTACTCTGTTCTTAATGATATTAAAAACAATGACCAGTGACCACAGCCCATTCTTTCTATACTGTAAATTGTTTTTCCTTTTTCTAACCCTATATCTGTACCAGGGGGGCAGTCAGACGGATATTTTGTGAAGCCACTAAGGAAATGAAAGTTCATATAATGGCCTGTTGTGGCGCTGTCACTGGACCCAGAAAAACCCATAGCCCCATAGAAGTCCATGTATTTTGGCCCAACTTCACCTAGACTGTATTACCTTAATAAACATGGTCATGTATACTTTTTGCTTTCAGTCACTAGTTTAAAGTCTCATTTCTAATGTCATAATATTCTTTTTGGAAAATTATGGTCCCATTTATTAAAAAAATGACCATAAAGTCGCGCATGTTCTGAGGGGGCGTGGCTACCGTTACAGCCTATGAACGGGATCCCCCTCCCACTCGAGTCAAAATAAAAACCAACGAAGAAGAAGGGGGGAAGTCCCGCCTCGTTGTCTGGGCCAGCCAATGGGCCAGCTGGCCTGAACTGGGCCAAAACGGATCTTGAAAGATGGCGACTTCCATTGCAAGGACTGACAGGCTTCATTTTAAGTTCATGTTAGACCCGCGGAACGCTTTGTCCATATTTTTTACAGTCTATGATCTGTACCCATGCTATACAAACTGTTAATACAATAATCAATGAATCAGGTACAATTGTTGAGCAGGTGTCAGAATGAGCTATATCTAGCTGAATTACATTCTGCATGGTGGGCTACCAACATGAGACAAAATTACAATATATTTATTTCATCATAACCACAGCAATGTTATATTTACGTTCCATCTCTACAGCTTAAATCAAATGGAAAGCAGTTTCCAAAGTGATTTATGGGCTAAATGATAGTTTGTACACTCAGAGTTAATTGACATTGATATTACAATATATAAATTGGGGGTCCTAGAGACAGAAATGCCATCAAAGTTTGGGGGACCACTGGCCTGTAGTGAGCTTGCAGATCAGCTATTTTCTGAGAACAGGTTGTATATCAATATCTACAAGGGACGTTCAATATTTAGGGACGTTCCAATTCCTAGGGGGATGATTTATCTCCCTACCCCTTGACACTCATTATGTAGGGACAAGGGGAAGGGGCAAGGGCTGAGGGGTAGGGTTAAAAAACAAATTGGGATTGGGCCTTGGTGTCACGATATCTGTCTGTGGTGTACTCTTATTGTGTAGTTGTGTTCCTGGTGTTTCTTGTCTGCTCCATTTGTTGTTGCCTGCCTTGTCTCACCAGTCTCCACCTGTGTCCTGTAACCTGTTTAGTGTCAACCAATCATGTGTTGATTGTAGTTATGTTGCACCTGTGTCTAGTTAGTCTTTGTGTCTATTTATACCTCCCAGTGTTCAATGTTCCCTTGTCAGATTATAGTTTGTTGTCACAGTGTCCTGCCGTTGTATGTCCTGTCTAGTTGTGAATAAATCATCATTCTACTTTATCTGCCTGCCTGCCTGCTCTTGGTTCTGCATTTGATCCATCACATGTCTCACCGTGACAGTATAATCTGACCAACATGGACCCAGCAGAACTCCAGGGGATTGATGAGGATCTGCAAGTCATTGACAGCTACGTTAATGCAGTTAAAGCAACAACTTGTGTTAAGCAGCAAGAGATGGCTCTCAGGTTGGCCTTGAAAGAGACTTTTCAGTTTATGAAAAATAATCCACAGTTTGCACAACTGGTGGATGGAACAGCCAGGCAATTAAGAACTTTGTTAGCATCTTTGCTATCCAAGCCTGAACCTGTCACTCCAGCTTGCCCTGCTTCCCAACCTGCTCCTCAGTCTGCTTCCCTACCTGCTCACCAGCCTGCGATCCAGTCAATCAGGCTGGGGTCTGTAGGCCTTCAGCCTGTCTGTCCTGAACCTACCCCTGTTGACCCTGTGTTCCCTGAGCCAGCCGACGCTGAGACAGCTTCAGCTTCGGATCCATTCATTGGGACTCGCTTGGCTTGGGGGAACCGGGGGAGGGGGCGTGGTCGCCATGGCTATCGACGACGTCAACACTCCTCACTGCCCAGTGTCGCCGAGACGCGGCCACCGCCGCCCAGTGTCGCCGAGACGCGGCCACCGCCGCCCAGTGGCGCCGAGTCGCGGCCATCGCCGCCCAGTGTCGCCGAGTCGCGGCCATCGCCGCCCAGTGTCGCCGAGTCGCGGCCATCGCCGCCCAGTGTCGCCGAGTCGCGGCCATCGCCGCCCAGTGTCGCCGAGTCGCGGCCATCGCCGCCCAGTGTCGCCGAGTCGCGGCCATCGCCGCCCAGTGTCGCCGAGTCGCGGCCATCGCCGCCCAGCGCCGCAGAGACGCGGCCACCGCGGCCCAGCGACGCCCAGTCGCGGCCCCAGATGCCGTCGCTGGCACACAGCGACACACTGCCAGAGCTCAGCGACACAGAGGCTCCGCCGCTGCAGCTCGCCTCCACTGAGGCTCCGCCGCTGCAGCCCGCCTCCACTGAGGCTCCGCCGCTGCAGCTCGCCTCCACTGAGGCTCCGCCGCTGCAGATCGCCTCCACTGAGGCTCCGCCGCTGCAGATCGCCTCCACTGAGGCTCCGCCGCTGCAGATCGCCTCCACTGAGGCTCCGCCGCTGCAGATCGCCTCCACTGAGGCTCCGCCGCTGCAGTTCGCCTCCACTGAGGCTCCGCCGCTGCAGTTCGCCTCCACTGAGGCTCCGCCGCTGCCCCCCGTTAACTTTCTGCCAGGGGCTTCAGCAACTTTTGGTCCCCAGCCCCCTCGACCCCGCTCTGTAGTACGGTTTGTAAAAACAGTCTGTGTAGTACGGTTTGTAAAAACAGTCTGTGTAGTACGTTTTGTAAAAACAGTCTGTAGTACGGTTTGTAAAAACAGTCTGTAGTACGGTTTGTAAAAACGGTCTGTAGTACGGTTTGTAAAAACAGTCTGTAGTACGGTTTGTAAAAACAGTCTGTAGTACGGTTTGTAAAAACAGTCTGTGTAGTACGGTTTGTAAAAACGGTTTGTAGTACCTGAGGTTCTCCTGTAGTTTCTCGTTGTCCTGTCGGAGTCTGGTGAGGGCAGCGTTCTCCTTCTTGAAGCGCTCAATCTCCAACTCCAGCTCCACCAGCCTCTCCCTCAGTCTGGACTGAACCTGCTTGCCTGGTGGACACAGACATGGACACTAGGCTTCAGAAATCATGTGGTATGGTCCTCCATTCATTTCTCCAATTCTAAAACTACTAGATCAATATACAGTACATGACACCGATTACAGTGATAGAAAAGGTGAAAACTGAAAAGGACACATGTATCATAACATTACTTCATACAACTCATGCAGCATTGCACCAAGCAACCTGAAGCCAGATCATAGTAGAAAAGGCCTAAGTATATACACCATCCTTTTGTGAAAATCTTCACTACAGTGGTTGTTTTTGAAAATGTTCACAAATGCACACCCAGACATCAGGCGTGTAAACACGGAATTGGGGGAAGATTTCTTAGATTTGCATTCTTGTACAAATATAGTGATAGTATTGTGCTGTGCTGTACTTGTACTGTACATTGACAATAAATTGAATCTCATCTCATAGAGATGCTAGGGTGACATGCATAGAATATTACGTTATAATTTAGCTATTGAAAAATAGCAGATCTACAAGCTCATAGCGCGCCACCGAGTGGTGCTCTACGAGCTTCTAGGTCTGTTATTTTTTGAAAATAATCGGGAAAATGCGGCACAAATCTTTAGTAGTCTTATATGATGGTCGGACGGTACCAAATCTGACCACTAGTGGCGCTAGTGAGCAATTAATGCATAATTTGCATAATTAATTATGCAAATTAGTAATTAAAATTCTCGACATTCCATGAATTCCATATATATAATTAGCATAATCATAAATAATAAATATCCATAAATATAAATATCCATAAATATAATTAGCATATAATAGTTTATAATTAAATAATAATAAAAACTAATGATAGTTATTTATAAATGCATGATGTGTGTTTTAAAAAGCTGATCTCATCTCTCTCTCTCCCTGCGTCACCATGTGCCATGCCTCCCCAAAAGCCAGCAGAGATGCTGACTCGAAGGTGTGAAAAACAAACAAATGTAAATTTGTTTGTTTGTCCCTGGGGGTGAGGTGGGGGGATGGGCTCCCAGTCTTTGTGGAATGCCATGGGCCAGACATGCAAATTAAATGAAGCGCGGGGGTGGGGTGGGGGGATGGGTTCTAACCAGGTGCCAGACATGCAAATTAGATAAACAAGGGGGGGATGGGCTCTAACCAGGTGCCAGGTGCGACATGCAAATTAAATGAAGAGCGGGGGTGGGTTGGGGGGGGTGGGTTCTAACCAGGTGCCAGACATGCAAATTAGATAAACAAGGGGGGGATGGGCTCTAACCAGGTGCCAGGTGCGACATGCAAATTAAATGAAGAGAGGGGGTGGGTTGGGGGGATGGGCTCCCCCCTTTGTGGAATGCCAGGTGCCAGACATGCAAATTAGATAATCACAGAGGTGGGGGCTCCACTCTTTGAAGTGAATTGTATGCATAAATTAACCAAGTTAGTATTTAAATTCCTTACATACATTGACAGGGGGTGTGTGATTGGCTTATATTTGTGAGACCCCCAGTGGTCCTTGAATGTAATTCTTGGGTAAGTCAAGGATATCCCACCTAGTGGTCAATTTCTATATATATGTATATATAATTACCCTGCAGTACCTACTATGCCCTGATTTCAGTCACCTAGGGTAAATGCTTTCAAGCAATGGTCAGGGGGCTACCGGTGGTCTTTGAGAGGGTACAGGTGACCCCCACCAGCTAAATCATGGAGAGTTGGTAACCAAATAGGCTCCTTATAGATCTTTAACTCTATACTTTTCAATATTTTGTGTTTTTTGAATTTTGTATGTTTCATGTTGTCCTAATGTGGCTGGTTTATTGTCTGTCTTGTATTATTTTTGGTGTTTTGTGCTGTGTCTTTGAATTTTTTATGTTTCATGTTGTCCAAATGGCGTTGGGTATTGTATATCTTGTATTATTTTTTGTGTTTTGTGTTGTGTCTTTGAATTTTGCATGCTTCATGTGGTACTAGGTGTTTGGGTTATTGTCTGTCTTGTATTATTTTTGGTGTTTTGTGTTGGGATCTTTGAATTTTTTTATGGTTCATGTTGTCCAAATGTGGTTGGGTATTGTATATCTTGTATTATTTTTTGTGTTTTGTGTCCAAATGGGGTTGGGTATTGTATATCTTGTATTATTTTTGGTGTTTTGTGTTGTGTCTTTGAATTTTGTATGCTTCATGTGGTACTAGGTGTTTGGGTTATTGTCTGTCTTGTATTATTTTTGGTGTTTTGTGTTGGGGTCTTTGAATTTTTTATGTTTCATGTTGTCCAAATGGGGTTGGGTATTGTATATCTTGTATTATTTTTTGTGTTTTGGGTTGTGTCTTTGAATTTTGCATGCTTCATGTGGTACTAGGTGTTTGGGTTATTGTCTGTCTTGTATTATTTTTGGTGTTTTGTGCTGGGATCTTTGAATTTTTTATGTTTCATGTTGTCCAAATGGGGTTGGGTATTGTATATCTTGTATTATTTTTGGTGTTTTGTGTTGTGTCTTTGAATTTTGTATGCTTCATGTGGTACTAGGTGTTTGGGTTATTGTCTGTCTTGTATTATTTTTGGTGTTTTGTGTTGTGTCTTTGAATTTTTTTATGTTTCATGTTGTCCTAATGGGTTGGGTATTGTATATCTTGTATTATTTTTTGTGTTTTGTGTTGTGTCTTTGAATTTTGCATGCTTCATGTGGTACTAGGTGTTTGGGTTATTGTCTGTCTTGTATTATTTTTGGTGTTTTGTGTTGGGATCTTTGAATTTTTTATGTTTCATGTTGTCCAAATGGGGTTGGGTATTGTATATCTTGTATTATTTTTGGTGTTTTGTGTTGTGTCTTTGAATTTTGTATGTTTCAGGTGGTACTAGGTGTTTGGGTTATTGTCTGTCTTGTATTATTTTTGGTGTTTTGTGTTGGGATCTTTGAATTTTTTATGTTTCATGTTGTCCAAATGGGGTTGGGTATTGTATATCTTGTATTATTTTTTGTGTTTTGGGTTGTGTCTTTGAATTTTGCATGCTTCATGTGGTACTAGGTGTTTGGGTTATTGTCTGTCTTGTATTATTTTTGGTGTTTTGTGTTGGGATCTTTGAATTTTTTATGTTTCATGTTGTCCAAATGGGGTTGGGTATTGTATATCTTGTATTATTTTTTGTGTTTTGGGTTGTGTCTTTGAATTTTGCATGCTTCATGTGGTACTAGGTGTTTGGGTTATTGTCTGTCTTGTATTATTTTTGGTGTTTTGTGTTGGGATCTTTGAATTTTTTATGTTTCATGTTGTCCAAATGGGGTTGGGTATTGTATATCTTGTATTATTTTTTGTGTTTTGTGTTGTGTCTTTGAATTTTTGCATGCTTCATGTGGTACTAGGTGTTTGGGTTATTGTCTGTCTTGTATTATTTTTGGTGTTTTGTGTTGGGATCTTTGAATTTTTTATGTTTCATGTTGTCCAAATGGGGTTGGGTATTGTATATCTTGTATTATTTTTTGTGTTTTGTGTTGTGTCTTTGAATTTTGCATGATTCATGTGGTACTAGGTGTTTGGGTTATTGTCTGTCTTGTATTATTTTTGGTGTTTTGTGTTGGGATCTTTGAATTTTTTATGTTTCATGTTGTCCAAATGGGGTTGGGTATTGTATATCTTGTATTATTTTTTGTGTTTTGGGTTGTGTCTTTGAATTTTGCATGCTTCATGTGGTACTAGGTGTTTGGGTTATTGTCTGTCTTGTATTATTTTTGGTGTTTTGTGCTGGGATCTTTGAATTTTTTATGTTTCATGTTGTCCAAATGGGGTTGGGTATTGTATATCTTGTATTATTTTTGGTGTTTTGTGTTGTGTCTTTGAATTTTGTATGCTTCATGTGGTACTAGGTGTTTGGGTTATTGTCTGTCTTGTATTATTTTTGGTGTTTTGTGTTGTGTCTTTGAATTTTTTTATGTTTCATGTTGTCCTAATGGGTTGGGTATTGTATATCTTGTATTATTTTTTGTGTTTTGTGTTGTGTCTTTGAATTTTGCATGCTTCATGTGGTACTAGGTGTTTGGGTTATTGTCTGTCTTGTATTATTTTTGGTGTTTTGTGTTGGGATCTTTGAATTTTTTATGTTTCATGTTGTCCAAATGGGGTTGGGTATTGTATATCTTGTATTATTTTTGGTGTTTTGTGTTGTGTCTTTGAATTTTGTATGTTTCAGGTGGTACTAGGTGTTTGGGTTATTGTCTGTCTTGTATTATTTTTGGTGTTTTGTGTTGGGATCTTTGAATTTTTTATGTTTCATGTTGTCCAAATGGGGTTGGGTATTGTATATCTTGTATTATTTTTTGTGTTTTGGGTTGTGTCTTTGAATTTTGCATGCTTCATGTGGTACTAGGTGTTTGGGTTATTGTCTGTCTTGTATTATTTTTGGTGTTTTGTGTTGGGATCTTTGAATTTTTTATGTTTCATGTTGTCCAAATGGGGTTGGGTATTGTATATCTTGTATTATTTTTTGTGTTTTGGGTTGTGTCTTTGAATTTTGCATGCTTCATGTGGTACTAGGTGTTTGGGTTATTGTCTGTCTTGTATTATTTTTGGTGTTTTGTGTTGGGATCTTTGAATTTTTTATGTTTCATGTTGTCCAAATGGGGTTGGGTATTGTATATCTTGTATTATTTTTTGTGTTTTGTGTTGTGTCTTTGAATTTTTGCATGCTTCATGTGGTACTAGGTGTTTGGGTTATTGTCTGTCTTGTATTATTTTTGGTGTTTTGTGTTGGGATCTTTGAATTTTTTATGTTTCATGTTGTCCAAATGGGGTTGGGTATTGTATATCTTGTATTATTTTTTGTGTTTTGTGTTGTGTCTTTGAATTTTGCATGATTCATGTGGTACTAGGTGTTTGGGTTATTGTCTGTCTTGTATTATTTTTGGTGTTTTGTGTTGGGATCTTTGAATTTTTTATGTTTCATGTTGTCCAAATGGGGTTGGGTATTGTATATCTTGTATTATTTTTTGTGTTTTGTGTTGTGTCTTTGAATTTTTGCATGCTTCATGTGGTACTAGGTGTTTGGGTTATTGTCTGTCTTGTATTATTTTTGGTGTTTTGTGTTGGGGTCTTTGAATTTTTTATGTTTCATGTTGTCCAAATGGGGTTGGGTATTGTATATCTTGTATTATTTTTGGTGTTTTGTGTTGTGTCTTTGAATTTTGTATGCTTCATGTGGTACTAGGTGATGGGGTTATTGTCTGTCTTGTATTATTTTTGGTGTTTTGTGTTGGGATCTTTGAATTTTTTATGTTTCATGTTGTCCAAATGGGGTAGGGTATTGTATATCTTGTATTATTTTTGGTGTTTTGTGTTGTGTCTTTGAATTTTGTATGCTTCATGTGGTGCTAATGTGTTTGGGTTATTGTCTGTCTTGTATTATTTTTGGTGTTTTGGGTTGTGTCTTTGAATTTTTTATGTTTCATGTTGTCCAAATGGGGTTGGGTATTGTATATATTGTATTATTTTTTGTGTTTTGTGTTGTGTCTTTGAATTTTGCATGCTTCAGGTGGTACTAGGTGTTTGGGTTATTGTCTGTCTTGTATTATTTTTGGTGTTTTGTGTTGTGTCTTTGATTTTTTTTTATGTTTCATGTTGTCCAAAGGGGGTTGGGTATTGTATATATTGTATTATTTTTTGTGTTTTGTGTTGTGTCTTTGAATTTTGTATGCTTCAGGTGGTACTAGGTGTTTGGGTTATTGTCTGTCTTGTATTATTTTTGGTGTTTTGTGTTGTGTCTTTGAATTTTTTATGTTTCATGTTGTCCAAATGGGGTAGGGTATTGTATATCTTGTATTATTTTTTGTGTTTTGTGTTGTGTCTTTGAATTTTGTATGCTTCATGTGGTGCTAATGTGTTTGGGTTATTGTCTGTCTTGTATTATTTTTGGTGTTTTGGGTTGTGTCTTTGAATTTTTTATGTTTCATGTTGTCCAAATGGGGTTGGGTATTGTATATATTGTATTATTTTTTGTGTTTTGTGTTGTGTCTTTGAATTTTGCATGCTTCAGGTGGTACTAGGTGTTTGGGTTATTGTCTGTCTTGTATTATTTTTGGTGTTTTGTGTTGTGTCTTTGATTTTTTTTAATGTTTCATGTTGTCCAAAGGGGGTTGGGTATTGTATATATTGTATTATTTTTTGTGTTTTGTGTTGTGTCTTTGAATTTTGCATGCTTCAGGTGGTACTAGGTGTTTGGGTTATTGTCTGTCTTGTATTATTTTTGGTGTTTTGTGTTGTGTCTTTGAATTTTTTTATGTTTCATGTTGTCCTAATAGGTTGGGTATTGTATATCTTGTATTATTTTTTGTGTTTTGTGTTGTGTCTTTGAATTTTGTATGCTTCATGTGGTACTAGGTGTTTGGGTTATTGTCTGTCTTGTATTATTTTTGGTGTTTTGTGTTGGGATCTTTGAATTTTTTATGTTTCATGTTGTCCAAATGGGGTTGGGTATTGTATATCTTGTATTATTTTTGGTGTTTTGTGTTGTGTCTTTGAATTTTGCATGCTTCAGGTGGTACTAGGTGTTTGGGTTATTGTCTGTCTTGTATTTATTTTTGGTGTTTTGTGTTGGGATCTTTGAATTTTTTATGTTTCATGTTGTCCAAATGGGGTTGGGTATTGTATATCTTGTATTATTTTTTGTGTTTTGGGTTGTGTCTTTGAATTTTGCATGCTTCATGTGGTACTAGGTGTTTGGGTTATTGTCTGTCTTGTATTATTTTTGGGGTTTTGTGTTGGGATCTTTGAATTTTTTATGTTTCATGTTGTCCAAATGGGGTTGGGTATTGTATATCTTGTATTATTTTTTGTGTTTTGGGTTGTGTCTTTGAATTTTGCATGCTTCATGTGGTACTAGGTGTTTGGGTTATTGTCTGTCTTGTATTATTTTTGGTGTTTTGTGTTGGGATCTTTGAATTTTTTATGTTTCATGTTGTCCAAATGGGGTTGGGTATTGTATATCTTGTATTATTTTTTTGTGTTTTGTGTTGTGTCTTTGAATTTTGCATGCTTCATGTGGTACTAGGTGTTTGGGTTATTGTCTGTCTTGTATTATTTTTGGTGTTTTGTGTTGGGATCTTTGAATTTTTTATGTTTCATGTTGTCCAAATGGCGTTGGGTATTGTATATCTTGTATTATTTTTTGTGTTTTGTGTTGTGTCTTTGAATTTTGCATGCTTCATGTGGTACTAGGTGTTTGGGTTATTGTCTGTCTTGTATTATTTTTGGTGTTTTGTGTTGGGATCTTTGAATTTTTTTATGGTTCATGTTGTCCAAATGTGGTTGGGTATTGTATATCTTGTATTATTTTTTGTGTTTTGTGTCCAAATGGGGTTGGGTATTGTATATCTTGTATTATTTTTGGTGTTTTGTGTTGTGTCTTTGAATTTTGTATGCTTCATGTGGTACTAGGTGTTTGGGTTATTGTCTGTCTTGTATTATTTTTTGGTGTTTTGTGTTGGGGTCTTTGAATTTTTTATGTTTCATGTTGTCCAAATGGGGTTGGGTATTGTATATCTTGTATTATTTTTTGTGTTTTGGGTTGTGTCTTTGAATTTTGCATGCTTCATGTGGTACTAGGTGTTTGGGTTATTGTCTGTCTTGTATTATTTTTGGTGTTTTGTGTTGGGATCTTTGAATTTTTTATGTTTCATGTTGTCCAAATGGGGTTGGGTATTGTATATCTTGTATTATTTTTGGTGTTTTGTGTTGTGTCTTTGAATTTTGTATGCTTCATGTGGTACTAGGTGTTTGGGTTATTGTCTGTCTTGTATTATTTTTGGTGTTTTGTGTTGGGATCTTTGAATTTTTTATGTTTCATGTTGTCCAAATGGGGTTGGGTATTGTATATCTTGTATTATTTTTGGTGTTTTGTGTTGTGTCTTTGAATTTTGTATGCTTCATGTGGTACTAGGTGTTTGGGTTATTGTCTGTCTTGTATTATTTTTGGTGTTTTGTGTTGGGATCTTTGAATTTTTTATGTTTCATGTTGTCCAAATGGGGTTGGGTATTGTATATCTTGTATTATTTTTGGTGTTTTGTGTCCAAATGGGGTTGGGTATTGTATATCTTGTATTATTTTTGGTGTTTTGTGTTGTGTCTTTGAATTTTGTATGCTTCATGTGGTACTAGGTGTTTGGGTTATTGTCTGTCTTGTATTATTTTTTGGTGTTTTGTGTTGGGGTCTTTGAATTTTTTATGTTTCATGTTGTCCAAATGGGGTTGGGTATTGTATATCTTGTATTATTTTTTGTGTTTTGGGTTGTGTCTTTGAATTTTGCATGCTTCATGTGGTACTAGGTGTTTGGGTTATTGTCTGTCTTGTATTATTTTTGGTGTTTTGTGTTGGGATCTTTGAATTTTTTATGTTTCATGTTGTCCAAATGGGGTTGGGTATTGTATATCTTGTATTATTTTTGGTGTTTTGTGTTGTGTCTTTGAATTTTGTATGCTTCATGTGGTACTAGGTGTTTGGGTTATTGTCTGTCTTGTATTATTTTTGGTGTTTTGTGTTGGGATCTTTGAATTTTTTATGTTTCATGTTGTCCAAATGGGGTTGGGTATTGTATATCTTGTATTATTTTTGGTGTTTTGTGTTGTGTCTTTGAATTTTGTATGCTTCATGTGGTACTAGGTGTTTGGGTTATTGTCTGTCTTGTATTATTTTTGGTGTTTTGTGTTGGGATCTTTGAATTTTTTATGTTTCATGTTGTCCAAATGGGGTTGGGTATTGTATATCTTGTATTATTTTTGGTGTTTTGTGTTGTGTCTTTGAATTTTGTATGCTTCATGTGGTACTATGTGTTTGGGTTATTGTCTGTCTTGTATTATTTTTGGTGTTTTGTGTTGGGATCTTTGAATTTTTTATGTTTCATGTTGTCCAAATGGGGTTGGGTATTGTATATCTTGTATTATTTTTTGTGTTTTGTGTTGTGTCTTTGAATTTTGCATGCTTCATGTGGTACTAGGTGTTTGGGTTATTGTCTGTCTTGTATTATTTTTGGTGTTTTGTGTTGGGATCTTTGATTTTTTTATGTTTCATGTTGTCCAAATGGGGTTGGGGATTGTATATCTTGTATTATTTTTGGTGTTTTGTGTTGTGTCTTTGAATTTTGTATGCTTCATGTGGTACTAGGTGTTTGGGTTATTGTCTGTCTTGTATTATTTTTGGTGTTTTGTGTTGGGATCTTTGAATTTTTTATGTTTCATGTTGTCCAAATGGGGTTGGGTATTGTATATCTTGTATTATTTTTTGTGTTTTGGTGTTGTGTCTTTGAATTTTGCATGCTTCATGTGGTACTAGGTGTTTGGGTTATTGTCTGTCTTGTATTATTTTTGGTGTTTTGTGTTGGGATCTTTGAATTTTTTATGTTTCATGTTGTCCAAATGGGGTTGGGTATTGTATATCTTGAGTTATTTTTTGTGTTTTGTGTTGTGTCTTTGAATTTTGCATGTTTCATGTGGTACTATGTGTTTGGGTTATTGTCTGTCTTGTATTATTTTTGGTGTTTTGTGTTGGGATCTTTGAATTTTTTATGTTTCATGTTGTCCAAATGGGGTTGGGTATTGTATATCTTGTATTATTTTTGGTGTTTTGTGTTGTGTCTTTGAATTTTGTATGCTTCATGTGGTACTAATGTGTTTGGGTTATTGTATGTCTTGTATTATTTATGGTGTTTTGTGTTGTGTCTTTGAATTTTGTATGCTTCATGTGGTATTAATGTGTTTGGATTATTGTATGTCTTGTATTATTTATGGTGTTTTGTGCTGTGTCTTTGAATTTTGTATGTTTCATGTGGTACTTCAAAATATTATTAATACAAACAGGCGGCCTGTTGTATTAATATAATATATAAAAAGATCCCAACACAAAACACCAAAAATAATACAAGACAGACAATAACCCAAACACCTAGTACCACATGAAGCATGCAAAATTCAAAGACACAACACCAAAACACAAAAAATAATACAAGATATACAATACCCAACCCCATTTGGACAACATGAAACATAAAAAATTCAAAGATCCCAACACAAAACACCAAAAATAATACAAGACAGACAATAACCCAAACACCTAGTACCACATGAAGCATACAAAATTCAAAGACACAACACAAAACACCAAAAATAATACAAGATATACAATCCCCAACCCCATTTGGACAACATGAAACATAAAAAAATCAAAGATCCCAACACAAAACACCAAAAATAATACAAGACAGACAATAACCCAAACACCTAGTACCACATGAAGCATGCAAAATTCAAAGACACAACACAAAACACAAAAAATAATACAAGATATACAATACCCAACCCCATTTGGACAACATGAAACATAAAAAATTCAAAGATCCCAACACAAAACACCAAAAATAATACAAGACAGACAATAACCCAAACACATAGTACCACATGAAGCATACAAAATTCAAAGACACAACACAAAACACCAAAAATAATACAAGATATACAATACCCAACCCCATTTGGACAACATGAAACATAAAAAATTCAAAGATCCCAACACAAAACACCAAAAATAATACAAGACAGACAATAACCCAAACACCTAGTACCACATGAAGCATACAAAATTCAAAGACACAACACAAAACACCAAAAATAATACAAGATATACAATACCCAACCCCATTTGGACAACATGAAACATAAAAAATTCAAAGATCCCAACACAAAACACCAAAAATAATACAAGACAGACAATAACCCAAACACCTAGTACCACATGAAGCATACAAAATTCAAAGACACAACACAAAACACCAAAAATAATACAAGATATACAATACCCAACCCCATTTGGACAACATGAAACATAAAAAATTCAAAGATCCCAACACAAAACACCAAAAATAATACAAGACAGACAATAACCCAAACACCTAGTACCACATGAAGCATGCAAAATTCAAAGACACAACCCAAAACACAAAAAATAATACAAGATATACAATACCCAACCCCATTTGGACAACATGAAACATAAAAAATTCAAAGACCCCAACACAAAACACCAAAAAATAATACAAGACAGACAATAACCCAAACACCTAGTACCACATGAAGCATACAAAATTCAAAGACACAACACAAAACACCAAAAATAATACAAGATATACAATACCCAACCCCATTTGGACACAAAACACAAAAAATAATACAAGATATACAATACCCAACCACATTTGGACAACATGAACCATAAAAAAATTCAAAGATCCCAACACAAAACACCAAAAATAATACAAGACAGACAATAACCCAAACACCTAGTACCACATGAAGCATGCAAAATTCAAAGACACAACACAAAACACAAAAAATAATACAAGATATACAATACCCAACGCCATTTGGACAACATGAAACATAAAAAATTCAAAGATCCCAACACAAAACACCAAAAATAATACAAGACAGACAATAACCCAAACACCTAGTACCACATGAAGCATGCAAAATTCAAAGACACAACACAAAACACAAAAAAATAATACAAGATATACAATACCCAACCCCATTTGGACAACATGAAACATAAAAAATTCAAAGATCCCAACACAAAACACCAAAAATAATACAAGACAGACAATAACCCAAACACCTAGTACCACATGAAGCATGCAAAATTCAAAGACACAACCCAAAACACAAAAAATAATACAAGATATACAATACCCAACCCCATTTGGACAACATGAAACATAAAAAATTCAAAGATCCCAACACAAAACCCCAAAAATAATACAAGACAGACAATAACCCAAACACCTAGTACCACATGAAGCATGCAAAATTCAAAGACACAACCCAAAACACAAAAAATAATACAAGATATACAATACCCAACCCCATTTGGACAACATGAAACATAAAAAATTCAAAGATCCCAACACAAAACACCAAAAATAAATACAAGACAGACAATAACCCAAACACCTAGTACCACCTGAAGCATGCAAAATTCAAAGACACAACACAAAACACCAAAAATAATACAAGATATACAATACCCAACCCCATTTGGACAACATGAAACATAAAAAATTCAAAGATCCCAACACAAAACACCAAAAATAATACAAGACAGACAATAACCCAAACACCTAGTACCACATGAAGCATACAAAATTCAAAGACACAACACAAAACACAAAAAATAATACAAGATATACAATACCCAACCTATTAGGACAACATGAAACATAAAAAAATTCAAAGACACAACACAAAACACCAAAAATAATACAAGACAGACAATAACCCAAACACCTAGTACCACCTGAAGCATGCAAAATTCAAAGACACAACACAAAACACAAAAAATAATACAATATATACAATACCCAACCCCCTTTGGACAACATGAAACATAAAAAAAAATCAAAGACACAACACAAAACACCAAAAATAATACAAGACAGACAATAACCCAAACACCTAGTACCACCTGAAGCATGCAAAATTCAAAGACACAACACAAAACACAAAAAATAATACAATATATACAATACCCAACCCCATTTGGACAACATGAAACATAAAAAATTCAAAGACACAACCCAAAACACCAAAAATAATACAAGACAGACAATAACCCAAACACATTAGCACCACATGAAGCATACAAAATTCAAAGACACAACACAAAACACAAAAAATAATACAAGATATACAATACCCTACCCCATTTGGACAACATGAAACATAAAAAATTCAAAGACACAACACAAAACACCAAAAATAATACAAGACAGACAATAACCCAAACACCTAGTACCACCTGAAGCATACAAAATTCAAAGACACAACACAAAACACAAAAAATAATACAATATATACAATACCCAACCCCCTTTGGACAACATGAAACATAAAAAAAAATCAAAGACACAACACAAAACACCAAAAATAATACAAGACAGACAATAACCCAAACACCTAGTACCACCTGAAGCATGCAAAATTCAAAGACACAACACAAAACACAAAAAATAATACAATATATACAATACCCAACCCCATTTGGACAACATGAAACATAAAAAATTCAAAGACACAACCCAAAACACCAAAAATAATACAAGACAGACAATAACCCAAACACATTAGCACCACATGAAGCATACAAAATTCAAAGACACAACACAAAACACCAAAAATAATACAAGATATACAATACCCTACCCCATTTGGACAACATGAAACATAAAAAATTCAAAGATCCCAACACAAAACACCAAAAATAATACAAGACAGACAATAACCCCATCACCTAGTACCACATGAAGCATACAAAATTCAAAGACACAACACAAAACACCAAAAATAATACAAGATATACAATACCCAACCCCATTTGGACAACATGAAACATAAAAAATTCAAAGACCCCAACACAAAACACCAAAAATAATACAAGACAGACAATAACCCAAACACCTAGTACCACATGAAGCATGCAAAAATTCAAAGACACAACACAAAACACAAAAAATAATACAAGATATACAATACCCAACCCCATTTGGACAACATGAAACATAAAAAATTCAAAGATCCCAACACAAAACACCAAAAATAATACAAGACAGACAATAACCCAAACACCTAGTACCACATGAATCATGCAAAATTCAAAGACACAACACAAAACACAAAAAATAATACAAGATATACAATACCCAACCCCATTTGGACAACATGAAACATAAAAAATTCAAAGATCCCAACACAAAACACCAAAAATAATACAAGACAGACAATAACCCAAACACCTAGTACCACATGAAGCATGCAAAAATTCAAAGACACAACACAAAACACAAAAAATAATACAAGATATACAATACCCAACCCCATTTGGACAACATGAAACATAAAAAATTCAAAGACCCCAACACAAAACACCAAAAATAATACAAGACAGACAATAACCCAAACACCTAGTACCACATGAAGCATACAAAATTCAAAGACACAACACAAAACACCAAAAATAATACAAGATATACAATACCCAACCCCATTTGGACACAAAACACAAAAAATAATACAAGATATACAATACCCAACCACATTTGGACAACATGAACCATAAAAAAATTCAAAGATCCCAACACAAAACACCAAAAATAATACAAGACAGACAATAACCCAAACACCTAGTACCACATGAAGCATGCAAAATTCAAAGACACAACACAAAACACAAAAAATAATACAAGATATACAATACCCAACGCCATTTGGACAACATGAAACATAAAAAATTCAAAGACACAGCACAAAACACCAAAAATAATACAAGACAGACAATAAACCAGCCACATTAGGACAACATGAAACATACAAAATTCAAAAAACACAAAATATTGAAAAGTATAGAGTTAAAGATCTATAAGGAGCCTATTTGGTTACCAACTCTCCATGATTTAGCTGGTGGGGGTCACCTGTACCCTCTCAAAGACCACCGGTAGCCCCCTGACCATTGCTTGAAAGCATTTACCCTAGGTGACTGAAATCAGGGCATAGTAGGTACTGCAGGGTAATTATATATACATATATATAGAAATTGACCACTAGGTGGGATATCCTTGACTTACCCAAGAATTACATTCAAGGACCACTGGGGGTCTCACAAATATAAGCCAATCACACACCCCCTGTCAATGTATGTAAGGAATTTAAATACTAACTTGGTTAATTTATGCATACAATTCACTTCAAAGAGTGGAGCCCCCACCTCTGTGATTATCTAATTTGCATGTCTGGCACCTGGCATTCCACAAAGGGGGGAGCCCATCCCCCCAACCCACCCCCTCTCTTCATTTAATTTGCATGTCGCACCTGGCACCTGGTTAGAGCCCATCCCCCCCTTGTTTATCTAATTTGCATGTCTGGCACCTGGTTAGAACCCACCCCCCCCAACCCACCCCCGCTCTTCATTTAATTTGCATGTCGCACCTGGCACCTGGTTAGAGCCCATCCCCCCCTTGTTTATCTAATTTGCATGTCTGGCACCTGGTTAGAACCCATCCCCCCACCCCACCCCCGCGCTTCATTTAATTTGCATGTCTGGCCCATGGCATTCCACAAAGACTGGGAGCCCATCCCCCCACCTCACCCCCAGGGACAAACAAACAAATTTACATTTGTTTGTTTTTCACACCTTCGAGTCAGCATCTCTGCTGGCTTTTGGGGAGGCATGGCACATGGTGACGCAGGGAGAGAGAGAGATGAGATCAGCTTTTTAAAACACACATCATGCATTTATAAATAACTATCATTAGTTTTTATTATTATTTAATTATAAACTATTATATGCTAATTATATTTATGGATATTTATATTTATGGATATTTATTAGTTATGATTATGCTAATTATATATATGGAATTCATGGAATGTCGAGAATTTTAATTACTAATTTGCATAATTAATTATGCAAATTATGCATTAATTGCTCACTAGCGCCACTAGTGGTCAGATTTGGTACCGTCCGACCATCATATAAGACTACTATCTTTGAATATATATTCTTCATTCAGAGCGAACGTCAGGCCTACATCTAACCCTGTTTGTCTCACCCGGGGCGTCTTCAGCAGCAGCCGCTGCGGCGGGTTGGGGGCGGGGCCGCGGCGGGGGCACAGTCTGGGGCGGGGGGAGGGGGGGCTTCAGCGAGGGGAACAGCCTCGTCATGAGCTGGGAGGAGGAACACAATCCAGCTCCCGAACGGCCGAGCCGTTCTCCAGCCCCGCCCCTTTGTTCATCGCCACCTTCCTCTTCAGAGCCCTCTCCGGAGGAGGAGGAGCGCTCCCATTGGTCGTCGGCATGGACACGGGGCTGGGTCCTCTGCTGTCATTGGCCAGGCCGCCGCCGCCGGCCTCCTCCTCCTCCTCCTCGACATCGTGCCACGTGTCGTCATCGTCAAACACGTCGTCTTTGTCCTCCGTCAGCGTGGAGCCGTCTCCGTGGTCGCCTCCCCCCGCGTCTGAAAACGCCTCCCGCCTCCCGCTGCCGCCGCCGCTGCTGCCGTCGTCACGGTCCTGGTACGACCGCTTGTCGTACGGCAGGTTGGCCACCAGGGGCGCCTCCTGGAAGCAGATTTGGTCGCCGCTAGGAAAGGTAGGCGGCGGCGGCGGTGGTGGTGGGGCCGGCGGTTGAACCGCTACTTCCTGGTCGTCCCCGAACTCCGAGTTGGTGCAGAAAGAGGCGTCGGAAGACGATCCCGGTCCGTGCTTCGGTGCGTCGGTCTCTTCGTCGTCATCATCATCATCATAATCATCTGCAGCCATTTTGTTTGCCTGTGAGTCCGCGGTGTTGCCTTTGGAGGTGCTGCCCAGACTATTGGACCTCTGCAGCAGCGCCTTAGGAGGGGAAGGCCTGGGTGACTTGATGGGCGTGGACGAGAGGCGGCGCTGGTAGAGGCCCTTGGCTCCTCCTCCCAGGAGCCGGCGGTGTTTCTGATCCATCTGAAGGACCTGAGAGTCGAGGAGAGAAAAGGGAGAGTCTGTAACCATCGGCCAGTAGCAGTCTATACGGTCAGAAAAACACAAATAGGAAACTGGGAGAGGAGACCAAAAAAAGAAACGAGAAAGTTGTCAAAACCAGTTACACTTATGTACCAGGGGAAACAGATAGTAGTTTTGTCTTCTATTCTGGCTCCCAATCTGTCTGGGATTACTACACAGATACGACGTAAACGAGACCTACTCTGGAAAGAACGCAATAAAATTGTTAACGGTCATCATCAATACTACCTATAAATAGTTTCTCTCTGGTGGCTGCGTTTCACACCCAACTTGTATCATGCTACAGCAGGGGTGCCCAAAAGGTAGATCACATGACATGCCCCTAGAGAATATTTAATAATTGAATTTAATTGAATATCTAAAAACAATTTTTGGCATCTGCCACTTGATTGACGGACATAAAAAAGGGCCCGTCAGCTCAATGCAATGCTTTGTTTCCAAACGTGTTGCTGCAGTGCACAAATGTCAGTAGATTACAAATGAAATACAAAAAAAGAAAAAAAACTCTACCACTTTAATTTCTCCCCTTTCCCATTCCAAGTGCATTTGTCTTAAATATATAATGCCAGCTCCACTATTCCAAAGCCATTTTCAGCAATGGTATTTATATGTTTTTGGTGGGTAGATCATGTTGAGCTGGTCATTTTGACAGGCACCTTCATGACGAAGGAGGAGTTGGAGGAGAAGGAGAGCTCCTCCTCCTCCTCATCATAATCATTATTATTATTATTATTATTATTATTATTAATAAAAGAACAGAAACCTTCATGACGAAGGAGGAGTTGGAGGAGAAGGAGAGCTCCTCCGCATCCTCCTCCTCCTCCTCCTCCTCATCATCATCATTATTAATAATAAAAGAACAGAAACCTTCATGACGAAGGAGGAGTTGGAGGAGAAGGAGAGCTCCTCCGCATCCTCCTCCTCCTCCTCCTCATCATCATCATTATTATTATTATTAATAATAAAAGAACAGAAACCTTCATGACGAAGGAGGAGTTGGAGGAGAAGGAGAGCTCCTCCGCATCCTCCTCCTCCTCCTCCTCCTCATCATCATCATTATTAATAATAAAAGAACAGAAACCTTCATGACGAAGGAGGAGTTGGAGGAGAAGGAGAGCTCCTCTGCAGCCTCCTCCTCCTCCTCCTCCTCCTCATCATCATTATTATTATTATTAATAATAAAAGAACAGAAACCTTCATGACGAAGGAGGAGTTGGAGGAGAAGGAGAGCTCCTCCGCAGCCTCCTCCTCCTCCTCCTCCTCCTCCTCCTCATCATCATCATTATTATTATTATTATTATTATTATTAATAAAAGAACAGGCACCTTCATGACGAAGGAGGAGTTGGAGGAGAAGGAGAGCTCCTCCGCAGCCTCCTCCTCCTCCTCCTCATCATCATCATTATTAATAATAAAAGAACAGAAACCTTCATGACGAAGGAGGAGTTGGAGGAGAAGGAGAGCTCCTCTGCAGCCTCCTCCTCCTCCTCCTCCTCATCATCATCATTATTATTATTATTATTAATAATAAAAGAACAGAAACCTTCATGACGAAGGAGGAGTTGGAGGAGAAGGAGAGCTCCTCCGCAGCCTCCTCCTCATCATCATCATCATTATTATTATTATTATTATTAATAAAAGAACAGAAACCTTCATGACGAAGGAGGAGTTGGAGGAGAAGGAGAGCTCCTCCGCAGCCTCCTCGAGCAGCTCAAACTCTCCCAGCTCCATGCTCTCCATCCCGCGGGCAGAATCCCAACGCTGCAGCTTCTCTCGCAGCGCCAGCTCAAAGGAAGAGTCGTCTTCTTCCCCGTGGTGGACCCCTCCTTCCCCGTGGTGGACCCCTCCTCCTTCCGACGCCGTTCTCCTCTGTCGGGTGCCGTGCGACGTGTCCTCTCTGGCGACGACGACAGCCACCGTTTCTTTCGTGACGGCGTTCGGCGGCGGGCGCCTGTCGTCGTCGCCGCCACCGCCGCCGCGAATCCCGGGTTTCCTCGGGGCCGTTCCCTCCGTGTTCTGTCTCTGGTGGCTGCCCAGGACTTTGGTGGACCTCGGCGCCACGGGCTTGCCGTTGGCTCGGACCTCTCGACTAGGCAGCGAGCAGGAGGGACCTCTGGGTCGGTTCTCCTTGTTGAGCACGGCGGTTTTGCGCTGGACAGGAGGAGGAAGCTGTTGGGCTCCGCTGTTGGTGGCTTTCTGGGTCATTGCGGGCTCGGACTTTCTACGAGGGACCGCTCTGTCCCTTTGGGGTTGCGGGTTGGGCTCCCTCAGCGTCTCCCCGGTGGTGCCGTTGGGTAAGGAAGCTTTGCGGTTGTTTTTAGGTAGTCTGGAAAGGCCCTCGCCACGCCTCAGGAAGGCTCTCTTAGGAGGGCATCTCACAGCCTCGGCTGCTTTCTGGCTCTGCGGGGATCAACACAGGGAAAGGCATGTTGAACAAATCTGACCTGAGATCAGATTCTGAAAAATGTCTTCTACATCCCGACAGTTTTCCATTCTGACCTGAGATCAGATTCTAAAAACTGTCTTCTACATTTTTTCTGAAAAAGCTATGTTTCTATGTCAGTTCGTTCTTCGAATTTTCAAAAATAGCAGACCTACAAGCTTGTAGCGCGCCACTCGGTGGCGCGCTATGAGCTTGTAGATCTGCTATTTTTCAATAGCTAAAGCATAACATAATGCCAACACCAAAAAGGGGGTTCCCACCCACCCAGAATGGGTTAATTTGCCAATTCTGTATTAATAGGAATTAATGATCATGTATTTACAGAGATGTACAAACAGTGTTACGGGGATCCTTTTAAATAAACAAATGAACAATGAAAGCACACAAAACAAAAACAAAAACATTTACAGTACGTATTACTGTATTTCACGATTGGGTTATGGGAAGCACACATACCATTATTAGCTAAAAAATGACTCACTGCAAACAGTAAAGGTTCACAGTGATTTCGTTTTTTTTAATTTTTGTAAATGTGGTCTGAAAGGTTCTCTCTCACACACACACACACACATGCACACACACACAAAACACACACAAAACATTTTCAATTTGTGAGTAACCTGTTGCTGCTGGGCAGAATTCAGCCTCTGTTCTTCCAACCTCAGCTGTTCCTCCAACAGCTCCTCAAACGTCTGGGTCTGACCCCCAATGCCTGGCTTGATGGGCCTGGAGAGAGGACACACACACACACACACACGGAGCCGTGTTCAAACATTCGGGTATATTAGGCACGGCACGCGTACATTTTTGTTTTGTTGCGAACGCAGTGATTGCGAACGCAGTGATTGCGAATGCAGTGAGCACTTACTACTAGGTCTCATAGTAAGTGCTCACTGCGTTCGCAATGAGACCTAGCAGATCATGTCTGTCTGTCTGTGTGTCTGTCTGTCTGTCCCGCTTTTGTGCCCATATATGGAGCTGAGTGATTTGTGTCACCATGACTCAGCCATAACCATATAAGGAGTCCCCAAAGCAGCTATACGTCCAAAACCCAAATATGTACGAGCTGCGTTCGCTTCCCGCGTTTGCGCGTCTTACTGGTTTTAACACAAATCTTCTGGGGGGTATCTATCTAGGCTGGCACGAGATTTTAGCTTGCGGCTAAATACATAATTTTGGGGGTCCTCCTTGGCTCGAAAAGGTTTGAGAACAACCGATTTGGAGCGTCTTGAAGGGATAGTTCAGACCCAAACTAATGCCGAAAGGGGCCTTGATATGAAAAGGGTTGAAAACCACTGCTTTAATGGGTTAAACCAGGGGTTGAAAACCACTGCTTTAATGGGTTAAACCAGGGTTGAAAACCACTGCTTTAATGGGTTAAAACCAGGGGTTGAAAACCACTGCTTTAATGGGTTAAACCAGGGTTGAAAACCACTGCTTTAATGGGTTAAACCAGGGGTTGAAAACCACTGCTTTAATGGGTTAAACCAGGGTTGAAAACCACTGCTTTAATGGGTTAAACCAGGGGTGAAAACCACTGCTTTAATGGGTTAAAACCAGGGGTGAAAACCACTGCTTTAATGGGTTAAACCAGGGTTGAAAACCACTGCTTTAATGGGTTAAAACCAGGGGTTGAAAACCACTGCTTTAATGGGTTAAACCAGGGGTGCACAAAAGGTAGATCACAAAACCTAAAAAGAAAACGGAATAAGAACATTTTTTGGCCGGGTAGACCTTGTTGAGCTGGTCATTTTGAAAGTAGCTCTCAAGTAAAAAAATGTGTAGCCAACCCTGGGTTAAACAGATAATACATGTACCTGTCATGGGTTAAACAGATAAAACATGTACCTGTCATGTGAGTGTTTGTCTTGATCTCTGTGATGGGATACTAATGTCGAGTCACAGTCCTCGTAATGACTACTATCATCAAAGCTCTGCTCTTGGTCATCTTCTGTGGAACGGAACACGTGGAATGGAACAACTTCTCTGGAACGGAGCACGGGTTCTCTGCAGGGAGAGCTACCTTGGACGCTGCTCCGGTCTCCTTCTGTTCCCGACAGCTCTGAAGTCTCTGTGTGATGTGACATTTAATACCAACGACATTAACATTTATTAATTAAATCTCTGTGTAATGTGACATTTCATACCAACGACATTAACATTTAATAATTAAATCTCTGTGTAATGTGACATTTAATACCAACGACATTAACATTTAATAATTAAATCTCTGTGTAATGTGACATTTAATACCAACGACATTAACATTTAATAATTAAATCTCTGTGTAATGTGACATTTAATACCAACGACATTAACATTTAATAATTAAATCTCTGTGTAATGTGACATTTAATACAAACGACATTAACATTTAATAATTAAATCTCTGTGTAATGTGACATTTAATACCAACGACATTAACATTTAATAATTAAATCTCTGTGTAATGTGACATTTAATACCAACGACAATAACATGTATTAATTAAATATCTGTGTAATGTGACATTTAATACCAACGACATTAACATTTCATAATTAAATCTGTGTGTAATGTGACATTTAATACCAACGACAATAACATGTATTAATTAAATCTCTGTGTAATGTGACATTTAATACCAACGACATTAACATTTCATAATTAAATTTGTGTGTAATGTGACATTTAATACCAACGACATTAACATTTATTTGAGGATAACATTGACATTTAGTAGGATAACATTCACAGGTGTAATCGGGTAATCAGAAATAATAATGTATTTAATTAAGAGAAAGAAATAATCGATTATAATAATATTATTTTTTAATTATGTATAGTAAATGTTGCGTGTTTTGTATAATACAAAATATGGCTTAAATAAATAAATTTAGCTAATTTGTTAATATTAAGAGGGAATAAAGAAACTTTTTCAATTGACCCATTTGGGGCGGGAACCCCTTTTTGTGTTAGCATTGTTATAATTTAGCTATTGAAAAATAGCAGATCTACAAGCTCACAGCACGCCACCGAGTGTCGCGCTACGAGCTTGTAGATCTGCTGTTTTTGAAAAGTCGTGGAAATGTGGTGGAAATCTTTGAATATATATTTCAGAGCGAACATTTTTAACTAAAATATTTGCTTCTCGGGGTCCGTGGCCCAATATAGAGATAATTCTGGGGGTCCTTGACATGAAAAAGGTTGAGCACCGCTCACATAGAAACATGGGTTTTTCTGAAAACTATTAGGATTTAGAAGACTTTTTTTTAATGGACCGCAGTCCAAAATGGGTTAATTGAAAGAAAATAAATAAATCCATGACATTTATGTGAAGCCATACCACAGTCATGTGACCCGTCTATCATTTATATGAAGCCATACCACAGTCATGTGACCCGTCTATCATTTATATGAAGCCATACCACAGTCATGTGACCCGTCTATCATTTATATGAAGCCATACCACAGTCATGTGACCCGTCTCTCATTTATATGAAGCCATACCACAGTCATGTGACCCGTCTCTCATTTATATGAAGCCATACCACAGTCATGTGACCCGTCTATCATTTATATGAAGCCATACCACAGTCATGTGACCCGTCTATCATGTATATGAAGCCATACCACAGTCATGTGACCCGTCCATCATGTATATGAAGCCATACCACAGTCATGTGACCCGTCTATCATTTATATGAAGCCATACCACAGTCATGTGACCCGTCCATCATGTATATGAAGCCATACCACAGTCATGTGACCCGTCTATCATTTATATGAAGCCATACCACAGTCATGTGACCCGTCTCTTCCCAGAAGCCTTTGCTGGTCTTCCTGCAGACGGTGAAGCTCTTCAAGCTGATTGGCTCTGAGCTGTTCCTGCATGTGTTGCTGCCACTGACGCAACTACAAAAAACACACACAGACACACACACACACACACACACACACACACACACACACACACACACAGTCACACACACACACACACACACACACACACAATTGTAGATAGATCACATAACAGATAAGAGATCTCTCACGTCAGGCAGCAAGACAAACAGTCAAAGTACTAGTTGGGAATATCGTGGACTTGGAGCAGAAGTATAAAAAAAACATTGAATAAATACGACACACCTTATTATATGTGCCTCTCCATGCAATAGAAATTCTAATGAATAAGACATGTCCGCCTCAGTAAGACTGCACATGGGTCAAATGAATAAAACATGTCCACTCAGTAAGACTGCACATGGGTAATGAATAGGACATGTCTGCTCAGTAAGACTGCACATGGGTATCGTGTCTTAAGACAATGTCCGCTCAGTAAAACTGCACATGGGTAATGAATAAAACATGTCCGCTCAGTAAAACTGCACATGGGTAATGAATAAAACATGTCCGCTCAGTAAAACTGCACATGGGTGTCGTGTCTTAATAAAACATGTCCGCTCAGTAAGACTGCACATGGGTGTCGTGTCTTAATAAAACATGTCCGCTCAGTAAGACTGCACATGGGTGTCGTGTCTTAATAAAACATGTCCACTCAGTAAGACTGCACATGGGTGTCGTGTCTTAATAAAACATGTCCGCTCAGTAAGACTGCACATGGGTGTCGTGTCTTAATAAAACATGTCCGCTCAGTAAGACTGCACATGGGTGTCGTGTCTTAATAAAACATGTCCGCTCAGTAAGACTGCACATGGGTGTCGTGTCTTAATAAAACATGTCCGCCCCAGTAAGACTGCACATGGGTGTCGTGTCTTAATAAAACATGTCCGCTCAGTAAGACTGCACATGGGTGTCGTGTCTTAATAAAACATGTCCGCCCCAGTAAGACTGCACATGGGTGTCGTGTCTTAATAAAACATGTCCGCTCAGTAAGACTGCACATGGGTGTCGTGTCTTAATAAAACATGTCCGCTCAGTAAGACTGCACATGGGTGTCGTGTCTTAATAAAACATGTCCGCTCAGTAAGACTGCACATGGGTGTCGTGTCTTAATAAAACATGTCCGCCCCAGTAAGACTGCACATGGGTGTCGTGTCTTAATAAAACATGTCCGCTCAGTAAGACTGCACATGGGTGTCGTGTCTTAATAAAACATGTCCGCTCAGTAAGACTGCACATGGGTGTCGTGACTTAATAAAACATGTCCGCTCAGTAAAACTGCACATGGGTGTCGTGTCTTAATAAAACATGTCCGCTCAGTAAGACTGCACATGGGTGTCGTGTCTTAATAAAACATGTCCGCTCAGTAAGACTGCACATGGGTGTCGTGTCTTAAGACATGTCCGCTCAGTAAAACTGCACATGGGTCAAATGAATAAAACATGTCCGCTCAGTAAAACTGCACATGGGTGTCGTGTCTTAATAAAACATGTCCGCTCAATAAGACTGCACATGGGTGTCGTGTCTTAATAAAACATGTCCGCCCCAGTAAGACTGCACATGGGTGTCGTGTCTTAATAAAACATGTCCGCTCAGTAAAACTGCACATGGGTGTCGTGTCTTAATAAAACATGTCCGCTCAGTAAGACTGCACATGGGTGTCGTGTCGTGGATCGTCATGCTAATGAGGTCGGCTCAGTCACAGACTTGAACTTCTCACTACATGGACATTTCCTAGAAGTAGAACACATGTCATGTACTCTTCTCCTCCTGCGGCCCATAATCTCCTTATGCAGCGTTTGTTTACATGCAAACAGTAGTATTTGTAGAACCTAAACCTATAGTGAAGAAGAGACTAAGCGCACACCTGCTTTGCTTCCTTTCCAAGCAGGCGTGTAGTGTGTAGGTGATAAAGCCAAGGCAGCATAGGGAGGAGAGAATATAAGTGTCACTGCTGCACAGCCTAACACACATACACACACATTAACCCATTCTGACCGGGAACCCATTTTGATGTTAGCAATCATGTTATGCTTTAGCTATTGAAAAATAGCAGATCTACAAGCTCATAGCGCGCCACCGAGTGGCGCGCTACGAGCTTGTAGGTCTGCTATTTTTGAAAAATCGAAGAACAACTGACATTTTTAGAATCTGATCTCAGGTCAGAATGGGTTAATCAGACCAGCGTGTGTCCAGCGGAAACCTCGTATGAATCTGATCTCAGGTCAGAATGGGTTAACTATATATATGATGATTTCGGGTGTGACAGTACAGTACAGTACAGTACAGTACAGTACAGGGACCCCCACACAATAACGGTCATTTCTCGACCGTTTCGGACACGGGGCAGCTTGCCGGAACCGGGCCGGCACCTTGGGCGCGTTCCTGTGGGTCTGGAAGTTTCAGGGACCCACACGGAGATGCACCACTTACTTCAGACGGGTGTGATTTTTATTTTATTTAACGTTTCAGTTGTGAGACCTCCTCCCTCAGGCTTCAAGTCTATTCTCTCCTCTCTATATAGAACCCAAACTAAAAAGCCTACATTTTAGACAATGTAAAATAACACACTATTTTCAAGTATAGTACAAATTAAGTACAGTAGTACTTTAATTAGTATAAGAACAAAATAAAGCAGGGTGATAAAACCCCCGTGATCTCAATTTTAGTTCACAGACTGAAAAAGTAAGAACACCCGTCTGTCCTATAGGCCCCTTTCGGGACTCTAGTTTACCTAAACAGAAAATGTAAACTAGGGTCCCGGAAAAAAAAGGGGGCGCTACTGTTGTCTGTCCTCACCAGTGTTGATTTCGTCGACTAAAACGAAGACGAAAAGTGTTCGTCGACTACCTTTCTCCACCGACAAAAACTAAATGGAAACTAAATTAAAACTAAGCTATGATGACTAAAACTAAGACTAAACATACGGACGATTTCGTCAACAAATAAAAACTAGACTAAAATGTTAGGAAGGGACTAGTGGACAAGAGATCCACTATAAGTCATTTTACACTTGGTTGCTGCGACGCGTTGTCAGCTTGTAGATCAGCTATTTTCAGCAAGTGAAAAAAAAACAGTCATTACGACGGCATCAAGGCCCGCCAAAATACATTTTAGTCGACTAAATCAACTGTAGATTTAGTCGACTAAAACAGTATGATATTTTAGTCGACTAAAACCAGACTAACACCAACACATTCCAGGTGACTAAAATGTGACCGAAACTAAATGAAAACTATTCAAGAGACTAATGACTAAAAACTAAAATCAAAATCGGCTGGCAAAAACAACACTGGTCTTCTCCTCACCTGTTCCAGCTTCACCCTCAGGGGTAGCTCCTCCGATTGGTTAAATTGGCTCGCCAGCACCTCTCCGAACGGCACAGGCGGCTGCACGCCACCCTTAAACACCGTTCTCTCCGAGGAGGAGGAGGACCGGGTCGGCGACCGGGTCGGCGGCGGTCCGGGTGCGTCGTCCTGCAGAACAGCAGAATCAGAATCCACACTCGCACAGCTGCTGCTGCTACTGCAGCCGGGAGAGCCGGCGGGCAGGGGAGCGAAGTCCGAGGCGAAGGAGGGGGGAGAGCCGGGCAGGGGAGCGAAGTCCGAGGCGAAGGAGGGGGGAGAGCCGGGCAGGGGAGCGAAGTCCGAGGCGAAGGAGGGGGGAGAGCCGGGCAGGGGAGCGAAGTCCGAGGCGAAGGAGTCGTCGTTGTCGTCGTCGTCTTCGGGGCCCATCGGCATCGTCGTCGTCATCATGGCGTTGGGGGCCCGTGGCGGAGCCCGCCACGCCACGCTGTGGGACCTCAGGGACTGGGCCAGGACCGGCGAGGAGGCGGCGTTCAGGATCACCCCGGAGCGCGAGGAGCTGCTGCCGCCCGGCATCCAGCGGGCGAGGTAGTCTGACTGCGAGGAGGAGGAGTACAGCCCACCTGGAGATGACATCATCACGCTGGCCTCCTCGACGACAACCTCTGCCTAATCCCGGGGTGGGGGGGGGGGGATTAGAAACACAGATTATAGTGACAGGTTGAGGAGTCAATGAGTCAAGTTAACCCGTCTCCTCCAGACGGAAGAGAAATAAAGAGGTTTTACGGTGGAACTGCTTATGGTTTTAGTTAATTATACAGCTCGTTGTCATACCAGTGCAAAGGGATATGTTGGCAGTTTAAAAAGGAGTGTTTGTTGCTCTGGCAAGTTGCAACAACAAACGTTTATTAGGCATATCATGTCCCGTGAAGATAAGGCTAACAAGGGTGGATCCCCCTGGTTAAATAACAACATGATGCAATGTCATATAACTAGTCAACTGTAGACAGTATGTCTATAGTACCAAATGCTCCTATCCACTTAAACCGTTTACTGAAGGTTAACTCCTACTTTAACCCCCCAGTGTTTGTGAAACTCAGTTTAGCAACAAATTATATCTACAGGCTATACAACAAACAGGCTTGGAGAAGTTGCAAAGTAACAATGCCAAACTATAATAACACATGCCGGTAGTTACCCGTAATGTAGCACCAGGAGAAAATATTTTTGCATTATATAAACATCGAAAATAAGTTTAAAGAAAGACAACAGGGAGATTCGGATTTCGAAGCCGACCGCCATAGCAAAAACAAAGCCCGCGAGATGCGGAAACGGAACCAATGCATGTTGGGTAATGTTGTTCCGAGAACTCAAAGCAGTGCATGTTGGGTAATGTTGTTCCGACAACTCAAAGCATTGCATTTTGGGTAATGTTGTTTCGACAACGCAAGCAGGTTATCTTTTTGTAGTGCGACTCGCGCACGCACGTAAACACGCACGCGCGCACAGTCGCACACACACACACACACACACACACACACGCACACACACAGTGACACACACACAATAGTGCTTCACAGAACAATGAAAAACAGGTGATATAGGAATTAAAAGGTTTGGGAAATAAAAAGAAGCTTTTTTTTCTTGTAAAACGTGTGCCATTTTCAGGAGGGATTTGCACACATGCCTTGAACACGTAACTATATACAAACAGACTGCCACAGTTGGTTTATAATATATATTTGTATTTCAGTTGTCTAAAAAGAAATTCTTTAAAATAATTGTGTTGAATATTCATTGGTGGTCAAATCAACAACAACAACAACAACCAATGTTGTCATTTCTAATTGAAACACTTTATTATATTTACCTGCTGAGGTGTGGAGAGGAGTCTTGTGGCAAACTGTCAATCAAAGTTGCTCTCACACCTGCAAGCTATTTGCCCGGCACTATTTTCTGGCAAATCTAATCAGCTAGCAAATTCAAGACGATCTCTTCAAAATAAGAGTACCCTCTAGAGTATTGAAAAAAATATTAATTTGCAAAAAAAAACTCCTATAAATTAAGCATTTAAACGATGCTATAAGACACACATTATGTAAAAATGTAAAAAGTAATGTTTCTGTGTAAAGATAAGTAATTAAAAAGTTATCTAAATGGATCATAAATGCTATTCACTGCATTGCATGGACTTTATAAAGTGGACGCTGGACAAAAATCCCTTCTATGTATCGACTAGTGTGATGATAAATATAAAAAAATACAAAAATAAGTTAACTCGTATTATAAGGATAAGCACAAAAACAATATTAAAGAGATATGGGAAATATTACACGGTATTATAAGAGATGGTGCCAAACAAAACAGCTTACCTAAATATTTTGTTGAGAATGACATTGAAAACTACATGGCAGATCGCTTCAATTCAATCAGTGTTTTGTTAATGTGGGCCCTGATCTAGGCAGTAGAATTCAGGACCGAGGATCAGATGGTGAACATGTGGGGGGGAATGTTTGCTTGAGTGAAGTGAAGGAAATTGGACATTTTGGACATAGTCAAAAACAGTCAAAACAAAACATCTACCGACTATAATGATATTGACACATGTCACTGGTCAAGCAGGTCATTGGGGGGATTTCTAGGCCATTTACACACATATGTAGGCCTAATGTATATCATTGCAAACAGGTTCATTTCCAGACCAATAAATGATTTAGCAAAGGTCATTCCACTGTATAAAAATGGGAGCAAACACCACTTCACAAACTACAGACCTGTCTCATTACTGCCACAATTCTCAAAGATATTGGAGAAACGTTTTAACAGCAGACTTCATAGATTCATTCTCGGACAGATTCAATATACTCTCAGAGAGTCAATATGGTTTCAGAAAGAACAGATCAACATCTCAGACACTGATGGAATCCATAGAAAGAATCACAGACGCAATTGATAATCGGCAGTATGCAATAGGAATATTCATTTACCTCAAAAAAGCTTTTGACACTATCCATCACAACACAACACATTAGTACTGTACATAAACTGGAGAAAACTGGTATCAGAGGCATTGCAATAAACTGGATTAAAAGTTACTTGGACAGACGGCAACAGACAGTTTGTGAAGCCGGGCAACTATTGCTCAAGTTGTCTGGAAATGACTTGTGGTGTCCCCCAGGGGTCAGTACTGGGGCCCAAACTATTTATTCTTTATATCAATGATATTTACAAAGTATATCAAAGCTGCTGTCACTATAGTACTTTCTGCAGACGACACTGCACTGTATTTTGCTCTGGTGATAATCTGGATAAACTGCAGGTTGACATCAATGAAGAATTAAGTAAATTAAAGTCATGGTTTGATTATAATAAACTATCTTTAAATGTGTTTATACTATTTGGTAACCAAAGGACTAACACACAGGTACATATACATATTGATGGGATTGCTATATTGACCGGGTCCATGGAAATACATTTATTATATTATTATATTGACCGGGTCCGTGGAAATACATTTATTACATTTATTATATTATTATATGGTCCGTGGAAATACATTTCTGGGCGTGACAATAGATGACAGGCTTAGCTGGAAACCACACATTATTTACTAACGTCAAGTACAAAGTATAGCAGTCATAAATAAGGCAAAGCAGGTTCTCCATTCCAAGTCACTTCACACTCTCTACTGTTCAATTCAATTAGTATTGCCATATTTTCATTATATGGAAATAACTATCAGAATTCAGTTCAGTATTCAGTATCAACCATTCATACGGTCAGCTATCTGGAACATACTAATTCTCTATTTTTACAGTCAAAACTGCTCTAATTCACTGACTTTGTAGCTTATCAAACAGCAATAATAATGTACAAGGCTATATAGGAACCATAATTTACCAGCAAATATTCAGAATTTGTTTCAGGATAGGGAGGGGGGGGGGGGGGGTTATAATTTGAGGGATTTTTTTAATTTTTTTAACGTTAAACAGAAATACCACAATAAAAGTGTTTGTGTTTGGATTAGGGGTGTAACTGTGGAACAGTTTGAGGGATGAGCAGAAACAATGTTCTAGCATAAATCTGTTTAAAGTAAAATGTGATTTTCACGAAATACAGGGAGAAGGAAAATGGATAATTCAGGTGCTTATGTGTTTAAAATGGATATTTTTTATATGGATGATGTGTATATACAAGAGATACATTTAATGAGTAGTTATGTAAGTAGTTGAGTACTGAGTTGAAGCACATAAGTCAGCGAGTAATTATTTAATTACAGAGGGGTGCACCGAGTGCCGCACTATGAGCTTGTAGATCTGCTATTTTTTTTAAATCGTGCCTCAAATATTTGAATATGTATCAGATATATTACATAGTGAACATTTTAATCACACCTGTGTGAAGTGAGGGGCGCTCTTATCATTCATCCTACATCACTTTCCGTGTTCAACCAATCAAATCATCCGGAATGTCATTCCGGCCAATCGCAATGTTGTGTCCTCACCGTTTCCGTCTTCAATCTTCCTGCCCTCACTTTTAGCTTCAATGTTTGCGTTCTGGTCACACTCACCCTGAACAGCTGTTCATAGGAGGGTCACACTCACCCTGAACAGCTGTTCATAGGAGGGTCACACTCACCCTGAACAGCTGCTCATAGGAGGGTCACACTCACCCTGAACAGCTGTTCATAGGAGGGTCACACTCACCCTGAACAGCTGTTCATAGGAGGGTCACACTCACCCTGAACAGCTGTTCATAGGAGGGTCACACTCACCCTGAACAGCTGTTCATAGGAGGGTCACACTCACCCTGAACAGCTGTTCATAGGAGGGTCACACTCACCCTGAACAGCTGTTCATAGGAGGATCACACTCACCCTGAACAGCTGTTCATAGGAGGGTCACACTCACCCTGAACAGCTGCTCATAGGAGGGTCACACTCACCCTGAAAAGCTGCTGATAGGAGGGTCACACTCACCCTGAACAGCTGTTCATAGGAGGGTCACACTCACCCTGAACAGCTGCTCATAGGAGGGTTACACTCACCCTGAAAAGCTGCTGATAGGAGGGTCACACTCACCCTGAACAGCTGTTCATAGGAGGGTCACACTCACCCTGAACAGCTGTTCATAGGAGGATCACACTCACCCTGAACAGCTGTTCATAGGAGGGTCACACTCACCCTGAACAGCTGCTCATAGGAGGGTCACACTCACCCTGAAAAGCTGCTGATAGGAGGGTCACACTCACCCTGAACAGCTGTTCATAGGAGGGTCACACTCACCCTGAACAGCTGCTCATAGGAGGGTTACACTCACCCTGAAAAGCTGCTGATAGGAGGGTCACACTCACCCTGAACAGCTGTTCATAGGAGGGTCACACTCACCCTGAAAAGCTGCTGATAGGAGGGTCACACTCACCCTGAAAAGCTGCTCATAGGAGGGACTAGCGCTCCTCAAAGAAGGGTCATAAGAGGGTCAAAGAAGGCGTTCAACAGCATGAAATGTAAATATGTTTTTAATCAACACATCTCAAATATAACAACAAATATATAGATATATAGACGACTACACTGGACAACACATCATGTATAATATAGGATGCATCAGAACTTCTCAAAGTCTCTCAGGGAACGACTCAGGTGGAGAGAAGTGGATTGGGTGGATGTTTATTGGAGGTGCCGTGCCCCGTCGCGGTCCATTTGGTTGCATTTGAACCCAATGCACATCACACTGTGTGTGTGTGTGTGTGTGTGTGTGCATGTTCCCTTGAGGTGATTGGAAACCACAACATATTGATTATGTAAACACCCCCCCCACCACACCTGTTCCTGATTATTACATTATGATACAACACACTGTCTGTCTGTCCTCACAGCCTGTCTGTCTGTCTGTCCTCACAGCCTGTCTGTCTGTCTTCACAGCCTGTCTGTCTGTCTGTCCTCACAGCCTGTCTGTCTGTCCTCACAGCCTGTCTGTCTGTCCTCACAGCTAGTCTGTCTGTCCTCACAGCCTGTCTGTCCTCACACAGAGACACAGAGGAGTCAGTGTCCAACCCAAACCCAGCGTAGAGCGGTTCAGTGAACGTGTTCTGGACGGTGTACAGGTGAGTCAGAGTGTCCTCTAACACTCTGTAGAAGGACAGAGTCCCAGCGGGACGGTCCAGATATACGGCTACTCTGTTGGAGCCAGGGCGACGGATAGGAAGGACAGTCGTCTTACTATTGTGTGTGACATAGTAAACGTCACCACGCTGACCATCAGCACAGACCAGACTCCAGGAATGTTCATTCCCTCCAAGCAGACAGTCCCGTTCGGCTCCTTTCCTACCGATGTCTCCGTCAGCCACTCCTATCCTAACCACTCCACTGAACTGTACCTCACTGTAGCAGCGTTCATCTAGACTCTCTGAACTCAGGACCTGAGGCAGTCCCTCAAACCTGTCAGGATGGTCAGGATATGAATGACCCTGACCATCCTGACGGGTCACCTTCCTGTTGTTCTCAGACAGAGAGAGGTCACAGTGTGCTGTGTTTGTGTCCAGAGTGAGACGCTGGAAATCTGATGAGAAAACAACACAGTACACATTAAATACATCCTTCACTGAATGATACGTGCACGGACCACACACACACACACACACACACACACACACACACACACACACACACAGTATCAGATGTACAAGCTCAAAGCGCGGCATGCAGTGATGCGCTGCGAGCTTGTAGATCTGCTATTTTTAAATAGCCAACGTATAACATATGGATAAAGTGTTTAACCCATTTTTGGGCGGGAACCCCTTTTGGTGTTAGCATCATGTTATGCTTTAGCCATTGAAAAATAGCAGACCTACAAGCTCATAGCACGCCACCGAGTGGCGTGCTATGAGTTTGTAGGTCTGCTATTTTTGAAAAATCGAAGAACGACCCACGACCCACGGACCCCCTGTAACCCTCCTCGGACCCCCTGGAACCCCCCACAGACCCCCTGGAACCCTCCACGGACCCCCTGGAACCCTCCACAGACCCCTGGAACCCCCCACGGACCCATGGAACCCCCCAAGGACCCCCTGGAACCCTCCACAGACCCCCTGGAACCCCCCACGGACCCCCTGGAACCCCCCACGGACCCCCTGGAACCCTCCACGGACCCCCTGGAAACCTCCACGGACCCCCTGGAACCCCCCACGGACCCCCTGGAACGCCCCACAGACCCCCTGGAACCCTCCACAGACCCCCTGGAACCCTCCACAGAGCCCCTGGAACCCTCCACGGACCCCCTGTAACCCTCCACGGACCCCTGGAACCCTCCACGGACCCCTGGAACCCTCCACGGACGCCCTGGAACCCTCCACGGACCCCCTGGAACCCCCCACAGACCCCCTGGAACCCTCGACGGACCCCCTGGAACGCCCCACAGACCCCCTGGAACCCTCCACGGACCCCCTGGAACGCCCCTAGCAGATTTGGTGTAGAGGGAAAAGGAGGGTCCGAGGATAGATCCCAGACAGACAGACAGACTCACGTGTTGTAAGGAGTTGAGGTTTAGTCCAGTGTTCTCCTCCATGATTCACACTGTAGGAAGAGAACAACAATGACTCAAGTCAAAACCTGCTGCTTAATGTCTCACATCGGCCTGTTTTAGTCCCACCAAATATTTACTAAACACATTTTGTCATCATTCTCCCACAGACTCTGTCCAAACATCACACACATTGGTACCATATCTCTGTGGTCATGTGATTAAGACTCTGTCCAAACATCACACACATTGGTACCATATCTCTGTGGTCATGTGATTAAGACTCTGTCCAAACATCACACACATTGGTACCATATCTCTGTGGTCATGTGATTAAGACTCTGTCCAAACATCACACACATTGGTACCATATCTCTGTGGTCTCAGATTTGGATTAGATTGAGGAGTGTCTCGTTTTGAACAAAATGCTTCAAATCATGAACGATTGCCTGTGAAACATTGCTGGCCCACAATAAGCTACCCGTCCTGGCGGAGACCTGTGTTCTGAGGAGCACATGTTTCTAGTTCAAACCAACAGTCTTTCTCTGTGTTCAATTAGAGATATTATTTATAACACTTGTGACAAAAGCACATTATTAATGTTGTTCTGCTTTATTTTCTGTGCATGTTATTTGTATACGTGTGATATGAATGCATGTGGGTCGTGAGAGTCTTATTCTTTCCTATCTGTATGTGAAAGGGTCTGGTACTAGGGTGATTGACAGGTGTCAGTGACTGATTGATGGTCTGGTACTAGGGTGATTGACAGGTGTCAGTGACTGATTGATGGTCTGGTACTAGGGTGATTGACAGGTGTCAGTGACTGATTGATGGTCTGGTACTAGGGTGATTGACAGGTGTCAGTGACTGATTGATGGTCTGGTACTAGGGTGATTGACAGGTGTCAGTGACTGATTGATGGTCTGGTACTAGGGTGATTGACAGGTGTCAGTGACTGATTGATGGTCTGGTACTAGGGTGATTGACAGGTGTCAGTGACTGATTGATGGTCTGGTACTAGGGTGATTGACAGGTGTCAGTGACGGATTGATGGTCTGGGACTAGGGTGATTGACAGGTGTCAGAGACTGATTGATGAATGAATACTAAAGGGTACCCTTAGAGTATACAGTATATGAAGTATATATATGAGTATATCATATATACTCTAAGGGGGTACCCCCCGTGTTGCGTTCATTACGAAATTCTAGTGTTAAATATATCAATACTTCTATCCTCATGTCTTTAGACTATGATGTCATTTAGAACACCGTTTAGATTTAGATGCTGTTTATCATTCTAGTATATCATGGTGAACATCATAACACTCACTGTAAATCACTGTCTGTATCAATCACTGTACATTCAAAATGTTTAGAACCATGGAACACATACTGTATATTAATGTTATAAAACTTTGTACTTTCCCCCCTAAAGGAACGCTTGGAGGAAGCTGCCACCAGGTTTATTGACTAACACTAAGACTAGACTAAGACTAGACGATTTCAGATGAGTAAAATAGGACTAAAACTAAAGCGTGTGTTATTCAAAAGACTAAATTGGAATTAGCTGTCAAAATGAACACTGGCCAGGCTACCATATTGCAGCGTTGCAAACTGCATAATATTGCTGCCCTACAGAACAGATGTGAGTCAAGCAAGAACCCTCATGAAACAGAGGTGTTCAGAGAGCAACATCTAGTGGTCTATTGCGCCTTTAAATCTGAGATTGTTTTGGGTCCATTTGGTTACAACGGAGCTTGTGATTGGCTATTTTAAAATAGTCTATAGGCAACCTTAGGCACAAATAAGGAGGGTGATCACTGGCACACTGCGGCATAAGTGAGTGAAAGAGCCTTTTTGGTTTAAAATAAACTATTAAAGTCCCTCACATGTACTGTCTGTAAATGGTGCATTTATATAGCACATTTATCCAAGGCGATTTACTACATGTGCATTACATTCACCCATTCACACACATTCATACACCGATGACAGAGGTAAGTAATTACATCTAATTACATTCTACATGAATTAAAACTCAGAACAATAACCCACCTATCTCCCTAGTCAGAGTTCTGCTATATTTCCACCCTCACCCCAGAGGGACACATATTACACATTACATTGCACACTACTGTCGTAGCAAAAACAGCCAATCTACAAGCTCAAAACACGCCGCAATGTGACGCGTTTTGAGCTTGTGGATCAGCTATTTTTGCTATTATTTGAACTGAAATCGTGAATTATTGTTTTGCTATTTTTTAATTGGAATCCTGAAAAGTAACATTTTTATTTAATTTCAAATGCATTTAGTTATAGTTATGTTAACTTTATGAACCAAATACAAATACATTGGACATAAAAAATAGACCCTAAAACAATAATATATCAATGTTCGGATATATATACCTGGAACATAGACACTATCTACTGTATATTAATCTATGTTATAGAACCATGGAACATAGACACTATCTACTGTATATGAATCTATGTTATAGAACCATGGAACATAGACACTATCTACTGTATATTAATCTATGTTATAGAACATAGACACTATCTACTGTATATTAATCTATGTTATAGAACATAGACACTATCTACTGTATATTAATCTATGTTATAGAACCATGGAACATAGACACTATCTACTGTATATTAATCTATGTTATAGAACCATGGAACATAGACACTATCTACTGTATATTAATCTATGTTATAGAACCATGGAACATAGACACTATCTACTGTATATTAATCTATGTTATAGAACCATGGAACATAGACACTATCTACTGTATATTAATCTATGTTATAGAACCATGGAACATAGACACTATCTACTGTATATGAATCTATGTTATAGAACCATGGAACATAGACACTATCTACTGTATATTAATCTATGTTATAGAACCATGGAACATAGACACTATCTACTGTATATTAATCTATGTTATAGAACATAGACACTATCTACTGTATATTAATCTATGTTATAGAACCATGGAACATAGACACTATCTACTGTATATTAATCTATGTTATAGAACCATGGAACATAGACACTATCTACTGTATATTAATCTATGTTATAGAACCATGGAACATAGACACTATCTACTGTATATTAATCTATGTAGTAGAACCATGGAACATAGACACTATCTACTGTATATTAATCTATGTTATAGAACCATGGAACATAGACACTATCTACTGTATATTAAATCTCTGCTAGAATGAACCATGGATCATATGGTAATATGATATGATAATATGGGAAACTGCATTTATAAAGCGCTTTACATTACAATGTAGTTCACATTCACCCACCGATGGCAGAGGAAAACATGCATGCTCATCGGGAGCTGTTAGGGGTTCAGAGAGTCTTGCTCAAGGACACTTCGACATGTAGCAGCCAGGAGGAGCCGGGAATTTAACCTGGAACCTTTGACGGCCGCTCTACACAAGTCTACTCACTTGACAGTCTCCAGGGCAGCAGACAGCTTCTTCAGAGCAGAGTCTCCTAAGTGGCTGAAGTTCAAGTCCAGCTGTTTCAGCTGGGAGGAGGGGTTGGAGGTCACAGCTGAAGCCAGAGAAGAACAGCCTTCCTCTGTGACTCCACAGCCTGACAACCTGCAGAGAAATACACACTTAACAAAGTGCTGTATTGATGTTCAAGTAGAGATCCACACAGAGAGAACACACATTCTTTACCCCAGGATCTGCAGTCCACACTGTGGACTCTTCAGTAACGCAGAGAGCTGGAGCAGTTGTGATTCCTGCAGGCAGATGAAACTGAGGTCCAATTCTTTCAGATGGAGAAGATTAGAGCTGAGAGCTGAGAGCAGAACTTCAAATCCTGTCTGTGTGAAGGTACAGCCAGCAAGTCTGTAATTACACATGAAATATCTGGACTGAATATCAGAGGTTTGGAGTAAAGACCCCAAGAGATGGAAAGAGAAGGCAGGGATAATGTGAAGTAAATCATCATAATCTTAATCTTCCAACATAGGAATTGTGTGTGTGTGTGTGTGTGTGTGTGTGTGTGTGTGTGTGTGTGTGTGTGTGTGTGTGTGTGTGTGTGTCTGTGTGTGTGTGTAAGTGTGCGTGCGTGCCAACATGACTACATACTGTAATCACTGTACCCCATTAGTTCACATAATGATAATCCCCTAGCAGCCATGATGGATCACATATTGTAGTTACTGTACCGTAGAATTGTGATGTGAGAGTGTGAACTAGACAACACAAACTCTGACCATATTATTATTCTAATCAGTGGGATACCATGATGTCAACTTTATTAACACTCTTATTATTAAGAATCAAACTATAAATAATAAAACAGAACTAATGTAAATAATAATGTGACCTCAGTATCTCCAGATGACAGTTTGGACTCTTCAATGCAGCAGAGAGCAGGTCCATGGATGGATCCGTTATGTCATTATAACTGATGTCCAATTCTCTTAGATGTGAAGGATTAGAGCTGAGAGCTGAAGCCACAATCTCAAATTCTGCCTTTTGGAGTTGACCGCCAACAAGTCTGTAAATGTAGATGATGTAAAATCAGTGATCATCAACACAGATTAGATCAAATTCATGTTAAATGAAATGAACTATAAAGTGAAATGTAAATGTACCAATGTCTAGTTGGTCAGATATTGACAGGTCATATAAGAACAGTCTAGTTGGTCAGATATTGACAGGTCATATAAGAATAATCTGTATTAACCCATTCTGACCTGAGATCAGATTCTAAAAATGTCTTCTACACCCTGACAGTTTTCTGAAAAAGCTATGTTTCTATGTCAGTCGTTCTTCGATTAAAATAGCAGACCTACAAGCTCATAGCGCGCCACCGAGTGGCGCGCTATGAGCTTGTAGATCTGCTATTTTTCAATAGCTAAAGCATAACATAATGTTTAAAACACCAAAATGGGTTCCCGCCCAAAATGGTTTAATACTACAGTGTGTAACTTGCATTGATCTATGAATGTTATCTTATTTATACTTTGTTCTCTGTGCGTCAGTCAGTTCCATTTAGGCAAAAATGCTGTCGCACGCACACACACACACACACACACACACACACACACACACACACACACACACACACACACACACACACACACACAACAGGTTTTCTATCCACATGACTACTAACCGAGCCTTTCTGCTGTTCCTCACAGCTGGGAGTAGTCTGAATGTCCCCCATGCTGATGTGTCATATTGGTGCAGGTCAAACTCCTCCAGAACCTCCTCTGACGTCAGCAGCATGAAGGCCAGAGCTGAACACTGGCTCTCAGACAGTTCTGTCTTTGATCTGTCCGCTGACTTCAGGTACTGTTGGATCTCCTGATGTACTGAGTGGTCGTTCATCTCCATCAGACAGTGGAAGATGTTGATGAATCTGTCAGGAGAGAGACTCCCATCTTCCATTTTCATCTCCTTCAGGTTGTTGATGACTCTCTGGATGCTCTCTGGACTGTTCTCTGTGTGACCCAGCAGGCCTCCTAACAGACTCTGGTTGGACTCCAGCGAGAGGCCATGAAGGAAGCGGACAAAGAGGTCCAGGTGGCCGTTCTTACTCTTCAGGGCTTTTTCGCTGGCTCTCTGCAGGAAGTCCTCCAAGGAACTGACATCATCTCCCAGGAATGTCTTCAGTACCTCCATGTTCTGCGTTCTGTCTTCTTCTTCTCCTCCTCCTCCTCCTCCTCCTCCCATACCCTTCATGGATTCTTCAATGGCTTTCTGCAGGAAGACGTCTTCTTCTTCTCCTCCTCCTCCTCCTCCTCCTCCTCCTCCTCCTCCTCCTCCCATACCCTTCATGGATTCTTCAATGGCTTTCTGCAGGAAGACGTCTTCTTCTTCTCCTCCTCCTCCTCCTATTTCCATGGCTCTCTGCAGGAAGTCGTACTTCAGGGATTCTGCGATGGCTCTCTGCAGGAAGACGTCTTCTTCTCCTCCTCCTCCCAGGGATGTCTTCAGTACCTTCATGTTCTTCTTCTGTGTGAAACAGTGCATCAGGTAGACTGCAGCCAGGAACTCCTGGATGCTCAGATGAACAAAGCTGTAGATCTTTCTCTGAGATTGAACGGTCTCTTCTTTGAAGACCTCTGTGCACACTCCCGAGTACAGCGCGGCGTGGTTCACATCGAGACCACACTCTTCCAGGTCTTCTTGGTAGAACGTGACGCTGCCTTTCTTCAGATGTACAAACGCCAGCAGGCACAGCTGCAGAAGAACATCCCTGTCAGTCTCATCATACTTTGTCATCATCCTTTTTATCATGAGCGATATGAAGTGGCTGTACATCCCGGTCAGGTTCTTGGGCATCTGTCCTCTCTTGCCTGTCTTCACCAGGTCCTCCACAACGGTAGCGGTCATCCAACAGAAGACTGGGATGTGACACATGATGTGGATGCTCTTGGATGTCTTCACGTGTGAGATGATGGTGCTGGCCAGCTCCTCATCATCACTGAACATCTTCCTGAAGAACTCCTCCTTCTGGGGCTCTGTGAACCCTCGTATTTCTGTCACCATGTCAACGCATTCAGGAGGGATCTGATTGGCTGCTGCAGGTCTAGTGGTTATCCAGAAGAGAGCCGAGGGGAGCAGATTCCCCTTGAAGAGGTTCGTCAGCAGCAGGCCCACCGATGATGTCACCGTGACATCAGAGACGACGTCATTGTTGTCGAAGGCGTCAGAATCGACGTCAACGTTCTGGAATTTCAGCGGAAACCTGCTTTCATCGAGACCATCGAAGATGAAGCCAACTTTCCAGGCAGCGAGCTGCTCTGCTGTGAGCTTCTCTAACGTTGGATGGAAACCATGGATCAGTGAGAGAAGACTGTGCTGCTTATCTCGGACCAAGTTCAGCTCCCGGAATGCGAAGAGAACCAGGAGATCTATATCTTGGTTCTCCAAACCTCTCGCCCAGTCCAGAGCGAACTTACGCACGGAGAATGTCTTTCCGATGCCAGCGATGCCATTGGTCAGAACTCTGCTGCTGGGTGTGTCTCTGCCAGGGAGGACGGTCTTAAAGATGGAACGGCACTTGATTAGGACGTCATAGAGGGTCTTCATGCTGGAGGCGGTCTCAAGCTGCCACACCTCATGTTGCTGATTAACCCCTTCACTCACTCCCGCTGATAGGTGGAGGTCTGTGTAGATGTTGGAGAGGGAGGGATGTTCAGTGACGAATGTCACATGTTCAAGACCGTCCAAAGTGACCCTATAGACCTTTAAATACCCCGGCAGACGGACATCTGATATGAGGAGACAATTAATACATGTTAAACATTATGCTTCATTTACAACTTTACATTGAACAATCCATAGCATTAAAACTACAAAGTAAACTAAAAGTAAAACAAATGAGAAAATTGGCTAAAATAAACAACATTGGATCGTTTTTTTTGTCTAAATGTATGTGTTTATCGTCAGTATTTGTATTTGGACAATGAGACAGGAATACAATGAGTATATTTAATCTGATGAGTCTGCTGCTATTTAAACATTTCATTCATTGAAATAAAATGTCAGTGTAAAATGTGTCCAGTCTTACTGTGTCCAGGTGTGGTTCGACTGAATGTCTTCTGTCCAGGTCTGTTTCTGAATGTCTCTCTGTGGAGATGAAGACAATATAATATATACATATAGATACATATAGATGAAGACAATAGAATATATACATATAGATGAAGACAATATAACATATACATATAGATACATATAGATGAAGACAATAGAATATATACATATAGATACATATAGATGAAGACAATAGAATATATACATATAGATACATATAGATGAAGACAATATAATATATACATATAGATACATATAGATGAAGACAATAGAATATATACATATAGATGAAGACAATAAAATATATACATATAGATGAAACAATAGAATATATACATATAGATACATATGTATCTAACGGTTAATTTTCCAGCCGGGTAGCCGATGGCATTATCCGGTTAATTAACGGTTGTTGATTTTATTAATTTATTTTTTTAATAGGCTACCCCAAATGTAATATGCATGTATAGGCTACATAATTAAAGTTTGTAGACGAATGGTATACATTTATTTATGCTCCTTTTTAAAAGACAAACAAAATGTTGTTAAAGCAACATTTAACAATATAAATAAATTGTTGTAGGCTTAATCATCAATAAACAACGCATCGCATCTGCATGCATGCATATGCGTGTCTACAGTACAGAGGTCCGCCGGTTCTATTCCAAAACATAAATAAGTCCAGTCCAGATCTGAGCAGCCTATAGCCCAACTATGTATAAAGCCACTGGACGCATGGGCTAAGCCTCTTTTTATTATTAAGGAAGATCAGCATGCATGTTTGTTGACTTTTCACTGACGAGAAAACCCTCAAACATCGATAGCACATGGTTAACTTGATAGCCGTAAGCCGTGCCAGTGTGGGGAGAACTTTGGGACATTGAGGGGGCAGAAAACAGCGTCCGAGCAGCGCTGTTCATGCAGCCTGGAGTGTGACAAGCTGGGCGGCGCAAATAACAGCAATTTTAGGCATGTGTGCAACATGACAACTGTTTTAAAGTATTGTACAGTGACAACTACAGTCTCTGTAATGTTTATGTTGTACTATTACTAAAAACAATCTGGTTACTAGCCGGTTACCCCCTGACATCCCTACAAACGGTGCCATGGAATGATTTGCCCAAGGAGAGAGGAGTTTAGAGAGACAAGTGCATCTCTAAACACTTAAAACTTAGGTCAGGATTGAGAAGGAGGGTACCTACGCTAGGGGACACAGGGAGAACATGTGAGGGTACTGTACCTACCCTAGGGGACATGGGGAGAACATGTGAGGGTACCTACCCTAGGGGACATGGGGAGAACATGTGAGGGTACCTACCCTAGGGGACATGGGGAGAACATGTGAGGGTACCTACGCTAGGGGACATGGGGAGAACATGTGAGGGTACCTACCCTAGGGGACACGGGGAGAACATGTGAGGGTACTATACCCTAGGGGACACGGGGAGAACATGTGAGGCTGAGGGTACTATACCCTAGGGGACACGGGGAGAACATGTGAGGGTACCTACCCTAGGGGAAACGGGGAGAACATACAAACTTATCCATGCTTTGATTTCATCAAGAATAGATTATTGCAACTCTTTGTATATTGGCATCGACCAGGCGTCACTGAGGCGTTTACAGCTAGTGCAGAACACAGCTGCCCGCCTTCTCACCGGCACTATAAAATATGTTATAGTGTATATTGTATAGTGTTACAGTGTTATAGTGTTGTATATATTTATAGGAGGGTTGACATACTGTGAATCAGGAGGTCCAGGTTCGTTACTGAAGTCAGGAGGTTTTCCTTTAGACAGGTCACTCTTCACAGACAGAAGGCTGGGAGTTGGAGACTCTGCTCTGTGGTGGACACTTCTGGAATCATACAGACAGAAATAACAATACATAAACAACAGAGACAGTGAATTATACTACTAGAAATAATACTAAGTAAATAACAGACAGTAATTAGCATAACAGTAACTTGTATTCCATGTAGTACAAACGGTGCAATGGAATGATTTGCCCAAGGAGATAAAGACAAGTGCCTCTCTAAACACTTAAAACTTAGGTCAGGATTGAGAAGGCGTTTTTAGAATCCTGAATGGGTCTGTTGAATTGAGCAATCGTAACAGTTATCTCCTTAACACATTCCGACCAGGATTACTGCATTTTTTTGTGAGGGTACCCTAGGGGACACGGGGAGAACATGTGAGGGTACCTACCCTAGGGGACACGGGGAGAACATGTGAGGGTACCTACCCTAGGGGACACGGGGAGAACATGTGAGGGTACCTACCCTAGGGGACACGGGGAGAACATGAGAGGGTACCTACCCTAGGGGACACGGGGAGAACATGTGAGGGTACCTACCCTAGGGGACACGGGGAGAACATGTGAGGGTACTATACCCTAAGGGAAACGGGGAGATCATACAAACTCCACACAGAAAGGCTGTTTCGCCAACCCCGCCTCGGGTATGGGCTCTGATGACGCAGAGGAGAGAACACGCCCCCAGCGCCCACAGCGGGAATCGATCCCAGGACCTTCTAGCTGTGAGGCGACAACACTACCGACTGTTCCACTGTCCCCCCTCTTGGTTTTATTTTTGATAAAGATTTTAAACTTAATATACAAATCAGCTCCGTCGTTAAAACTCTCTTCTTCCAATCATCGCCACGGTCAAATCCTACCTCCCCTAAAAACAGCTGTAGATGGTTATCCATGCTTTGATTTCATCAATAATAGATTATTGCAACTCTTTGTATATTGGCATCGACCAGGCGTCACTCAGGCGTTTACAGCTAGTGCAGAACACAGCTGCCCGCCTTCTCACCGGCACTATAAAATATGTTATAGTGTAATAGTGTATATTTTATAGTGTTACAGTGTTATAGTGTTGTATATATTTATAGGAGGGTTGACATACTGTGAATCAGGAGGTCCAGGTTCATTACTGAAGTCAGGAGGTTTTCCTTTAGACAGGTCACTCTTCACAGACAGTAGGCTGGGAGTTGGCGACTCTGCTCTGTGGTGGACACTTCTGGAATCATACAGACAGAAATAACAATACATAAACAACAGAGACAGTGAATAATACTACTAGAAATAATACTAAGTAAATAACAGACAGTAATTAGCATAACAGTAGCTTGTATTCCATGATTTGATTTGACTTGGAGTACACAATTCAGACACCAGATGGAGCTGTTGGTTGTAAAGGAGAACAGGAGGATTGACATACTGTGTGTGTGGAGGTCCAGGTTCATTACTGAAGTTAGGAGGTTCTCCTTTAGACACGTCACTCTTCATAGACAGAAGGCTGGGTGTTGGAGACCCTGCTCTGTGGTACAGACTTCTGGAATCATAGAAACGAAGAAGACCATTTATTCAATATGTGTACAATATGTGAATTAACGTAAGGAGCGTCATTTTTTATTTCATTATTAATAAAAAACAGAAGTACCGTAAAAGACGCGCTGATATTGGCCAGTAGTCACTTTTGTGAGTTCAAAATGTATAATTGCTTTATGGAAAGCTGTTTCTGACACACTAAGTCCAAGGAAAGTTTTTCATGCAAAACTAATGCTTGGAATGGATTCAGAATCATGAAATCCTCTTTGTCAGATGTATAAGTGCAGGTTCATTTCATGATGTCCTCCTATTAAAATGATCCGCGGGACATTTGGCTTTAGTTGGCACCAAACCTGATTGATCTCATGATGAGATCAATGTAGTAGCCTACAGCCTACACAGCTACAGTTGCCCATATTATAATGAATTAAGGTGAGCTGGCTTAAAACGATGAATGGCCGAATGACGCGCCGTTATATACATTTTACGATGTGAATTTCACCCGGATTGGACTTGGTTCAGCGGCAGCATGCTGCCGTCCGTCCGTCCCCACACACACAGACACACACACACACACACACAGGAGCCAGGCGTCCCTACACTTTCCTCACTCTATTCCACCAGAATAATTAGGAAGGCAAATAAAATCATTGCAGACAACTCCCATCCTGCACATCACCTCTTCAATCTCCTCCCATCAGGCAGGAGATATAGAAGTATCCAGAGCTCAACATGTCGCTTCAGGGATAGCACTTACCCCGTAGCCATTAGACATCTGAACTCATAGTATATGCATAATTATAGCACTTTAAAAAACTGAATGTAATTTCCTATGCTGCTGGTTTTTGTTTTTGTATTGTCCTTCTTGTTTGTGTATCTATGGTTGTCTGACTGTCTGTATATGTTGAGTATGAACCAAGACAAATTCCTATCAATTTGTTGACATGGCAAATAAATTATTGAATCTTGAATCTCACACACACACACACACACACACACACACACACACACACACAGTCATAACTGACTCAGAGGAGCTCCGTAACAAAACAATTTAAATAGGCCTATACTGCAGGCATTACTACACTAAACAACGTTGGGTTTGTACAGTGCAGATAAGTGCACGTTCTTATTATAACTGTGAGTTTGTTTTCTAACATGCAGCGCGAGTCTGCCATAGCCGATCTACAAGCTCACAACGCGTTGCACTGCGAGCAGAAGGCTGCTGAGAGTGAGTCGCATGCTAGAAATATCCTAATAAATAAATAAAAAGGTGTCGGGCTTCGGCTGCGGGGCAGTTTCTGTAGGCTAACTTGACCAATGCCTCTAGAATGCATGCATATACTGTAGGCATACAAGCGCAAGCCATGCGTGATACTCTGCTTTAAAAACATGTATGTGCTGACCAATGTTGGGGACACATGCCTACATATTTTATATGGGTCTGGCAACTATTCATTGATTCAGCATGAAGCCTAAAGCCTTCTGAATAAATATGCGCATGCATTGATCGCGAGTACACTACCCTCTGAGCTGACGTGGAACTGAGCGGAGTTTACGACCAACGTAATGTGGGAATCCTCGTAAATGCCCGTATGCTCACGCTCCGCTCACGATATGAGCGTAAATGCTGTTGTAAATGAGGTCCATAGTGTGTATATTGAACAGGAGGATTGACATACTGTGTGTGTGGAGGTCCAGGTTCATTACTGAAGTTAGGAGGTTCTCCTTTAGACACGTCACTCTTCATAGACAGAAGGCTGGGTGTTGGAGACCCTGCTCTGTGGTACAGACTTCTGGAATCATAGAAACGAAGAAGACCATTTATTCAATATGTGTACAATATGTGAATTAACGATGATTTCATCAATAATAGATTATTGCAACTCTTTGTATATTGGCATCGACCAGGCGTCACTCAGGCGTTTACAGCTAGTGCAGAACACAGCTGCCCGCCTTCTCACCGGCACTATAAAATATGTTATAGTGTAATAGTGTATATTTTATAGTGTTACAGTGTTATAGTGTTGTATATATTTATAGGAGGGTTGACATACTGTGAATCAGGAGGTCCAGGTTCATTACTGAAGTCAGGAGGTTTTCCTTTAGACAGGTCACTCTTCACAGACAGTAGGCTGGGAGTTGGCGACTCTGCTCTGTGGTGGACACTTCTGGAATCATACAGACAGAAATAACAATACATAAACAACAGAGACAGTGAATAATACTACTAGAAATAATACTAAGTAAATAACAGACAGTAATTAGCATAACAGTAGCTTGTATTCCATGATTTGATTTGACTTGGAGTACACAATTCAGACACCAGATGGAGCTGTTGGTTGTAAAGGAGAACAGGAGGATTGACATACTGTGTGTGTGGAGGTCCAGGTTCATTACTGAAGTTAGGAGGTTCTCCTTTAGACACGTCACTCTTCATAGACAGAAGGCTGGGTGTTGGAGACCCTGCTCTGTGGTACAGACTTCTGGAATCATAGAAACGAAGAAGACCATTTATTCAATATGTGTACAATATGTGAATTAACGTAAGGAGCGTCATTTTTTATTTCAGTATTAATAAAAAACAGAAGTACCGTAAAAGACGCGCTGATATTGGCCAGTAGTCACTTTTGTGAGTTCAAAATGTATAATTGCTTTATGGAAAGCTGTTTCTGACACACTAAGTCCAAGGAAAGTTTTTCATGCAAAACTAATGCTTGGAATGGATTCAGAATCATGAAATCCTCTTTGTCAGATGTATAAGTGCAGGTTCATTTCATGATGTCCTCCTATTAAAATGATCCGCGGGACATTTGGCTTTAGTTGGCACCAAACCTGATTGATCTCATGATGAGATCAATGTAGTAGCCTACAGCCTACACAGCTACAGTTGCCCATATTATAATGAATTAAGGTGAGCTGGCTTAAAACGATGAATGGCCGAATGACGCGCCGTTATATACATTTTACGATGTGAATTTCACCCGGATTGGACTTGGTTCAGCGGCAGCATGCTGCCGTCCGTCCGTCCCCACACACACAGACACACACACACACACACACAGGAGCCAGGCGTCCCTACACTTTCCTCACTCTATTCCACCAGAATAATTAGGAAGGCAAATAAAATCATTGCAGACAACTCCCATCCTGCACATCACCTCTTCAATCTCCTCCCATCAGGCAGGAGATATAGAAGTATCCAGAGCTCAACATGTCGCTTCAGGGATAGCACTTACCCCGTAGCCATTAGACATCTGAACTCATAGTATATGCATAATTATAGCACTTTAAAAAACTGAATGTAATTTCCTATGCTGCTGGTTTTTGTTTTTGTATTGTCCTTCTTGTTTGTGTATCTATGGTTGTCTGACTGTCTGTATATGTTGAGTATGAACCAAGACAAATTCCTATCAATTTGTTGACATGGCAAATAAATTATTGAATCTTGAATCTCACACACACACACACACACACACACACACACACACACACAGTCATAACTGACTCAGAGGAGCTCCGTAACAAAACAATTTAAATAGGCCTATACTGCAGGCATTACTACACTAAACAACGTTGGGTTTGTACAGTGCAGATAAGTGCACGTTCTTATTATAACTGTGAGTTTGTTTTCTAACATGCAGCGCGAGTCTGCCATAGCCGATCTACAAGCTCACAACGCGTTGCACTGCGAGCAGAAGGCTGCTGAGAGTGAGTCGCATGCTAGAAATATCCTAATAAATAAATAAAAAGGTGTCGGGCTTCGGCTGCGGGGCAGTTTCTGTAGGCTAACTTGACCAATGCCTCTAGAATGCATGCATATACTGTAGGCATACAAGCGCAAGCCATGCGTGATACTCTGCTTTAAAAACATGTATGTGCTGACCAATGTTGGGGACACATGCCTACATATTTTATATGGGTCTGGCAACTATTCATTGATTCAGCATGAAGCCTAAAGCCTTCTGAATAAATATGCGCATGCATTGATCGCGAGTACACTACCCTCTGAGCTGACGTGGAACTGAGCGGAGTTTACGACCAACGTAATGTGGGAATCCTCGTAAATGCCCGTATGCTCACGCTCCGCTCACGATATGAGCGTAAATGCTGTTGTAAATGAGGTCCATAGTGTGTATATTGAACAGGAGGATTGACATACTGTGTGTGTGGAGGTCCAGGTTCATTACTGAAGTTAGGAGGTTCTCCTTTAGACACGTCACTCTTCATAGACAGAAGGCTGGGTGTTGGAGACCCTGCTCTGTGGTACAGACTTCTGGAATCATAGAAACGAAGAAGACCATTTATTCAATATGTGTACAATATGTGAATTAACGATGATTTCATCAATAATAGATTATTGCAACTCTTTGTATATTGGCATCGACCAGGCGTCACTCAGGCGTTTACAGCTAGTGCAGAACACAGCTGCCCGCCTTCTCACCGGCACTATAAAATATGTTATAGTGTAATAGTGTATATTTTATAGTGTTACAGTGTTATAGTGTTGTATATATTTATAGGAGGGTTGACATACTGTGAATCAGGAGGTCCAGGTTCATTACTGAAGTCAGGAGGTTTTCCTTTAGACAGGTCACTCTTCACAGACAGTAGGCTGGGAGTTGGCGACTCTGCTCTGTGGTGGACACTTCTGGAATCATACAGACAGAAATAACAATACATAAACAACAGAGACAGTGAATAATACTACTAGAAATAATACTAAGTAAATAACAGACAGTAATTAGCATAACAGTAGCTTGTATTCCATGATTTGATTTGACTTGGAGTACACAATTCAGACACCAGATGGAGCTGTTGGTTGTAAAGGAGAACAGGAGGATTGACATACTGTGTGTGTGGAGGTCCAGGTTCATTACTGAAGTTAGGAGGTTCTCCTTTAGACACGTCACTCTTCATAGACAGAAGGCTGGGTGTTGGAGACCCTGCTCTGTGGTACAGACTTCTGGAATCATAGAAACGAAGAAGACCATTTATTCAATATGTGTACAATATGTGAATTAACGTAAGGAGCGTCATTTTTTATTTCAGTATTAATAAAAAACAGAAGTACCGTAAAAGACGCGCTGATATTGGCCAGTAGTCACTTTTGTGAGTTCAAAATGTATAATTGCTTTATGGAAAGCTGTTTCTGACACACTAAGTCCAAGGAAAGTTTTTCATGCAAAACTAATGCTTGGAATGGATTCAGAATCATGAAATCCTCTTTGTCAGATGTATAAGTGCAGGTTCATTTCATGATGTCCTCCTATTAAAATGATCCGCGGGACATTTGGCTTTAGTTGGCACCAAACCTGATTGATCTCATGATGAGATCAATGTAGTAGCCTACAGCCTACACAGCTACAGTTGCCCATATTATAATGAATTAAGGTGAGCTGGCTTAAAACGATGAATGGCCGAATGACGCGCCGTTATATACATTTTACGATGTGAATTTCACCCGGATTGGACTTGGTTCAGCGGCAGCATGCTGCCGTCCGTCCGTCCCCACACACACAGACACACACACACACACACACAGGAGCCAGGCGTCCCTACACTTTCCTCACTCTATTCCACCAGAATAATTAGGAAGGCAAATAAAATCATTGCAGACAACTCCCATCCTGCACATCACCTCTTCAATCTCCTCCCATCAGGCAGGAGATATAGAAGTATCCAGAGCTCAACATGTCGCTTCAGGGATAGCACTTACCCCGTAGCCATTAGACATCTGAACTCATAGTATATGCATAATTATAGCACTTTAAAAAACTGAATGTAATTTCCTATGCTGCTGGTTTTTGTTTTTGTATTGTCCTTCTTGTTTGTGTATCTATGGTTGTCTGACTGTCTGTATATGTTGAGTATGAACCAAGACAAATTCCTATCAATTTGTTGACATGGCAAATAAATTATTGAATCTTGAATCTCACACACACACACACACACACACACACACACACACACACACACACAGTCATAACTGACTCAGAGGAGCTCCGTAACAAAACAATTTAAATAGGCCTATACTGCAGGCATTACTACACTAAACAACGTTGGGTTTGTACAGTGCAGATAAGTGCACGTTCTTATTATAACTGTGAGTTTGTTTTCTAACATGCAGCGCGAGTCTGCCATAGCCGATCTACAAGCTCACAACGCGTTGCACTGCGAGCAGAAGGCTGCTGAGAGTGAGTCGCATGCTAGAAATATCCTAATAAATAAATAAAAAGGTGTCGGGCTTCGGCTGCGGGGCAGTTTCTGTAGGCTAACTTGACCAATGCCTCTAGAATGCATGCATATACTGTAGGCATACAAGCGCAAGCCATGCGTGATACTCTGCTTTAAAAACATGTATGTGCTGACCAATGTTGGGGACACATGCCTACATATTTTATATGGGTCTGGCAACTATTCATTGATTCAGCATGAAGCCTAAAGCCTTCTGAATAAATATGCGCATGCATTGATCGCGAGTACACTACCCTCTGAGCTGACGTGGAACTGAGCGGAGTTTACGACCAACGTAATGTGGGAATCCTCGTAAATGCCCGTATGCTCACGCTCCGCTCACGATATGAGCGTAAATGCTGTTGTAAATGAGGTCCATAGTGTGTATATTGAACAGGAGGATTGACATACTGTGTGTGTGGAGGTCCAGGTTCATTACTGAAGTTAGGAGGTTCTCCTTTAGACACGTCACTCTTCATAGACAGAAGGCTGGGTGTTGGAGACCCTGCTCTGTGGTACAGACTTCTGGAATCATAGAAACGAAGAAGACCATTTATTCAATATGTGTACAATATGTGAATTAACGTAAGGAGCGTCATTTTTTATTTCGTTATTAATACAACAAAAAAAATTAACCGTGATGTTTATAAGTAAAATCAAATAGCAGGATTAACATACTGAGACTCTGGTCTGTGGATGTGATGTTTGTCAGCTCCCTCCTCCTCCTCTCTCTCCTCACACTGACTCATCTTTGGTCTTCAGGAAACCTGTCAAGATTACACGCACGCACACACGCACGCATGCACACACGCACGCATGCACACCATGTATTTATTTAACCATTTATTTATGTCAACACAAAGTAGATGAATCGAAGGACACAAATATTATTGGTGCAGTAGAGTTACTTTTACAAAACCATGGGATGCGTTTTCATGATACAATAGACATGTCACTCAGCACTCTATGGGTAAAAGTAACGGTTTCTCCGGCATATATGGTGTTTTACCTCCTTTTGGGGAATCCCAGGTTGGTGAAACCCTCTAACAACCAGTCTGTGGGTATAATGTCCTAGTGAAACCCTCTAACAACCAGTCTGTGGTATAATGTCTAGTGAAACCCTCTAACAACCAGTCTGTGGGTATAATGTCCTAGTGAAACCCTCTAACAACCAGTCTGTGGGTATAATGTCTAGTGAAACCCTCTAACAACCAGTCTGTGGGTATAATGTCCTAGTGAAACCCTCTAACAACCAGTCTGTGGGTATAATGTCTAGTGAAACCCTCTAACAACCAGTCTGTGGGTATAATGTCTAGTGAAACCCTCTAACAACCAGTCTGTGGGTATAATGTCTAGTGAAACCCTCTAACAACCAGTCTGTGGGTATAATGTCTAGTGAAACCCTCTAACAACCAGTCTGTGGGTATAATGTCTAGTGAAACCCTCTAACAACCAGTCTGTGGGTATAATGTCCTAGTGAAACCCTCTAACAACCAGTCTGTGGGTATAATGTCTAGTGAAACCCTCTAACAACCAGTCTGTGGGTATAATGTCCTAGTGAAACCCTCTAACAACCAGTCTGTGGGTATAATGTCTAGTGAAACCCTCTAACAACCAGTCTGTGGGTATAATGTCCTAGTGAAACCCTCTAACAACCAGTCTGTGGGTATAATGTCCTAGTGAAACCCTCTAACAACCAGTCTGTGGGTATAATGTCCTAGTGAAACCCTCTAACAACCAGTCTGTGGGTATAATGTCCTAGTGAAACCCTCTAACAACCAGTCTGTGGGTATAATGTCTAGTGAAACCCTCTAACAACCAGTCTGTGGTTATAATGTCTAGTGAATCCCTCACAATTGATCACATTCAGAAGAACCTGAACCTGAATTCAGAAGAACTTTGTTGTGTATATATAATGCTCAATTCAATGACATCTGTCTCTCTGTGCGTCTTACTGTGAGCACAGTTTATGTTTTCAGCACAGTTCCCTCGTTTTTGATGCACAGCCAATGCCAGTTGGTACCACAAGGTGGAGCACTGCTCCCTCCCTTACCCATACCCACTTCTGTCAGGCTGTGATCAACTGTCTGCCAGTGAGTGTCAGATGGCTGCTAATGTTTTGAATTGACTTCTAAACAAGTTGTGATGGTGGGTTTAGGCTACTATGCTAAGCATTCAAATGACTGTCTCTCTCTCTCACTCACTGAATGAATTGAAATGCAAAAAATGGGCCATCTTCCCTGCATGTTTTTCCAGCATCAGTTCAAACGTTTTGGTAGGATATAAATAAGGCTGTGTGGCCAAACTGCAAATCTGCAATAATTATCGTATTGTAATTCGTAACTTTATTTAACCGTTATTCCTTTTTTCATAGAGTGTATTTGTATGTCATGTATTTAATGTTCAGATTAATTGAAAATGGAGGATAATTCAACAGATACAATGCCAAGGGGCTTGTCTTTGGTGTATAATATTAATTATATTGCACTGTCACTAACTTAAACTCAGAAAAGTACATTTAACCTTTATTTTTCTCGTCTCGTCTCGTCTATTTTCCCCCTCATCTTTTTTCTCGTCTCGTCCTTTTTTCTCGTCTCACCACACATCTAAAAGGCACGACTGCAATTCATCTTAATGTCTTTTATGGCGTGCACGGTCTGGGAAGAACCTGTTAAACAAGAGAATACCAGCACTCACGGAACTTTATCGTTTCAATTTCTCAGAGTAACGTTTTTCAGTTCCTTGTTCCTGACATGACAAGCAGGCGCGGAGATATAGGCGAGGCAGTCGCCTCAGGCCAGGGCTCAGGGGGCCGCTCCCGCATGCGTGGTATTAAACTGTATTCTCTCTCTCTCGCTCTCTCCCACAAACACGCTGTTAAGTTACCGCGAATAAAGCTACATTTCCTGTCAATAATAAGCAGTGTAACATGTAGTTCATTGGGAGGTAAAGGGTGACGCTGTATTGTGAAGGCCCCTTCACGGCGCAGGCAGGAAATCGAGTGTTTAAACTGGGCTGCTTGGCTGCACGTTAAGAGTAGACTGATTTGCTCCGGTCTGTCCGGTGGCTGTATATACAGTTGTTAGCCCTGCTCTGCAATAAAAGGTGAGTTTTGATTCTTTGAACAGTCAAAACAAGACCCAAAAATGACCACAGGCACTTTCAAAAGAGGGCAAGATAGATGGAGTAAAAGGTGGAATACAAACACAACAGCTCCATCCACATGCACTGAGTCTTACTTAGTGGAGGTGGGGTGAAGTCGCATGACAGGAATACCAACTTAAGACAACAACACCATCAGAAAGATGGACGGACATGCCCACGTGAACTTTACCACTTGAATTGAAACATTAAGAGACTATTTTAATCAACAAATCCCGAAGCCGTCCCATTCATCACAGCCATGTACAGACGGCAGGCGGCACAACTGTATGCGAGTAGCGGCCTTATACACCCTCCAGTATTTTATTAGCTCCGTTAGGAATGAATGGTTATGGATATACATTTTGACATGTGACTTGATTTTCAATTTGCTCCTTATATTGGGACCCCAGAGAACCGAAAGCTGCGCTCCTTATATTGTGACCCCAGAGAACCTGGGCTAGAAGAACAAACGTTCCGTCCTCTCACTGCATGTTACACTTTGCTAGTGCAACTAATTCACAGTATTAATTGTGAACCTTCATGAAACGAAATTATTAAATAATTAAACAGACTCTTAAAAACACATCAAGTTGGGTCACACTCTCCTGGCGCTGCCACACCTTTGTTGATTTACTCATCATTGGGGCTAATATTTGTCGGCCCCAGAGCCTATAGAAGGCTCTGCTCAGCCCTCTGGCCCCGTGAGGTGCACTGGCTTTTGACCAATGACAGCTTTATTATTTACTTTCTAATTCGTTTTCTCCATGTCCGTTGACGAAAACATGAAGTTAAGAGATTGGGGCATATCATCCAATGGATTAAAATAACGAAAGGAAAGAGACAAATATTATACGTTTTGTGGGTTTGAAATTCTTGCTTTTTGGGGCAGAGACAGACCGACACGGCTTATTGGACCCATAAAGATATAAGACACAAAGTTAAGAAACAAAATGGCTAGTTCAATCACATTGGAAGTGGCTCGGGAGACATCCTTTGGTTAGACATAAGGTTGGTGAGGGGTGCGTTAAGACGACCGGATTAAGGTTGGTGAGGGGTGCGTTAAGACGACCGGGTTAAGGTTGTTGAGGGGTGCGTTAAGGGTTAGGTTAGGTTTAGGTGTGCTGTCCCGTGGGAGGTTAGGTTATAGGGTGAGGGTTTGAGATGGTTAACATCGGTAGACAACTTGACTGCGTGTGCGTGCGTTTGTCTTGATTTGTGAGTTATCTTGGCACAGCGCCATGGGTGTGTACGCATAACAAAACCATGACGCTTCTATGCGACGATTGGTATGAAAAACAAAAGGGCCATGCCGATGTCTGCTATGGGGATTAATGTGGTTGACACGCACTGTAGGAGGAGAAGATGATGAGTTCAGATATGTACCAGTGCCACTGTCTGCTATGTTGTTTAAAGCTGCATTACACCTCAAGCAGACTGTAATTATGAAACCTTTTAATTAATTGTCTGGTTTGGGTGTTATTTTGTTCATAAAGTGCATGTGATCCTCAACACAGGATTTGATATATCCAGACTAACATTATTAGTATATTGCCTTCACCACCAATAACCATGATAGTACAGCACTATCTGCACCCTCACTATGCCAGCTTGTGAATGTGATCGACATTTGCATTAATGTTTTATTTTTGCCACGGACATGCAAAACAATTAAGTGATCAATGATATTACCAGAACACAAATGTATAGCCTACAGTACTAATAGACTCTTGACGTGGCATATATTGTCTACTCTATTCCACTGCGCTACACATTTTAAAATAAGTCACTTATCAAAAAAAGCCAATCTACAACTAAGCTCACAACACATTACGGCATGTTGTGACCATGTAGATCAGCAATTGTCCTTTCTTAGTTTCTTCTTAGCCTATAATGACATGCCCAAAATCAGGATGTCAGGGTTAAAGTAGTTAGATATATAGTTACCCAATTAACTTACCCAGCAAGACTGGGAAGTTATCCACTGTATACTGGCAGGTGGCCGTCCTGAGACAGGCATTACTGTATGTGGCATAATGCATGGTCCAAGTACAGTACATTCCATGTTTGGGATTTCAATAAAAGGGTCTTATACAGTAAGTACAGTTGCAAGAGAAAGGGACACTTGGCTGCAAAGCTGAATGGGTGTGCAGTTACTGCAGTATACTTCATATTAGGTTATTAAAGCTGAATGGGTGTGCCGTATACTTCATATTAGGTTATTAACCCATTCTGGCCGGGAACCCATTTTGGTGTTAGCACGATGTTATGCTTTAGCTATTGAAAAATAGCAGATCTACAAGCTCGTAGCGCGCCACCGAGTGGCGCGCTACGAGCTTGTAGGTCTGCTATTTTTGAAAAATCAAAGAACGACTGACATTTTTTAGAATCTGATCTCAGGTCAGAATGGGTTAATCAGACCAGTGTGTGTCCAGTGGAAACCTCGTATGAATCTGATCTCAGGTCAGAATGGGTTAACAAAAGAGCCACGTCGTAGTAAATCCTGTACATACAAACAAAGCGTGAAATGCAGATTTAAAGGTTAGGTTATTAAAGCTGAATGGGTGTGCAGTAATACTTCATATTAGGTTATTGCAGATGGCCTTTCAGAGGACAGTGTTACTTGGGGACATGAGGAGAGTTCTACAGGCTAAACTAGTTTTGTAGCTTAAATAGTTGTTGTCAGAACATTAAGGTGTGGCACTGTACTGTACTGTACTGTATGTTGATGAGTCAACTATGCAATGCCAATGGAAACATACCTGAGATTCAAAACAGATAATTAAGTACATGATGAGTGATTCATGACCTATTTCAGCATTTTTCAATATGTTCCGCCACTGGGATTTCTTATAGGACCTTTTGATATGTTGTTACTAACATATTTATGAAACAAAACAAGTTGAAGGAGTTTCGAGCAACTTCAAACTGTCTGTGGTGTTTCTCATAAGCACGAGTAGACGATAGAAATGACAAACAAGACACCCCGGGTCACCGGTGTGGTGGTACGGGCGCCCTAGGCTGCAATGGTTCGAATCCCGATCCCGACGACCTTTGCTGCGTGTTACTCCCCATATGCTGTGAGTTACTGTCCTATCAATAAAGGCATAAAAGCCCCAGAACATAAATCTTAAATAAGAAAACAAGAGTAAATCCTTTGAATAAAATGTTACATGCCCAGTTATGAATAATAATTCACTGCTTCAACTTATGAAATCTCATCTTCCTTCCAAATTCACACCACAAAGATGTTATGCGTAGTCATCAAATGTTTGTTTGAATCTTTACCTGTCATGAATCCCGTCCGCCCATGGTTCTGTACTGTACACCACCCTTGGTTCTGCTTCTGTACTGTAGACTTTGGACTGGATAATAAAATGACTTCTGTGTCCTGATTAGATAAAGTGGAGATGGGCGGAGAGACAGAGAGACAGAGAGAGAGGGACAGAGAGAGAGAGAGGGACAGAGAGAGAGACAGACAGAGAGAGAGGGACACAGAGAGAGAGAGAGGGACAGAGAGAGAGACAGACAGAGAGAGAGAGACAGAGAGGGACACAGAGAGAGAGACAGAGACATATTAGAAACATATTTGGCTCTAAACAGACAGTATACTGTGGCAGACTACACCTAACCACAGTAACTGATACAAACCTGAGAAAGACTTTGACAATGTGCACGGACAGTAGGGCTGACCCCAAAAAAACAGATTAATCGACATTCGATCGATAAGCACGGGAGTCGATTTTGAAATAAAAAAATCGAATAGTCATTAAAAAGAAAAGCTGCCCCTTTTGGTCCGCGAGCCGGCCCCTCCGTCCTCACGTGTTAACAAGGAAGTCAAGAAGTCCAAGACCACTTTGATGGAAAAATAGTTATGCAAAGTTGGCACCTATTATAGCGAAGAGGATTCTATCCATCCCTGATTCCTGCCACTACAACCCCTTCGGAGCGCATCTTCTCCAAAGCGGGATTTATTGTCTCTTTTCTGCACTAATATAATAAGTACGGTAGGGTGGGCAACTGGCGGCCCGGGGGCCACATGCGGCCCCCACCTTCACTTAATGCGGCCCACAGGTTAATATCAGAATACTGATATAATACTATTGATTTCAGCTGTTTGCAATTCCAAACATGTAAACATGACCCGCTTTAATTATACTTAATGACTAGTATTAAATGACTAGTACTTAACGACTAGTATTATTAGTATTGTCTTTTTGTGTCCAATGTATTTGTATTTAGTTCATAAAGATATCGTAACTAAAACTAAATGCATTTGAAAAATCGATAATTTTTTTGTTACTTTGCTTTACTTTTCAGGATTCTAATAAAACAAAAGCTAAAAATTATTCAGTATTTCAATTCCAGAGGGCCACATTGCATATATTACTGTCGTAGCAAAAATTGCTGATCTACAAGCTCAAAATTAGCCGATCTACAAGCTCAAAACGCGTCGCCGTAGATCAGCTGTTTTTGCTACGACAGTAATATGCAATGTGGCCCTCTGGAGTAAGTGTGGGAATATAGTGGCTCTCTCCACCGTCAAAGTTGCCCATCCCTAATTTTATTGCACTCTCAGAGACAGAGACGCTTTTTTGGTTGAGCGAGCGGTGCGGCTGCGCCTCGCGCAGCAACCACTCGTCTTGCTGCTGTCATAAAGCCTCGATTAAATGACGCTTTATTTCAGTTAATTTTACGGCAAGAGAAGCTAAATGCCATTCCTTTACACTTGCGTGTGCTGTTTCCAAAAAAAAACTACACACTGTGATGACGGAGCTATAGAGACAGAATTACACTTCTTAACACAATGTAAAAACTACACACTGTGATGACGGAGCTATAGAGACAGAATTACACTTCTTAACACAATGTAAAAACTACACACTGTGATGACGGAGCTATAGAGACAGAATTACACTTCTTAACACAATGTAAAAACTACACACTGTGATGACGGAGCTATAGAGACAGAGTTACACTTCTTAACACAATGTAAAAACTACACACTGTGATGACGGAGCTATAGAGACAGAATTACACTTCTTAACACAATGTAAAAACTACACAAAGAGTTTTTCCCAAAATTTGAAACAAATTTCCCAGAATTCCGAAGTATGACAGAAAGGGAGAAATTACCACTCCTTCTGGGGGAACAGAAACAATGTGCAGTTTTGGCTGCAGAATATGTCAATTCCTGTAACAAGTATTATTATTTTCTTTTCATTGATATTATGTTGTTATGTTGTCATATCTGTGATTGTGCTTTGGCAACACTTGTAAAATGTCATGCCAATAAAGCCTGTTGAAAATTGAGAGACAGAGAGAGACAGAAACAGACAGACAGAGACACAGAGAGAGACAGACAGAGAGAGAGACAGACAGACAGACAGACAGACAGACAGACAGACAGACAGACAGACAGACAGACAGACTTCATTTAACAGTTATTCCTTTTTTCATAGAAGTGTGTATTTGTATGTCATGTCTTTAATGTTCAGATTAATTGAAAATGGAGGATAATTCAACAGACAAAATGCCAAGGGGCTTGTCTTTGGTGTATAATACTAATTATATTGCACTGTCACAAAGAGTAATGAACAAATGTTTATCGATATATGTCTTTTACAAGCTAAGAGAAGGATAGCATTGACCTGGAAGAGGCCAGACAAACCAAGTATCACACAGCGGTTCAAGGAATTATGTTTATGTTTACCTTTGGAAAAGATTGCATTACATTCTTAAGGACAAACAAGAAAAGTTTCAGGAGGTGTGGGGGCGTTATATAAGTTATATAAAGAACAAAAATGTGTCACATTTAATGGATGGAGCTTTCTTTATACCAGTAATTGTCTTGTAATGTTCATTGTTGTTTTTTGTATGTTTGTATTGTCAGTTGTGTGTGTAAAAAAGGAAAATAAATACATTGTTAAAAAATATATATATTGCACTGTAACTAACTTAAACTCAGAAAAGTACATTTAACCTTTATTTGTTTTCTTATAAAAGGACAAAGTCTTCATTTTCAAAATTTCAATGATGCTGAGATTACAGAAGACATAATACAATACAGGCTGTTGAAAATATTTAAGGATATGTAGCTGTTGCTTAGTTTAGTATTGGAAACACTAAAGTATTCAATATTCAGAGATACATGTAGTATAGGCTTATTCTTAACCACAGGTTAAGTGTAAACACAACATACTAACGGCATAAATATATACTTTTATATATACCTGTGTACACCTTGTCCTTGTTGAGCAGAGCAGAGCTGGAGAGCACAGAGGAAAAACATCGCCCAAATGATCTTCAGACTGTTTGGGGGGGATGGAACGAGACACTTCCTCGTTCCGCCCACACTAGAGGAGCAGATCTACAAGCTCACAGCGCGTCGCATCGCGCCGCGCTGTGAGCTTGTAGATCTGATGGCTGCGACGTGACAGAGAGGGAGAGAGAGAATCACGCAGACCGCGTCCATTTTACCATATTATATTAAAGTTAATGGCAACGTGCTACCTATAGGTGCAATGGCAGCCCATTCATCCAAACAGAAAAGTCCTCTCTGATTGTATTACACAACGTCAAACTCACCAACATTGCAGCTGTGTGTTTGTTTCATAAAAGTCCACTGTAGACATGTTGTTATGAGCTACTTTGGGTCCTTGCAGCTGCTTATTTTTCTAAGTGCTGGAGTTTGAAAGCGCTTGTTAGACATCACTCAACTGCCCCTGGGTACCACCTGTTTTGAATTAGCACATAATGCAAGAGGCAGCAGGACGTTGCTTCAGGGAAAACGAGTGCTTCTAAACTCTGATGGAAACATGACTGCGGGTCTGCAAATGGTCAATACCGGTCCGGGCCCACAAGTAAAAACACTGTAACCTATACTTGGGTGATACTGGTTAAAGTAAAAACACTGTAACCTATAGGCCTACTTGGGTGATACTGGTTGTAAAAACACTGTATCTATACTTGGGTGATACTGGGTTGCCGAGGAAGTTCAGACGTGTGATCAAATAACTGATGTCCAAAAGTGTCTGTTGAGTAGAAATTAATATTTATTAGCTGCTTAAAGTCCTATACTTTGTCATACAAAATAAACATAACGTAAATCATCAAACGCACAGGAGAGGATACAGATCACCAGCCCTCATGATGAACACAGTCAAAAACTGGTTTACCTCTGCCACTGGTAACACCTGTGCCTGATTAGGGCCAGGGTTAAATACCTGTAACCATGGCAACATAGATTGGCAAATTGACAGGAATCATGGAAAACAATATGGTGGCTCAAATGGCTCTTATTCTTACAAACACATTTTTACATGTCCCTATGTAGGCTATATACTCTTTTTAAATGTAATGTGTTCATGGTCCACCACCTAGTGGACTCATTGTAAAACTACAGTTTAAACTACAGTCAGTTAATCTGACTCATCAGAACTGGCCTGTCCTTCCTTCCTCTCTCTCTCTCTCTCTCTCTACTTGACCTCACCCCCCCCGAACCCAACTCACCCCTACCCAGTGCCCACTTTGACAGGCTGGATGGCTTAGGGTCTTTTATCTTATTATTGTTTTATGTGAAACTCAAATTTGCAGAACAAATTGGCCAAAATAACAGCATTATTACGAACCCCATAAATGTTTTTTTTAACCTATTCCTGTGTTGCAGGTGTGGCTCAACAAGCGGGTATCTCTCAGACGCTTTCACATCAAGCAGTACAGCTGGGCCAGGAAGTTACACTTCAATGTTACATTGAAGGGGACGCAAGTCTCGCAAGTTGTTAGTACAACTTATTGACAGCAGCAAATACTACTTTTACTAAACAATGTATAATAGCAAAATACCAAGACAACATTGACAATTCCAATTACAGTTGTGACAATGAGGCTCGTGTTTTTGTGGAGATATGGACAAATTAGTTAAATCATGTCATCTTAAAATAAAAACTCAGAGGCTAGGGGACACTGGAAAGATACTTTTGTGGAGTAATGGGTGTACGTTCCCTTGAGTTTGGACCAGGAACCTTCCTAGAGATAAAAGGTATGTTTTTCCTCTGTAGTGTCATTTAGGTTTGAAGGATATGAAGTAAATGCATCAGATTAGGACTTAGTAATGATGATTAGGCCTACCTTTCAAAGGAGAGGAGCTGGGAGAGACCTCTGGAAATGAAACAACACTGAATGGCCACGGTAAATGTACATACAGTGAATTATGTTTAGGTAATAGTTTCTATAGTTTGTTTACAAAAGTGAAGGATCAACTTTACTTATGAAATAATTGTTGTGAAATAATCAGCTAATTCTTGGGGCTTGGTGATGAAGCGTTCACCCGATTCAATAAATGATGGTGTTTTGCTCATTTTTACTGTATCTCTACTCATGATTTGAGAGAGAATACTCCAGCGTTTCTTACCATCATGTATAATTTCTTCAATTCTAGATTGGTAGTTTAGGCTTTTTTCTGTTTATTTAATAATGTGTTCACTTAGTTTCTTAAAGAGTGATATGCTAGCCAGTCCTCTGATCTACCTGAATCTACAGAAACTCTATCTTTCATCAAGCTTCTCAGCGTTGTCAGCTTTTCATCTACTATTTTCAATATGCTTTGAAAAAAAAAGTAATTATGAAAGTTTAAATTCTGTTGAAACATTGTAACAATACAAATGTTCTCTCATGGGGTCTGATGGCTAAGTGTTGTGACAAGACCATAATTAGAAAATATCGTTAAGAACTTATAATAGTAAAAATAGGACTGTAGGAAACATTTTGTCAATCTTCTCACGGAATGCCTTGAATTATAAGAGCTGAAAAAGGTGTAGGCAATAATAGAAAATGTTTACACACTGCCGATGCCGTAATGGTGGGAAAACAAATGTAGGCCTAATTCTAGTCTTATTACATTTGCATTATGTTGAGTTGTTGAGTTTTAGTTTTCTAGTTTCGGTTAATTCAATTTGAACAGTTTTAGACTGAAGCATAACATGATGATAACACCAAAATGAGTTCCCGGTCAGAATGGGTTAGACATACCAACAGTCCTACAGGCATTATAGTTATTAGACAAACCCATGATTCAAACTTTTCATTTTTCCGTTTGGGGAAGCGATAGCAGTGGAGTGGAGATGAATATTCTGTGACTACTTAAAGTAGGCCTAAGCAAAAAAATAAATAAAAAGAAAGGATGGCACTGGGTGATAATGGGGTAACTGTGACGCCAGAGACACGCCCACACTACTTGACATCACCCCGAGCTGCTCCCACCCGCCCCCACAAGTACAACATATTTAGAATTAAAGGGGGTGAACGACACACCTTTAGATAACAGCAGAAATGTTAAGGATATAGAAAACACGTAAGGACGTAATGTGAAACCTTGTTTATTAAAATAAAATAACAGAAAAATGCACATGTCCCTCTCGTTTTCCCTTTTCTAAAGCTGCGTTCAGACCTGAATATGTATATTCGCCCCTTTTTTGCATTGATTTTGTATGTAATCGCGCCGCTCTAAACATCCAAGTCTGAACGCACCTTTACATTCCGGAATAGCCATTTTCGTAAAACGCAATTTGACGTTAATCTAGATCCGGGCGTGCTTATGGTCTTAGGCAAAATCGCTTAGATTGAGCGGAAATGTATATATATATATTTTTTTTTTGGACACTGCTCGAATTATTTTCTACATGTCTTTTGTAATAAGACGTACAGACATGTCTCATTCCAACAGGCCAGCATGGCCGGTCTGAGCTGCACTGCGCCCTGGATGTTATGTAATATTTAACCCATTCTGACCTGAGATCAGATTCTAAAAATGTCTTCTACATCCCGACAGTTTTCATTCTGACCCGAGATCAGATTCAAAAAATGTCTTCTATGTCAGTCGCTCTTCGATTTTTCAGAAATAGCAGACCTACAAGCTCATAGCGCGCCACCGAGTGGCGCGCTATGAGCTTGTAGATCTGTTATTTTTCAATAGCTAAAGCGTAACGTAATGCTAACACCAAAAGGGGTTCCCGCCCAGAATGGGTTAATGTGTACCACTCGTTATTAGATATACTAACGTCAGATTGAGATAAAGAAACAGCTACTGCGGAATTATCCATTAACAAAACAGAATACAACTAATTTAAGTATCCATCTATTCTATAACGATGCAGAAATCCACACATGGCAACAAACACTCCGTTCCCATTGAAAAGCGTAAGTAAAATTCCAGTTTGGTGTGTTGCCGCTTTCACAAAACCCCTATAAAATACACATAAGTGATAATAATCTGATTCTAAAAAAGAAATGTCTCTCTGCCACTGCCCATATGAGTTATGATAATGTAACAGTTTAAACAAGACAAACATGTCAACACAGTGAACAGCTATCAATTGGAGAATAAAGTCTATAGAATTGTTTTATTTAGGCATGTTGCTATTGTCAGATTAGATTATGTGATTCATATGACGTGTCATTTCCATCCTGGATTAGAATGAATGACTGCAAACTTGTATGTTTGTGAAGACAGCAGCGTTAAAGAACTAAGATATATTGTTCAACTTGCAGCACCTTCGTATTTCAAGATGTCCATTTTGAACCAGAGTTCTGTCTGTTCAGAGTAGGTCTACAAATGAAGACTTTACCACAAACTGATCAAGTGAAGTCCTTTTCCCCTGTATGGTTCCTCATGTGTTTTTTTAGATTATCCATTCGACTAAAGCCTATTCCACAAACTGTACAACTAAATGGTTTTTCTCCTGTATGAGTCCTAGTGTGTCCATTTAGATTAACTATTGCACGAAAGCCTTTACCACAAATGTTACAAGTAAAGGGTTTTTCCCCTGTATGAGTCCTCATGTGTGTCTTTAGAACATCCATTCGACTAAAGCCTATTCCACAAACTGAACAACTAAATGGCTTTTCCCCTGTATGAGTCCTAGTGCGTCCATTTAGAGTAGCTATTGCACGAAAGCCTTTACCACAACTTTTACAAGTAAAGGGTTTTTCCCCTGTATGAGTCCTCATGTGTGTCTTTAGAACATCCATTCGAGTATAGTCTTTACCACATACTGTACAAGTATACAGCTTTTCCCCTGTATGAACCCTCATGTGTGCTTTTAAATGATCATTTCGACTAAATGTGATGCCACAAACTGTGCAAGTAAAGGGCTTTTCCCCTGTATGCATCCTCATGTGCGCTTTTAGTAACCCAGTTGTAACCCAGCCTTTGCCACAAATCGTACACTTAAAGGGCTTATCCCCTGTATGCCACCGCATGTGTTTTTTCAGATCACCCTTTTCGCTAAAGCCTTTGCCACAAACTGTACAAAGGAAGGTTTTTTCCCCTGTATGAATCTTCATGTGCCTTTTTAAATCACTGTTCCTAACACAACCTATACCACAAACTGTACAAATACAGGGTCTTTCCCCTGTGTGAGACATTATGTGTGTTTTTAGGCCACTCACTCCGTTAAAGCTTTTGCCACAATGTATACAAGTAAAGGGCTTTGGCTTCTCCCCCGAGTGAGTTCTCATATGTTCTGTCAATGAGAACTTTTTAGTAAAACATTTGCCACAAACTGTACAAGTATGGGGCTTTTCCCCTGTATGAATCATCATGTGGCTTTTAAGAGAACTTCTCTGAGTAAAGCCTTTGTCACAAACTGTACAACTAAATGGCTTTTCCCCTGTGTGAACTCTAATGTGATTTTCTAGATGACTGCTTCCAGTAAATCCTTTGCCACAGACTGTACAATTAAAGGGATATTTCCCTGTATGAATCGGTGTGTGTGCATTCAGATCGGCCTTCCGATTAAACACTGTGCCACACTCTGTACAACTAAAACGTTTCCTCTCTGTATGATTCCTAATGTGCTTCTCCAGATTTTCCTTGCTTTGAAACACTTTCCCACAATCTGTACAACTGAAACGGTTGGGCTCTGAATGAATCCTAGTGTGCTGCTCCATACATTTCTTACGTTTAAAGATTTTGCCACACACTGTACAACTAAAGCGGTTCGGCTGTGTATGAATCTTAGCGTGCTTCTCCATAGATTTCTTATGTTTAAAGATGTTGCCACACTCGGTACAACTAAACCTTTTCTTTCCTATGGATTTAGTTTGTATTGATGATTTCTGGTCCTGGGACAGCTGTCCTTCCGCATCTTGACTAGTGTGTGACCTCAGTGCGTTTAACGCTGACTGACCTTCCCTGGTCTCCTCCCACTCGTCACTATCTGCCGTTTCAGAACCGTGTGAAGAGAGAAGATGGTCATCAGCAGTTGGTTGTGAATTTCCACCGTCCTCTACATCATCTTGTGTTTCTGTGTGTTGAGTTGAGGTGCTGGCTCCAGGCTCCGTCTGTATGTTTTCATCATCATCAGCTTCACTTTCCACTGCTAGTAATGTCAACCCAGCAGCCTCCTCAGGTTGTTGAAGTAGTCCCTCCGGATTTTCTTTATTTTGTGGAGGCTCTGGTTCCTCCTGGGCCAGACTGGAGCTCCTCTCCTCTTCAGGGGAAAGCTCTTTAGACAAAGGGAGGTTCAGGACGTCTAGGCAAAATATAAAATGAGACGAAAACATTGAACATTGTGGTGCAGAGAGGAGAGAAGAACATTTTTGTTGTACCGAGTTTGCAGTCTCTGTACATGTTGAATGAACACAAAACAAGTGGATATTTTAAAGAGACACCTCATTCGTTATATACCGTAGCACCCAAAGTGTTTACAACGAAAATAACAATTTAGCCCCGGGCCGCGTAGTTTCGATACACAACGGGTATAACGAGTATTGCATAACAGGGTGGGGCATACATTCCCAACTTGTGTCGTTACAGAGTTTTTGGCTGTAGTGTCAGTATTGAAAGTGAATACGTTGGAATCGGAACAGCTCTAGATCTAAACATACATACCTATCCTGTGCATCTGCACTACAGGTTGAAACATTGCATCAAACAGTCCACGTCGCACTGTTGATACTAGTGTAGACCTCTCCCTGTGGTGCTCTGTGGAAATCACCATTAGATAAATATATATATGTAGTTACTCAGCAACCTTACATACACTGAAGAGCTTCAACAATACACTGCTAGTGTTCTGCTCGATAATTTAATCACATTATTAAACCTTTGCAGAGGGCATTGATACAATACAGAAACAAACCACAGCAATTAAAAATAATTGTTAAAATAATCGTTTGATTTAGTCAAGAAATGTCATGGTCGTGGATAGTCGATAAATTATAAAAAAGAATCCCTAGCTTGTTCCTCAACTCCTCCAGTTCCAGATACACACCTATGCGTGCACCCAGAACCCTCATTTCAGGAAGAAATAGGGTTCGGCAAAAATAAGTTACCACTTTCCAATAAGTCGACCTACAAGCTCACAAAACGTCATGTGGCAACGTGTTGTGAACGGTAGATCCACTATTTATGCCATGTTGGAGGGAAGCTAATAAATGCATGGTTGCAAACTTGCAGACAAGAAAACAAATATCTATAACATGCGTTATATGTCAGGCATGGATTGAGGTGCACTCAGCTTTGATTTGCAGTCAACTTACTGGTGTCCAGGTTGTCTTCAGTTTCATGGTCTTCAGGTTCCTGCTGAAGGTGGTCTTCAGGTTCCTGTTTAAGGTGGTCTTCAGGTTCCTGTTTAAGGTAGTCTTCAGCTTCTAGTTTAAGGAGGTCTCCAGGTTCCCGTTTAAGGTAGTCTCCAGGTTCCCGTTTAAGGAGGTCTCCAGGTTCCCGTTTAAGGTAGTCTTCAGGTTCTAGTTTAAGGAGGTCTCCAGGTTCCTGTTTAAGGTTGTCTTCAGCCTCCTGTTTAAGGTGGTCTTCAGGTTCCTGTTTAAGGTTGTCTTCATCTTCCTGCTTAAGGTAGTCTTCAGGTTCCTGTTTAAGGAGGTCTTCAGCTTCCTGTTTAAGGTCTTCAAGCTCCTGTTTAAGGTGTTCTACAAGTTCCTGTTTAAGGTCCACAATTTTGTCTGGAATGAAGCAGTAGAATAAGGATAATAAGAATAAAGATAATATGGACTTTGACTTGACATGGAAGAAGACTAATAATAATGAAGTGACATGCACTGGACCCTAGTTCCCTATTCACCCGGTGTCATGTAGCAGTGTGACTTCTGTGTTTACACTAAACAGATGGTTGTATAAGCGAATCCCAAACGAGACTGTCCTGGACACCCCCCCCCCCCCACCCCGGTTGCTGTGATTGGTTTAGATGCACAAACAGAGACCTACGGATGCTCCCAAGGGTCAAAAAAGGTGACTTTGCTATAATCGATTGTCCGTTGCTGCACCGATGCAGAATCGCACACGGCCGAATCGCATCGCATTGCTGAATCGATTATTGTTGACACCACTAACATGTTTTGCTCGTCCGTTAGTGGCTGGCGAGTTGTTTTTATTGTCATGGATGTTTTATAATGTGTGCGGAGTAGGTGTGGGTTCAATTAATTGATATGGCAATAATCGTGTTGTATTCCTTGCTGATAATCCTATCGTACCATATTGATATGGCAAGAAATGCTGTGTGTGAGGCGGCTTTTAAACAAACATCAGAATCAGTTTCTGCCTGACAGTTACGATATACGCAATTCATCTTTAGACACACCAACGGACCGCCATGCGGAAACAACGGTCAGACATGCGGTGCTCCCAGGCTTTCGGTTAGGGTTTGAGGTAGGTTGTCGATCTAATGACAGTCGGACCAATAGTACAGTATATGTCTAAACTAAAGCCTGTAGCCGTATCGTGATACTGTACATATCTATCGTGAGGTTGCCGGCAATACCCACTGCTTGTGCAGAGTGCCGAACAGACACCTACTAGAAGTTGGTTAGACACAAACACATTACCGTCTCTCGCATCCTGAAGTGATTTGAGCCTCTGCCGACGCGCAGCCGTTTGTAGCATTATTTATTATTTTCGTCTGGGTTGGACTTTGTTGATTAATGAATGTTTCGATCGAGGCTTCAACTCGTTCAGGCCAGGCTTGAATACACACACCTGCAGCTAGCTAACTTTACTATAGGCTTAAAACCACCAGTAATGTAAACGCTACATACCTATCCTGTTCAAGTGTACGACGGGTTGAAACATCGCATAAAACAGTCCACGTCGTTCGTCCATCTCCTGCCGGTACTCTGACATTGCTGCATATTTTTTGGCGGCCATCTCTCTTGATACTGTAGATCAGTAGCTGTGGTAGTCTGTAGAAAATCAACAGTAGGGGAATGATAAAGAGAAAAGAAATCATTCAGTAACCTTACATACATACTGAAACATTGCTGAAAATGAGCACCTGTGCTCAGCTAGAACCCTGGGTAAATATTTAGCTAATTGTGCGGTCAACATTGCAAAAAAAAGAAAAAAAGGATCTAATGTAGAAGATAACTAATTAGAGTCAATTATGCCACAGGTCAGGTGGAAATGCACACATGATTTGACATGTTTTTACCTAATATTTTAGACAATTTATTAATTGCTGTCCATCAGGGAATGTTCCCTTTTTGTCAGGTGAAACCTGACTAATGAAAGCTCATGAAATGTAGACGACATCGTCATCCTAGTCATACTGACGACATAGCCTGATTGGCTGCCACACTGCCTAAGGGTCACACTCCTATTTTAGAGCCGAATAAAAGTCGGTTCGGCTCTGTAGAGCCTACAATGTGACGTCATTTGAGGTTCGGGGGGGGGGGGGGGGGGGGGGGGGGCGGGTACCGTCCTAAAGTCGTCTCTTCGGTGCTACTGAAAATTTCTGACGAGCCTAAATCATTTCGGCACTACAGCGCCGAAACAGCGGTAAAATAGGAGTATGAATCGGCCCTAAGCCAATGGGAGTGTAGTGGCAGCCAATCACACTGCCTAAGCCAATGGCAGCAGAGCAACGCAGCAGAACAGCATGATCACACTCAAGGGGAGCTTGAGTGCGAGAGCTCAACCCGACACGACGCATACTACAGTGATTTCACACGTTTGCAATGTTCGAAACATCACTCGATATAACTTCAAACCAAACGCGGGTGAAACGGCGCAGCCAATGCCATCGTGATCGTGGTGGGGGGGTGCATGGCAGAAAGCCAGCTCACAGCCTAGAGACACGCAATTACAGATCGGATCGATTATCTGTCTATCCCCAGCTAACATGTCCATGTGGGCACCATATGGGGTGTATGTGTGTTTATGGGTACCAAGTGGGCATGGGCTAGAACTGGGCAATTATACTGGGTTCCAGGTAGGTTCTATGTGGGCTAAGTGGGCATGGGCTTGAACTGGGCAAATATTGTGGGTTCGGTATGGGTTACAAATGGGCCAAGTGGGCATGGGTTAGAACTGGTCAACATGTATGGGTCCCTTGTGGGATATATATGGGCTAAGTGGGCATGGGTTAGAACTGGGCATGCATGTCTGTGTCCCATATGGGTTACGTATGGGTTAAGTGGGCATGGGTTAGAACTGGTCACCCATGTCTGGGTCCTATATAGGTTATGTATGGGCTAAGTGTGCATGGGTAAGAACTGGGCATCCACACCTGGGTCCCTTGTGGGTTATTCATGGGCTAAGTGGGCATGGGTTAGAACTGGTCACCAACACCTGGGCCCCTTATGGGTTTATATGGGCTAAGTGGGCATGGGTTAGCACTGGTCACCCATGTATGGGTCCTATATAGGTTATGTATGGGCTAAGTGGGCATGGGTTAGAACTGGTCACCCATGTCTGGGTCCTATATAGGTTATGTATGGGCTAAGTGGGCATGGGTTAGAACTGGTCACCCATGTCTGGGTCCTATATAGGTTATGTATGGGCTAAGTGTGCATGGGTAAGAACTGGGCATCCACACCTGGGTCCCTTGTGGGTTATTCATGGGCTAAGTGGGCATGGGTTAGAACAGGTCACCAACACCTGGGTCCCTTATGGGTGTATATGGGCTAAGTGGGCATGGGTTAGCACTGGTCACCCATGTATGGGTCCTATATAGGTTATTTATGGGCTTAGTGTGCATTGGTAAGAACTGGGCATCCACACCTGGATCCCTTGTGGGATATATATGGGCTAAGTGTGCGTGGGTTAGAACTGGTCACCCATGTCTGGGTCCTATATAGGTTATGTATGGGCTAAGTGTGCATTGGTAAGAAATGGACATCCACACCTGGGTCCCTTGTGGGATATATATGGGCTAAGTGTGCGTGGGTTAGAACTGGTCACCCATGTCTGGGTCCTATATAGGTTATTTATGGGCTTAGTGGGCAAGGGTTAGAACTGGTCACCCATTTCTGGGTCCTATATATGTTATTTATGGGCTTAGTGGGCATGGGTTAGAACTGGTCACCCATGTATGGGTCCCTTGTGGGATATATATGGGCTAAGTGGGCGTGGGTTGGAACTGGTCATCCATATATGGGCGTCTTGTGGGATATATATGGGCTAAGTGTGCGTGGGTTAGAACTGGTCACCCATGTCTGGGTCCTATATAGGTTATGTATGGGCTAAGTGTGCATGGGTAAGAACTGGGCATCCACACCTGGGTCCCTTGTGTGGAAAGTGGTGAAAAAGGGCGCCAAAGTTTGTAAAAATGTCACCTTTGCATCCAAAAACAACATATTTCCTGTGATTTTTTCTAATCAAGGGGCATGTATTCCCACTTACTTTTTTGCCCCGATTCCAACGGTGGTGGTCTTATCTCTCTACGACGTCAGGAAGTGGGTGTAAACGCCTACTTCCTGTCCCCAGCCCCCCGAAATGTTGTGGAAAAAACCGAGACCATTTTCGGACTCAGCACGACGAGCTGAAGACGCTGATCCCAGCACAGGGACTTACGGTTCTCTTAATTGGCTAACCCTAGGGTTAGTTTTCAACGCGCGATAGCTCGAGAACGATACGTCCGTCAGCCAAGTAATTGACATGGGCGTGTTCAGTTTTCCGAGATCTACGCTCCGATATGTCCGCCATTGTCGTGCGACCCCCGTAGCCCGTAATCCTAACCCTAGGTAACCCTAGGGTTACCTGTCTGGAAGCCTTATAGACATAGTTAACCAAAGAGTGTGTTTATGGTTGAAATGCTAAATTTAAAATTGAGTACCAGCAAGGAGACCCATATCAGGGCGTTCGTCTTATCGATAGCTACGCGTGGATGCAACTAACTTTTATTTACGACCTTTGTGGGAGGAGCTATCGCGCTTCAAAGTGTAACCCTAAGCTCCTAAACCACACGACCGTGTGTGGCGAACCACATATCAGATTGTTCGTCCCGACAAGCTATATAACATACTAAAAGATGGGCCCGTAATATCGAACAGTTTTTGACTTATAAGCGTTAAAGAGGTTAGACAAATAACGAAACGTTTACGAAACCTGGGTCCCTTATGGGTTTAAATTGGCTAAGTGGGCATGGGTTAGCACTGGTCACCCATGTATTATTAGCCCATACATAACCTATATAGGACCCAGACATGAGTGACCAGTTCTAACCCAGGCCCACTTAGCCCATACATAACCTATATAGGACCCAGACATGAGTGACCAGTTCTAACCCATGCCCACTTAGCCCATACATAACCTATATAGGACCCAGACATGAGTGACCAGTTCTAACCCATGCCCATTTAGCCCATACATAACCTATATAGGACCCAGACATGAGTGACCAGTTCTAACCCATGCCCACTTAGCCCATACATAACCTATATAGGACCCAGACATGAGTGACCAGTTCTAACCCATGCCCATTTAGCCCATACATAACCTATATAGGACCCAGACATGAGTGACCAGTTCTAACCCATGCCCACTTAGCCCATACATAACCTATATAGGACCCAGACATGAGTGACCAGTTCTAACCCATGCCCACTTAGCCCATACATAACCTATATAGGACCCAGACATGAGTGACCAGTTCTAACCCATGCCCACTTAGCCCATACATAACCTATATAGGACCCAGACATGAGTGACCAGTTCTAACCCAGGCCCACTTAGCCCATACATAACCTATATAGGACCCAGACATGAGTGACCAGTTCTAACCCATGCCCACTTAGCCCATACATAACCTATATAGGACCCAGACATGAGTGACCAGTTCTAACCCATGCCCATTTAGCCCATACATAACCTATATAGGACCCAGACATGAGTGACCAGTTCTAACCCATGCCCCATGCCCACTTAGCCCATACATAACCTATATAGGACCCAGACATGAGTGACCAGTTCTAACCCATGCCCCATGCCCACTTAGCCCATACATAACCTATATAGGACCCAGACATGAGTGACCAGTTCTAACCCATGCCCACTTAGCCCATACATAACCTATATAGGACCCAGACATGAGTGACCAGTTCTAACCCATGCCCACTTAGCCCATACATAACCTATATAGGACCCAGACATGAGTGACCAGTTCTAACCCAGGCCCACTTAGCCCATACATAACCTATATAGGACCCAGACATGAGTGACCAGTTCTAACCCAGGCCCACTTAGCCCATACATAACCTATATAGGACCCAGACATGAGTGACCAGTTCTAACCCATGCCCACTTAGCCCATACATAACCTATATAGGACCCAGACATGAGTGACCAGTTCTAACCCATGCCCATTTAGCCCATACATAACCTATATAGGACCCAGACATGAGTGACCAGTTCTAACCCATGCCCCATGCCCACTTAGCCCATACATAACCTATATAGGACCCAGACATGAGTGACCAGTTCTAACCCATGCCCCATGCCCACTTAGCCCATACATAACCTATATAGGACCCAGACATGAGTGACCAGTTCTAACCCATGCCCCATGCCCACTTAGCCCATACATAACCTATATAGGACCCAGACATGAGTGACCAGTTCTAACCCATGCCCCATGCCCACTTAGCCCATACATAACCTATATAGGACCCAGACATGAGTGACCAGTTCTAACCCATGCCCACTTAGCCCATACATAACCTATATAGGACCCAGACATGAGTGACCAGTTCTAACCCATGCCCATTTAGCCCATACATAACCTATATAGGACCCAGACATGAGTGACCAGTTCTAACCCAGGCCCACTTAGCCCATACAGAACCCATACAGGACACAGACAAGGTTGGCCAGTTTTGCCTTGCCAAAAATAACAGAACGTATAAAAGTTTTAGCATGGGATAAGTCGGCTACACACACACACACACACACACACACACACACACACACACACACACACACACACACAAGCAGTGATGGTTACAAAAGTATTTGTTTGATTTTGTTAAGTTTTGTTACATTAGTCTAGCAGCTAGAATGATTATGCTGAATGAGAATTTTGGTTCATGTGGGCACGTGTTAGTACTATTGCCAATAGACAATAATGTGTTAGTAGTATATTATATATATATATATAATTGTAAATAAAGTAAAGTATTATGCAAAAATTGCTATTGTGAGCAGTCCAGCACTCAATTGTACAATATTGTACTAAATACAATATTGTACTATTGAGTGAAAATATCTGCCTGAAAGGCAGATATTTGCGAGGAGCTTGTATATAAGCCTTATACAGCCTTACAGTATGTTTGCATTATATTTTATAATTCTGTACAATGCTACTCTGTTTGAATATGGCTGCAGTGCAGGGGCTGAAGACTGGCGTGATAGGACCAGAGAGCAGCTGAGGGGTCTAGATGACGATGAGCGTGATGCCTGCGTGAGCTCTTCCAGAAGACCATGGCTAACTGCTCTGCAAAGCTGCAGGCAGTAATGGAGAGACACCCCAGCATGCAGCTCTTCAAAGCCCTCCCAGTGTTTGACCCATCAAAGGTAGCTGGTCTAAGAAAAAACCTTCACGACTATGTCCAGGTGGCCCCTGCCCTTACCCATGTGTCAGCTGAGGAATGGCACCTCTACATCCATGGACAAGAGTGATGCTGCTGATGTCAGTCCTGTGGAGTGGTAGGCAGCCAGGGAGGACAGGATGCCCAATCTGTCCATATAATAGCAGCACGTACTGTACCTCCACCACCCCACTACCTCAGTGGATGTTGAGAGACTTTTCTCACACTACACTATGCTGCTTACACAGTACAGACGGAGCCTGACTGAAAACAACATTAAGATGATGCTGATTGTCAAGTTCAACTGTAGCTTACTGGCTGGCTGACTGGCTGCTTGACTGAATGCCACTGGCTGAAAGCCACTGACTGACTGACTGGCTGAAAGCCACTGACTGACTGACTGACTGGCTGAAAGCCACTGACTGAAATCCACTGACTGACTGACTGGCTGAAAGCCAGACTGACAAGCCACTCACTGACTGGCTGAAAGCCACTGACTGAAAGCCACTGACTGACTGGCTGAAAGCCACTGACTGACTGACTGGCTGAAAGCCACTGACTGAAATCCACTGACTGACTGACTGGCCGAAAGCCACTGACTGACAAGCCACTCACTGACTGGCTGAAAGCCACATGACTGACTTACTGAATGATTATTTAAATGTTGTATTTGTAATTGATTAATTTATTATTTGTTGCGTGTTTTTTTAAATTAATATGTTTTTATTGTTAGAAAGTTTCAACAAGTTAAAAAATACCTTTTTTCCCCTTAATTTTCTCCCTTACCCCATCCCTCCCCCAACAGTTATCATCATAAATGTTCTTTCCTTTATGATTCCTTTATCCTTCCTTCCTTCAAATACAAATCCAGCAGCATATTCTAGGGAGAATAGCCAAAAATAACAGATCTCCAAGTTAACATATGGCACAATGTAGGTATGTTACCATTGTACCAAAAAATGTTATTTAAAATGTATGTATTTATTACATTTTTTATTTAGATTGTATTACATATACTGGTATTTATTTCAATGTTCAGAACTGAAATAAAAAAATTACAAATTCAATGGTTTGACTAAGGGGTCTTACTTTATGGTAGGCTACTTTAAGGATTATTTAGCGTGTTTATGGTTGTTATTTTTGCTCCAAACACATTGATTATAGTACTGGATAACTGTCTAACACCTTAAAAAAACACCCCGCTGAATCCCGCAGATTTTCCTCCGAAATCACAGCAGAACACCAGAAAAAAACCTGAAGATTCCGTTTGGCCCTAGTCATTACATTGAGTGATGTCGCAACATCGAGCAGAAACATAAGTGCGCATGGGAGGGAGGGAGAGAGAGAGAGAGAGAGAGAGAGGGGGGGAGGGAGTGACGGGGAGAGAGAGAGAGAGATAGAGAGAGAGAGAGAGAGAGAGAGAGAGAGAGGAGGCAGGGAGGGACAGAGAGAGAGAGAGAGGAGGCAGGGAGGGACGTACGGAGAGAGAGAGAGAGAGAGAGAGAGAGAGAGAGGAGGGAGGGACGGAGAGAGAGTGAGAGAGAAGGGGGAGGGGGAGGGAGAGAGAGGGGGGGGAGTGACGGAGAGAGAGAGAGAGAGACAGATCTGTCTGTCTGTCTGTCAGCTGTCTGTCCGATTTGGGATGGGGGAGGAAGGGAGAGAGCTGGGGCCGGGCGAGAGAGAGATGAATGTATAACGATCTCTGACAGAAAATGCATACTCTTTATAGTTTCATAAACTCAAGTGTTAATGTAACAGCTCGTGCACCCAATTTGTTTCATAATAAAGTTGTTTTTATTCCACTTTTGCTTTGGCAATGTAAACGTACGTTTATTATGCCGAACAAGAAAAAAGGGGGAAAAAAGTCCAGTAGGCTACACACACACACACACACACACACACACACACACACACACACACACACAATTGCCAATTGCTACCTGTGGAACCAGCTGCAACTAATTATAATTAAGCCTATATAGGCAAGATCATTATTGCGCTTGCTTCATTCATCTCAAATCATTCCCTGCGACACGTACCACGCAAAGCTCAAGCTGATATCATGAACGCCATCATGAAAGAACTCCACGAGGAGCTGATCAAAATGAGGGTAGATCTGGATTTTCTGCTTGACATCGCCGTAAAATCGGCCTCGACCATAAAAAAACTTGCTGAGGAGCCGGAGCCTGGAGCAGATCGAGCGGCTTGCACAAGCGACCATGTCGAGGCCACGGAGCCTGCAGGAGCAGGATCAGCGGCTTCATGCACACGCGACCATGAGGCCACGGAGCCTGGAGCAGGAGCGGCTTGCAGCGACCAGGCCACGGAGCCTGGAGCAGGAGCGGCTTGCAGCGACCAGGCCACGGAGCCTGGAGCAGGAGCGGCTTGCAGCGACCAGGCCACGGAGCCTGGAGCAGGAGCGGCTTGCAGCGACCAGGCCACGGAGCCTGCAGGAGCAGGAGCGGTACGCGACCAGGCCACGCAGACCGACCAGCTGGCCACCTGCGATGTGTCCTGCATGGCCCGCATTCCCCATTCCGCGCTGGAGCAGCAGGAGAGAAACCGCCGCATGAGAGAAGGCCTCTGTCTGTACTGCGGCAGACCTGGCCACCAAGCGGCTGGTTGCCCGGCCCCGCAGCGGCTGTGATTTCGAGTTTCGAGTTGCAGTTTCGAGTTTATTTTTTATTTTTAAATTTTAAATTACGAGGCTACGAGCTAGTGATTGTCTTTATATGTTTTGTATTTTTCATGTGTGTTACAAAAATAAATAAAAGTAGGCTACACTTTTCTTGTTTAACATGAAGTTTGCTTCCACGTCTATTTATTTAATGCAATGTTTTTAATTGTGTGCAAAATATCGATGCTGTTCCGTCGAGCTGTTTAAGCTGAAGTACATCTGATTGGGATATGGGATAATTAAATATATATTTGTTTAAAAATATAGTATCTCTCCATATGTAAATCATTAACTATAAAGGCATGGCAAATTAATGGGTTAATTAAAAAATAAGTGTGAAATGTATAAACGTATGGTCTGTTAAAAAACGAATATATTATAAAATATCGCTTATTAGTTAATTTTGTCAGGCATTTCACAAGTCAGCTAATCATATGATGGAAGGGTCCTAGCCAGCCATTTTCTTCCAGTCTGAAATTCTTGTTGTACTGGTACGCATATCCCGGCACCGGCAAGGAAGGTTTCTTATTAAATCAAGTAAGTTCTACATGGTTCATTGTACAGCACTGGCTTGTATTTTTCTGCATTTATGTGCGTCATGTCGGCACATGAGCGGTTTTATAGAGTGGATGTAAATATAGTATAGCTAGCTATAGCTATATATATAGATATAAAAGTTCCCGCTCCCCCCCGCTCCCCCCCCCTCTTATCATCTTATTGCTACCGGCATTCGTGCTAACCTTTTTTTGTCTAATTTTTTGGTTCCTAACACCATTAAACGCATGGTGTGTTTTTAGTGCATTTATGGGGTTCATGTCAACACACAAGAGATGTTTTATATGTGCGTGTTTTAAACCTAGGACCTAATAAAATGTAAGCATGCAAAATTGCTAATGGTATAGCTAGCTGGCTAATGCTACAGGTCTAATGGTGACACACTAGCCAAACGCTAGCATAGCAAAACGCTAGCATAGCATTATTAGATCTCCAAGACCACATTGGCTTAGCATAGCCATTTGCTTTGGACTTGTAGCTTTGCATTTTTGTGCGAGCGAAACAGCTAGCATTGTTTGCCGGCTACCTCGTGGTAGCACAAATATTACCCCGAGACATAGCCTTGTCTGAAACGCGGCCCCGTGCCCGCGGGGTCCGCGGCTGTCCCCAGGCGTATCTCGGCCGTCTATGTGGTCCGTTTCGGACGGGGAATCTCGTTCGGAATCGGACAAAATTAAGCTAAAATTTTGAACAAAGTAATTCTTATGCAGTGTTTATGTAACTCTGGGAGTGTACAAATGGAACCAAGTGCACCCCACAAAGTGTCCATTTGGTTTATTTTACACTGAGTTATTATCTTTAATAATTATTAGCTCATTATAAATCAAGCTAAAACTTGTTTTATCTCTCTGCTCTTTGTGTGTGCGCGCGCGTGAAACAGCTAGAATTGTTTGCCGGCTACCTCGTGGTAGCACAAATATTACCCCGAGACATAGCCTTGTCTGAAACGCGGCCCCGTGCCCGCGGGGTCCGCGGCTGTCCCCAGGCGTATCTCGGCCGTCTATGTGGTCCAATTCGGACGGGGGAATCTCGTTCGGAATCGGACAAAATTAAGCTAAAATTTTGAACAAAGTAATTCTTATGCAGTGTTTATGTAACTCTGGGAGTGTACAAATGGAACCAAGTGCACCCCACAAAGTGTCCATTTGGTTTCTTTTACACTGAGTTATTATCTTTAATAATTATTAGCTCATTATAAATCAAGCTAAAACTTGTTTTATCTCTCTGCTCTTTGTGTGTGCGCGCGCGCGAAACAGCTAGCATTGTTTGCCGGCTATCTCGGTAGCACAAATGTTACCCAGAGACATAGCCTTGTCTGAAACGCGGCCCTGTGGGTCTCTGCTCTCTCTCTCTCTCTCTCTCTCTCTCTCTCTCTTTGTGTGTGTGTGTGTGTGTGTGTGTGGCACAGGTCACCAACACCTGGGCCCCTTATGGGTTTATATGGGCTGAGTGGGCATGGGTTAGCACTGGTCACCCATGTATGGGTCCTATATAGGTTATGCATGGGCTAGACCATGTCACCCGCTGAGTGTCACACTGAGTTATTGTCTTTAATAATTATTAGCTCATTATAAATCAAGCTAAAACGTGTTATATCTCTCTGCTCTCTCTCTCTCTGTGTGTGTGTGTGTGTGTGTGTGTGTGTGTGTGTGTGTGTGTGTGTGTGTGTGTGTGTGTGTGTGTGTGTGTGCGCGCGTGCAGGTTCACAGCTGCAGCACTGTTCGAAGGTTGTGGAGAAAACTCAAACATTAAGGTAAAACTTAAGAGCAATGCTGGTCTGTCTAAGTTATCAGTTTGTAACATATGTGTGTGCTTAGGTGGGGAGTATTATGTATGGGTCCCTTGTGGGATATATATGGGCTAAGTGTGCATGGGTTATACATAACTGGTCACCCATTTCTGGGTCCTATATATGTTATTTATGGGGTTAGTGGGCATGGGTTAGAACTGGTCACCTATGTATGGGTCCCTGGTGGGATATATATTGGCTAAGTGGGCATGGGTTAGAACTGGTCACCAATGTCTGGGTCCTATATAGGTTATGCATGGGCTGAGTGGGCATGGGTTAGAACTGGTCACCCATGTTTGTGTCCTATGTAGGTTAAGTGGGCATGGGCTAGACCATGTCACCTGCTGAGTGTCACACTGAGTTATTGTCTTTAATGATTATTAGCTCATTATAAATCAAGCTAAAACGTGTTCTATCTCTCTGCTCTCTCTCTCTCTCTCTGTGTGTGTGTGTGTGTGTGTGTGTGTGTGTGTGTGTGTGTGTGTGTGTGTGTGTGTGTGTGTGCGCGTGCGCGTGCGTGCGTGCAGGTTCACAGCTGCAGCACTGTTCGAAGGTTGTGGAGAAAACTCAAACATTAAGGTAAAACTTAAGAGCAATGCTGGTCTGTCTAAGTTATCAGTTTGTAACATATGTGTGTGCTTAGGTGGGGAGTATTATGTATGGGTCCCTTGTGGGATATATATGGGCTAAGTGTGCATGGGTTATACATAACTGGTCACCCATTTCTGGGTCCTATATATGTTATTTATGGGGTTAGTGGGCATGGGTTAGAACTGGTCACCTATGTATGGGTCCCTTGTGGGATATATATTGGCTAAGTGGGCATGGGTTAGAACTGGTCACCAATGTCTGGGTCCTATATAGGTTATGCATGGGCTGAGTGGGCATGGGTTAGAACTGGTCACCCATGTTTGTGTCCTATGTAGGTTAAGTGGGCATGGGCTAGACCATGTCACCTGCTGAGTGTCACACTGAGTTATTGTCTTTAATGATTATTAGCTCATTATAAATCAAGCTAAAACGTGTTCTATCTCTCTGCTCTCTCTCTCTCTCTTTGTGTGTGTGTGTGTGTGTGTGTGTGTGTGTGTGTGTGTGCGCGTGCAGGTTCACAGCTTCCAAGGTTGTGGAGAAAACTCGAACATTAAGGTAAATTTAAGAGCAATGCTGGTCTGTCTAAGTTATCAGTTTGTAACATATGTGCGTGCTTAGGTGGGGAGTAGCCCTAGAATGGCCCTTGTTGTTACATACAGTATGTACAGTATTTCACATACAGAGCCATAGATGATAAATGATCCGTTTGTACTCACCCATTAAATAATTCCAAAGACGTGGAGTGAAATACGGTCCTCTAGTTTTATATCAGTGTGAATGTTCTGGCACAAAATGTGTATTTAGTCAATTATCTCCACTTTTTCACGAGATGCACACAGACGTCTTTCTCTCCGGGCGAGGGGGGGCCAGAATGATCGCTGGACTGATTCTACGAATACGTCCTGTTTACCGCAGACGTCATCACCAATTGACCAGGGAAACACAAAAGTTTGGGTCACACAATTGGCAGGTGCCTTGCGATAGGTGCTGGGTAATTAATCACACCACCTGCCAATTGAAATAGTCTGAAATACTGTATGTAACAACAAGAGCCATTCTAGGGCTAGGTGGGTAGATGACATTGCAGCAGTTCTAAATAATATGGGGTGCCCAAAGGGTAGATGACATAGGCTGTGCAAGTAGAACACTTGGTTGACATCAACAGCTTCTAAAGTAGACAGCTTTGTTTTCAAGTGTTTTCAAAAGTAAATAAATAAAAGTAGGCTACACTTTTCTTGTTTAACATGAAGTTTGCTTCCACGTCTATTTATTTAATGCAATGTTTTTAATTGTGTGCAAAATATCGATGCTGTTCCGTCGAGCTGTTTAAGCTGAAGTACATCTGATTGGGATATGGGATAATTAAATATATATTTGTTTAAAAATATAGTATCTCTCCATATGTAAATCATTAACTATAAAGGCATGGCAAATTAATGGGTTAATTAAAAAATAAGTGTGAAATGTATAAACGTATGGTCTGTTAAAAAACTAATATATTATAAAATATCGCTTATTAGTTAATTTTGTCAGGCATTTCACAAGTCAGCTAATCATATGATGGAAGGGTCCTAGCCAGCCATTTTCTTCCAGTCTGAAATTCTTGTTGTACTGGTACGCATATCCCGGCACCGGCAAGGAAGGTTTCTTATTAAATCAAGTAAGTTCTACATGGTTCATTGTACAGCACTGGCTTGTATTTTTCTGCATTTATGTGCGTCATGTCGGCACATGAGCGGTTTTATAGAGTGGATGTAAATATAGTATAGCTAGCTATAGCTATATATATAGATATAAAAGTTCCCGCTCCCCCCCGCTCCCCCCCCCTCTTATCATCTTATTGCTACCGGCATTCGTGCTAACCTTTTTTTGTCTAATTTTTTGGTTCCTAACACCATTAAACGCATGGTGTGTTTTTAGTGCATTTATGGGGTTCATGTCAACACACAAGAGATGTTTTATATGTGCGTGTTTTAAACCTAGGACCTAATAAAATGTAAGCATGCAAAATTGCTAATGGTATAGCTAGCTGGCTAATGCTACAGGTCTAATGGTGACACACTAGCCAAACGCTAGCATAGCAAAACGCTAGCATAGCATTATTAGATCTCCAAGACCACATTGGCTTAGCATAGCCATTTGCTTTGGACTTGTAGCTTTGCATTTTTGTGCGAGCGAAACAGCTAGCATTGTTTGCCGGCTACCTCGTGGTAGCACAAATATTACCCCGAGACATAGCCTTGTCTGAAACGCGGCCCCGTGCCCGCGGGGTCCGCGGCTGTCCCCAGGCGTATCTCGGCCGTCTATGTGGTCCGTTTCGGACGGGGAATCTCGTTCGGAATCGGACAAAATTAAGCTAAAATTTTGAACAAAGTAATTCTTATGCAGTGTTTATGTAACTCTGGGAGTGTACAAATGGAACCAAGTGCACCCCACAAAGTGTCCATTTGGTTTATTTTACACTGAGTTATTATCTTTAATAATTATTAGCTCATTATAAATCAAGCTAAAACTTGTTTTATCTCTCTGCTCTTTGTGTGTGCGCGCGCGTGAAACAGCTAGAATTGTTTGCCGGCTACCTCGTGGTAGCACAAATATTACCCCGAGACATAGCCTTGTCTGAAACGCGGCCCCGTGCCCGCGGGGTCCGCGGCTGTCCCCAGGCGTATCTCGGCCGTCTATGTGGTCCAATTCGGACGGGGGAATCTCGTTCGGAATCGGACAAAATTAAGCTAAAATTTTGAACAAAGTAATTCTTATGCAGTGTTTATGTAACTCTGGGAGTGTACAAATGGAACCAAGTGCACCCCACAAAGTGTCCATTTGGTTTCTTTTACACTGAGTTATTATCTTTAATAATTATTAGCTCATTATAAATCAAGCTAAAACTTGTTTTATCTCTCTGCTCTTTGTGTGTGCGCGCGCGCGAAACAGCTAGCATTGTTTGCCGGCTATCTCGGTAGCACAAATGTTACCCAGAGACATAGCCTTGTCTGAAACGCGGCCCTGTGGGTCTCTGCTCTCTCTCTCTCTCTCTCTCTCTCTCTCTCTCTTTGTGTGTGTGTGTGTGTGTGTGTGTGGCACAGGTCACCAACACCTGGGCCCCTTATGGGTTTATATGGGCTGAGTGGGCATGGGTTAGCACTGGTCACCCATGTATGGGTCCTATATAGGTTATGCATGGGCTAGACCATGTCACCCGCTGAGTGTCACACTGAGTTATTGTCTTTAATAATTATTAGCTCATTATAAATCAAGCTAAAACGTGTTATATCTCTCTGCTCTCTCTCTCTCTGTGTGTGTGTGTGTGTGTGTGTGTGTGTGTGTGTGTGTGTGTGTGTGTGTGTGTGTGTGTGTGTGTGTGCGCGCGTGCAGGTTCACAGCTGCAGCACTGTTCGAAGGTTGTGGAGAAAACTCAAACATTAAGGTAAAACTTAAGAGCAATGCTGGTCTGTCTAAGTTATCAGTTTGTAACATATGTGTGTGCTTAGGTGGGGAGTATTATGTATGGGTCCCTTGTGGGATATATATGGGCTAAGTGTGCATGGGTTATACATAACTGGTCACCCATTTCTGGGTCCTATATATGTTATTTATGGGGTTAGTGGGCATGGGTTAGAACTGGTCACCTATGTATGGGTCCCTGGTGGGATATATATTGGCTAAGTGGGCATGGGTTAGAACTGGTCACCAATGTCTGGGTCCTATATAGGTTATGCATGGGCTGAGTGGGCATGGGTTAGAACTGGTCACCCATGTTTGTGTCCTATGTAGGTTAAGTGGGCATGGGCTAGACCATGTCACCTGCTGAGTGTCACACTGAGTTATTGTCTTTAATGATTATTAGCTCATTATAAATCAAGCTAAAACGTGTTCTATCTCTCTGCTCTCTCTCTCTCTCTCTCTGTGTGTGTGTGTGTGTGTGTGTGTGTGTGTGTGTGTGTGTGTGTGTGTGTGTGTGTGTGTGTGTGTGTGTGTGTGTGTGTGTGTGTGTGTGTGTGTGTGTGTGTGTGTGCGCGTGCGCGTGCGTGCGTGCAGGTTCACAGCTGCAGCACTGTTCGAAGGTTGTGGAGAAAACTCAAACATTAAGGTAAAACTTAAGAGCAATGCTGGTCTGTCTAAGTTATCAGTTTGTAACATATGTGTGTGCTTAGGTGGGGAGTATTATGTATGGGTCCCTTGTGGGATATATATGGGCTAAGTGTGCATGGGTTATACATAACTGGTCACCCATTTCTGGGTCCTATATATGTTATTTATGGGGTTAGTGGGCATGGGTTAGAACTGGTCACCTATGTATGGGTCCCTTGTGGGATATATATTGGCTAAGTGGGCATGGGTTAGAACTGGTCACCAATGTCTGGGTCCTATATAGGTTATGCATGGGCTGAGTGGGCATGGGTTAGAACTGGTCACCCATGTTTGTGTCCTATGTAGGTTAAGTGGGCATGGGCTAGACCATGTCACCTGCTGAGTGTCACACTGAGTTATTGTCTTTAATGATTATTAGCTCATTATAAATCAAGCTAAAACGTGTTCTATCTCTCTGCTCTCTCTCTCTCTTTGTGTGTGTGTGTGTGTGTGTGTGTGTGTGTGTGTGTGTGTGCGCGTGCAGGTTCACAGCTTCCAAGGTTGTGGAGAAAACTCGAACATTAAGGTAAATTTAAGAGCAATGCTGGTCTGTCTAAGTTATCAGTTTGTAACATATGTGCGTGCTTAGGTGGGGAGTAGCCCTAGAATGGCCCTTGTTGTTACATACAGTATGTACAGTATTTCACATACAGAGCCATAGATGATAAATGATCCGTTTGTACTCACCCATTAAATAATTCCAAAGACGTGGAGTGAAATACGGTCCTCTAGTTTTATATCAGTGTGAATGTTCTGGCACAAAATGTGTATTTAGTCAATTATCTCCACTTTTTCACGAGATGCACACAGACGTCTTTCTCTCCGGGCGAGGGGGGGCCAGAATGATCGCTGGACTGATTCTACGAATACGTCCTGTTTACCGCAGACGTCATCACCAATTGACCAGGGAAACACAAAAGTTTGGGTCACACAATTGGCAGGTGCCTTGCGATAGGTGCTGGGTAATTAATCACACCACCTGCCAATTGAAATAGTCTGAAATACTGTATGTAACAACAAGAGCCATTCTAGGGCTAGGTGGGTAGATGACATTGCAGCAGTTCTAAATAATATGGGGTGCCCAAAGGGTAGATGACATAGGCTGTGCAAGTAGAACACTTGGTTGACATCAACAGCTTCTAAAGTAGACAGCTTTGTTTTCAAGTGTTTTCAAAAGTATTGCAAATATTGTCTGAACCCTAAGAACTACCACTTCCATTCAGAATGGGGGGGAAGTCTTCTTTCCTCCCATTTGTCTGCATCCCAGGTACTATACAGTATATATGTAGTTGTGTACCCCTTCAAGTTTTTTAGCACTGGGATAACGTTTTATTGTTTTGTGGGTACATCCTGTTGAGCTGGTCATTTAACCCATTCAGACCTGAGAACAAAAAATCTGGCAGTTTTCTGAATAACTTAGCACTGGTGCTCTAACTTTCATGTCAAGGATTTTGATACACTTTTTTTTTCTCCAAAAATAGCAGATGTACAAGCTTGTAGATCTGCTATTTTTCAACAGTAAAGCTAATATAACTAGATGTTTCAATCCCTAAATGGTTAAAGAAGAGTTAGCGCTCTTGAAGGTCAGAGTGGAGTGGTGAATATGGAGTGTAGGACTTTCATTGAGGTCATCAGGTGGGTCCCTTTCGGGACCCTGGGTTACCTTTTTCTGAAGTTTGGACGACGGTACCCTAGGGTCCCTGATGGCTTATTCCACTCTCCATAGGACGCAGATTTACCTAGTCTCTGTTCGCGGAGTGATGCACCGTCGCTTGAGTGTTGGTGATGTTTCAAAGATGCATAACACAGCTTTAGGAGACAGCCGCAACGTGTGCGAAGCGGCGTTAACCACCGTTGCCGTTAAGTATTTTTAATCTTTTTTTTTAAGTTTTGCTTCGCTGAAATTCTCTCTCCTCTCTTTCTTGACTTCCTTGTTGACTTCCCATTGTACCGCCTCCCGAGCGGCGACTGGCTAGCTGCACGTCCTAGTTACTGCCTCTGATTGGCCGACCACGTACATGCAGGATGTTTATAACGCTGTTGTGTCGTGGGAAGTGGGACATGGGAAATGAGGAAGAGATTTTCAGAGAAGCAAAACTAAAAAAAAAGATTTAAAATACTTAACGGCAACGGTGGTTAATAGTATTAATACTGCTTCGCACACGTTGCGGCGGTCTCCTATAGCTGTGTTATGCATCTTTGAAACATCTCACCAACACTCAAGCAACGGTGCATCACTCCGTGAACAGAGACTAGGTAAATCTGCATCATATGGAGAGTGGAATAAGCTATCAGGGACCCTAGGGGTACCGTCGTCCAAACTTCAGAAAAGGTAATGGAGGGTCCCGGAAGGGGCTATTGGGCACCATGCTTCATCAACTGCTTCATCAACTGTTTCATTGATGTTAGCCCACTACGTTTCCAGAGGGCTCAACGGTGTGCCTGTCATCCCAGGTACACCCCCCCTCCATTCCATACCCTCCATATTCACCACTGGACTGCATGGCAGGGGCGTCCTTCTCCCTGAGTCAGTCCCAAGCCTGACCGTATACCAATGGTCTCTATGCCCAGTGGTTGTCCTTCCTTTTGATCCACAGCCAGTGGCTGCTTTTTTCGGCAGCATTTGGCACAGACTTGATAGCCTATTGGAGGGAGCGACCCCACTTTAAAATGGTAAAAGTGGTTAAAAGCTATAATGGTGACACAGATGCGTCCTCAGGTCAACATGGGTTAAAAGGTAGTTATGAAGAGAGGAAATACAATCTGGACAACGGGCACCCCTGCTCTAAATGGTCATTTCACTCATCGGGCTACCTTCTAGCAGTGATATAATGGTGAAATGCACACTTCCATTTCCACTCATGTCCCTATCGCACATTGTTTATAGGCAAACGTTCAATGTGTTGAGGTTGTAGATCTGCTGTTTTGTCTTAAGTATAAAAATAAGGCTTTAGTGGTTAAACGGCTGCCCTGGAAATCCAGGAAAAAGAAAAAAGTAGTATGTAGTCAAGTGTGAACATTTCCCTTACGTTAAAATTCTTCTGTTACAGATTTGTGGAATTAAAATAATAATGGAATGTAGCCGTTGGACCAAACGACGACGAGTTAATGCCAAAGTTGCAGAGCAGTTGCGGATTTTGGAAGCCTTTGAAAACGACCAAAGTTTAGAGAATGATAATGAACAGTTGGCGTCTCATGTGGTTTGTGATACAACAGACACCCATGTCTTTGGAAATCTTCATGAAGAGTTGGACTGTCAGGTGGAAAGGGACCAACAATCAGATTCTGAGGACAGGCCCCAAATAGTGGATTTCGAGGAAAGGCGCCAAATATCAGATTACGAGGAAAGGGACCTGCAAGAGTCAGATTCTGAGGACAGGCCCCAAATAGTAGATTTCGAGCAATGGGAATCAGATTCTGAGGAAAGGCGCCAAATATCAGATTCTGAGGAACAAGAATCTGGTGCTGAGATGGTTTTTGATGACCACGGTGAAGCAATTGTTGAAGGTTCTGATCCTTGCAGTGAGGTTAAATGTAAATTTGCCAATTGGGCGGCAAAACGCAATATTTCACATAGTGCCTTGTCAGAACTATTAACTATTTTAAGGCAGTGTGGCCTGGACTTACCCAAAGATCCAAGAACCCTGTTGTCAACTGTACAAACCTGTGAGGTCAAAGAGATGGGAAATGGAAGCTACTACTATTTTGGAGTCTCAAATGCAATTATTTCAGAGCTGTCTCGTGAATCACCTCCTGCAGTAGACACTCTAACCCTCCGTGTTAACATTGATGGCTTGTCCCTCTCTAAAAGCTCTAAAAATGACTTATGGCCTATTTTGGCAAAGATCAAAGAAATTCCGAGATCTAATGTATTTATCATTGGTATGTATGCAGGCCCCTCAAAGCCGCCTTCTGCTGGTGAATATTTGAAGGATTTTATTCAGGACTTGAAGCAGTTAACTCGTGAGGGTTTAGATTACAATGGAAAACATTATAATGTCGCTCTTCCAGATGCCTTCATCTGTGATGCACCTGCCCGTGCCTTCTTGAAATGTATCAAAGGTCATACAGGTTACAGTGCCTGTGAGCGCTGTGTAGTGCACGGGGTTTACCTAAATAGTAAGGTTGTTTATCCTGATTTAACAGAACCACTAAGAACAGATGCAACATTTGAAAGTGGGTGCGATGAAGGACATCATCATAGTGTTTCACCACTTCAAGAGCTTGGCATAGGGATGGTGTCATGCTTTGTCCTGGATTACATGCACTTAGTTTGTTTGGGAAATGTCAGGAGACTTATTAGTCTGTGGATCCAGGGGCCTTTAAAGTGTCGGCTTGCATCATCCACCATCGAGGTTATTTCGAACCACTTGCAATCCATCAGAGAATATATCCCGAGTAGTTTTTCACGAAAGCCACGGTCACTTCGTGAATTCAGACTGTGGAAGGCCACTGAATTTAGGCAGTTTTTATTGTACACTGGCCCTGTGGTTTTAAAAGGACGCCTATCTACGCGGTGGTACAAAAACGTCATGCTTTTGTCTGTAGCTATGAGAATTCTTCTCAGTCCAGCTCTGTGTTCACAATATTGTGACTATGCAGACAAACTGTTGAAATGCTATGTGAACAACTATGCTAAGATATATGGACCAGACCAGCTAGTGTACAACACCCACGCTCTAATTCACCTGGCTGATGATGCAAGAAGGTTTGGTGCCCTAGACAGTGTTTCATGTTTCCCTTTTGAAAATCATCTCGGCACATTAAGTAAGTTAGTAAGAAAGCCACAAGGTGCTGTTCAACAACTCGTAAGGCGTGTAGGTGAAAAACGCAGTCTCTCTCTTGAAGAAAAGGAAACGAGGAATGAGCCAAAACAGCCACATGTAGGTGGTCCTACTCTCCCACATGTACCTGCTCGTATGCAGTACAAGAAGTACAGGCATGAAGGCCAAATGATTTCCTCCTCTCATGGCAGCAACTGTTATAATATTGACGGAAGAGTTGCTGTAGTGAGGAACATTGTGGAGGTGTTATCAGGAGCTATGTACGCTGTGTGTCAGTTTTACGAGAGACAAGGGGGCTTTTACCATTACCCCATTGATTCATCCCTTGTTGGGATCAAAAGAGTGACACACCTTTCTCAAGAACTGCATGGAGTGCCAGTGACTGACTTGACGGAAAAACTGATACTGCTTCCTCTGGAAGAGGGGAATGTGGCTTTCAGTCAGTTGCATGACCAGTAATTATAAACGTTTCAGCATGTCCGGCACATTCCGAATTGTGGAGTTCACTGAAGAGGTTTTGGACGATGGGAATCCTATGGTGGACATCATCCCATCCTGTTGGTTCACAAATACTTACGAGGTGGAGTGCTACTGGCCGAGTAGTGTCACAACGTCAATCAGCAACCTAGTGAAACAACAAGCTCCGCCAGATCCTTCGACATGGGAGAGAGTCCGTGTACGTGCAATTGGCAGTAGCATAGGTAAGACAATAAGGTTTTTTTTTGGGGAGAGGTAAAGTTTGAAGATGTGCACAACTGTGCAATGTATAACCTATTGCTTTAACCCATTGACTTACACAAATGTCTTCTAAATTCTGACAGTTCTCTGAAAGTGTGAAATGTGGAAGGAGACACAATTAACATTCTTTAGGCAAAATAGTTACTTTATCTCACAGGATCTTCATAAAAAAATAGCAGATCTACAGATCTACAAGCTCATAGTGGCACTCGGTGCCACGCTACGAGATTGTATATCTTCTGTTTTTCAACATCTAAAGTTTAAAATAATGGTTATTAAAGTTAATGCGTTCACTTAAAAAATAATATTTAATGTTCCCTTCCCCTGTTTTTGTGTTCTTTCTTTTGAAGGTACATATGATGCGGCTCGTAAGAAGCTCAAGAAGGCAGAGGCTTCATCTGATCTACAGTCAGATGTGGAAATGCCCCTGAGGCGTCAGAAGTGGTAATCGGCTTTATCGCACACTGTCACCTTTTTCACTTGGGCTTGTTTGCATGCCTGAGTCTCAGGGCGGACACTCTAACCACAAGGCCACTGAGCTGAAATGGCACTGTAAAAAAGTCTGTGTTAGAAAGTTGTGTTGTGGTGGAAACTTTAGAAGTACTGGGAGGAAGGACAGCATGGCATGGCAGCGGTGAAATTGGTGACCTACTGAAATATGCCTCTGTCAGAATCATGTTGTGTTTTGATGACGTTGGTAAGGTGGGCAAAGAAGGTGGCTGGAATGTGCCTGAATAAAAGTGTTCTATATTAACTGTACAGTATGTGAACGCGTAGAGGGCAGAATTATATTAAAGCCTATATCCTTGCCAGAGTATTTAGCAGTTGTGCTGCAAAATGTGGAGTCATTATTTTTTTTTATGTTATTTTTTTTGTGGCTTTCGCCTTCATTTTATATTTTGTATGGGGGGACAGACAGTAGGCTGACAGGAAATGGGGAGAGAGATGGGGGGAAGACATGCAGTAAAGGCCGTCTGGATCGGCTCCAGACGGCCTGCGTGTGCTGACATCACAGCACACGCACGTTCAAATGACTCCATGTGGATATCATGAATAGTAGAGGACCAGGATAAGATATGTAATGTATGCACTTCATTTAGGAGAGAATATCTCAACTGTTCTTGGCTAATATGACCGCCGCAAACAACTTGGGAACTATGACTAATTATCTATCCGGGACGAAATACCCGGAAATGACCACACCCTATTAAAAATGACCGCTAGTTGAAACATGGCTTTAACTTCTATACCGTTGGAGCTACAGCTATTCTGAGGTGCTCAAAATGTTCAGAATACTCATGTTTGAATACTCAATAGACCATATGCACACGGTGGTCATCTTTCCATAAGTTAATGGCAGGGTGGAAACTAGCCACAATTTGCCAATGACCACCCATACATCCAAACCGACATAGTCCAATCTAATTATATTAAATTGTCAAACTCACCAACATTGCAGCTGTACGAAAAGCTTTAATTACCCTCTTTCTATCTGCAAAGTGTTTGTTTCATAAAAATCCCTGGTAGAGATGTTAGGAGTTACTTTATGTCAAGAAATTCCTTCCTAAGTATTTGAGTTTGGAAGCGCTCATTGAATAATCACTCAACGGCCCATCTGTTTTGAATTTGCACATAATGCAGGAGGCAGCAGGGTGCTGCGTTACTGAAAGGGAGTGCTTCCGAACTCTGACACTTAGAAAACAAATCACCTGCAAGGAATTTATTGACATAAAGTAGCTCATAACATGTCTATGTTGGATTTTTATGAAACAAACACTTTGCAGATAGAAAGAGCATAATTCAGGCCTTTTGTACAGCTGCAATGTTTGTGAGTTTGATGTAACTTAATACAATTAGATAGGACTTTGGGCGGTCAATGGCAAATTGCGGATAGTTTCCACCCTGCCATTAACTTGTGGAAAGATGACTGCCGTGTGGATATGGTCTATAGAGCGTCGCATGACCCAGGAAATGAATACCAATGCATTTTTCCCATAGACATTTCATAAAGTATTTATTTAAAGACCTTTTAAGCATCGTACGAAGCCAACTCGAGTTGTGACAAATCATGACAACAAACACAATATTTTGGACCGAACAAATAATTACAAAGAAGAAAAACAACAAAAAAGTGTTGTAACCTGCCATTCTTTTCTACTTTCTAATTCTTTGTTTGGCCCAAAACATTGTGTTTATTGTCATGATTTATCACGACAAGAGTAGGCTTTGTCCGCGGCGTAAACGTCTTTAAATAAATACTTTCTGAAAAGTCTGAGGAAAATGAATGGGGATTTCTTTTCCGGGTCTCACGAGGGGGGCGGGACTACGACGCTCTATTGAGTATTCAAACATGAACATTTTGAGCACCTCAGAATATCTGTAGCTCCAACGGTTTCGAAGTTAGAGCCATGTTTCAACTAGCGGTCATTTTAAATAGGGTGTGGTCATTTTCAGGTATTTTGTCCCAGATAGATAATTAGCCATAGTTCCCAAGTTGATCGCGGCGGTCATATTAGCCAAGAACAGTTGAGATATTCTCTCCTAAATTAAGTGCATACATATCTTAGCCTGGTCCTAGACTAGAATGAATGCCCTATTTCATATAATTAAAAACAAATGAAAGTAGCCATCTACAAGCTAACCAAGCCTTGCATTGCGTCCCGTTGTGAGCCATTCTCTCCGGTGTCCATCCCCGGAAGTCGGAACCCATTTTGAGAATGAGAACTACTGCTTAGTTACGTTTTTGTTTGCTTGTGTGTTCTTAACTGACTGTAGGCCACCGCTAAGACTAATGGATGGATGTAGGCCACCGCTAAGACTAATGGATGGATCTAGTGAAGAGTCCGAACCAGCTGATGAGGATGCAATTCCACCTTCACCTCCTTCACCTCCCCTTGAACTGCACAGACAAACGTCCCAAAGCTGCCCGCCCACCAAAAAAAAGAAAAGCCACAGTGTTACGAGCATCTCCAGTGTGTCTCCTAGATTTTCTTCCGAAAGTATGTAAAGTATGGAATTTGATTTTATTATTATTAAACAAAACAAAATATACAGAGAATTTAACATCTTTAAATGTACCTTTATATCCAGGTACCCCAAGTCCAGGACTGACCCCCAGTCCCAGTGGGATTCCAGGGCCACACAAAAGCCACAACACTGAAACCCCAGTTAGACCAAAATCTTCCCTCCCCCCTAGCACCTCAGTGAGGCACTACACTGAAAGCCAGATTGCGAGCACCCCATTGAGTCAGAGCCTCCTCCATGGAACTCCAGTGAGTGGAACCCCATTTTCGAGCACCCCAAACACATCAACTCGGAACCAGCTCACTGGAAACCTGATTAGCAGCCCTAGTGTAGTGCCAGCTTCCACACATCAAATGTTCTCCCAATTGTTGAAAATGTTAGAGGAAGTAAAGCACACCCAGAAGGTTCATTCCAAAATGCTAAACACCGTGCTGAAGCAGAAAGAGGACGTGGTGCTGCTGGAGCTCCCGGAAGGAGCTACGTTCCCACTGAAGACGGAGGAAGAGGTCCAGGCCATGAACTTGAAGCTCGGCGACAAAGAGTTCAAGGCTGCAGTTGTAAGTTCAAATCACTTATTCACTTCACCACCTCTGCTCCCCTCTAATCACTGATATTCTCTCTCTCAGCCCTGTCAACAGCTTGTGATGACTGTTTTTCCCCCTTGATATTATTATTTAGCTAAATGGTGTTTCTAAATAGATTTTCCACTTTCTCTTTTCTTGAAGACGTTGGCTTGCATGGCTGCTGTTGTCTCTATTCTATTCTTCCCATCACCTGCTTCCTTTCACTCTAACTATTCATTACTGACATACAGAATGTCCTTCCTGTGACTCATACTCAGGTTGCCATGGTTGCAGACCTCGGTGGAACCAAATTGGACGATTGTGTCAGGCGAATGATGGGATTCCTCATGAGCAATGAGCTGTCCATGCACTATAATCTTTTTGGACGTAAGGACAAGAAGAAGTTTCGAGACCTGGCTCTTTTTGATGTGCTTTATGGTAAATTTGAGTTTTCATTGTACGTTTTCCTTGAAATTTCCTTCATTCTTATATGCTCACTACAATTCTGAAGAGAGGCCACTGTTTGTATTTAACTCAGTTTTCAATATTGACATAACATATGCCATAATGCACTCACGTTTCATTATTTCATTCTACATGAAAACAAATTTGCCACCATAGACATTTTAAAATAACTGGTTCTGTCCCTCAGCAAAGAATCATCAGCAATGTAGCAGACATTAGCCATTCTTGCTGTCAGGTTACACATTGTGCATCTCATGTAGTACTTTACAAGCTAGCAGTACTAAGTTGGCTTTTTGTCATTTATTTTTAGTGGCACTCAAGACCAACACCACCACAAAGGACGTGAACCAGAAGCAAGCAGAGCATGCGCTGGGAAAATGGTTTACCGGAGCTCGGGATCGAGGTGGGAATAGAGCTGTCAGAGTTCGTAGATCACATGACAACACACTTCACACACAGGAAAGCACACGGGACAATGGGGCACAGTCCCAATAGGCAAAATCTGCCAAAGTCTTAGCATGTGCACACACGCACGCACTCACACATATGTGAAGAACTACCTCAGTTAGGTTTTTTTTTTTTTTGAGAATCTTTCACGGTAAATAAACTACCGCCCTCTTTAGTTTACCCTCAGTTGTTTTTTCGGGTCAAACGGGTTCCTTGAAAGTCACATTTTGTGTTCTGAAAGTACTATTTGTTAAGTACTTTTAAAGTAATTGTGTTCTGAATATTACTTATGCACTTTAAGTACTTTTAAAGTACTGTAGGTTTTTGTAAAGTACTTTTAAAGTAATTGTGTTCTGAAAATAACTTTCTATGTAGTTAAAGGGATATAAAGGGATATGTTTCAATTTAAATGTTTTTGTGGGTGAAATAATTAATTAAGACCTGGCAGTGTTTCGAGGAAATTGCAATACGGTTGCACTTTGTTTTCATTTGTTTACATTTTATTTCAGTGCAAATCATTTATTTTGTTAAGATCACGCAGGGCAACATATTAATTAATACCTGGCAGTGTTAAGGCCTATTCATAGTCTGGATTTTCGGTTGTGAGGTGACCACCGAACTACAGCATCAGCTCCAGTGGTCAGCTCACCACCGGAGCGGTGGTCACCTCACCACCGAAAATCCAGACTATGAATAGGCCTTTACGAGGAAATTGCAATACTGTTGCACTTTGTTTTTATTTGTTTACATTTTATTTCAGTGCAAATCATTTCTTTGCCACGCAGGGCAAAATCTTAATTAATACCTGGCAGTGTTAAGGCTCATACATAGTCTGGATTTTCGGTGGTTAGGTGACCACCGAACTACAACATGACGTCACGAGCTGCGGTGAAGAGCAAACCACCGCCACTGGCCCTTCTCTCTGTTTTTACTGGTCACCTCACCACCGAAAATCCAGACTATGAATAGTAGGCCTTTTTAAGAGGAAATATTACATCACATGCAGTGTCTTGTATACAGCATTGATTTAAATAAACTTTGTCAAAGATATTGTCTGATATTGTATTTTCACCCAGGTAAAAAGTATACTGGCTAAAATGTAGGTGCTTTTTACATCTTAAGTTGTGTTTGCAGTAGAACAGCTGGTTCATGTCAATATTGCTAACAAATTTAAATCCCTTCAGAACCAACTTGAAGTGGGATCTTAATGGGTCTGAAAAGTGCCTAGTGGGCTAGAAGCCCATTCAGATCCCAGTTCAAGCTCATATAGGCAAACAGGTGGCGCACACATGGTTCCGATATAAAATGGCCCATTTGGACCCCTCCTAAGACCCAGCCAGACACACACGTAAGCCCATATGGGCTAACACAGGTGGGTGCTTTGTGAAAAGTGGGTGGACTGCCCACTTGGAGCCCCTAATGGGCGGACACAAGTCTGGCCTACATGGGTCGCATATAATTCACCCAGCTGGAACCCACTTAAGGCCCATTCAGATCCCGGTTCAAACCCATATAGGCAAACACAGGTGGCGCACACATGGTTCTGACATCAAATGGCCCATTTGGATACCACCTAAGACCCAGTTAGAAACCCACGTAAGCCCATATGGGCTGACACAGGTGGGTGCTTTGTGAAAAGTGGGTGCACGGCCCACTTGGAGCCCCTAATGGGCGGACACAGTCTGGTCTACATGGGTCCCATATAATTCGCCCAGCTGGAACCCACTTAAGGCCCATTCAGATCCCGGTTCAAACCCATATAGGCAAACACAGGTGGCGCACACATGGTTCTGACATAAAATGGCCCATTTGGATACCACCTAAGACCCAGTTAGAAACCCACGTAAGCCCATATGGGCTGACACAGGTGGGTGCTTTGTGAAAAGTGGGTGCACGGCCCACTTGGAGCCCCTAATGGGCGGACACAGTCTGGCCTACATGGGTCGCATATAATTCGCCCAGCTGGAACCCACTTAAGGCCCATTCAGATCCCGGTTCAAACCCATATAGGCAAACACAGGTGGCGCACACATGGTTCTGACATCAAATGGCCCATTTGGATACCACCTAAGACCCAGTTAGAAACACACGTAAGCCCATATGGGCTAACACAGGTGGGTGCTTTGTGAAAAGTGGGTGCACAGCCCACTTGGAGCCCCTAATGGGCGGACACAAGTCTGGCCTACATGGGTTGCATATAATTTGCCCAGCTGGTACCCACTTAAGGCCCATTCAGATCCCGGTTCAAACCCATATAGGCAAACACAGGTGGCGCACACATGGTTCTGACATCAAATGGCCCATTTGGATACCACCTAAGACCCAGTTAGAAACCCACGTAAGCCCATATGGGCTAACACAGGTGGGTGCTTTGTAAAAAGTGGGTGCACGGCCCAGGTAAAACCCATAGCCCATAGCCCATATCAATACCCAAGTGGGGCCCATATGGACATGTTAGCTGGGTCAGCAACACACGGTCTAAATAATAATAACAATATGGGGGAGAAACGAAGACGGAGACAGCGCCTGACACATTATTACTATGTAATCATTTCTTGTTAATCAATGAAGGGTGCTCCACTGCCGGCGTTGCGTTGCGCTGCGTTCGGTGATGGGGTCAAAGCTCAAAACTTGCCCCGGTTAATTTATTGACGCTGTCACATCACTGTCCAGACGGTCCAGTCATTATGTATACAATATGATTAAATGTAATTGCATTGTATAATTAAATGTATTTACGGCTTGGTTGAATGCTTTATTCTGATTCGAGTCATACTATGTGATTTACAACTAAACCCCCTCCTTTTTCTAGTCCCCCAGGTTGGGGGTCTAGAAATTCAAAATCATAGTAATAATAAAATAAAATATTTACAGGTTGTACATATTTGATTTTATTATTACTTTTCATGATTTGTTATTTTTCCATTTCATGATAGTGAATTGAATACCCAGGACCTGAATGGAAATGCTTTCGGGTGTTATCGTTTTGGACAGTGTTTGACTGTAGGCCTACGTTAAGTACTGTAAGTTATTCAATCAATCATTTAATCAAATATTGCTCTCAAGAATGTTTTTGAAAACATTTGTAGCAAGAAATAGACAGTAATCGAAAATTGATTCTTATATTTGTTGTCAATATTGTAACTTTACTCATTTATATTTGTTCATTTCAGTCATGCTTTGTAAGTTTTTTGCAACATCACATGATTGACATTGACATGTCTCATATGCTGATTGGCTATAGTATGCTCCAAAATGAGTAAATAAATCATATAGTGTAGACTAGCAAAATACTTGTCTTGCATATTGAGTTGTTTACATTCTATAACTTAGCCATTGAGTTCTCACAGTTGTGTACCCAGATGTAGGCTAGCTATTATTATACCAGGTGTAATCCTTGTTGTGCCCCCCTGTTGGGAGAGCCTAAAATCGCCTATGGGTGAGAGGAAATGCCACGTTTTGTTCCATTATCGAGAAATAAAATCCCTTCAGATCCGGATAACCTCCACCGGGGCAGCACACCTAAACCTAACCCCAACCCTCTCCCGACCCCCAGCGCAGACCCTCACCCTCACCCTAACCTCCCCCGGGGCAGCACACCTAAACCTAACCCAAACTCTCTCCCGACAACCAGCGCAGACCCTAACCCTAACCTCCCCCGGGGCAGCACACCTAAACCTAACCTCGGATCATTGCTCCGTCGGATCATAGTATGCCTCCCGTAAGGAGTGACAGAATACAAAGAGACTAGCATAGCTAAGCTAACACTAACTAGCCGTCTACAAACGCCATTGTAACGTTAGCATCCGTGAGCTAAGGGTGCTAAAGCAAGGGAGTACTAGCAGCAGCCAGCAGTACAGTTAAGCATGCATGTCAAATAATTGTTTACTTACATGACAATGAATTGAGTGTAAACTTATGAGACGTTTCTCACATGCTGTTTGTTTGACCCACACATAACTCTCTGCCTGGGCGGCGGTGGCTCAGGGGTAGAGTGCCTGGATGGGAACCGCAAGGTTGCCAGTTCAAACCCGGGCTCCCCCAGAGTTACTGTCAAAGTGTCCTTGAGCAAGACACTGAACCCCTAATTGCTCCCGATGTGCTAGTTGGTGCCTTGCATGGTTTCCGCTGCCATCGGTGTATGAATGGGTGAATGTAATGCACAATCTATGTAAAGCGCCTTGGATAAAGGCGCTATATAAATGCACCATTTACCATTTACCATTTTGCCTACTAGTACTAACTAACTAATAGCCTGGGTTCAAGGCTTACTATTCTGCGAAAAGAAGCGGCTGACTCTCTGGCAACTGGCAACACGCAGGCAACAGTGTTATTCTTTGAGTATTATGGTGGGTTGCAACCATTGACTTTGAGGTGTATACCGCCACCTACTGTACCGGAGTATGTAGTCGGACTCCCTACACCACTGGTTCCCAAAGTGGGGTCCGGGACCCCCAGGGGTCCTTGAGGGAGTTCCAGGGGGTCCCCAGCTAAATGATAGTTTGGAACCAAATGGACCCGGACCCCTTATGGGTCTGTAACTCTTGAGAGTGTACGGAACCAACGAACCCTAACGGGTCCGTTTGGTTCCATTTGTACAAGTGCTCTCTGAGTTAAATTAACATTGATTTTACAATATAAATTGGGGGTCCCAGAGATATAAATGACATTAAATGGGGGTCCGCAGACTGATGCATGTCAAACTGGGGGTTTAAACTGGTTGAGAATCACTGCTAGAGCCGTAAAAACTTCTCTTATGTCTTTCAGAAACTTGATCACTGCTCTAAATTTGTTCTGGATCCTGTCTCCAGACCTATAGCAGGTTCCACTGTTTACCTGCCTCTACCACCTTCTGTTTTAGTTTCCCATATTTCCTGCAAGTGCATCAAGACATGTTCAACATTTTCTGTAGGGCCCCTGACATTACATTCTGGGCATTTATCAGTGTTACTTTTCCCTATCATGAACACCGTTTTGTTTAGACAGGTTGTTAGTGCCGCTTAGTGGCCTAACCTGGTATTGGCTGGTACATTTCCACAGGCAGTCTAAATTAGGCAGTTTAGCGTTTGGCATCAGCATGGTCAGTCAGTCCAACCTGTTGAGAGCTGACTATTGTATTTGTTTTCTCCAAGTGTATCCTCTGTGCGTTCTTTAATCAAAGTAAGTACTATGTTTGGGTCATAAGTGTTACTTTAGTAGTTAAAGGTATTGTAGACAAGTTTCCAGTGTTTGTACACAGAATTGATCGAGTGTTTCCAAACAAATTAAAATCTAGCTCCACCCCCCTCCCCCCGTCATTCTATTGGCTGAGCCAGGTCACTTCAGGCTATGGGGTTGTTGTTGCTGCTGGGAGGGACGCTATGGATATTGCGCTCGTATGGCTAAATATGACATTAAAAAATTATGAATTTCTATCGATATCATAGTTACAACAATGACATTGAGTTGACATGTTTTTTTAAGGGTAACTGTAGCGTAATCACAATATCACAAGACTGACACGACGAGTCCCGCAAATGAGGAAGTAGTGGAGCAGACTCACTGGCTCTCAATTAAATTATCTTTCATTTGTAATCGTGCATATAAAACATAAGAGAAATATTAAACCAGCATACTTCACTTCATGCCCGTTTTAGTTTGATTGATGACCTTGACACGCCCCCTTATGATTAGACAATGGGTGTAGACAATGGTTAATCTATCCTATTGTCCTAGAGGTCATAAGGTCATGGGAAGTTGAAGTTCAAGGCTATGTCCAGACAGACTTTGATAGAGGTCAGCTATAGGTCATGGGGACCTTCAAGTTCAGACCTATACAATGGTATGCGTGCGCATGCAGGCCCTCCCTCACATGCAGTCCCACACACACACACACACACACACACCCACACACACACACACACACACACACACACACACACACGCAGTCCCACACACGCAGTCCCACACACACACACACACACACACACACACACACACACACAGTCCCACACACACACACACACACACACACACACACACACACACACACACACACACACACACAGAGCCCTCCGTCAATGGTGTGAGGTGTCCCCCCCCTCCCTAGTTCCCTGCTTAGCTCTTTCTCTCTCTCTCTCTCTCTCTCTCTCTCTCTCTCTCTGTAAGCGTGCGTGCATGTTCTAGGATGCATTATCCTGTACTTAACTTGGGTAAAGTTATATAATATTATATATTTATTCCATGGTTGTGCTGCAGTGTTAAAAAATAAATAATAATAATAATAAATAAAAAAGGTGTTCACCCCATAACTCTGTGATTTAAAGTAAAACATTTAGTCATTTCATGTCTGACACAGCCCCCACCCCCTCCTGCAATCTTCAGCGTCTCAGGGTTTTAGCGTGGATGGACAATGGACCATGGATGAATTATCCACGCTCAGATTCATGTCTGACACAGCCCGCAGCGTTTTCCTCTGACAAAAGGATGAAATATCTACCCCTCAATGTGTGTGATCTTTTCACATGTTAATAAAAGTCTAGTCATGGCAGGTTTATCTATAGAGGCATGTTGGCTGACTTTTGGCTCTGATTCTCTAACTATAGAGGCATGTTGCTTGGTTTTTTGGCGCTGATTTTGTATCTATAGTGCCGTGTTTCTGACTCCCATGATAGCGAATAGGGCCAATTATACAGCCATTGAACAGGGTTCATGAGAGAGGTTATAAATTCTATAATACAGTGTGATCGGGCTGAGATGCTAGAGATGATAGATTACATGTATTTTTGGCGGTACTCTGATAAGGCTCTAGTATAAATAAAAAAGCAGACTCCTACCCTCTCACTCGCTTTTTTGGAACGCCTGCCATATACCACAACTGCCTTGAGCCTTCCATAACTTCAGCCCCCCTGCAGGATGTTTATCTACAAGTAGGTAATACATTTATTCTGATTTTATAATACCTGTATTCATTCTATATAATTTGCTTTTATTATTATTATTATTATTTATTTATTTACCTACTCTTTCTCTCTCTCTCAATTTAGCACTATTGACTGTTCTTCACTATTTGATGACATTGCTGAAAATGAGACAAGTGGTATAGATAAAACTAATTACTTTTATTTTTTACTAATTTGATGTATTAGTGTATATGGATTGGGTAACCACTCCTAGGAACCGTTTCTATCCTATATGTGACTGTGGATGGATGTGCATCTTTTAATTTCTCATTTTTTCAGTCTTTCAAAGGCCTGATTCTGCATCACAGCCTGAGAGACCCTGTCTGCCCTTGTCTTTATTGACGGATCCTACGGATCCTGTGGGAAGCCCTGGCCCATGCCGTGCGGAGTCTGAGGGAGGCCCAGAGGAGGAGCCTCAGACGGCCGTCATTGATTTGACTTTGGACATCCATGTGGTTGTTCGGCCTAATATAGGAGGTGATAATATTATTATTATTATTATTATTATTATTATTATTATTATTATTATTATTATTAGATTAGATTAGATTAATACAACTTCTCTCTCTATGCTATGCCTTTTCTCAGATCCCTCTGCTGAGAGAATTGTGCCTATCGCCGCTGTGCTCCCGATACAGCAAGCTGCTGTAGATTTTCACCCCATCACAGTTGTGTCCACACTGCCAGGTAATAAATCTCTTTATATCTCTCACACACACACACACACACACACACACACACACACACACACACACACACACACACACACTGAGAGAATTATAATTGTCCTTTTTCTTTTTTTCTTTTTTTTTTATAGACACCCCTATGGCTGGAGCTTCGTCAGATCCCCCTGCGGACAACATGGATCAAGATTGGAATGCCGATGTCGATCAAGAACTCCTTTCGGAATTGGACCGTTTTGAAAGCGCTGCAGAGGTATTAGTGGGACCCTCAGCTTCAGCGCCTGCTAATGAGGTTAGAATGTGGATGAATAGTCCCCGTGTTATCAGCGTGAATGATGCACTTAACATTGGATGTGATACATTAAATGAATTTAGGGTTGCTATGTCACCTGTTATATGCAGAATGTATCGCGAGTACTGTGAACTGTTAACCCAGCGTGTTATGGAATGTGCATTGGACATGGTGCCTGCAAAACGCCGTCGTCGTCAGTGATCTGTTATTTACATACATGCATACATGGTATATATAATCTAATCCTAGCTTGGTATTGAAGACGTGTTTTCTATTTTTTTTAATTTGTTTTGGCTATACTTTTTTATATATCATGGATCCTTCTGATATACCTGAGGCATTGTTGCGTTTGGTTGATGACTTGAATGGTTTGGTTTCCGTGCCCGATGCGTTGAGGGGTATGATTGATGGTCTAAATGGCTCTGATAATGAGATTGTTAATGACACCATTGAGAATATGGTAGTGGCTGATGTTGTTCCCGAGCACATGTCTAATAATCAGATAGAGGCTCTCCCTATTGATCCTGTATTACCTGGTCTGTGTGAAATGATAGGGGGTGAGGATATGCATGTCAATTTGAGTGACAATAGACATAATACAGGATCTGAATCCTCAGACTGTTTACCTACATTCAATGAAGACATTAGTGAAAATGATTTAGCGGCCGTAATAGAGGATTTGATTGACAGTTTAAATGTGCCAGATGTGCCAGGTGTGCCAGGTGTGCCAGGTGTGCCATATGATCATGAACATGAACAATATATTATGCATGGAAGTGGAGCCGCTAATGCTGATGATCCTATTGTTACAGAGTCAGGTAACAGAATGCATGTTCTAGCCCGCCGTGTCTTTAATAATATAGAATTTCGTCAAATTCTGAACTTCCCTAGGCCGGGGCCAGTTGCTGATTTTCCGCAGTTTTATGATAATGTGACGTGTGCCCTGCAAGAATCAATCTCCCGAGCAATAGGTCAGATAGACGTGCAAAGAAATGATTTAATTCAAGCCGAGTTGAGAGCAGATAGTTTACATGATAATGTGTCAATGTTAATCCGTTACGGTGAAGCAGAATTGTCATGTTTCCAAGAGCTTCTGGATAAATTAGTCCAATCTAATATGTCTGTGTTTGCTGACGCTAGCCTTGAATTAGTTCTAAATGTGGTCCGAGCTCCGAGTGGTTCTGGGAGTGGTTCTGGTGGTTCTGGTGGTTCTGGTGGTTCTGGTGGTAAAAAACGTAAATTTGAATCATATTATGCTAGTGTTGTAATACAGAAAAATGCTCAACACTTAATTATAATGCCTAACATTAATAAGACTTGCTTTTCGGTTAGTCTAGTGTGTCTTATCAACCCTGATATGGTGACACCGGAGGTTTTTATTGAAGGTGAACGAATTCATCGAGAGGCAGTATTCAGTATGGATACGGCAGTGACAATGACAGCTACAGATGTTATCAAGTTTGAACAGCTGCTAAACTGTAAAATTGTCATTTTCTATCAGGCCGATGGAGGTAAAAATCCAATCATATGGCAGACATCTACACGTAAAATGTCTAAAGATAAAACCTTCTACCTGCTGTTACACAGGGACCATTTTTACGGCATTAAAAACGTGAAAGGTTTATTAGGATCCAGATATTTTTGCGATAGTTGTTTCAGGGCTTATTCCAGTAGAGTTTCGCATAGCTGTGCAGCTTACTGTCATATCTGTCAGTCGAACTGCCTGGCTAACGCAAAATATGAAAAAATAACATGCCCTGATTGTAACCGAAATTGTAAGAACAATTTGTGTGTTGTAAACCATAGGATTAAGACATGGCGTCCTAATATGGAGATTATGGCTAGCATCTGTGAGTTATATAAACTATGTGACAAATGCCGGCGCTTATACTACATAGTGAAGGCGGATCCAGGGTTTAAACATATATGCGCTGTGCAATGTTGTTCTATCTGCAAGCAGCCTTTTAGAAAATCTAAAGTTGTCCCTGATGATGTGATAGTTCAAGATGATGATGATGATGATGATGATGATGATGATGATGAGGCTGTCAGAAGGGCCCATCAGTGCTTCATCCAGCCGAAAAATAAAAAAGATTTGGAAGAGATTATGGAGAAAAATATTGTATTCTTTGATTTCGAGACATCACAGACTAATGGGGTTCATATACCGATTTTTATAGCTGCCATCTCCCTGAGAGACGAGAAGGAGATTTTCACGGCTAGCGGTAGCGATTGTGCATTAGAGTTCTTGACACATTACAGACGGAAAAAGCACGCTGGAACGGTGTTGATTTCACATTACGGACGAGGTTACGATAATTATTTAATTCTAAATGCTTATGTGAAGGAGAGCCTTGACCCTTTTGTTATTGCACAGGGGAGTAAAATCTTAATGATTCATGATAATGATTTTAATTTAAGATTTATAGATAGCCATGCGTTTATACCCATTCCTTTATCTGATTTCCCAGGTGCCCTAGGGTGTAAAACAAAAATGAAAAAAGGCTATTTCCCTCATCTGTGGAGTGATATCAAACGCTTTGGTTACAAAGGCCCTATGCCCCTAGCTCATTTTTATGGACCTGATCAAATGTCTGTAAAAAAAAGGGGGGAATTTATCAAGTGGTATGACACGGTTAAGGATGTTCAATTTGATTTCTTAAAAGAATTACGCGATTATTGTATAAATGATGTATTGATTTTGAGAGAGGGTGCTTGTAACTTCCGTACTGAATTTATCGCGACAACCGGTATTGACCCATACGAGTCGGTGACAATAGCTTCGGCAGCCTTGAATGTATACCAGTCAAATTTCTTGCAAAAAGATACAATTGCAATACCAGATCCATTTCATTATCACAGGCAGTATAAATCATTTTCAAACGCTTCTATCCAATGGCTCGAATATAGAGCCAGCAGTGACAAAATCTTCATTCAGCATGCTCTGAATTCAGGTGAGAAAAAAATAGGGCCGTATTTTGTGGACGGGTACAGTGACAGTGACAGTACAGTTAGACCTGTTGTTTATGAATTCCTGGGGTGTAGGTGGCATTTTTGTTTAGAATGTCACAACCCTCATGACATCTCTCCTTTAAAAGGGCTATCATATGCTACATTAAATTTTGAAACTATGAGCCGGTTGGAGAGACTTGAAAAAGATTATGCTATGACACTGGTGGTAATATGGGAACATGAATGGAACACTCTCAAGAATAATTCTATCGAGGTAAAGAACTTCCTAGCACAGTTTGATATTCCTATCCCTACGGACCCTCGCAGTGCTTTATTTGGTGGCAGGACAGAGGTGTCTTGCATTAGTCATCGGGTTAAGGCTTTAGAGAAAGTGGAGTACATTGATTATACCTCACTGTATCCGTACTGTCAGAGTGAATTTCTCTACCCTGTATCACATCCTGAAATCCTGTTTCCTCCTTTTGAAAGAAGAATAGAAGAATATTTCGGGTTCATAAAGTGTAAAATATTACCGCCGAGAAATCTTTTTTTTCCTGTATTACCAATGAGGGGAAGTCAGGGAAAACTAATATTTACACTATGCCGGACGTGTGCTGAAATTAATAATCAGTTGACAGGTTGTAGCCATGAAAAAGAGGAGCGGGCACTCACAGGCTTGTATGTATCCGTTGAGTTGAACGAGGCAATTAAGAATGGCTACATTGTTCTAGAATTGTATGAGGTTTGGCATTTTAAGGCTCAGTCAAATACACTTTTTAAGGACTATATCAGCTGCTTTCTGAAGCTGAAACAGGAGGCAAGTGGGTATCCGGATAATGTCACTGATGCTAAAAGCCGTGCTGAATATATCAGCCGTTATAAAGAGCATCAGGGTATTGAATTAGACCCAGCTAAAATTTCAAAAAACCCTGTAAAGAGGCAGATAGCTAAATTACTTTTAAATTCTTTATGGGGAAAATTCGCCCAAAGATCAAATTTGCTAACGACAACTTTGGTACGACAGCCAGAAAAATTATTTAAATTCCTTTTTTCAGACCTCTACGAGCTTTCGAGTTTCCACTTCATTAATGAGACCGTAGCAATTGTACAGTATCGTTTCAAAGCGTCATGTGTTAAGAACCCTGGCAATGTTAATATCTTTTTGGCTTCGTTTACGACAGCTTATGGGAGAATTGTTTTAAACAGGGAGCTTCAGAAACTTAACCATCGCGTTTTATACACAGACACCGACAGTATAGTGCATTTGACGTCCGCTGATGATCAATATGTACCAGCCCTAGGCGAATATCTAGGGGATTTAACAAGTGAACTTGACTATGGGGACTACATTACAGATTGGGTGGCTGCAGGGCCAAAGACGTATGGTTATCGCACTAAGAACTTAACAGTATGCCTTAAAGCCAAGGGTATACGGCAGGATTACCATAACTCTCAAAATGTGTGTTTTGACAATGTCAGAGAATTAGTCGCGTGTTTCCAAAAAGACCAAAAATCATCCCGAACTATCTCTTCGCATTACACTAAAATTGTGAGGGATATAAAGTCCTTTGATCTACGCACCAGGCAATGTGAAATCAAATTCAAGGTGGTCTTTGACAAACGACAGCTTTTAGCGGATGGATCAACACTGCCATTTGGCTATTGATGATAATGATGATGATTTTGTAAAATAATGAATAAAATGCATGTATATACTTTGTATGTATATAATAAAAAAATGAAAATTGTATTCCTACTGTTCATTGCAGGTGTATTCTTTTACACTATAATAAAAACAAATAAAAAAAAAAGGTGCTTTTTTTTTTCTCCTCTCTCTCTGGCTCTCTCTCTCTCTCTCTCACTGAAGAAGAAGAGGGGGGTAATATGGGAGCTGTCCTCTCATGAGGGTGCAGACTAGTGCTGGAAAAAAAAAAAAAAAAGGGGGGGAACTCTCCGTGGTGCTGAAGCTGAAAAAAAAAAGAAAAAGGGGGGGAACTCTCCGTGGTGCTGAAGCTGAAAAAAAAAATCAGTCATTATTTTTTACATTTTAAAGAGGCTGCAGTCTGAAAAAAACAGATTATAGAACTGATAGAACTGATGATAAATTAACCCTCTGATTGACAAGTCGGCACATTGTATGAAAACTAAGGGGGGCATGCAGGGTATGACCGGCAGAATGGAAGAAGTGAATTTTGATGCTAGATTAGAACTACCTTTTACCTGCGTTGTAATAGGGGCTAGTGGATGTGGAAAAAGTGTTTTTGTTAAGAGTCTAATAGAGAATATGCCCAGTGTCTTTACAGCTATACCCTCAAAGATTATATGGTCATTTAATAGCTATCAGCCTATGTACGATGAATTATCTCAATTAGGGGTGCATTTTGTAGAAGGAATCCCCTCATCGCTCACAGACGAAGTTATTTTCCCACCTAATCAACATAATCTCTTAGTTATTGATGACTCAATGACAGATGGTTCTGACAATTTAGAACTCTGTCTTGCATTTACGCAATATAGACACCATAAAAGTCTTTCTGTTTTTTATCTGGTTCAGAATCTTTTCAACCAGGGGAAATATTCACGCACAATTAGCCTCAACGCATCCTATATGGTCATTTTTAAGAACCCCAGAGATAAGAATCAGCTAAGCATTTTAGGCAGACAGATGTTCCCCGGGAAGAGCAAATTTTTTCTCAGTGTTTATGAAGACGCCACAAGTCATCCTCATTCATATTTATTGATAGATTTGCGAGCGTCATGCCCAGAACGGTTTAGGCTGAGAACCTGTCTACTGGAAAAGCCAGGTGAGCTGCCGGCCGCCTATGTGTATAAGAGTTAAGAATTAAGATGTCAAAAAGGGTCAGACGGAACCTCCCTGTTTTAAAGGCCTTGCCTATATCACGTCCGGTTGACTGCAAAGCATTTTTTTTACATTGTTCGAATGACTTGATGCTAACGCTGAGCGAGATATGCTTGAATCTTTTACGGGGAAATTTACCTCTGAAATCCTGTCAATATAAGAGGTTAAAGAAGCATTGTAAAATTATTAAGCTATTCTCCCAGAGGAAGACAAGTTTAAAACGCAAACGTCGTCTCGTGATCCAATCGGGAGGGTTTCTAGGGACACTGCTCTCTATAGCCATACCTTTGATCACAGGACTCATTGCCAGTCGAAGATGAGCTTCAATAAGGTATACCTACTCTCAGCTCAACAGTTGAACAATTTAATCCCTAAAAATGGCCCAGCTGATACCATAATTACCTCCACGCAGCAGGATTTGGAGAATAAAATGCAGACTGTATTGAACGAGCAGGGTGTGAGCTCTTATGAAAAAGCCCATCATTATAATATACTCCTGCAAAAGTTACAGGGGCTCATCCGAAGAGCGGGGAAAACGGAGCAAACAGAGCAGGATACACAGCTGAAAGAAGACCGCAAAACTGCAGAGCGAGAAGTTCCACAGTCAAATGATGATGACATATTACAACATCTAGCCATCAGGAGTCGGAAAAATGCTGGTTTTATTTTAAAGAGGCTACAAGATTCCAATGGAGGCGTGAAATGGAATTCTTCGGGCGAGATCATTATAAATGGCGATGCCATTAAGGGTTCACATATCGTAGATTTATTAAGAACTCTATCATACCAGAAATCACAGGGGGATAATAATCCTACAGGGTGGGATGCTTTTCTAAATATAATTTCAGAGTTAAATATCCCTCTTACAAGTGTCTCCAATCTGCAGGCCAGGAGACATTTACAGGGGGTGAAAGATTCTATAATGGTTGACAGCCCATATACCCCCTCAAGACAACCGAGTAGGAAGAAAAAAAAAAAAGGGGTAGCTCCTACGTTCAGCACACCACAACAGTGGTTAACTTTCCCTGAGCCGTAATATACTATACAGATACAGCTATATGTTATGAATAATAATGTCCGCATGATATGACTTTCAATAAAAAATATTTATTGATACAAACATGTGTATACTGTTTTCATTTCATAAAATTGTGACATTTTTTAAATAGCTTTAGACTACATGCATTCTGACAATGTGTATCATAGTTAGGACGTGTTTTACATTTCCTGATTCTTTTTACAAAACTGGTCACTAGAATGTCATTTCTTCGCAAGTCATCAGAATAAAGTCTCATCGTTTCTTGAAAAGAACACCCTTGATGACGATGGGATAGAAAAAATATAACATGCGCTCCACAAGTGGTAGAGAAATCAGACTGCACTTGACTTATATTAAATCTAATTTCAGAAGCATGCTGCGATATAAATTTTAAGAAAGCCGGCGGATAGAAAGGAGCATCCGGAGGGTGTCCGTAAGAATCAAAAAAGCACGCTTTTTCGTCTTCAGCCTCCAAAATAATCCCCAGCCAGTGTTCACCTTCTTTATTTCTGGGATCTGTATTTACCACAATGTACAAGGGACGTTTTTCAATTTTAGACGGCAGGAGGTCGCATGGCCAAACGCCTCCGAATGCAGGACCTAGAATCGGAGCCAGTATGCTTTGGATTTGATAGCTGTCCATCTCTCTCTCTCTCTCTCTCTGCTCTGCTCAATATTCCATAAGAACCTGGCGTCTGGAGTTTATCTGTATCATACTATCATAACACGAATAAACCACCAGACTAACAGTGCGAGGTAGAGCCGTGCGGAAGCGCATATCTAAGCGGCAGGTTCCATCAACTCCCGCTGATACACTTTCGCTGTCTAATTCATCATCTCTTGACAGGTTAAGAACAAACAGGGAATATCCATTTTCAAAATCCTCCCTGTTAATACACAGGGGGCTGTCTTTCATATGCCTGTTTGTAGCCAGGAAAATATTGTAAAACTCTCTGACAGTGTGATGCTGTGTAAAATTGGGTGTGAAAGGTTTGCTTGGCACGTGGCGTCCGTTGACAGATAAACTTAAATATTCAAGGTCGAAATGTTGAAATCTGAAAGACAAAAAAATATATATATATATATTATTATTATTATTATTATTATAAAAAAAAAAAAAAAAAAGTAAAAAAAAAAAAAGAAAAAAAAAAAAATTGTTTTATAGCAAGTGTAATATAATAATAATAATAATAATCATACCTGAACGGGTTTCTGTTACGAGACCCCACAAAAGCCACATGGTCAACTAGTCCTATGACCAGGTATCGTGGGAGCCGTCCGAGGAAGAGGTTGTCTTGTGAGCAGACCCGTGACTGCGCAGGAATAGTATAATTTTTAACAATCACTCTGCTTATAGGATATAAGGCATTCGATTTCGTCAATGCAGCTGCATGTCCCAGCATAACAGGAGGTGCTACTTCGACTTTCTTTGCAAAAATACTGGCTGATAGAATTTTCAGTTCATATGTTTTATCCGCAGGACACATGAGTGTGAAAGCACTTTTAGCTTTTACCAGTTTCAACCTTACATCCACATTATTTAAGAGAAGTCTGTCTGTGAAGAATATATCCGAATGTAAGGGGCCCAGTAGGACAAACTCCTGCGATTGTTTACAGAACTGAGAACGCTTGACAAGGCCTGTGTTCGGTCCATCCTCTGCAACATTGATAGAATCCATTTCATTTTCATCTTTATACCATAACCCTGCTGAAAATTGGCTCTTTAATGTGGCCGGTGAAAAGTTTAACAGCGTTTCAATCATCGCTCTATAGGGATGTGTTGCTGATGAGGCAGAGATTAAAACATCATTCAAAGTTATATCAACCTGCGAGAACATACAGTTAAGTGGATATTGAATTATGGATATATCATCCTCTGGTCTGAGGTTAGAGCCATCCGCGTTCGTGATCTTAAGACGCAGATATAGCAAGGTGGAGTTTAGATCAAGATAACGGTCACCATTTCCTGGAATTAAAAACTCTATAAAGTCAGAGTCAGAAATCGTGTTCAAGGGGTTAATCTCGACATAATTAGTGTCAACCACACTTAATTGTATCATAGCCGACGAAAATATGTCGAGCTCACTCTTGGTGCATTCTGTTGACATGGAGTGTGGTAGAGACATCTTTTGTTTTAAAATATATCCCGACTGCTGCTCCAGTGTTTGCCGCGACCTTTACGTTTCTTCAGGGGGCGTGTGTGTGACCGAGTCTTGGCTGACTTATGCTTTTTATGGGTAGCTGGGGGTAGAGCAGATCTTTTCTTTTTCCGTTTTCTCTGTGACAAACGCATTATCCCGGATCCTTCCTGTTTAGTATCACTGCCTCGCATCAAGCGACTGGTTACAGCAGAAACGACGTCAGAAGCTATGCCTTTAGCGGCTGTCGACAGGTGTGGTTTTGCTAGAGTTGCTCCACGTTTAAGAAAAGGCAAAACGAAACGAAAAGCGCGGCTTAGCATACTACCTAAACCACGACCGTACATGGTAGGTGCTCCAATAAAACCAGGTAGACCATGACCGGCCTGGTTTGTATAATATGAAACAAAACGCTGCTGATCCATTTTTTTTTTTTTTTTTTTTTTTTTTAATTAAATTTTTATTATTATTATTTATTTATTTTCCCCCACACTGTTTATACTGATGAATTTGATGAAGGACGCAGGTGAAGTTTACAATACGTTTTCCCGTAAGTGAAGTTAATTAGTTTATTCAAGTCGCTTTTTATTTCAATTTTAATACTGTCCAAAATCTTCTTATTTACAGGTACGTAGTGAAGCCTATTATATGAGATTATGACTGGCTCTCCATAAGACCCCTGCTTTTCAACTATTCTCAGAAGAGGTGCTTGAAATTCTCCACAATGTTGAGCCTCACAGATATTGCTGTAGACGTAAAAGCAATATTGGCCCGCATGTATATCACTTGGGTAGTGTGGGGTATACACCTTTTTTAATCTCACCCATACTCCAGGTTCGAAACCCAGCATATAGGCCATGGGGGCCTTAAAACGAATTGAATATTTTTCGGAGGCATGCACCAGCACCTTTTTAAGGATGGCATTATACTCAATAAAAATAGTCAGGCCTGAATCAGAAAACAGGGTATTCATTTCTAATACCAGCCTGTCTATGTCATCATAATGTCCAGATTTAATTTTCTGAATCACGGGGAGTTGACTGTCTACCGAGTGATCCAGTACATGATAAGTACATTCACGGCTGACTATATTAAGCCATGTATGACAGTACATCATTTCAGCTAATGCCACTTCATATTGGCCTTGTAATTCTATAGGCTGTGACAGCGTTATTGTATAATCTGAACTAGTATTATCGGGAAAGATGTTATGACACGCATTTGATGGTAATGTCAGATAGAAAGATTTACGTTCATCCATTGTTGAATTCCTTCCTTCCAACAGCCGTGTGTTTTAGAACTGAGTGTGCAGGGTTGATAAGCATAGCTTTTCATATGGAGTGCAGTTCAGCTATTTCTTCTTTTTCTTCTTCTTTTTCTTCAGCATGTGGCTGTCAATATCCTTGATGTCTTTAAATGCAATCCATGAGTTAAAACGTGGGGCCCAACCCCTCCACTGCACCAGCGCCATTTTCTGACCATTTTTCAGCTGTGTATCTAAGATTTGCGCTATTTGGAAAGTCTTACCAGGTGAAATTTTAACTTTCTGCAGCTCCTTCTCATAGAATGTACCTTTAATAATTTCTCCCTGTATATCCCTTAATGTATATACCACTGGCTCGCGGGGGATACACTCGTTAACTATGAAATGCTCATCCGTGAATGATTTCTCATACATCTTATCAAACACAGACCTATATTTTGATATACGCACTATATCCCCCTCTCGGAATTTATATTTGATTAATACAGTCCTTATAGGTATATCTCCATATAAATTCTCAAACACACGTTTTGTGTTTTCAACAGTAACCTCAATTGGTTTCATTTTGATGCTACTGTGATAACTATTATTATAGCTATGGACTAAATCCTGAAGTACATCTATATACCGGTGTGTATTCTTAGCTGTAAAAAATCGCCACATTCTCTCTTTAAGAGTCCGGTTATATCGCTCAACCGTTTGCGATTTCAGATTACTCCCTGTAGCGAAATGTATAATTTTATGTCTCTTCATAAGTGTATTAAAATGTTTATTGAAGAATTCACCCCCGGCATCAGTTTGAATTTTGACAGGCGTGTTACTCTCAGCTAGAATAGTTCTAAAAGCATCTGTCACATGTTTGCCTGTCTTGTTTTTTAAGGGACGGACCCAAGCTTTTTTAGAGAATAGGTCTATTACAGTTAGTAAAAATTTATTATTATCATTATGCTTCGATAAGGCACTGACATCCACAAGATCCGCTTGAAATTGGTATAATGCACGTGGAACAAATACACGATTCCTGGGAAATGTTTTTCTTGCAGGACGGTGTAAACTATAAGCATCCTGACCTGACAGAAAGTCTGCTACATGTGCTGGTCTAACTTTTAGGCCTGTATGCTTTTTTAAGGCATCTGTCAATCTTTCTTTCCCTCCAAATGAACCAGGATTCCTAGGATTATAATATATCCGGGTCATTACATTTTGTACCTTCTTTGAAGCCATAATATCACAATGTCATGCTGATTGAAATAATCATAATATATATATATATATATAGTTTATACACACATGCGGACAACTGCATGAAAATAATGTCAGCCGGTTACACCACTGTATCCTAAACGGAATTTATTTATTATTATTGTTTTCTTCATTACACATAATACATTTAAAAAAAAAAAAAGCTAATTATAATAACAGAATAACACTGAATAAAATACCCACACCATTCTGGGCAATAATATATGAATGCACTAGCTTGAATACATTATCAACATCCACAGTCTGACTATGCAGCAGTTTATAAACTATGACATCTACAAGCAGAGTATAGAAAGAAAAGAGATGAGCTAATTGGAAAGTAGGATAAGAGATCATATTATTCAAAATCAGATACAGCGATTTCTCAAAATCATTAGTAGTTGATAACTTTATCACCATAAGATCCCACTCATGTATTTTCCCCGTCTCTCTAGCAAGCATTATGAGTTTTTCAAAGTGGGATATATGTTCAGAGCTGGCTATATTATAGAGAGTGACATCATTGACTTTATTAGCAATTATAAGCTTTAACCTCGAATTGATTTCTGAGGTCAGAAAGCCCCCAACCCAGTTCCCCATAGTCTTTTCACTATGTGACAGTATCTCCTCCGCCAGCCTCCACTGTAGCAGGGCCTCCTTCCACGGTAGCAGCAGCAGCAGGCCTCCAGAATGTGACTAGGGCGTCCAAAGCATCTATCTTAGCTGTGTCTTCCCCCACAAACTCCGCCAGGATATCATCGAGGGTCTCTTGAATATCTGTAGATTTCTTCAGCTCAAAAAGAATAGCTTCACAGGCTCCCTGGATTCGGATTGCATCTGTAGAAAAACCTCGAAATTCCAGCAAACGTCTGAGTCCGGGAATGAAACGGTCTGTCCACACCCTCTCCACCAATAGATCGAAGTACTTGTTGTAGAAGTTATACACATAAGGGTATAGACAAGGGTGCTCCCGTTGAGACGGGTGATCAGTCAGACATCCATAACAGACAGACTTCAGCTGTTCAGCCATGGCAATAAGCAGAATTGAGACAAGCCCTGTCTTTATAGACTCCAGAAAGAGATCATCAAACTTGCCATCAGGGTGATCCGTGGTTAGAGTTGAATTTAAAGGAGACAGGGTAGATTCATCAACTGCCTCAACTGCCTCTGGCTCTTCCACTATACTGAACGGCTCGGATGGTGAAGATGGTGAATCGCTGTAGTCACAGAGCCGGTATAACTGGAGTTCAGGATCGCTGATGGGGGTGAAATGGAGTGTACCATTGCTCACTCCACCACGTCGGTAAAACATGACCTCAGGATCCGCGAAAGGGTTGAAAGGCGCGGCATCATTGCTCTCTCCTCCAGGTTCCTCAGTGAATAGAGGGACTGTTGGCCCGTTGATATCGAATATTGGGGCGGTTGCCTTGCCGATCATTTTGAAAAGCACCGGGGATGTCTGGTTGTCTGGATGTCTAACCCTCTTATATAGTTTGCCCCAAAAACAGGAAGAATGATATAAAAGCATAATATGGGAGGAGTTATGATAAACGTGGGAGGGGCTATAGTCATAGCCTAACCCTTGACCTAGATTCTAAGCCACAATGATGTTTTTTCATGAATATCATTAGAATTCTACAGCTCAGAAAAATACCCTCACAGGTTCCTAGGATTCTGCCTGCAGATGTAAAAAGAACGGAGAAGGCGTACGAGTCCAGGAATGAAACGCTCAGTCCACAGTCTCTTCATTAATGATCTGAAGTCATCCTCAAGAGGGTCCAGACAGGGACGCTCCTGTAGAGACGGGTGGCCATTTTGACAACAATTACATGTAAACTTAATTTCATCACCCAGCACTGAATCAATCCCCGCTTTTAATGTCTCCAGAAAGAGCTCACCTAACAGACCATCAGGTTGATCCAGGGTTAGAGTTGAATTTAAGGGAGAAGGGGCTGATTTATCAACTCCAGGTCCTTCATGACAGGCCTCTTTACAGGATAGTGCCACTGACGCCATGTTGAAAAGCAGGGAAATCTGTATGTCTGAACATCCAAAAGTCTAACCCTAACCCTATATACAGTTTACAGCAGGAAGAATTATGTAAAAAATAAAATAAAATATAAAAAAAGTGTGAAACTGAAGGACAGGATGTATCATTAGGGCCTAGAATCTAGATTCAAGGCCAGAATGTTACATCCAGTCCATCAGTTTCCAGATCAGCCTCATAACCCTGGCTAACCTCATAACCCTGGCTAACCTCATAACCCTGGCTAACCTCCTTCCTGACTGTGGCTGGAACCCCAGCAGGGGCGAGCTGCATGCGTCTAACGGTTCTCCGTTTCTTTGCAGGATTATTATCTATCATAATCTCACCCGCCAGATTTCCACAAATGAAACGTCGCTCCAGCAGAGCCATTTTCACCCTTTCCACTCTCAGACTTCCAAAGTAAACCTCAAGTTCTTTCATTAACTGACGCACAATCCAGATATCATCCAGGTGGAATGCTAGATGAATAGGATACCCCCTCTCCTTCTGCATGACATTCGTGGGTATGTGTTCTGTATCCTGTCCATCCTTCCTGAATCTCACCAGAAGCCATTTAAATGATCTGGAACAGTCCACAATGAAAGCCTGCTCTCTCCCTCCACGTCCGCCGGCCTCTGAATCCACTTCAACCATATGAGAACGCTTGTATTCACGGTACTGCTCCATTCGACCAGTCTGTAGGTAATCACAAAACTCCAGGATCGACTCCTTCAGTGTTTCAAATTCAGAGGCATACACCCGCAGCTCTCGCTGATTTTCCTCATACATGCTCTCTCCATCTTCAACAGTCTTCAGGGTAACCCATGGCGATCTACTGTTGCACTGCATGTAGAGGCATAGCAGTCTTCGGGAGCGGACCAGCTGCCATATATTCTTATCATCACTGCTATAGATCAGACCTTTGGACGGCATTTTTTCCTTCTCTTTTATTTTATTTTTATTTTTATTTTTATTAGCGGATTTATATGACATCAACTCCAATCCACTCTATGGTATTTAAAGGCGAGGGTACAGACAGGGGGAGGACTGAACAGGGGATGGTGGGTGTGGCCTGCATGCGCACGCATACCATTGTATAGGTCTGAACTTGAAGGTCCCCATGACCTATAGCTGACCTCTATCAAAGTCTGTCTGGACATAGCCTTGAACTTCAACTTCCCATGACCTTATGACCTCTAGGACAATAGGATAGATTAACCATTGTCTACACCCATTGTCTAATCATAAGGGGGCGTGTCAAGGTCATCAATCAAACTAAAACGGGCATGAAGTGAAGTATGCTGGTTTAATATTTCTCTAACATATTGCCCCTCAAATGCCCCAGCCACTACAGCATCGTTCATGTGAACTACTTTGTCCACGGTTATTCATTGCAATGAAGAAAAATCGCTATATGATCAGCGACGGCTTGTCACCGTTAGCGAGCACGGGTTGAATGCAAGCTTCAAGCCGGCCGGACCACCCAACCATGCGCTATACATAGCGATTCTCATAATTTCAACAGGCTTACATATTACATCATAAACATACTATTTCACATGAACAATGGTGAAACTAAGATATGGGGATAATATTATACTTGCAATGAAATCGCATTGCGTTTTCAATATAATACTGCTGGGTCGAACACACAGTCACACCCTCGCGCTGTGATTGGCTAAGACTCCGCGTCACCCCCCACACAGACCCTCCTCCCAACACACTTCCTGACGTCCCGAGATATAAACAACAGTGGATATAAACAGATACAAACACATAGAGGGAGACAAAGGGAGAGTGTATGTCTACAGGGCAGCAGCTCAGCATCAAAATATAGGGGAAGATAGAGGGAATAAGGCCACAAATATAGATAGATAAATATTTTGATTTTTGGCTGAAAACCTGCCTATATCACCTTTAAATTATATCTGTGACTTGGAAAATTATGTTTTGAGAGTTTGTTTGGTTAATTGACAGCACATGGTTTGTTTGGGTTTGTTCAGTTCATAGTTCATAATTAAACATTTTGAAGTTCATGGTTCTATTTTAGTTATTTTTTCTTTTTCAAAAGTATTGCCTGGCCCATAACCGCAGACTTAAAAAAAGAAAACACTTATAAATAGAGTAACAACTTTAATATACAATATCTCCATTATCATTATCCAAATTAATTCCTTATTATATATATATTTCTTTTTACATTTTCACATTTTGCAATGTGAAATGCCACTGAATTCAATCCTTTTTTCCCCATGTCTTCATTATGGGCCTGTTCTCAGTTCTGTTCTCAGAGCCTGCATATCTCCGCGTGCTGAAAACAGTTGATCTACAAGCTGAGTGAGCTTGTAGATCAGCTATTTTCAGCATGGAACACGAAGTTGAACGTGAGAAAGCGACGTTCACACACGTAAGAAATTCACAATGACGTTCGTCAAGTAGAAATACAGTACGTTCCGTTCACCCAAAATATGAAAGTGTTCGTGAACAATCGTTCTTTAAACGGGTTCAGGGACAACACTGCAAATACCTATAGTACATTTCAAACGTAATAAGACTAGTAAGAATAAAACATAAGAAAATATTAATCTATTATTAGCACATTTTGACCTGAGATCAGATTCTAAAAATGTCTTCTACATCCTGACAGTTTTCTGAAAAAGCTATGTTTCTATGTCAGTGGTTCTTCGATTTTTCAAAAATAGCAGACCTACAAGCTCGTAGCTTGTAGGTCTGCTATTTTTCAATAGCTAAAGCATAACATAATGCTAACACCAAAAGGGGTTAGGGTAGGTTTACTCTATTCTGGACTAATCGTCATACATGATCACAAGACTGTTTCAATTGTCCTTTAAAAGCTGTGAAAGTGGGGATCTCCCTCAATGTAAAGGCTCATACATAGTCTGGATTTTCGGTGGTTAGGTGACCACCGAACTACAACATGACGTCACGAGCTGCGGTGAAGAGCAAACCACCGCCACCGCTCCAACCCTTCTCTCTGTTTTTACTCACCATCACTCAACGTTATTTAAGCTCCGGTGGTCAGCTCACCACCGGAGCGGTGGTCACCTCACCACCGAAAATCCAGTCTATGAATGGGCCTTAAGAGGGAGCTCCTTCCAGTATTGACATCCTTTTGTGGACAGTACATTTTGGCAACAAACGCTCCGTTCCCATTGAAAAGCATTGCCAGAATCCGCCAACATAGGTAAAATTCTGGTTTCTGTCTTCTCCCAGAACAGAAGAGATTGCTGCTTTCACAAAACCCCTATAAAAATACACAAGTAACACAAAGTGATAATAATCAGATTCTAAAAAATAAATGTCTCTCTGCCACTGCCCATATGAGTTATGATTTAACAGTTTAAACAAAACAAACATGTCAACACAAAGAACCACTGCCCATATGAGTTATGATTTAACAGTTTAAACAAAACAAACATGTCAACACAAAGAACAGCTACAGAAATGTAACAGTTTAAACAAAACAAACATGTCAACACAAAGAACAGCTACAGAAATGTAACAGCTTGTCAGAACTTTATTGCATTGTTGCACGAGCACAATAATGAATATGCATTTTTAAACTCTGACAAATGTGGAAAAACTCTGATCATATTATTCTACCAGTAGCTGCAGGTAATACAATAAATTTAAAGTAAATTGGATAAATCATCATTTTACATTCATATCAACTGGAGAATAAAGTGTATTGAACTGTTTTATTTAGGCATGTTGCTATTGTCAGATTAGATTATGTGATTAATCTGCTTTGCATCTATATGACCTGTCATTTCCATCCTGGATTAGAATGAATTACTGCAAACTTGTATGTTTGTGAAGACAGCGGCGTTAAAGAACTAAAATGTTCTATTGTTCAACTTTTCTCACAGACTTTAGCTACTAATTTCTTCCCTTTGTATGAATAGTTCTATCTCTGTTTAGAGTTGGCCTACAAATGAAGCCTTTACCACAAACTGATCAAGTGAAGTCCTTTTCCCCTGTATGGTTCCTCATGTGTCTTTAGAACATCCATTCGAGTATAGTCTTTACCACATACTGAACAACTAAATGGCTTTTCCCCTGTATGACTCCTAGTGTGTGTATTTAGATTAGTTATTTGACGAAAGCCTTTGCCACAATTTTTACAAGTAAAGGGTCTTTCCCCTGTATGAGTCCTCATGTGTGTTTTTAGAACATCCATTCGAGTATAGTCTTTACCACATACTGTACAAGTATACAACTTTTCCCCTGTATGAACCCTCATGTGTGATTTTAAATGACGATTATCACTAAATGTGTTGCCACAAACTGTGCAAGTAAAGGGCTTTTCCCCTGTATGCATCCTCATGTGCGTTTTTAGTAATGGTTTTGTAACCCAGCCTTTGCCACAAATCGTACACTTAAAGGGCTTATCCCCTGTATGCCACCGCATGTGTTTTTTCAGATCACCCTTTTCGTTAAAGCCTTTGCCACAAACTGTACAAAGGAAGGTTTTTTTCCCCTGTATGAGTCTTCATGTGCCTTTTTAGATCAGCTTTCTTAACACAACCTTGACCACAAACTGTACAAATACAGGGTCTTTCCCCTGTGTGAGACATAAATGTGTTTTTAGGTTACTCACTTGTCTAAACCTTTTGCCACAATGTATACAAGTAAAGGGCTTTGTTTGCCTTTACTTGTAACTGCACAACCATTATTTATGCTAAGTTTGCAACACTTTTATGTAGATGTGGTGATAAGTATCGGCCTCTATTTAATCAGATTGATGTTCAGTACTTGATGTAGTAAAACTATTTCCACATCGACCACAAGGGAGCAGTTTAAATCCATTGTGTACAACCTTGTGAAAGTCTACATCCTTTGAGCATCTGAAAGCTTTTCTACTCACATATAGGGTTTCTCTCTGGTGTGAATTTTCTGGTGCGTTTTAAGGTTAGACATTCTAGAGAAGCGTTTTCCACACTGATCACATCCATAGGGTTTCTCTCCAGTGTGAATTCTCTGGTGGTTTTTAAGGCTGGATATTCGAGAGAAGTGTTGTCCACACTGATCACATCCATAGGGTTTCTCTCCAGTGTGAATTTGCTTGTGTGTTTTAAGGTGGGGCATTTGAGAGAAGTGTTGTCCACACTGATCACATCCATAGGGTTTCTCTCCAGTGTGAATTCTTTGGTGGATTTTAAGGCTGGACATTTGAGAGAAGTGTTGTCCACAATGATCACAACCATATGGTTTCTCTCCAGTGTGAATTCTTTGGTGTCTTTTAAGCCTGGCCATTTCAGAGAAATGTTGTCCACACTGATCACATCCATAGGGTTTCTCTCCAGTGTGAATTATCTCGTGGCTTTTAAGGTGGGACATTTGAGAGAAGTATTGTCCACAATGATCACATCCATATGGTTTCTCTCCAGTGTGAATTCGCTGGTGTGTTTTAAGGTTGGCCAAATGAGAGAAGTGTTGTCCACACTGATCACAACCATATGGTTTCTCCCCGGTGTGAATTCTCTGGTGGATTTTAAGGTGGGACATTCTACAGAAGCGTTGTCCACACTGATCACATCTATAGGGTTTCTCTCCAGTGTGAATTCTCTGGTGGTTTTTAAGGCTGGATATTCGAGAGAAGTGTTGTCCACACTGATCACATCCATAGGGTTTCTCTCCAGTGTGAATTCTCTGGTGTGTTTTAAGGTGGGATTTGTAATGGAAGCGTTGTCCACACTGGTCACAGTCGTGCTGTTTTGGGTTAGCCAAGATTCTATGTGCATTTACTGTTGGAAAGACAGGGAGGCCAGACTGATGATGCAACACTGGATTGGAAACAAATTGAGAGGTTGAACGACAGACTTTTATGGACTGAAATGTACATTAACTATTACATAATAATAATAAATTACATGATTATATAATGATTCAGTGGTAAGTAATAGGCCCACTAGAAGCACTTTTAGAGTGAATGAACCTGTGAGACAATATAAAGGCAAAAACACGATCTGAATCAAATTACAATGAAAAAAAGCGGAAGATTTAGAATGCAATGTTTTAATCATCCAAATATGACAGGTGAAAGGGACAAGTAACATACCATGGTCTTTGGGTTCCTCCTGTTCAGCAGAGTTGAGGTTGACAGAGTTCATCTTCTCCTGAAGTCTGGAGTCCACAGTCAGATCTGATCAGAAATGATTGACATCATGGACAGGGCTCAAGACTAACTTTTTCACAGGTAGCACTGGTGCACAAATTAGGTAGCACCATTTTTTTCTTTGTATAGCGTGGTATTAATACATGATCTCATCATGCCCCCACATAGGGCGCCATTTATTTATGTAATGGTTTCCACCATTAAAGGTTTGAATCATAAAACCCCCTACAAAGATCACTGTGTAAAAAACAGCAACCTACCTGCCTGGTTATACACTGTAGATGGTTTCAACACAACACAAAGTCACTCAGTCAATAAAGGCAATATTTATATTCCACACAGAAAGTCAGTTTAAGGTTTTGTGTTGAAAATTAAATGCAGTCCAAACCTTTGGGATTAATGAAGTGACAATTTGTACAATATCCCATTACCCAAATTAATTCCTTATTATAATATTTTTTACATTTTGGAAAAAATCTTCAGACCTGAATATAGATTCGCCTTGGTTCGTCCAGTTTGTACCGCGGCAGGTCGCGCGGCGCCCGTTTGCGCAATTCTCGTCTTTGCATTGACTTTGTACGTAATCGCACCGATCTGACCATCCAAGTCTGAAGGGCTTATTGGTGGGTTTTGGTGAACGATGGTTCTCTGAACACTGGGCGTCAGGCCAACGTCCAATGTTTTTATCAATGGAACGGGCAAGCACTGTGGGATGTTTTTTTTCCCCTCCACTCATCATTCTAGCAAGTCGCACCTGTGCGACCTCGTTTAATTTTAACTTGCACGTTAAGAAATTAAGTATCATATGCGACCTATTAAAGGTAGAGTAAGTGATTTCACTCAAAAAACCTTAGGTTTCGTTTTTGGCTGTGGGACCTAAGCCTTCGTCCAATCAGGATAGAGAGTCAAAAACGAAACCTAAGGTTTTTTGACCCCCAGGGGTTAACTGGGGACAGGGAGGAACTCCTTATATGGTCAGCACACTCTATAGTAGAGAGGATTATCACAACAAAACAAAAAAATAAGTGATATTTGAATTAAGTGAAATCACTTACTCTACCTTTAACCCATTTTGGGCGGGAACCCATTTTGGTGTTAGCATGTCGTGCTTTAGCTATTGAAAAATAGCAGATCTACAAGATCATAGCGCGCCACCGAGTGGCGCGCTACGAGCTTGTAGCTCTGCTATTTTCACATCGCATGTTCCCCCGCTTCGGATCTTCGGTGTGTCGGAAAAGCGTGCACACCCCCTATGGACCGATACTCAAGTGTCAGTATTGAAAGTGAATACGTTGGAATCGGAACAGCTCTAGATCAAAACATACATACCCATCCTGTGCATCTGCACTACAGGTTGAAACATTGCATCAAACAGTCCACGTCGCTCATCCATCTCTCTGTGTTCTCTCTCTGTTGATACTAGTGTAGACCTCTCCCTGTGGTGCTCTGTGGAAATCACCATTAGATAAATATATATATTTATTTAGTTACTCAGCAACCTTACATACACTGAAGAGCTTCAACAATACACTGCTAGTTTTCTGCTCAATCATTTCATCACATTAAACTTTTTATCTACTATGATGGAGACGTATATATTATGATTACATATCACAGAAAAGTAAAGTAAATTCTTCATGGTCACGGATAGTCGTTTAATTATAAAGAATCCCTAGCTTGTTCCTCAACTCACCTTGCCTCCTCCAGTTCCAGATACACGCCTATGCTTGCACCCAAAGCCCTCATTTCAGAAATAAATGGTGTGGCAAAAATACGTTACCACTTAAGCACCATTTCCCAATTAGTCGACCTACAAGTATACTGTACACTAGTATATCCACTATTTATGCCATTCTGGAGGGAAGCTAATAAATGTATGGTTGAAGTCAGACAAGAATACATATCTATAACATGCGTTATATGTCAGGCATGGATTGAGGCACTCAGCTTTGATTTGCAGTCAACTTACTGATGTCCAGATTGTCTTCAGTTTCATGGTCTTCAGGTTCCTGTTTAAGGAGGTCTTCAGGTTCCTGTTTAAGGAGGTCTTCAGGTTCCTGTTTAAGGTAGTCTTCAGGTTCCTGTTTAAGGAGGTCTTCAGGTTCCTGTTTAAGGTAGTCTTCAGGTCCCTGTTTAAGGTGGTCTTCATGTTCCTGTTTAAGGTAGTCTTCAGGTTCCTGTTTAAGGAGGTCTTCAGGTTCCTGTTTAAGGTGGTCTTCAGGTCCCTGTTTAAGGTAGTCTTCATGTTCCTGTTTAAGGTAGTCTTCAGGTTCCTGTTTAAGGAGGTCTTCAGGTTCCTGTTTAAGGTAGTCTTCAGGTGCCTGGTGGTCTTCAGCTGCCTGGTGGTCTTCAGGTGCCTGGTGGTCTTCAGGTGCCTGTTTAAGGTGGTCTTCAGGTTCCTGCTTAAGGTGGTCTTCAGGTTCCTGCTTAAGGTGGTCTTCAGGTCCCTGTTTAAGGTGGTTTTCAGGTGCCTGGTGGTCTTCAGGTGCCTGGTGGTCTTCAGGTTCCAGTTTAAGGTGGTCTTCAGGTTCCAGTTTAAGGTGGTCTTCAGGTTCCTGTTTAAGGTGGTCTACAAGTTCCTGTTTAAGGTCCACCATTTTGTCTGGAATGAAGCAGTAGAATAAGGATAATAAGAATAAAGATAATATGGACTTTGACTTGACATGGAAGAAGACTAATAACTACTACTAGTAAAGCAGTGTTTTTTTTTTTTTTTTCAAAGACTGGACACAGTGGACACTGATGACAAATGACTTTTTACCAGTATGTACATAGGCCAAATATGGCCTATGTAGTGATGTTCAGAGCACGTATATAACTTTAGTTGCGTTCATGTATCATGTGTCCTTAACGCTATGGACCAGCGTTGACGGCCAACGTTGTGACGTTTATGTAAAAGGGTCCACATCTAACGTTCCCTACAGGGAAAATTATCCCGCTGTTAAATAAACGGTTTAATTTGGGTATTTATTTAGACACACCGCGTAGACAAGCCTTTTAGCCTGTTTGTTCCCTATTCACCTGGTGTCATGTAGCAGTGTGACTTCTGTGTTTACACTAAACAGATGGCCGTATAAGCGATTTATTATTATTATTATTGTTGACACCACTAACATGTTTTGCTCGTCCGTTAGTGGCTGGCGAGTCGTTTTTATTGTCTTGGATGTTTTATACGTGTGCGGAGTAGGGTTGGGTTAAATTAATTGATATGGCAATAATCGTATTGTATTCCTTGCCGATAATCGTATCTTATTGATATGGCAGGAAATGCTGTGTGTCATGCAGCTTTTAAACAAACATCAGAATCAGTTTCTGCCTGACAGTTACGATATACGCAATTCATCTTTTGCATTTATCCTTCAAAACATTCTCCAATATCGTGGCCTCTGTATCGTGAGGGATGCACATGCAGATCAGACACACCAACGGACCGACATGCGGAAACATGCGGGCCAGGCTTAAAATTTCCAACCCATTTGAGAACTCAAGTACACACACCTGCAGCTAGCTAACTTTACTATAGGCATAAAACCACCAGTAATGTAAACGCTACATACCTATCCTGTTCAAGTGTACGACGGGTTGAAACATCGCATAAAACAGTCCACGTCGTTCGTCCATCTCCTGCCGGTACTCTGACATTGCTGCATATTTCTTGGAGGCCATCTCTCTTGATACTGTAGATCAGTAGCTGTGGTGGTCTGTAGAAAATCAACAGTAGGGGAATGAAAAAGAGAAAATAAATCATTTCATTTTTTTTCACTTTTAGACCAGACGTCCTGGGCACTACATGCGGTAATTCCTAGGAGGTCTGTGGACGTTTTGGGCAAAAGATCCCTGGCTAATGAAACAATTATGCCTTAAAACATTATACTTGCCCTATATAACTAAAATCAAAAAAAATAAAAAACACCTTAAATATTATTTCTTTCATAAATAAAGACACTTTCAGTCAATATGAACTGCTCCTGTCGCAAGTTGATGATGTTCATATGTCTATCCCTATGGAATGTTATGTATGGACTGCCGTATGCTAATAAACAATAATAATAATAAACAACTTAATACTTCCTAAAGATGAGCATCAAAGCAATATTTTAAATACTTTTTATTAGCATGTGCATTCCATATATTCCATAGGGCTGGACCATCATCAACTTTTTTATTTTGTTATAGAGGGCAAGTAGGCTTTAGTGTTTTAAGTCATATTTGTCATATTAGCCAGGGATAAGAACTCCAGGCAGGTTAATAACACAAAACCCACCAGATTTGAATGTGAATGTCTGAACTGTGAACGGTGCAACGGACGCAAACGAGTGGAGATTCACGCTAACAGAAACTATAGCAGTCTACAATCGACATTTTAACGTTAGCATCCGTGAGCTAAGGGTGCTAAAGGGAGTAGCAGCAGTATAGTAACATTAGCCCTGGTCCAGTGCAGTGAGAGACTCGCTGTAAGCACAGTAACGTCACAGTTAAGCTTGTCAAAGAATTGTTTACTTAAATGACAATATATTGAGTGTAAACTGTACCTCGTTTATGAGACGTTTTTCACATGCTGTTTGTTCCACACACTCTATCTGGAAAGTGTTACTTTCTATCTATCTATACTGCAATTTGACTTGCAATGTACTTAAGACACCAGTAGGTGGTAGTACAAGGCAAGCCAGAATACTGTAGAGTTATGGATAACAGATTTATAACACTTGAAATGTCACCAACATGTATTGCTCGTGATCTCATTGATTGATGGATTGTTTGTTTGTTTGTTTGATTGACATTTTTTCCTTCACAGTATGTAGAAGGGGTACATTTCAAAAGAAAGCACAAGTCGATACTTAATGATTCAACCATAAATTAAATGTAAAATGTTTTAAGAAAATGCTTTCCTAGCCTGAGAATTCTAGGTCTAAAGTAGACAAAATAAGACAAAACAAAAAAGATACATCACGCTGTGATCTAGTAGTTATATTCTATTGTTGCAAAAATGTTAAAATTTTGTAGAATTAGAATTTCAAGCACAATTCAATACAAAACTTCAATACTAACTGTACACTGTACACTTGTTAACAATAGGGTCCACCATGTTAAATTCATCAGAACATGTAGAGACGTACAAATAACCAAAAACAGGAAATCATCATAAAAGTTATAGAATAGGGAGGCTTGGGTCCATGTGGTTAATTTAATTGTGATAGGAATAATCATATATTTACTAGTTATATATATTGTAACTATAATAATGTATATTTAGCCTATGCTTATGTATTAATATGATTACAATAACCCTGTAAAACCAAGTGTAGTATGCATGATTCTGTCTGTCAAAGCAAACATATATTCAGAGGCAGTTAGACATATCCTCCACCAGGGGGCGAAATGCATTAAGGCGCTGTCTGGAACTCTGGATCCTTTGTTGAGCAGCATGACCCAGAAGCTAAACGATCACTACAGTAACATTCAGCGGTGAGTCAGACTCACAAGTCACAACTATAGTTTACTGCCATTTAAACCATCGATTGTTTGGCTTTAACGTTGAACCCAAAGGTTTACTGCTGCTATGTTGTTTTCTGTGCAAATGCTAGCCATGTTACAATCAATGGATGGCGTTTTCCATTGGCTGCTAGTTGCGGAAGCTAGTTAGCTTTAATGCTAACGATATATACGGTAACTTAACTATAGCGGTCAGATCTACAAGCTCACATAGTCCCTTTGGATGGTCAATTAATCTTTAAAGTGTCGTTACCATTCCTGTACACAGGCAATGGTGCATTTATGCAATTGCAGCCTGGAACCAATGACGACACATCAATTGTGACTTCAAGGAGGCCGGGATCGAATATGGAACCCTTTCAACCTTATGTCTGTCTGATTGATTGATTGATGTATTTATTCACAGTTTGCAGAATTACAGTAGTCAGTATAGCCTACATTTCAAGCACAACTCAATACAAAAACTGTTATAACTGTGAGTGGACGACATAAAGCATTACACAAGAGGGTCCACCGTTTTCAATTCATCATAACATTTAGAGACGTACAAATACACTATAATGTAGCCAAAAACATCATGGGTGGGACCGTGGGAGATTCAGATTTTAGGTGCCCTTTGATAGCGATTTTGAAGGAGTCAAGGGATTCACATGTCTTACTCTTATGACAGTTGGTAGTGCGTTCCACATTTTTGGGGCATAGGAGCGAAATTAATTTAGTCCCAATTGTTTGTGCCGAATCTGGGTTGCACATGGTTTGTTGAACTCCCTCTGGTGTTGTGGGTGTGGAATTCATTAACATTAAGGAAGTATATTTAGCCAGGTACACAGGTATCTTGGTGGTGTAGTATGTCTCTATATGTTTTGATGAATTGAACAATGTGGACCCTGTTGTAAACAAGTGCAATGCTTAATTGGGTCGTCCACTCACAGTTAACAGTCTCTGTATTGAGTTTGTGCTTGAAATGTACTGTAATTCTACAAACTGTTAATAAATATTTCAATCAATCAAAAAAAAAGTGTATAGAATCTTGTGGACCAGACCCATTGCAAGATGTTTTTTTATTTATTTTTATTTATTTTTTTAATCAGATTTACTGTTACTTCCACAAATATACACTGGGCATACAGGGGAGCAAAACACCGTTCTCCATGGCTCATGGTGCTTCACATTTAAAAACAATAGACACATTAAAAGAGGCAAGGCCTTATTAAAAAAAACATTAAGAAGATAAAAGGAGCAGACAACATTGGCAGGAAAAAAGTGCTGATGCATTCAAAGTGCATGTGTGTAAAGTGCTATTCATCCCTCCTTGGGGGCAATATGTGTTTTGCCTCAGCCTAGCACCTTACCCTTCTCATATTTATATGTTCACTGTGTTGTTGTTTTTTATACTGTGTTGAATAAATAAATACAAAAATACAAATACAAACCCTATGTTTGATTTACAACAATATATAGATTAATAAAGCTGACCATAATCCAGAAATGACGAGAATTTCTCACTATAATATGCTAAAATACTCCTTTTGGCCACTGTGTCGGTCCCAAAATGAGGGAGGGCGAGCTACAAAAGTGGTCTTTGGCATGCCACTCCTTTCAAAGTGGTATTTACCACCTTTTGTGGACTGGCATGCCCCTTTTGCCCAAAATTGCAGATTCACGCTAGAAAATCAATTGTGACTATCGCTTGTCTGCTTTCCTGTACTGTCTCGAGCTCGATTTATACCTCACCGTACAGCAGGTCGCATGTCAAAAAAATCACACCCGTGTGAAGTGAGGCCGAGGGCGCTAATATATTAATTAAAGTCCAACTCATGTTGATTAGGTTGATGTAAAAGGTGATGTAAAACAAACGGTGTCAAAACAAACATTAAATTATCTTTATTGTTAATGGCATTTAATGTTTGTAATGACGTACATTTTCCCTTCATTGTCAATGGCGTTTTTTTAAAACCTGTATATAGGAGGGGCTAGCTCCCCTCAAAAATAGGGTCGCATGTCAAAAATAGCAGATCTACAGTACAAACTCACAACGTGTTTGGTCTGCGGCGTGCAGGATCTTAACCCATTCTGACCTGAGATCAGATTCATACGAGGTTTCCACTGGACACACACTGGTCTGATTAACCCATTCTGACCTGAGATCAGATTCTAAAAATGTCAGTCGATTTTTCAAAAATAGCAGACCTACAATTTTTCAATAGCTAAAGCATAACATGATGCTAACACCCAAAATGGGTTCCCGTTCAGAATGGGTTATGACACCGTGGGACACGGGGTGACTGCGGTGTCACGCTTGCAATGCACAGCTGGGATTTGCACAAACTACAGCTGTAGACATTTAATTTTACGGCTCGTCTTTGAGAATATAAGTAAATATAAGTCTTTGCTCTCACGTACAGTAGTACTAGCGGGAAAGCAAAAGCTATTCCCTCTATCCTCTCCTCCATTCCAGACCAGTATAGGCTACCGGGAACTGTTTTGTAGCCTAGACTAGAAATTAGTTTTGCAAAAGCGGGCTAGTGTAATAGTCATTAGAATGGCCCACATTGATTAACATTTCACACACGCCTTGTATTTAATTTGGCTCCATTTGAAGAGTTGAATTCTCGACAGTCCATTACATTTGTAAAATAATATTACAAAAACCGGCCAATAAACAACAACTGACGATTTGACGCATCCAATCGCCAATATATTCACTATATTGTCAAAGTTCAATTTTGATATAGTGAACTTGTAACACGGCAACCTTTCTTTGGCAGAGTATAAAATGGGAGTTCTCCCTCTAGGCAAACATGGCAAAAATAAGTAGCTTACATTGCAATTGATTTACTTACACATACGTTAAAAATTATCAAAAAATATTGAGACCAGATATGGCAGAACTTGTGTAATATTGCTCTTGTCATAGTGATAGAGTTGTCTTTTATTTGAATGTTATTGTTCTTATTAAGTCCATATTCATATCAAATCAAAGTCCTTTATTAATGTCCTTATTCTACTCCTTCATTCTAGAGAATCTAGACCAAGCTGTGGAGTCTGCAGGTGAAGATTAGTTCTCCACCCAGGACGGTTTCTTTTGAACAGGAACCTGAAGACCACATTAAACTCGAACCTGAAGACTCTGAAGTCGAATCTGAAGACAATCTGAAGACACTCGGTGAGTGTCAAGCAAGCTCTCTCTCTGTTTATTGTGGGCCTGAGTAGCGAGTCCACTATTGCTATCGTAATTATTCCCGTGGCCGTTTGCCCTCTTGGCTGTGACGTCATGTTGGTCAACCGTTAAGAAAACAGAGGGAGGGGGTGGCTGTGACGCCATATGGGTCACATTATCGAATAGAGAGCTACTCGAGCCCACACTGTTTCTTCAGGAACACCACTCGCCAGGGGTGTAACAGATTCCGAGCTGTGCTACTGAATTTGTCGGAAGGGACATTCAGAACTTGCATACATTGTTGCTCCGCTCCCTCCACTGGCTCCCGGTCGCTGCCCGCACAGAATACAAAACTCTGATGCTGGCATTCAAAGCAACCAAAGGTATGGCTCCCCCATATCTTGCAAGTATGATTGAACCCTACAAACCCTCCCGCGCACTCAGATCAGCTAACGCAGGGAAGCTGGAAGTACCCTCACTAAACCGCCGGGACAACGCTCCACACGTCCCAAACTCTTCTCCCTTCTGGCTCCAAAACTGTGGAATGCACTTCCCATGGCAGTCAGAACTGCAGCATCACTCCCAATCTTCCGCCGTAGTCTGAAAACCCACCTTTTCAGACTCCATCATGGCCCATAGCACTTACTCTACCCTAGATAGCACTTCTGTAGACTTAGATAGCATTTGAAACAGACTTATAGCATGTTATGTAGACAGCACTAGAATTGCATTGTATATAGTCATAGCACGCCATAGTACATATGTATAGCATAGTAGTATATATGTAAAGTTTATACGTATAAATTTCATTATATAGATATTCCACTGTTACTTTCTTAGCTTACGCATGTTTCATGATGAATGTTTTTATGTGATGTATTCCCATGCTTTTGTTCTTGCTTAATGTAAGTCGCTCTGGATTAAGAGCGTCTGCTAAATGCCTAACTTGTAAATTGTAAATTGTAGAGGGAATGAAAACATATCCGGAAGAGGAGGAGGGACCAAATTGCCCAACATCCTGTTATCCACATTCTATTGGGCGGCGGCGCGGCAAATTCAAATAAGCACACCAGCAGACGTTGCTGTTTCTTTTTCAATCCTCTGATGTGTTCCCAGATTGCCAGGGGTGTAAGGGTTAAATGTAAAGACTGCTGGGCCGTGCCAGGCCATGCTAATGTATGTCTCTCATTTCCACACAAAATGGTAACCCCTCGCTCTACACCCTCCCACCACAGTTCGACTTAAAGAACAGATTCCGAGCTGTGCTACTGTCGGCAGGTGCATTCTCAACTTGCATTCTCAAGTTTGACTTAAAGCGATGCCCACTCTTCAATAAAAAATCACACTTGTGTGAAGAGAGCGGCACTCTTATCATCATACATCACATTCCGTGTTCAGCCAATCAGCTGAGCACATTCCGTGCTCATACAGACACACAAAGCTGTGCATAGGAGCAGTCTAGCGCGCTCAAGAATTGCACCGTGTGAAGTGCTGGGGGGCATGCAGAAAGTCCATAAACTTGGCTGCCACATGAGTGATGTCACGGGGGGGCATGAATAAGACAAACATAAAAAGTGCATAGACTGTGCTCTAAAAATGGAAACATTTCAAAGATTACGCAGCTGGTAGTTAATGACTCTAAAATTCACTTTAATCCCTGTTATGATTTAGAAATGTATCACATTCTTTTAGCTTTAAATCAGGAAACTGTTCAAACTTCTCTTTGTATATTTTGCCTAGACTTTCTGCACCTCCCTGTGTCTACAGAGTGTTCCCCTGAAGCGGAGAAGAGCTCCAGTCCTGTCGAGGAGGAATCAGAGCCACCACATATTAAAGATGAACAGGAGGAGCTACTTCAAAGACCAGAGGAGGCTGATGGGTCAATGTTGACATCACTAGCAGTAGAAAATGAAGATGGTGAAAACCGAGAAACAGGGCCTGTAGCCAGCACCTCAACTGAACACACGAAAACACAAGCTTATATTGAGTACTGTGTACCATCACAACCAACTAGTGATGACCAGCTCCTCTCTTCACACTGTTCTGAATCTGATGCTGAAGACAGTGATGATTGGGTAGAGACCAGGGAAAGTCAGTCAGATTTAAACAAACTGAATGTATTTGTGAAAGGAAAAAACTTTGATTTGAGCAACAAGCTGTCCCAGGACCACACCTCAACTGAACACATGAAAACACAAGCTTATGTAAAGTGCTGGGTACCATCACAACCAACTAGTGGTGACCAGCTCCTCTCTTCACACAGTTCTGAATCTGATGCGGAAGACAATGATTGGGTAGAGACCAGGGAAAGTCAGTCAGATTTAAACAAACTGAATGTCCTGTCCCAGGACCTGAAATCAAAACAAACAGAGAAGAAAAGCTTTAGTTGTATCGTGTGTGGCAAAATATTTAATCTAAAGGGACATTTGAAAAGACATATGATGATTCATACGGGTGAAAAACCCTTTACATGTACCGTCTGCGGCAAAGACTGGAGTCGCATGAGTTATCTAAACGAGCACATGAGGACTCATACAGGGGAAAAACCTTTTAATTGTACAGTCTGTGGCAAAGGTTTCGGTGCAAAGGCTCTTCTAAAAAGGCACATGAGTGATCACACAGGAGAAAGGCCATATACATGCACAGTTTGTGGCAAAGGCTGTAGTCAAAAGAGTCATCTAGAAGAACACATGAGGACTCATACAGGGGAAAAGCCCTTTTTGTGTACAGTTTGTGGAAGAGGCTTTAGTGCAAGGGCTGTTTTAAAAAGGCACATGTGTACCCATACAGGTGAAAACCCATATACTTGCACTGTTTGTGGCAAAGAGTGTGTTCACAATGTTGAGCTACAACAGCACATGAGCACTCATACAGGAAAGACGCCCATTACATGTACAGTCTGTGGTAAAGGCTGGCGTCACATGAGTTATCTAAAAGAGCACATGAGGACTCATACAGGGGAAAAGCCCTTTACTTGTACAGTTTGTGGTAAAAGTTTTGGTGCAAGGGCTGTTCTAAAAAGACACATGAGCACCCATACAGGGGAGAAGCCGTATACGTGCACAATTTGTGGCAAAGGCTGTGTTCACAGTGGCGAGCTAAAACAGCACATGAGTACTCATACAGGGGAAAAGCCCATTACTTGTACAGTTTGTGGTAAAGGCTGTAGTCAAAAGAGTCATCTGGAAGAACACATGAGGACTCATACAGGGGAAAAACCCTTTCTGTGTACAGTTTGTGGCAAAGGCTTTGGTGCAAGAACTGGTCTAAAAAAACACATGCAAACTCATACGGGGTAAAAGCCTTGCATGGCTTGTGGTTAATATTGTATTGCATGTGTCAAAGTGTATTTCCGTTGTGATGCCCTAGCTGAGCAGGGTAGGGCAGTCCCACATTCCTGCCTCCAGGAGCCTACAAATGCAGCACATGTTCATGGCACTGTTGAGAGAGATCCAAAGAAGACTCCATGTGCCCTTTGTTCCTTTCCATACACACACCATCACCATGTCACACAGATAGATACCTTTATTATCCCGCAGGGGGAAATCAGTCGCCCAGAAGTGGCACAGCAGTTACGGTTACAGATTTCAAATAAGAAGAAAAAGTACCCTGGTATACAGTAGAAACGAGGCAAAAGAAAAGTCAAGATGCATAAAAAAACCAGACCTGTCTGAAGTGAGTGCTGCTGTACTGTACTGTACTGTAGAAGGTCTCTCTGGTGTGTGTGTGTGTGTGGGGGGGAAGCAGCGCAACAGTGACACTTGGTGGTGAACGAACGCTATTGCCGTGCTGGGACAGGCAGACCCAGCCAGCAAGGGACACACATTGCTGGGCATTGGAGTGCTGCACCCTATGGTTGCACCACTCAAAAACCATAATTATATTAACCCATTCTGACCTGAGATCAGATTCATACGAGGTTTCCACTGGACACACACTGGTCTGATTGACCCATTCTGACCTGAGATCAGATTCTAAAAATGTCAGTCGTTTATGAGCTTGTATATCTGCTATTTTTCAATAGCTAAAGCATAACATAGTCCTAACACCAAAATGGGTTAATACTACGGAGCGGGGTGCATATGATTTTCCGACATGTCAATAGTCCGACTTGTGGAAAACGACCGGATTAAGGTTGGCGAACATGCTTTAAGCCAAGGTGTGTGCCAATAAAGGGATGGAAATTTAAGTACTTTGTCTGCCATTTATTACATTTTTGGATGTGGTTTTTAGGGATTCTTTTTTAAATGTATTCCTATTTGCAAAAATTGCCTATATACAGGTTTAATGTTTGTTTTTAGTTAACCCTGTAAAACCCAGATTAATTTTTACTTGCAAAAATAATTATTTCAACCTTACTACTACTTTTTACTACTAGGACTTATCAGAGGAATTTTCTTTGTGCAAAGTTTATGCACATTTATAATGATTATTAAAATAATAATAAATTAATAATTTACATTTGGGGGATATCTTTCACAATAATGAATAAAACATGTTCTAGACATTCTAATGATCACAAAAAAACATATATTACAGTTATTTTACTTACTTTTATTAGGGTTAAAGGTCATAGGTTAAAAAAAGATTTTTAATTTGTGTGAATTTCAGCCTCTGGGGTATTTATATGCTAATATCAGGACCAATGGCATTGCAATGAACATCAATGATGACGTTTAGGTGAAAAAATAACAAATAAATAATTAAAATATGTTGTAGTATTGCAACGCTGGGTGTTACAGGGTTAAACAAACATTAAATGCCATTAACAATAAAGAGAGTTTAATGTTTGTTTGGTCTGTGTTTGTTTTACATCACCTAATCATAGCAACATGAGTTCGACTTTAATATATTAGCGCCCCTCACTTCACACGGGTGTGATTTTTTTTTTAAATAAACACCTGGTGGACCCTGTTGTAAACAAGTGTAATGCTTAATTGGGTCGTCCACTCACAGTTAACAGTCTTTGTATTGAGTTTGTGCTTGAAATGTATTGTAATTCTGCAAACTGTTAATACATATTTCAATCAATCAAAATAAACCACTGGCTAACTTCACAGCACATTGGTTCATTACTTTGTTCATTCAGTTATGATTTAGTTGCTTTTTGTTAGGGATTATTTGTGGGCTTGCTCCAGCGAGCACACGCTAGTTCCCTACAGTCACTTATCTTTTGGCATCTAACTAGCATTAACTAGGGGTGTGCATCTCTCCTTTACAAGACGATTCGATACGTATCGATATGCATGGGCTACGATGCGATTCAGAGACGATATACAGAACGATTCAAATTCGATTCGATTCGGTGGAATTTGATGCGATTTCGATTTTGTGGAATTTGAGGCGATTTGATGCGATGCGATTCGATTCGATACGATACGGTGCGATCTAACACAATAAACCTTTTTTTCATTTGTTTTATGAAGCTATCTATAAAGTAGCATTGCTGACCTTCAAATAGATATCTCAGACATAAGACTATTAAGATTGGGAACAACAAAATAAATACCTTTGTAAAAAGAAGGATGACAAATGTATCAAGATTCATTTTCATTTAGCATCACATGTCGTGTTTATTCCATACTGAAAATAGACAAATCACTGACATGTACTGAAGAAATACTTATTACTTACTGTACTACAAACAAACATACTGACATGGAATGGAAGTCTGTCTCACACAGTGTACACAGTAAGACCTTCACTTTGGCAGGTACTAGAAAAATGATAAAGAAAATTACACAACAAATATGCTCTTATGTTTCTACTGGCTTCAGTACAGTCTACATTTACTTATGTTTCTACTGGCTTCACTACAGTCTACATTTACATTACAATTCTCCTTGGCAGTGCCAGTTAGTTAGGCAGATGAAGAAAAAAAAGAAAAAGAAAAAGATACATTTTAAATTAGCCATCTTCAGGCTTCAATACTGTCTAGTCTACAGTGCAATCAAAAATAGCTGATCTAACAAGCTCACACACAACACGCACAAGCTACTGCATGTGCGCTCTACTAAAGTGCAATTGTACACCTTTCTCTCCGCAGCGCTCCAGAGTTGTAGGGCACCAGGAGCGTGCAGCCGTGTAAAGTGATATTTCCAACAACAATAACTAACAATAATAACCTACGGTCACATTAGCCATCTTCAGGCTTCAAATCAGTACAGTCTAGTCTACTAACTCCAATGTCATAACGTAACATAACAGTACACGTACAGTAAGTGCAACATTTTAGTGCAAACAGTATAATAAAGTGACACAAAGAAGAACAAAACATAGCTTGAGGTAACCTGTAGTCTTCCTGAGGTAACTTAGAGCTTTAGGTACTCTTGTACTCTAAGTTCTTATATAGAATAGAAAATAGTAAATACCACATTCTTTGTATGTATGATAAAAAATAAAATTATAACTACTAGTAACTACTAGTACTACCATACAAATAACATTTTTAAAGTGGCTTTGTTTACCTGACACAATCGAATCTGAGTGCACTGTCTGGCATTAACTCCTCTTACTATGAACACTGTTGTAACATGTCACGTCTGTGTGTGCGTGCGTGCATGCGTACGTCTGTGTGTGTAGGCTACTTTGACATTTGCTTGGCAAGATTCTTTGTAAGGAAAATTAATTGATCGATGTGATCGTGTGTGAGTACACTGCGTTGAGCAGAAACGATGTCTCCTGCAGTGCTAAAAACTCTTTCTGATGCCACACTGGTGGCTGGTATACAGAGGTATTTCTTTGCAAGAGAAGACATCAGTGGTAGGTCCACCTGCCGGGCTTTCCACCAAAGTAGTGGGTCTTCATCCAGGGGCAAAGGATCCCGCTGTCTGTACCTTTAAGAATCAAGAACAAGAGGGTTTGTCATTCACTCCTGCAGGTTCAAGCCGTAAGCAAGGCAATATTACTGACCATCAATAATATATACACAGGATAATAAAAAAGCTAATATTGGATTGACATTACATGAAAACGAAATAAGATAAAGCAATCCTACTAAATAAGATAAAGTAATAAGATTAAGTTATTACCTTGTGACTTCCTCGATAGCATTCTCCCTTGAAGATCTTGCTGTTGTTCTCACTTGGAAGATTTCTCCGAACAGCTGATTCAGAGCCCCAAGTTTCTTCTTTTTGGGAGGACGGTCATCATCTGAAATAGAAAATAAATAATACGTACTGTCACTGTGTATTCATTGTTTTGTATTCCATCACTCTTGAGTGCTTTTCTTTCACCTTACTATTATGCAACATCTCAATCTGCTCACAGTGAATAAAAACACACCTTTTGGCTCATCCTGGACCTGGGGACTAACAATGCCGATGTCTGGATCTGCAGGAGCAGGAGCTGGAGGTGCTGGATCTATCTCCATTGGATCACTCTGAGCTGGATGTTCTTCTGGCCCGTTTACACCCTCTGCTTCCTATGACACAATTAATTAAATTATGTATAAAGTGACAAGTCACATATGAGATTAGAGTAACAATCAGACAAATGTCAACTAATTTCAAAACAAAAAGCTAATGACTAGTCTAGCAACAATACATTCAAGCTCTGTTAAAATGCACTGCTGTAACTAATATTAATTCATGTTGTGTGAATGACCAGCAGTCTAGCAGCAATACAGTCTAGCAACAATACAGCTCTATTAGAATGCACTGTAACAAATAATTAATATTGTCATTGTGTTGAGTGAATGAGTGTGTTTGCTAGTGGCGGGGGGGTTACCTTGCCATGGGCTGCAGCTGCAGCTTCATCTGTCAGTTTCAGGAAGATCCTCTCAGCCTCATGGTCACTCAGGAATGGCAACAGCTTGAAGCGAGGGTCCAGAGCTGCTGCAGTGTAGATGAGGTCCTGGATGCCGTTTTCTGTGTACCGTTTCTGAAAGTCATCCCTGAACACCTTCTTCATAGCAGCAATGACTTCCGTGTCCCCAGCAGATGCCACAAAGTGATTTGCAAGTTTAACTTGGAGGGGGGCAATCATTGAGAGTGTGGGCTGCTCATCCCTCCGCTCCGCTCCCTCCACTGGCTCCCGGTCGCTGCCCGCACAGAATACAAAACCCTGATGCTGGCATTCAAAGCAACCAAAGGTATGGCTCCCCCATATCTTGCAAGTATGATCGAACCCTACAAACCCTCCCGCTCACTCAGATCAGCCAACGCAGGGAAGCTGGATGTACCCTCACTAAAAACGCCGGGACAACGCTCCACACGTCCCAAACTCTTCTCCCTTCTGGCTCCAAAACTGTGGAATGCACTTCCCATTGCAGTCAGAACTGCAGCATCACTCCCAATCTTCCGCCGTAGTCTGAAAACCCACCTTTTCAGACTCCATCATGGCCCATAGCACTTACCCCACCCCCTTAGATAGCAATTCTAGTAGTCATAGCACGTCATAGTACATATGTGTAGCATAGTAGTATAGATGTATAGCTTATATGTATAGTTTCATTATAGATATTCCACTGTTACTTTCTTAGCTACGCATGTTTCATGATAAATGTGTTTATGTGATGTATTCCCATGCTTTTGTTCTTGCTTAATGTAAGTCGCTCTGGATTAAGAGCGTCTGCTAAATGCCTAAATTGTAAATTGTAAATTGTAATCCCCACACATAACAGTGGTCACAAGTTTAACATCTCCCATCAACTTGACTATGGCTTCAGCATCTACAAGGTCACTGTCTTCAAGAGTGTTCTTGCTCACCGCATCCCCTTTTCTGATCTCCCTTGAAGCGAGTGTGGCAGACACGGCAGGTTCCAGTTCCATGTAGCGCTCTAGCATGTCGAGCGAACTATTCCAGCGGGTGGAAACATCATGGATGAGTTTTTTGGTTACCATGTTCATGGACCTCTGTTGCTCACGTAGGATTTCAGCTGCTCGTGTGTTGCGATGCAGAAACCCAACAATCTTCCTTACTTTGCCCATCACCGTTGCAACAGTGTCGACTTTGAAGGCTTTCTGTGAGGCCAGATTTAGTGTGTGGGCAAAGCACCCAAGGTGCGGACTCATGTTTGCCTCCACTCCGGCTACAATCATGTTCCGTGCATTATCAGTTACGAGGGCTGGTTCTTTATCAGTAATTTTCCACTCAACACATGCTTCTCTCAGTAAAGTACCCAAGTTTTTCCCTGTGTGTGATTCATTGAACACTCGTGTTTGCAAGACGTGGGTTTTTAACTCCCACTGCGGAGTGATGTGGTGGGCTGTGATCGTCACATATGAATTTGTTGCACGCGAGGTCCAAGCGTCTGTTGTTATAGCCACTCGCTCTGCATTTGCCAATGCTTGTTCAACTTTTAGGTACAACGCTGGCACACGTGAATCTGTGAAATGGCTTCTACTGTCACGATATCTGTCTGTGGTGTACTCTTATTGTGTAGTTGTGTTCCTGGTGTTTCTGGTCTGCCCCATTTGTTGATACCTGCCTTGTCTCACCAGTCTGCATTGTAATTCACCTGTGTCCTGTAACCTGTTTAGTGTCAGCCAATCATGTGTTGATTGTAGTTATGTTGCACCTGTGTCTAGTTAGTCTTTGTGTCTATTTATACCTCCCAGTGTTCAGTGTTCCCTTGTCAGATTATAGTTTGTTGTCACAGTGTCCTGCCGTTGTATGTCCTGTCTAGTTGTGAATAAATCATCATTCTACTTTATCTGCCTGCCTGCCTGCTCTTGGTTCTGCATTTGGTCCATCACATGTCTCACCGTGACAGTATAATCTGACCAACATGGACCCAGCAGAACTCCAGGGGATTGATGAGGATCTGCAAGTCATTGACAGCTACGTTAATGCAGTTAAAGCAACAACTTGTGTTAAACAGCAAGAGATGGCTCTCAGGTTGGCCTTGAAAGAGACTTTTCAGTTTATGAAAAATAATCCACAGTTTGCACAACTGGTGGATGGAACAGCCAGGCAATTAAGAACTTTGTTAGCATCTTTGCTATCCAAGCCTGAACCTGTCACTCCAGCTTGCCCTGCTTCCCAACCTGCTCCTCAGTCTGCTTCCCTACCTGCTCACCAGCCTGCGATCCAGTCAATCAGGCTGGGGTCTGTAGGCCTTCAGCCTGTCTGTCCTGAACCTACCCCTGTTGACCCTGTGTTCCCTGAGCCAGCAGACGCTGAGACAGCTTCAGCTTTGGATCCATTCATTGGGACTCGCTTGGCCATCTTCAGGGGGAACCGGGTGAGGGGGCGTGGTCGCCATGGCTCTCGACGACATCAACACTCCTCACTGCCCAGCGTCTCCGAGACGCGGCCACCGCCGCCCAGTGTCGCCGAGACGCGGCCACCGCCGCCCAGTGACGCCCAGTCGCGGCCACCGCCGCCCAGTGTCGCCGAGACGCAGCCACCGCCGCCCAGCGACGCCGAGTCGTGGCCACCGCCGCCCCAGATGCCGTCGCTGGCACACAGCGACTCACTGCCAGAGCTCAGCGCCACAGAGGCTCCGCCGCTGCAGCTCACCTCCTCTGAGGCCCCGCCGCTGCAGTTCGCCTCCACTGAGGTCCCGCCGCTGCAGCTCGCCTCCACTGAGGCTCCGCCGCTGCAGCTCGCCTCCACTGAGGCTCCGCCGCTGCAGCTCGCCTCCACTGAGGCTCCGCCGCTGCAGCTCGCCTCCACTGAGGCTCCGCCGCTGCAGCTCGCCTCCACTGAGGCTCCGCCGCTGCAGATCGCCTCCACTGAGGTCCCACCGCTGCAGCCCGCCTCCACTGAGGCTCCGCCGCTGCAGCTCGCCTCCACTGAGGCTCCGCCGCTGCAGCTCGCCTCCACTGAGGTCCCGCCGCTGCAGCCCGCCTCCACTGAGGCTCCGCCGCTGCAGCTCGCCTCCACTGAGGTCCCGCCGCTGCAGCCCGCCTCCACTGAGGCTCCGCCGCTGCAGCTCGCCTCCACTGAGGCTCCGCCGCTGCAGCTCGCCTCCACTGAGGCTCCGCCGCTGCAGTTCGCCTCCACTGAGGCTCCGCCGCTGCAGCTCGCCTCCACTGAGGCCCCGCCGCTGCAGATCGCCTCCACTGAGGCTCCGCCGCTGCAGTTCGCCTCCACTGAGGCTCCGCCGCTGCAGCTCGCCTCCACTGAGGCCCCGCCGCTGCAGCTCGCCTCCACTGAGGCTCCGCCGCTGCAGTTCGCCTCCACTGAGGCTCCGCCGCTGCAGCTCGCCTCCACTGAGGCCCCGCCGCTGCAGCCGCCTCCACTGAGGCTCCGCCGCTGCCCCCCGTTAACTTTCTGCCAGGGGCTTCAGCAACTTTGGGTCCCCAGCCCCCTCGACCCCGCTCTGAACAATGTAATCCTGTGAGTGGTTCTTTTGGTCCGCCGGATAGTCCGTTGGCCACTCTACCTGTCGTTCTGTCTACCTGTGTCCCGGTTTGTATGTCTGCGTGTCTGTCTGCCAGTATGCTTGTGCGTTTGTCTGCTCCCCAGTGTTTTAGTCCCCCTAATCTGTTTTCCCACCTGTTGTGTCAGACCGCATGTTTGTCTGCCTGTCTGTCCGTTTGTCAGTTTATTTGCTTGTCTTTGGGTTTGTCTCAGTTTGTGTCTGTCTGTTTGTCTGTGTGTTTGTCTGTGTGTCTTCCCACCTGCATTTCTGTATGACTTCTCGTTTTGCCCTGCCTAGATCCAGTCCTCTGTTTTGTTACAACTTGTTTTGAGCTTGTAGATCTGTATTTTTAGTGTTTTTGTCCTGCCAGTCCTATGTTAGTTTTGTGCCCTGTTTCCCTCCTTCCGACTCCCCTCCACCCACCCTACTCAGTATTCGGGAGATTTTTTTTGTTTTTTTTTGGGATGTTTGGAACCCATCCCTTGGGGGGAGGTACTGTCACGATATCTGTCTGTGGTGTACTCTTATTGTGTAGTTGTGTTCCTGGTGTTTCTGGTCTGCCCCATTTGTTGATACCTGCCTTGTCTCACCAGTCTGCATTGTAATTCACCTGTGTCCTGTAACCTGTTTAGTGTCAGCCAATCATGTGTTGATTGTAGTTATGTTGCACCTGTGTCTAGTTAGTCTTTGTGTCTATTTATACCTCCCAGTGTTCAGTGTTCCCTTGTCAGATTATAGTTTGTTGTCACAGTGTCCTGCCGTTGTATGTCCTGTCTAGTTGTGAATAAATCATCATTCTACTTTATCTGCCTGCCTGCCTGCTCTTGGTTCTGCATTTGGTCCATCACATGTCTCACCGTGACCATCCATCCACCTAAATAAATCTCTGGGATGACGTTCTGCTAAAGTACTGGAGGAGTCTTCAAGTTAGTGCACGTTCCACTGCCCTGCCGTGTAGCAGCACATGGATGGTTAACCAACACACGTGCAAGTGCAATATCTGGACACACTATACGTTATAATATAGACCACTATTGATACCAATCATCGCACTGTGCGTGTCTGACTGGGTCTGCAATGCATTCACTTGAGAGAATGCACAGCAAGAAATCCTGAGTGTTCATTTACATCTGAGGGTTTGTAGCTTAGTACAAATGGAACCAAATGGACCCTCCATGCGGCCAGGTCTATCTGGTTGAGCCCTCAGTTAACGCTACAATGGCGGAAGCCATGCAAGGTACCAACCAGCACATCGGGAGCAATTTGGGGTTCAGTGTCTTCTTGCCCAAGGACACATGTAGACAGGAGGAGGAGCCGGGATTCGACCCGCCGACCCATGGATCATTGGACGACCTGCTCTGCCTCCTGAGCCACAGTCAGCCCCCCAAGGACCACTGCTCGAGAACCACTGAAGTAGGGATTCCCTCTGTAGAGAAATGTGGTCTCCCTCACAGGGGACTCAGGGACAGCTCCTAAACCCTCCTACCCACAAACACAATAGGGCATGCAAACCTTGCACCTTTGGTATGCAAATTCAGGAGGTGCGCCATTTTGACTTTTATGTAAATCTAAATTCATTTTCACTGAACATTGATGGATCCACTGTTACACCCTCCACCCGCATCCGCAACCTTGGCATCATTTTTGACCCCACCCTTTCATTCCTCCGCCATGTTAACCAAGTCACCAAAACCGCCTTCTGTCACCTCAAGAACATTGCCCGTCTCCGACCCTCTGTCATTTTCCGCAGCCGAAACGCTCATCCATGCCTTCATCTCATCCCGCCTTGATTATTGCAACAGTATCCTCTACGGCACCACCTCCAAAGTCCTCAATAAACTGCAATATGGGGGCTTGACTTTACCCGTCCCATCCCACCCCATCCCCCCAGAGGAGGGGTCTTGAAGTGAACGTTACCTGGAAGATGAGCACCTTGAAGTGGTTCCTCTTCAGCAGGTGGGCGTGGTTGGCCTCCAGCCTCTTCACCTGCACGGCCTGCCGGTCCATGCGCTCCTTCACCTCCTTCATGTGCCCGCTGACCTTGCGCGAGCGCTCCAGCAGCTTGCCCACGCTGTTGGACGTGCCCGAGTGGCTCTTGGCCAGGCGGGTGACGTCGCCCTGGACGCCGCGCACCGCGCCCTCCAGCTCCGCCTGCCGCTGCTCCATGCGGCGCTGGTTCTCCTGCACCGCCTCCAGCATGCTGACCAGCTTGTCCAGCAGCGCCACCACCGTGATGGCGCTCACCTGCAGGCAGGGCAGGGTAGTGCAGAAGGGAACCGTTTATTTTACAACGTTTTCAAATATCCACACTTTTCCTGGGCTGTGTGTGCTCCAGTTCCTGTTGATTTCATTGGATATCATTGGTCATCTGACCAGTTTCAATGGCTTTCATTGGATCAAATCGAGAAAAACTGGAGCACACACAGCCCAGGAAAAGTGTGGATAGACATTGTGACTACATTTGACTGAGGGACAGCCATTGGATTCAAATTCAAATTTACATATTGGTTGTTCAGTTTGACCCACCAGTTTTGGAGATAGAGTAATGTCTGGCAGAGAAACAGAGAGTTGAGAAAACAGGCTTGAAAGGTTCACTTCTGTGGTCTCTAACATTACACCTATAGCTACATGTTTAAGCATTTATTTCATATTTACATGTCTTCTGTGGTCTCTAACATTACACCTATAGCTACATGTTTAAGCATTTATTTCATATTTACATGTCCTCTGTGGTCTCTAACATTACACCTAGCTACATGTTTAAGCATTTATTTCATATTTACATGTCTTCTGTGGTCTCTAACATTACACCTAGCTACATGTTTGTTTAACCCATTGATGCCTGGTGCAACCTATACGCTGTTCTACCTTTGATGCCGGCGCGCTCTCTGTGTCTCATCAGCTATTGCTATACATGTAGCAGCATAACAATTTATTAATTTTTTATCCGATTTTGAAGGATTTCAGAAACCTTAGGTCAGGCCCTAGAAGGCATTCCCAGATTCGGCCTCAGGCATCAATGGGTTAAGCATTTATTTCATATTTACATGTCTTCTGTGGTCTCTAACATTACACCTATAGCTACATGTTTAAACATTTATTTCATATTTA